>NC_088383.1:16599250-17223500 GCF_037993035.2 Macaca fascicularis | reverse complement strand
TTGAAGGCACAGAGTACTCTGTTGAGAAACTTTTTCTTAAGACTCTGTTTTAAGTTTTTCCAGACTCCCTTTTATTCTTATGAAATAAATGGAAATAGGAGGCCAAGTGCAGTCTGTGGTGTCCAAATCCCAGAGCTTTGGGAGGCGAAGGCAGGAAGATCCCTTGAGCCAAGGTGTTCAAGATTAGCCTGGGCAATATAGCAAGACATCATTCTACAAAAATTTAAAAGCATTAGCTGAGCATGGTGGTGTGTGCCTGTAGTCTCAGCTTCCAGGGAGGATGGGATGGGAGGATTGCTTGCGCCCAGGAGTTCGAGGCTACAGTGAATGATGATTGAGCCACTGCACTCCAGCCTGGGTGATAGTGAGACCCTGTCTCTGGACCGAAAAAACAAAACAAAACAAAACAAAACAAAAAAACAAGTAGAAATAGTCTTAATTGTGTTTGAAACCTAATAAGCCTGAGATAGGCATCCAGTGATTTTGCGATATGCCATTTCATCATGAACAGTAAAGTGAGAAAATAAGAATAAAATCTAGATGTGATTCTCCACTGTCCTACATCCAAGAAACTCCTGCTCTCCCCATGCTGAAGCTAAATATTCATAACAGGGTCTTTCTTCAAGCTAATATGATACTGTGATTTATTTGTATACTCATAAAGTTAAACATTTAAAAAATAAAAGTAGTGAATATTTATGAAGTAACTAAGCAATTTTGGCCAATGTAGGTGCATTCAGAAAGACGTCAATGAAATCATTCATGGCAGTAAATGAATCTCCATGACACAAGAGAGTGGTAGAAATAAAATTAGATGATGGTTTCGTTGTGTTAGGATTCACATTAGTTTTTCTGCTTGTTAGGTATACAAGATTCAAGACTGTGAAAAATGTGAAGCAAATGCATTGCTGCTAAAGTGGTAGGGGCTTGAATTTTTTTTTAAAAGGAGCCTAGGGTTTCTCTCTTCTCTGTGTGCAACTCTAGAGACTCCATGGAGCCAATCCATTCAATCTTCCTGACTTAAACATCCTTGCAACTGGGGCCTCTTGGATCCCCAAAGCCACAAATCAGGCAAGAGTGGGTATGGTACTGCCTGCTTCCAGGAAAATCAGCTCACCTGGGGAGGAGGCAAGGCTCAGTAATTCCAAACTCCTTAGGACCCCACAGGAGTCTAGAGGTCTTATTGTGGCAACCCAAAAGACTTAAGGAACTACTTGTTTGTATTAATGAGTTGTTAGCTTATGTGTGTTTGATTAAATATGTACGTGTTAACATATAATGTTGTGATGTTCATATTAAGCGCTACAAATGTAGCATGCTACATGAATTCCTAGTACTATTTTTTAAAAACCAGTAAAAATGCTTCCCCAAATGCTCATGAAGCTTTTTGATTCCCTCCATTCAAAAGCAGACTGTGGGCCCATTAAAAAATGCAGCAGTACTAGGCAAACTCAAGATGCAATTTCAGAAAATTGGAATCTAAATTTGCAGTATTTTTTTTTTTTTTTGATACAGTGTCTCCCACTGTCTCTCTGACTAAAGTGCAGTGGTGTAATCATGGCTTACTGCAGCCTCGACCTCCTGGGCTCAAGCAATCCGCTAGCCACAGCCTTCCAAGTAGCTTGGACTACAGGCATGCACCACCACACGTGGCTAATTTTTAATTTTTTATAGTGATGGGGGTCTCAGTATGTTGTCCAGGCTGGTCTCAAACTTCTGCGCTCAAGTAATCCTCTCATCTTGGCCTCCCAAAGTGCTGAGATTACAGGCATGAGCCACCATGCCCGCCCATAAATTTGCAGTCTTTGAGAAACGAAAAGTAGAAGTTGGCTTCTCACCAACTTATGCCGGATGGTGAGTGAAGGAGACATACAAACCAACTCATTCACTCATTCAGCATGTATATACTAAGCACCTGTGCTGCTCCAGATGCTGAAGTGACAGGTGGGGCAGATGCCGCATTCCTGTTCCCATAGGGTTTATGGTCTAGCAGAGCAATCACTACAGCAGACCAAATAACCAATTAGAAAACGTGCTGACTCATTTAAGCAGCACTTTTGAAGAAGGCATTGTGGTTAAACCTGGAATAGAAAATTGGGAGTTCTTAAGCTGCAAATCTATAACTCAGGTATCCCACCTGACTTTCACAGGCAAGAGAAAATGTTCATAGCTCATCCTACCTATTGCATAGATGTCTCTATTTTATGAAAAGGATTATATAATTTTGAGGAAACAGTTTTCTTTCATGTGATTGTGTTAGATGTTTGGTGATATGGTTTTGCTGTGTCCTCAACCAAATCTCATCTTGGATTGCAGCTCCCACAATTCCCCCATGTTGTGGGAGGGACCCGGTGGGAGATATGGAATCATGGGGGCTGTTTTTCCCATGCTGTTCTCGCGGTAGTGAGTAAGTCTCATGAGATCTGATGGTTTTATCAGGGGTTTCCCCTTTCACTCTGCTCTCATTCTCTCTTGGCCACTGCCATGTAAGATGTGCCTTTGCTCTTCCTTCATCTTCCACCGTGATTGTGAGGCCTCTCTAGCCTCCCTAGATTGTGGAAAGAGTCCTTTAAACCTCTTTTCTTTACAAATTACTCAGTCTTGGGTATGTCTTTATCAGCAGTATGAGAACTAATACATTTGGACAAAAATCAAGGCCAGTGTTCACTTTGCTGTGCTTTGATTTTGGCACCTTGGCAAGGCGAGGAATTTTTGTGGGGGATTATCCTTCTGAATATTTCTTTCTGGTTAGACATACCACCTACACTGTCCTTTCATAATCATCATACTCTCCTGTTAGTTTTTACTTTGAAGTTAACATAGGTTAAGTTTTCCCTACTTAGTTATGAACTAACTTACCATATATCCCATTACTTATAATGGCATTATGTTATACATTTATGCCTTTACAATACCCTTTCAAACACAATTTAATTTTGATAGTACAAATATTTTTGGCATAAGGAAAAGCATTTTTAATAGGTGGGTGGCATTTAAACTATTTTATTGAGATAGCATGGGCCCAGAAAGCTTGTTGGAATTTACAAATATGATTAGATTTATGTTTCACTTTGTAAACCGGGAGAATAACTAATTAGAGCCACGACTTAAAGCCATAAGGAATAGTGATTCAGATCATGAAAAGACTGGAATGATCAAAAGCGAACATCCATCTCCCTCCTCATCCAGAGTTCAGGGGGTTAAGTGCTATTTATCTCTCAAGGATTTCTTGGCTTTAACTCTATCTCTGTAATGAAGAAGACAATTAACATCTCTCTTCATTCCCTGTTAGGATGTAGTATATTAATTAGCAAAATCACTCAATTAACAGCACTTAGTGAAACATACCACTGGTTTCTCACCTTTCCTGGTCTATTTGAACACATAAACAAATGTCACATTGAAGAAAATGTCTAAAACCCCTAGAATGCATATTTATTCGTGTTTCTACTGCACTAAGAATAGGTGTCCTGGTATTTTAAACAAGGACTGGTACAGCATGCAGATACTGGCATGATCTATTTACTATTTTTATTTTATTTAATTATATAACATAATTGTAAGCTTGTACTCATAACTATGCATACATAGAAATGTCCTCTCTTTTTATGTATTCCTGAGGCTTAGAAAGGCTAAGTAACTGCCTAAGGACACCACAGCTGTAGTTAGTAGTAGAGCTCAACTTTTAACTTAGAGTGTTTTTAGAGTCTGAGTTTTTTTTTTTTTTTTTTTTTTTAACCTACTCGAAGGCCTCCTAGGAATGCATAAATGTTACAGAATAATCAGAGTTGTGGTTAAATATTTATGTACCACGTTGATGTTAGTCATTTTAGCATTATTTAAAATAGTGAAAAATTGTAAAGAGCATTAAGGTCCAACAGCTGAAAAAATGGTTAAACAATTTATGGTACAAGAGAATGTGATTCCATCATTACAAATTATGTTTTCAAAACATGGAGCCATTTGAAGACACTTCTACCATAATGCAAAGCCAAGAAGTGGAATTAGGTTACAAGCCAATAGATACAGGATGAGTATATATTTTTAAGGAAAATACACACATACACATACATAAAAATATATAGGAAAATAACAGAATTGGAAGTAAATAGACCAACAGGTGATGGGATACTATGTCTTGATTTGGGATAATGAGTGATTTTAATACTCTTCTGTAATGGTATCTGCATTTTTCTTTTTTGTGTAAATTTAAGGTGTACAACATGATTTTATGATATGTATAGTGAAATTATTATAGCTAAGCTATTTAACATATCCATCATCTTCCATAGTCACTTCGTGTGTGTGTGTGTGTGTGTGTGTGTGTGTGTGTGTGTGGTAAGAGCACCTAACATCTGCTCTCATACTAGGTTTTCAGTAGACAATACAGTATTATTAACTGTGGCCCTCCTGCTGCATGTTCGTTCTCTAGACTTATTTATACCCTTTGACTCACATCTTTGCCTTACCTCCTCCTCCACAACCTAATAACTGCCACTCTACTCTCTCTTTCTATGTGTTTGACATTTTTTTTGAGTCCACGTATAGGCCATATGCAGTGGCTCATGCCTGTAATCCCAGCACTTTGGGAGGCCAAGGCGGGCAGATCACCTAAGGTCAGGAGTTCGAGACCAGCCTGATCAACATGGTGAAATTCCATCACTACTAAAGATACCAAAATTAACTGGGCATGGTGGCATATGCCTGTAGTCCCAGCTACTCGGGAAACTGAGACAGGCTAATCCCTTGAGCCCAGAACGTGGAGGTTGCAGTGAGCAGACTTTGCGCCATTGCACTCCAGCCTGAGCGACAGGGGGAGACTGGCTCAGAAAAAACAAAAACAAACAAACAAGAGTCCACATATAAATAAGATCATATAGTATTTATCTTTCTGTGCCTGGCTTGCGTCACTTAGCATAATGTTCTCCAGATTCATCTGTGTTGTTACAAATGGCAGACTTTCTGTCTAAGACTGAATTATATTATATAATAGATATATTCCTATATATAATGTGTGTGTGTGTAAATATATATGTAAAATATATATATATGACATTTTCTCTTCTTTTCTTTCTTTCTTTCTTTTTTTTTTTTTTTTTGAGATAGAGTCTTGCTTTGATGTCCAGGCTAGAGCACACTAGCATGATCATGGCTCACTGCAGACTCAAGCAACCCTCCAACCTCAATCTTTCGAGTAGTTGGGACTACAGGTGTGTGCCATCATGCCTGGCTAATTTTTTTTTTTCCTCCTTGTAGAGACACGGTTTCATTGTGTTTCCCCGGGCTGGTCTCGAAATCCTCAGCTCAAATGTTCCTCCCACCTCAGCCTCCCAAAGTTCTGGGATTACAAGGTGTGAGCTACCACACCTGGCCTAAACATTTTCTTTATCCATTCATCTACTGCTGGTTAGACTGTTTGCATATCTTGGCTATTGAAAATAATACCAAAATGATTATGGGTGTGCCTATATCTCTTTGAGATACTGATGTCATTTTCTTTGGATATAAGCTCAGTAGTGGGATGGCTGGATCATATGGTAATATACAAGGGTTTCTTTTCCTCCAAACCTTGTTATCTTTCATCTGTTTGATCATAGCCATTCAAACAGGTATGAGGTGATATTCACTGTGGTTTTGAGTTGCGTTGCTCTGATGCTTAGTAATATTGATCATTTTTTTCTTGTACTTGTTGGCCATTTGTATGTCTTCTTTTGAGATATGTCTGGTCAGTTCTTTGGCCCGTTTGTTTTCTTGTTACTGAATTTTTGAGTTCCTTATGTAATTTGGATATTAGCCCCTTATTAGATGTATCACTTGCAAATATTTTCTCTCATTCAGTCAGTTGTCTCTTCACTTTGATGATTGTTTCCTTTGCTGTGTAGGAGCTTTTCAATTTGATGTAGTCCCACTGGTCTATTTTGATTTGGTTACTTGTGCTTTTGGGGGTCACATCCAAAAACTCATTGCCCAGATTAATGTCATGGAGCTTCCCCCCGTATTTTCTTCAACTATTTCTACAGTTTCAGGTCTTACACTTAAGTCTTTCGTGCATTTTCAGTTAATTTTTGTTTATGGTGTAAGATACAGGTCTAATTTCATTCTTCTGCACATGGATATCCAGTTGTCCCAACATCATTTATTGAAGAGGTTTTTCTTTCACTATTATGCATTCTCAGCACCCTTGTCAAAAATTAGTTGGCCATATATACATGGGTTTATTTCTGTGCTTTTTATTCTCTTCCATTGGACTGTATATCTGTTTTCACATCAGTATCATATTGTTTTGATTATGAAAGCTTCGTAATATAGTTGGAAATCAGGGAATGTGATCCCTCCAGTTTTGTTCTTCTCAAAATTGCTTTGGCTATTTGGTGTCTTTTGTGGTTCCAAATTTTAGAATTGTTTTCTATATCTGTGAAAAGTGCAATTGGAATTTTCATAGGGATTCCATTAAATCCATAGATTGCTTTAGGTAGTATGGACATCCAATTTCACATCTTAAGAAACTAGAACAGCAAGAGCGAACTAAGCTCAAAGTTGGCAGAAGGAAGGAAATAATGAAGACCAGAGTAGAAATAAATGAAATAGAGATTAGAAAGATAATATAAAAGATTAATTAAATTAAGAGTTTCTTGAAAAGATGAACAAAATTGACAAATCTTTATTTAGACTGACCGGGAAAAAAAGATGAGTCAAATAAATTATGAATGAAAGAGGAGACATTACAACTAATACCACAGAAAAACAGACACATGAGAGACTACGATAAACAATTATGACAACAAATTGGATAACCAAGAAGAAACAGGCCCAGGAGTGGTGGCTTATGCCTCTAATCCCAGCACTTTAGAGGCCTGAGGTGGGAGGCTTGCTTGAGGCCAAGAGTTTGAGACCAGCCTGGACAACATAGCAGGACACTGTCTCTACAAAAATAATAATAAAAAAGTTAGCCAGGCATGGTGGTATGTGTCTGTAGCCCCAGTTGCTTGAGAGGCTGAGGGAGGAGGATCGCTTAAGCCCAGGAGTTCGAGGCTGCAGTGAGCCATGATGGTGCCACTGCACTCCAGCCTGGATAAAGGAGTGAGACCCTGACTGAGAAAAAAGGAAAAAAAAAACCTAAGAAGGAATGGACAAATTTCTAGAAATCTGCAAAGCCAAATCATGAAGAAACAGAAAATCTAAACATACCAATAATTAATAAGGAGATTGAATCAATAGTCAAAAAACTTCCCAATGAAGAAAAGTGCAGGACCAGATAACTTCATAAATACAATCTTACAAACATCTAAGTAATTAATACCAATTATCTCAGACTCTTCCAGAAACTTCAACAGGAGGGAATGCTTTCATATATGCCTGGGTTTATTTCTGGTGGTGTACATGTCTATATGTATGTTGGTAACCCCACACCAAGACCAGATAAGGACACTGCAAGAAAATTAAGGGCCGATATCCCTGAGGAACATACATATAAAAACCCTCAACAAAATACATGCAAACCAAATTCAGCAGCACATCGAAAAGATCATATGTCATGATCAATTGGAGTTTGTCCCTGGAATGCAAGAATGGTTCAATATATGCAAATCAATAAATGTGATACACCACATTAACAGAATGAAGAATAAAAATCATATAATTATCTCAATAAATGTAGAAAAAAATTGGAAAAAATTTAACATTATTTCATGATAAGAACATCCAACACATTAGATCTAGAAGAAATGTACCTCAACAAAATAAAGGCCATATATGAAAAGCCCAGAGCTTACATCGTACTCCTAGGTCATTCTTGATGACAATATCCTACCACAATTTTCTTGCAGCACTTACCACTACCTACTATTTTATTTGTTGTCTGTCTTCCTGCAGTAGAGCAGGGGCATTGCCTATCTTATTCACTGTTTTATGCTTAGTACCAATGAAAATGGTTAACATAGAGCAGTTCCTTGAAAAACATTTGTTGAATGAATAATTTAAGGGCAGACAATATACTCTTAGGGGGTAGAGGCCATAGCTAAATCATCTCTTCATGATTCATAATACCTATGATATTATTTTCAATATTTGTTGAATGAGAGAAAGAGCTCTTCAGATTGAGCCTGTGCTACTATGATTTCATGTAAGCTTACTTCAAATGAATTGCTCTGTTTTTAGAAGAAAGTACAGTAGAACCTTTGTCTTTATGAATTTAATGTTTGTGATTGTCTCTCTTTAAACGTGATCTGGAAGTTCATGACACGAAATATTTTTCAATTTTTTCTTAGTTTTTTTTTTTTTTTTTTCCTTGAGATGGAGTCTGTGTCACCCAGGATGGAGTACGGTGTCACAGTCCTGGCTCACTACAACCTCTGCCTCTGGGGTTCAAGCGATTCTCGTGCCTAAGCCTCCTGAGTTGCTGGGATTACAGGTGCCCACCACCATGTGTGGCTAATTTTTATATTTTTAGTAGAGATGGGATTTTGCCATGTTGGCCAGGCTGGTCTCAAACTCTTGACCTCAAGTGATCCACCTGCCTCAGCCTCCCAAAGTGCTGTGATTACAGGCATGAGCCATTGCACCCGGTCAATTTTTGCTGAGATTAATTTGAATCCTAAATACTAGTGAACAGGACTGAATCCTTTTGAGACTAATGTAGCCAGAAACCAATGTGCAGCCTAGGATGTGTGCATTTGGAAGTGGGCTGGGGTTCAATTTATGACCTCGTGTGTGCATGAAAATTGTTTTACTCCGCCAGAAAATGTTGCCTGAACTGACAACAGCTTCAAGAGCTGATGAAGTAAAGGAAGGAGACTAAAAAAGAAGTATTCGTTCTTAGCCAGAAAATAGACCTTTTTGGTTAGAGTAAAATGTTAAATTTATGGGTGACTAGAATCTGTGATATCAAGCCAGACATACGTTCTTTATGAAAATTTTAAAAAGCAGAATTTGTAAAATGAATTTAGTAAGCATTTCAGGTAGGACAGAAACTGATCATCGAGTGAGAGTTAAATCATTTACATATAATTTTTCAGTTGTATGCTACTGCATTGCATAGGGAAAATGATATATGGTATATGAATTTGGGGATTTTCAAGGGTTTTAGGAACTCTCTCATAAGTTAAGCAATCTATTGTTCTTTAATGAGCTAACAGGGAGTTGGCATCTTCAAAAACAATAGATGGAGATTAACCTATAAAAAAGAATTAATTAGAATATACACACTGGCAGAATTTAAAGAAATAAAACGTTCTGTTCCCGTGGTTGAAGGATCCATTTCTTTGCTGTTTCCTGAAAAATTCCTTTCGTGTTTCCTTCTCATCACTGTGTTCTGTTGATCCTTGCTCCTCAATTCTCCTGCCAGCCATTTTCCCTGGAAATGTTCTACCATTAACAAGTGTCTGACTGTTTTAATGTTCTCTCTGAAAGTTCAGAAAATGACATAGACAATGTCTAATTATTAGCTTGCACAGTATGACCAGCGTCAACATTGTTACATTTTGCATAATTTTTTTTTTTTTTTTTTTTTTTTTTTTTTTGAGACGGAGTCTCGCTCTGTAGCCCAGGCTGGAGTGCAGTGGCCGGATCTCAGCTCACTGCAAGCTCCGCCTCCCGGGTTCACGCCATTCTCCGGCCTCAGCCTCCCCAGTAGCTGGGACTACAGGCGCTGCCACCTCGCCCGGCTATTTTTTGTATTTCTTAGTAGAGACGGGGTTTCACCGTGTTAGCCAGGATGGTCTCGATCTCCTGACCTCGTGATCCGCCCATCTCAGCCTCCCAAAGTGCTGGGATTACAGGCTTGAGCCACCGCGCCCGGCCCATTTTGCATAATTTTATGGACAGAATCTGTTTTACTTAAATATCATCAGACTAATTTACTCTGGATCAATGGGCGGGCTGATAACAATTATAAGATGATTGTGTAGACATTGCCTATTATAGGGGCACATCCATTTCCTCCTAAATGATCAAAAAAGAAGTGGCACAATGTTTTGATGTATTAACTGGTGCGTTTTATTTTATTATTGTTTGAGATGAGGTCTCACTCTGTTGCCCAGGCTGAAACGCAATGGCATGATCACAGCTCACTACAGCCTCAACCTTCTGGGCTCAAGTGATCTTCCCACCTCAGTCTCCTGAGTAGCTGGGACAACAGGTAATGTGCCACCACACTTGGTTAATATATTTTTGTTTTGTGGAAATGGGGTCTTCCTATGTTGCCCAAGCTGATCTTGAACTTCTGGACTCAAGTGATCCTTCTGCCTTGGCCTCTGGAAATGCTGGGATTACAAGATGTGAGTCACTGCACCTGGCCACCTGGTGTGTTTTACATTGTTGTTGTTCCCTTGCATTTCTTGCCTTTCCCCTCATTCGCTCAGTGGTATGCTGCCGATTCATACATTCAAATATCATCCTGCAACATTTGGATAAGTTGGTATGAACTAAGAGTGCAGGAGTACAAGTCTTAACTTTGGAGTGCGAAAAGCTAAAACCCAAGCATAAAATTTCTTAATTTAGAAGAATATATGGCTAGGCAATTTTTCTTATTCCTGAAAATAGACAAAGGGAAGGAAAATGATATTAATAGTTGGGGAGGAACAGGAGAGTTGAGCTATGTGTCTTTGAGAACAGGATCGTTACTTTATCTACATGCCAGACTGAAAAACCCTGCACTGGGGATGAAATCAGATAAAAAATAAATTCTGATTATTTTTGAGAAATCTGAAAACAGAGAAATTTTGCCCTCTACTCCCTGGATAGAACCCAAGAAAGCAGCAAAATCTCAGGTTGCTTGCCTTGTGGGGATTGTATTTAATCATTCACTCACTCATTTGTCTGTTCAGCAGGTATTTTCTTTTTTCATTGATTGATGGATTGGTTGAGAAAGGGTGTCTACTCCAGCTCTGTTACCCAGGCTAGAGTGCAATAGTGTGATCATAGCTCACTGCAACCTCAAACTTCTGAACTCAAGCAATCCTCCCACCTGTCTCCCAAGTAGCTAGGACTACAGGCATGTGCCACCATGCCTGCCCACTTTTTAAAAAATTCTTTTGTAGGGACAGGATATTCCTAAGTTGCCCAGGCTGGTCTTGAACTCTAGGCTCAAGCGATCCTCCTGCTTTGGCCCCTCAAGAGATATTTTTTGCTTACTAAGTGGTAGTCACTGTACTTAGCACTGAAGACAGCCATTGTTAGAACCACGGCCCAGGAGGAAAAAATCAGTAGCACCTAATCATTCTCAACAAACCTCTTTGTCTACAGTTGGCCCTATCAAGCTGATGGTAACTCCATCCCTCCAGGGTCCAGGACAAAACCTTGGCATCATCTTCAACTCATCTTTCTCCAATCCTGTAAGAAATTCTGATGGTTCTACTTCAAATACACCCAGAATCTAAACACTTTTCCCTACCTCCAGTGCTACTGAAAGAGCTCCTAACTGGTCTCCTTGCTTCAACCCTCTTTCCTTAGTGTGGTCTTAACATAATGACTAGAGCAGTCCTTTTCAAATCTGTCAAATTGGGCCGGGCACGGTGACTTACTCTTGTAATTCAAGCTATTCAGGAGACTCAGGCAGGAGGATTCCTAGAGGCCAGGAGTTCAAGGCCAGCTTGGGCAACATAGCAAGACCCCATCTCTCAAAAAATTTTTTAAAATACCATCTGGACATGGTGGCACACACCTATAGTTCCAGCTATTCAAGAGGCTGAGTTGGGAGGATCACTTGAGCCCAGGAGGTCAAGGATGTAGTGAGCTATGAATGTGCCACTGCACTCCAGCCAGCCGGGGCTACGGAGTGAGGCCCTGACTCAAATAAATCATAAAGAAATAAATGATCAATACATAAATTATGTCACTTCTTCAGTAATTGTCCATTTCTCTCAGTAAAAGCCCAACCCAATCTTCCCCTCTCTGTTGCCTTCCTGAATGGATCCTTTGATTTTACCACCCTTGCTCACTCCACTCTGCCATGTTGGCCTTCCTGTTGTTCTTTGAACAGAGCTACTCTTGCCTTTGGGCCTTTACACCTGCCGTTCCTTCTGCCTGGAATGCCCTTCCTCCAACTACTCACCTGACTGTTCACCTCTTTCAAGTCTTTGCTCCAATATCACCTTCTTGATGGACCCCATCTTTACAAGTCTATTTAGAATTTCAAGGAGCCACCCAACCCTGAATTCCTAAGTCCTCTTCATCCCACTCTACTTTATTCCATAGCACTTCCCCACTTCTTATACACTACATAATTTCTTACTTATCGTTATGCCTGTTATTTACTGTTGATTTCCTCATCCCAGCATGCATGTTCATGAGGTCAGAGATTTTTGTCTGTTTTGTTCACTGTAGTTTCCAAGAGTCTAGAACAGTGCCTGGAACACAATAGGTTCTTGGGAGATATTTGCTGCTATAGATCGTTGAAAGAATTGTTTTATAGAAAGGTGCAAGAAGCCCTACATTGATTGCTCAAGCACTAAAAAGTAGCACTATAACAGTGGAAGGTCTTAGTTTCATAGAGTTTCCTGTCCTTGAAGAGGCATGGATGAGGGCTCAGAACTGGTCAAGAAAGAGCTCAACCTGAGAGACTGAGGGGTGAGAATGGGGCATCATGGCAGTGAACAATATGGATGGGTGATTGGGACGTGAGAATGAGAGTGATTGGGGAAACTGAGTGGAGGGCAGGGTGGACATTTGTTTACCAACAAGCAGACCACTCATACCGTGTTAGCACTCTGTAAGCCCTCTGCTATTATGATGTAGCTTTGGGTACAGGCTGATTAATATTTGTTCTTCTGGTGTGCCTTAGTCCATTTGCATTGATGTTAAGGAATACCTGAGACTCGGTAATTTATACAGAAAAGAGGTTTATTTGACTCACAGTTCTGCAGGCTGTACAAGAAGCATGGAACCCATATCTGCTTCTGGCAAAAGCTTTAAGGTACTTATAATCATGGTGGAAGCAAACAGAAGTTGGCATGTCACATGGTGAGAGAGAAAAGAGGTGCCAGGTTCTTTTTAACAATCAAATCTTGCAGGAACGAATACAGCAAGAACTCACTCATTACCATGAGGACACACCAAGCCATTCATGAGGGATCCACAGCCACGACCCAGACACCTTCCGTTAGGCTCCACCTTTAACACTGGGGATCAGATTTCAGCATGAGATTTGGAGGAGACAAATATCCAGACAATATCAATGTAGAATAGAGATTACAAGTAAAACTTAGTATGACACGTAGAAAATGTTACATGGTTTTTGTACTTGAGTTGTGAGGACTGAGATTTATGCTCTGTACCAAAATAGCTTGACCAGTCTCTGTGATTTCTCAGTGAACCTGAAGCCAGTGAACTCAAGTCATAGCAGACACATGAAGTATGAATAAATGCAAGATGAATAATGGAGTAGAGAGAAAAAATGACTGCCTTTTACCATTTTTGTGTGTATGGGCAAAAGTTAAGTTTTCGTGTCATGCACTGTTTTAAAAGTCTTATTAAGATTTTCTGATTGTGGTAAAATTTCTCAACACTGAGAGGATATTTTATGTATCCCTATGTTCTGTCATTGCTTGTTCTAATGGGCATAGTATACATACCTGGCAGACAAACAAGTGGGAAATTCGTTTCCATTTATGCATTTAAGAAGCACCAAATACCCCATGTGAAGAATCTTCTACAAATGAAATGCACACAAGCTGAATTGCCAGCAGCTTTATGGATTTATCTGTCTGTATTCCTCTGGGACATTGAGAATAACATGTCCACAGTGGAACTCATCTTCAACCCCCAAATCCACTTGTTTGCTCCTTCACTTGGCTAAAGTCATCACTGTTCATCTAGTTATCAAGCCAGAAACTCTGCAGTCCTCCTAGAATAGTGCTACCGAAAATGTGCTCTGAAATGAATGCTTGACCACAGATTACCATAACAAGATTAAGTACGGAAATTGAACATAAAAGAAACTTTTAAAGCAACTTGACATTTCATCAATATCCAAGCACATGATCATTTTTCCATTTGCTTTACAGAAGCATTGGTCCACAATGGGTTAGAAATTCTAAAAATGGGACTCCACCAAGATAATTTGAAAAGCCCTATTCTAGACCTTTTCTTTTCCCTCACTAAGCAGACGTAGATCCTGAAATACCTCCCAAATACATATCAGATCATTTCCTTCTTTCCTTCAAGTTTAGGCTCTCTTCTCCTCTCTCCTCCCCTCCCCTCCCCTCCCCTCCCTTCCCCTCTCCTCTCCTCTCCTCCCCTCTCCTCTCCTCTCCTGTCCTGTCCTCCTGCCTCTCTTTCTTTCTTCCTTTCTTCCTTCCCCTTCTCCATCTTTCCTTCCTTCCAACAGGGTCTCACTCTTTCGCTCAACCTGAAGTGCAGTGGTGTGATCATGGCTCACTGCAGCTTTGAACTTCTGGGCTGAAGTGATCCTCCCACCTCAGCCTCCCAAGTAGTTGGGACTACAGGTGTACACCAGCATGCCTGACCTTTTTTTTTTTTTTTTTTTTTTTTTTTTTTTAAGAGATGGGGTCTTGCTTTGTCGCCCAGGATGGTCTCAAACTCCTGGGCTCAAGTGGTCTTCCCATGTTTGCCTCCCAAAGTTCTGGGATTATGGATGTCAGCCCCTGTGGCTGGCAGGCTCTCATTTTTCACCTGAGCTATGATAATGGCTAGCTAACTGCTTTTTCTTCCTCAAGGCTGTCCACTCCTTCTCTCACCATATACCATATTACCTCTAAAATAGTATTTTAAGATGTAAATACCATCACATGACTGTCCTTTTAAAATTCTTCTGTGATTCTCTACTAGCCACAGAATGAAGTACATGTTCCTTTGGATGATTTCCAATGCCCTCTGCTATGGTTCGATGTGGTTTATTGGAACCCATCACGTCTCATGTTAAAATTTGATCTCCAGTACTGGTTCTGGGACCCAGTAGGAGGTGTTTAGGTCATGGGGATGGGTCCCTCATAAATGGCTTGGTGCCATTCTTGTGGGAGTGAGTGAGTTCTCACTTCCTGCAAAAGCTGGTTTTTGAAAAGAGCCTAGCACCTCCTCTTTTTCTGGCACTTTCTCTTTCACCATGTCATTTGCATACACCAGCTCCCTTTGGCCTTCCATTCTTAAGTGGAAGCTTCCTGAGGCTTTCATCAGAAGCAGATGTTGGTGCCATGCTTCTTGTACAGCCTGCAGGACCATAAGCCAAATAAATCTCTTCTCTTTATAAATAACTTAGCCTCAGTTATTCTTTAGAGCAATGCAAATGGACCAAGACACCTCCATAATCTGGCCCATTTCCATTTTTCAGTTTTGTCTTCTGCTACTGTCTACCGTTTAGTCTATATACCATCCATATAAAACTTTTTGGGTTTACTAAACACACTTGTTTTTTTCAGACCTCTGCAACTTCAAACATTCTGTTCTATATAACCAAAATAACTGTCTGTATTTGCTCCTTGGAAAAATCTTTTTCTGTAAAACTTCACTCAACAGAATCCAGTTGGGATTGGGATAATGGGAATCAGGACAAAGTTTATTGGTACATCTGGGTCAGAAGTGAAAAGGAGGGTGAGTGCCTCAGGGCAGGGCAGGAGAATGTCCAAAGCTTGGGGTGAGGGTTTCTGAGCCACACAGAGCAGCAGGAACACCTCTGGGTGAGTCCAGATTTCAGAGACAAGAACCATGTCAAATCTAACCAAGGGTAAGTTGTGGTGTTATTGAGCAGCAAACTCCAAGGTCAAAAAAAAATGTCACAAAACATTGCCCAGAAGTCACAGCTGGGGAGCACAGCAGGATACTGACCAAGGTACCATCTGAAGTCTCCAGCAGGAGCAGGGAAAATGCAGGCTCCACTTATGCTTAAGTCTGCTAGATGCTTTGTTGGTGCTGCATTTGATTTTTGCTTCTACATATGCAGAGCTTCTCACACTGGAATGCTTTGTATCAAGAAATCTGATCTATTCTGCTCAGATATTACTTCATTTCATCTTCTTGCTATAGTTTGCTTATGTGTATATACTTTTAACCTATTCGTATGCCTGTATGCTTATTGGCGACTAATTCACTGTATTGGGTTGCATTTATTTATTTACATATTTGCCACTCTGCTAGTCAGTGAGCTTCTGGAGTGGGAGTCTGCCCCTTGTTTATCTCCCTATCTTCATTGCCTAGCACTGTTTGTTGGCGTATAACTGGCATCTAAGCAGATGTTTGTTGAATGAATTATTAAGTGAATACACAAGTGCTAATTTGTGATATTCAAGGAGCTAGATATAGAGCAACCTTTTGGCTGCCTTTTAGTACATTTTACTATTGACTGTAAAATCTAGGGCAGAGTCTCATTGAGGCAGTGAGCAAGTTTCCAGTGAGCTGTTTGGAGGGGAAATATCATCTACAACTATTACACATCACAGTATTGACTTGTTCAGGACAAAGAAGCTCTGAGTTAGATTCATATGAGAAACTGAATTGTCCAGGTTATGAATGAATCTAGTCAATGGATCAGCAAGTCTTTTTTGTTTGTTTTTCTGTAAAGATGCAGAGAGTAAATATTTTAGGCTTTGCGGGCTATACAGTCTCTGTTGCACCTACTCTAATTCTGGATTTGTAGTGTACAAAATGCCATAGCCAATGTATAAATAAATGAGTATAGCTACATTCTAATAAAACTTTATCTACAAAACCAGGTAGTGGGCCAGATTTGGCCTGTGTGCTACAGTTTGTCCACTCCTGATCTAGTCAGTTCTTCCGGTATTTCATTACCAGAAGGGGTCTGAGTGTGGGAGAAAAGGATAGACAGTAATGGTCACTACCTATCCTGAACTTGTTACTTGACATTATGTCATTGATTTTTTGCTGCACTCTGTAAGATGTATAGTAGTATTCCTTTTGATAGTTGGAGAAAGTAAAGTTCAAAATGTGGCTTGATAAGATCATATAAGCAATAAGTGATAAACTCCCTTTTTATTTTATTTTTTTGAGACAGGATTTTACTCTGTCATCCAGGCTCGTGTGCAGTGCAGTAATCACAGCTCACTGCAGGCTTGACCTCCCTGGCTCAAGCAATCCTCCCAACTCAGCCTCCTGAGTAGCTGGGACCACAGTTGTATGCCACCACACTTGGCTAATTTATTTTTATGTTTTGTAGAGACAGGGTCTCCCTACGTTGCTTAGGCTGATCTCAAACTCCTGGGCTCAAGTAATCCTACCACCTTGGCCTCCTGTGCTGGGATTACAGGCATGAGCAACTGCTCCCAGCTGGTAAACTCTTTTGATTTCAACCAAATCAAGGTGATTACAAAACTCATGTTTTCTTCATTAAAATACACTGTCTCCATTTCATTGTCAATTGACTCATTGTGAGACAGAGAAATTGTGGCAAGTTTAAAGTTGTCTTTTATCAATCAGGAGAGGTGTGGCTGTGACATGGTAGTGACCCCAGTAATCTCAAGCACCTTAAGCACCCATGTGGGCTATGGAATACACACTGTTGTGAAAGCGGTTTGGACCTTAGGGCCACACAGGTATCTTGTGTGTGTGTGAATCTGATGAGTTTAGTCAATTTCCACAGAAAGTATAGGCTGAGAGCAGAGCGGGTTCTTGGTGATACTAGTTGTTCATCTCAGAGCAGCAAAGTCTCTGCTTCCTGTTGTCCTCACTCTGAGACTCAGGGTTGGGGACCTTCACCCCAGCTACAGGGGTATCCCTGCTACCTATGCCAGGGGGAAGAGAACAGGGCAGACCATGCATATATTTTATAGGTGTTTCCCAAGAATTAGTATACATTAGAGCCACTCACCTTCACTGGCTACAGTAAGTCAGAATTTTAAAAAATTTAACTTGAAAGTGGGCAGGTAGCTGGTCATGTACCCAGGATAAACAGAACTATAAATGTAAGTAAATTGGCTGGAGGCAGTGGCTCACGACTATAATCTCAGCACTTTGAGAGGTCAAGCCGGGCGGATCACCTGAGGTCGGGAGTTTGAGAACAGCCTGGCCAACATGGTGAAACCCTGTCTCTACTGAAAACCCAAAAATTAGCTGGGCATGGTGGGTGCCTGTAATCCCAGCTATTAGGGAGGCCGAGGCAGGAGAATCACTTGAACCTGGGAGGCAGAGGTTGTAGTGAACCAAGATGAGTGCTACTTCTCTCCAGCCTGGAAGAGAGAGTGAGACTCTATCTCAAAAATAAACAAATAAATAAGTTAATAGCACTGATAACTACAAAGAACTTTAGTAGGAAAACTAAGATTTTTGCTAAGTAGATTAAATGTCAAAAGTTATTCTCTCTGAAATTATGCCAATGTGTGTGGGAGAAAACGGAGGTCCAGACGCCTTCAGAACATATTAATGTTAATATCACCTTATGTTTTAATTACAAAAAACATTCTTTCCTGACTCATTTACTCCATTGTATATTTGGATGGTGAGTACCTTCTCCAAATATTTTGACAATAGGGAATGGAGGCATTCCACAAAGTATTGGATGTTATTTAATACCTCGTGGAATTACTGTCAAGTCAAGGTTTAAAGAAACATTCGTAATATTCAAAGAGGCATCTGTATGACAGTGAAGTTCTTCTACATGGAAAGGGTATATGGAGATAATATGGTCAGTGTGGAAACTAATGTTAACTAGGGAATTGGGTATGGGTAAACTTGGCTCCTGGGATATGGAGCAAACTTCTGTCTTCCATTAACACCATGCAATTTTACCAACACAGCTGAGTTCTTTGTAACTATGTATAAATGCACCTCATGCTATATCCTCCTGATCCCAAGGGCATGAGTAACTGCTGGAGAACTGAAGGGTAATTTGCAAGGTCTCTAAGCCTGTTATTGATTTTCATTGCGCCTTTTTCACTGGTTAAAACCCGTAAGTGGGCTGTTCACACATCCTGAGAATATGGATTCTTTCATCACTAGGGCCACCAGCTGGCTAGAATCTCCAAGAGACTTCAGGGCTCATGCTGATCATCGTGCTGCTTCTCTCTGGTTTCTGTTAACGCTTAGGAGGGATGGGTGGGGGGATTGAAGGCAGTTGAGCTTCCTGTCTCCATCCAAGTGCTGCAAAGATAAGAATTACATATCAGGGTTCGTGTTTCAGCATGAAGGTGTTGTGTGAACTGATTCCACGTATATATCCCTTCAACTTCTCTTTGTCCAGGTCAGTGATGCTGAAGGGATTACCCATGTTCAGTGGAAGTGGAAGTCTGAGATGATTCCAAATTTGGTCTATCCGATTCTCTATACTGTGACATAAAATACATTAGGGTGGACATGAGTGCAGAAATGGTGGCCAGAGGTTATGGGGTCTCTTTAGAGCAATGAGACTTTTGACTGAAGAGTTCTCTAAATTAAATTTTTAGGAAGGACAACTGTTTTCTAGTCAGTTTAAGAATCCAAGTGATATAGTTTGGCTGTGTCCCCACCCACATCCCAACTTGAATTGTAGCTCCCACAATTCTCACATGTCATGTGAGGGACCCAGTGGGAGTTAATTGAATCATGGGGGCTGGTCTTTCCCACACTCTTCTCGTGATAGTGAACAGTGAATAGTCTCATGAGATCTGATGGTTTTTATAAAGGGGAGTTTCCCTGCACAAGCTTTCTGTCTTCCCTGCCACCACGTAAGACGTGCCTTTTGCCTTCCACCATGATTGTGAGGCCTCCCTCTCTAGCCACATGGAACTATAAGTCCATTAAACTTCTTTTTCTCTTTCTCTCTCTCTCTCTCTCTTTTTTTTCTGGAAACAGAGTCTTACACCATCGCCAGGGCTGGAGCGCAGTTGCACGATCTCGGCTCACTGCAACCTCCACCTCCCGGTTTCAAGTGATTCTCCTGTCTCAGCCTCCTGAATAGCTGGGATTACAGATGTGTGCCACGACATCCAGCTAATTTTTTGTATTTTTAGTAGAGATGGGGTTGTTTAGTAGAGATGGGGTTCACCATGTTGGCCAGGCTGGTCTTGAAATCTGACCTTATGATTTGCCTGCCTCAGCCTTCCAAAGTGCTGGGATTACAGGCGTGAGCCCCCTCGCCTGGCCTAAACCTCTTTTTCTTTATAAATTACCCAGTCTTGGGGATGTCTTTATCAGCAGCATGAACATAGACTAATACACCGTTAAGTGAGTTAAGCTTTTATTGCCTCTACTTTGGACTTACTCTTGATCCTTAGACTATTTCATTGTCTGTCTTTTATTTCCTGTAAACATAAGAGGGCTAAGTCCATAGAAACCTGTCTTTCTTATTGCAACATCAGAAGGCCAACTGTAAAAACTTCTTTCGTAAATTTTCTAATGTTTCTCCATCAAAAAAAAAGTATCATAATCCTGTAAATCACAGCACCATAAGAAATGCCCTGCTGGGTCTGACCAGTACTGCATCCAGCCAGCATCTTGTCCTTGGCTATGATTTTAACCAACATTTTTAAGGAGAGTTCAGGATAGTGCTCTTTAATGAAGTCAATTCCGAATGCACCAAATATTTTTTTACTGGAGGTTTTATTGTGATCTGCTTTTTTCTGAAATCATGTAATAGAGTCATAAAAGTATAAAGAGGTATATGTAAGTCCTCTTGAGATTGTTTTTTGTTTAACACATGATTTGTACATTGTATAGGACAACAAGCAAATCTATTTGACTTCTCTTACTCTTAGAAAAGGAGAAAATAAGGGTCTATTGAACTTGGAATTGGGTACTGTATTTTTCTCTCTTTGATCATCTAGGTTCAGAATTCTCCTTTCTCCACCTTGCTGTCTTCCCTGGGAGGCTGGCCTTTGTAGATGACATCAACCACTCTTGTTTGTCTTCTGACTTCTATTAGATTTCAGTCAATGGGAAGCACTGCCAGGAAGTCAAGTGTAGGAAGAGAGAAAAGTCAGGGTGTTTATTCTCCTGGTTCCCTCTCTCCATGATCTAAGGTTGGCAGGGGCCCTATTCTTCTACCAAGGCTACGGCACCTACTGGGCAGCCCTACCCCACAGCATGAGATCTCACTGAGTTCTATTACTTATTCCCACTCCTATCTCTTTAGTCCTAGGCCCAGTTTCCCTCTGTGGCTCATCCCTGGGCACTTCATCATCCTTTCTTGGGTACCCTTAACATTGCCTGCCATGTTGCACAGAGCCACTTTAACAAATCTCTCCAAGTTCCCTCTTTGAATGAGGCATCTGTTCCCTGGTAGGCCCTTGACTGATGTAGGGTGGTTTATACCTTCTGCCTGGGTGCTGTGCCGTTTAGGGTGGGTGCAGAGAGACTGAGTGATGGAGATAAATGGATTTTATGTCCTAAGGACTGGTTTTCTTGACCTCTGCAGAGTATCATCTGATGGAAATAACCAATGGCGTTTTTTCTTTTCTGTACCTTGTCGGAGGAAGCATATTTAGTTCCTTTCTATATGCCAAAGAAGAAACTGAACTGAATATACACTTGGATAGTGTATTAGTTTCCTATTTTTGCTGTAATAAATTACTAAACACTTGGTGGATTGAAACAACACAAATTTATTATCTTACATTTATAGAAATCAAAAGTGGAGGTCAGGTGCAATGACTCACGCCTGTAATCCCAAGGTAGGAGATTCCTTGAGGCCCCAGGAGTTTGAGACCAGCCTGGGCAACATAGTGAGATGCCTACCTCTACAAAAAAATAAAAATAAATAAATTAGCAGAGTGTGGCAATGTGCACCTGGTGTCCCAGCTACTCAGGAGACTGAGGTAGGATTGCTTGAACCTAGGAGTTTGAGTCTGCAGTGAGCTATAATTGTGCCATTGCACTCCAGCCTGGGCGAAGAGTGAGACTCCCATCTTTTAAAAAAGAAAGACAAAAAATGGGTCTCAATGGGCTAAAATTAACATGCCAGTATGGATGCTTCCTTTGCAGGGGTGAGACTGGGGGAGAAATATTTCCTTACCTTTTCCAGCTTCTAGAGGTTGCCACATTCTTGGTTCATGGCTCCCTTTTGCCTTCAAAGTCAGCACTAGCTGGTGGAGTCTTTCTCACATAGCATTACTCTGACTCTACCTCTCCTGCCTCCCTCTTTCACTTATAAGGACTGTATTAGCCATGAGAACTTGAGAAAGCAAGATTTATCCCAGGCAAGCTGAACAAACTAACTTCCTTCTTTCCTTTTCCTTCTTTCTTTCCTTCCTTCCTGCCTTCCTTCCTGCCTTCCTTCCCTCCCTCCCTCCCTCCCTCCCTCCCTCCCTCCCTCCCTCCCTCCCTCCCTCCCTCCCTCCCTCCTTCCTTCCTTCCTTCCTTCCTTCCTTCCTTCCTTCCTTCCTTCCTTCCCTCCCTTTCCCTTTCCCTTTCCCTTTCCCTTTCCCTTTCTCTTTCTCTGTTACCCAGGCTACAGTGCAGTGGCATGGTCTTGGCTCACTGCAACCTCCACCTCCTGGGTTCAAGTGATTCTCCTGCTTCAGCCTCCAAGGTTGCTAAGATTACAGGTTCACACCACCAGGCCCAGCTAATTTTTGTAGTTTTAGTAGAGACAGGGTTTCACCATGTTGGCCAGGCTGGTCTTGAACTCCTGACCTCAAGTGATCAGCCCACCTCGGCCTCCCAAAGTGCTAGGTTTACAGGTGTGAGTCACCATGCCCAGCCCTGAATTTTCTTCTAACTCCAACAGATAGTGATTATTTTAATAGACAAAGGAAATACATTTTAAGTTCCAGTATTTGGAAAGAAGGCTAGAATTTCTCTTATGAACTTACGATTATGTTGGAAAAGATTCAAGACTCATGACCAGTGTGAACCAATATCTTTCCAACACCACCTGCAACACATTTAAACTAAGAGTTACGGTTGTAGTTACGGGGTCAGAAAAAATGCTCACATTGGCCAGAGGCAGTGGCTCACGCCTGTAATCTTAGCACTTTGGGAGGCTAAGGTGGGCAGATGGCTTGAGCTTAGGAGTTTGAGACCAGCCTGGGCAACATAGTGAGACCCTGTCTCAAATAAAATAATAATGATGATGATAACAATAATAATCACATTGACCTTTGAGTCTTTCCTGTACAGTTTCCCTACTGAACTGCATTGACTTTGTTAGAAACTTGGTCTCTATTTATACAATGATATCATTATCTTTTTTTTTCTTTTATAGATGCACTTTTTGCTTTCACAGATACTATCTTTGCTTAAAACAAGAACATGCATTTGAAATAGGAATTGTATTCCATAATAAAAGATTTTCCCAAGGCTTACGAATCGGCTTTCACCTCCAGCCTCCCCAGTAGGAGCCAAAAAGCAATGTGAAAGTGAGAAAATAATAAAACAACAATCCTAGAGCATCCCCAGAAGCAGTGAAAAACGCTTTTCAATGCTAACATATACATGTGAATTGCGTGACATTACATTACGTCTGCTGATACACAGATGTGGCCCTTGTTCAAAATGCATGGAAATTCAGAGTCATATTTTCTGCAGTGAGATAGTCGCTGGGAGTTTTTAGAACACACATATTTTTAAAAAATGATATCAGGCCTATTTCTCCAAACATTTATTTTTCCCTTCCAAAAACCATAGTAATAACCTTTTCTAGCTACATAAAAACTGCATTTGTGCCAAAAAAAATTGCAACAGCATATGCTAATTCAGTGCTGTAGTAACTTCACATCTTGATATTGCCTTAGAAATGAAAACAGCCCTCAAACAGATTGGCTGTGACCCTCTAAGCAAATCCTAACTAGGAAGGTAAGTTGTGTTGCCTGTGTCAAAGCCCACAACTCCATCTCCTGTTCAGGGATGGACAAGGTCCCTGGATAGCATTCTGTCAAACTGAGGAGAAGGAAGAGGCCACAAAGAATGTCAAAGATGAGCGAAGAAGCATATAGGTAACATCTATAATGTGAACATATTCTGTTACTGGCTCACAGACGTGTCCTGATTCGTTATTAAGATCTTTGAGATTCGGGGGCAGCTGCATGATACAAATGTGGGCACTCTTAGCTTTCAGAGTGTTGTGGGGTTCTCTTCCCTGGGGTCTTGAAAAGCAGAATAGATGTTCACCTTTTTGGTATTCTTTGAGTTTGTCTCATCCTGCCTGAAATGCACACAGAGAAGAAAGAGTTTCAGGGTAGAAGAGATGAACTGAACACTTTGCAAACTACAGAGGACCACTGATTATATCCAATCTGGACAGAAAAAGCCACCTCTTGATACATGTACATAGAGTCATGTGATGTGGGAGCAGTAGAAAGAAGTGATGCACAGTCTCCACGGCTGTCAAGGAGGTAAGAAGCCAGATGAAGAGATGAGATGTGAACATGAACAGAGAGCAAGGCAGTGCTTCATAAGTGTCTGCTGAGACCAAAAGATGTGTTTTCTATTTCTTACTGTGTTTATTTATGGAAATCCCATTCATCCTATAAAGTCCATCCTCCACAAGACTGCCTTTGATCATGCTGAGAAGTGATGTTTTCCCCTTTCGTATCTTTACCGCTTGTAAGGAATTAAAACATTTGTGTGTGTATCTTAATTTCCCTCCTCAATGGAGACAGTTCTGGAGGGAAGGGAGGAAAATTAGGTTTCTGTTTTTTTTCTCTAGATCTATTTCATGTAACATCTTTAGTTGTTACATGAGTCCAATAAGAGTCCAATAACTCTATAAAATGGAAAAGTGAATACATTGATTGATTGATTGTTATAGAGACAAGGCTTTACTATGTTGCCTGGGCTGGTCTTGAACTCCTGGGTTCAAGGGATCCTCCTGCCAGGGCCTCCCAAAATGCTGGGATTACACCCATGAGCCACTGTGCCTGGACAAATTTTTGTTAAATGAGTAAATAAGAGGCATAATAAGAGTAAAAAAGTGATTGCTTCTGCTTGAAATACTGAGGGAAGGTTTTATGGGAGAAGTTGTATCTTCTCCCATAAATGATCCCCCCTTTGGGGATCATTGTAAGGGTAGAGCCCTTGCTAATACATCAAGTTCATGGCATCAAAAAGTAAAAGATCTAGAGCTCTGAAGAGACATCCATAAATATTATCATGTTCCTTCTCTATCACCAACTCCCCAGCCCTAAGGCACACACACACGAAGAGTGAGGATTTCTGACTTAGTGTTTAGCACAGTGCGTAGCACATGGAAGGTGGTCAGTAAAAGTTGAATAAATGATTGAAATGCTTTGATGAAGAAATTCATCTCAACAACATATTGCTAATCAACAATCCTTCCTTTTAGAAAGAACAAATGGAGATTTACTGAGAACTATCTTATAGCACATGTATTTTCTAAGTTCAATCTTGACAACAATGCTATGAGGTTGATATTATTTCTGTATTTTCTTTTTTTTTTTTTCCAGACAGGGTCTCATTCTGTCATCATCAGGCTGGAGTGCAGGGGTGCAATCATGGCTCACTGCATCCTCAAACTCCTGGGCTCAAGCAATCCTCCATAAACTAGCATCATCATCCTTACTTTTAATCTTGTCTGCCATGAGTAATAATTTCTTCGGCACTACCTTAAGATATTGTGATCTTTCTTTGAAGGCACTTAGGTTTCCCATCTTAACCAAAAACCCTCTGGGCTTAGAGGAGTATTCATGAAATCTTTCCATCTTTTCCCCTGCATCATTTCAAAACTTGTTTCATTTTTACATTAACACATCTTCTGGGATTACATATATATATAAATAAGATACACTAAATTCAGTGCTTCTTGTGCATCGCGATTGGCCAGACCAGATGGAGTGATTTGTGAACCAGAATTGAAAATCAAAACACAAGTGCTTTTTAAAGAGGTTGAAGTTGAGAAGCAACTGTTCATGGCAGACTTAGAGCTTTAATTCTAAGCGGTTTTGCGTTTGTTTTCAAGCTGTGTCTGACTATGGAATATTGGAACTTCCACCCTGGAACTACTATATATGTATCACGCATATACACTGCCCTTGACAAAGTGGGGAGTGTAGTTGGAGCTGAGTTGTGGAGTTTTACAGGGCAATGTGCCTGTTATTACCATAGGATGGTAGAAGTGCCAGTTGTTTGCTTTTGCTTTTGCTGCAGAGCCTGTGTGCAGAAACCGAGAGCAGTGAAAAGTCCCTTTGCTGAATAGGTTCTGGGAGGCCCCCGAAGAACAAATTCTCAAGAGTAAGGCATGTTAATTTCCAGGTGCTTGTTCTGAATTGGACTCCTTCTGCTTATTATTATTTAATCCTCAGGACAATCATATGAAATCAGCATTGTAATCCCGGTTTTGCAGAGGATACTGAGAGCATTAGGGTCACACAACCAGTATACCGGGGAGCTGATTTAAAAATCAAGGCTGTGACTCCAAAGCCCTTAATCCATTGCAATACCATTTCTGAACTTATACAAGCAGTTTAGATTGATCAGAAGGCAGGTTTCTTCTGTCCCATAGAGTGGAGAAGGAAGAGCCTAGAATGTGTCTCTAAGAGAGGAGATCAGTTTCCTGAGATATATAAAGTTTCGTGGCTTCCAATGCTTGTTTGACTTTTCAGCAGGACCAGACAGAATATGTCATTCAGTAGGACAGTGTTGATGATGATGAAAGTTGTCTTTTTTTTTTTTTGAGACAAAGTCTCACTCTGTTGCCCAAGCTGGAGTGCAGTGGTGCTATCTCGGCTCACTGCAACCTCCACCTCTTAGGTTCAAATGATTCTCCTGCCTCAGCCTCACAAGTAGCTGGGACGACAGGCACGCACCATCATGCCTGGCTTTTTAAAATTTTTTGTATTGTTAGTAGCAATGGGGTTTCACTGTGTTGGCCAGTCTGTTCTCAAACTCCTGATCTTGTGATCCACCCTCCTTGGCCTCCCAAAGTGCTGGGCTTACAGGTGTAAGCCTGGAAAGCACTATGGCATTATAGCTTACGTATAGGATGCATTCACAAAGGCTTGTGGTTGACTTCTACTTTTTTTCCTAGCTATGTTACCTTTAGCAAATTATTCTGTCTTCCTCTGTTTCTTCATAAAATGAGGCTAATATAGTGCATCCCCATTATTTGCTGATTGCATATTTGCGAATTTGCCTACTTGATAGCGGTTATTTATAATCCCCAAATCAATGCTTACAAGGTTTTGTGGTCATTTGCAGTCATGTCCAGAGCAGCAAAAAATGTGAGTTGCCTAATACGTACATTCCTAGGTGAAGTTGAACAAAGCCATAGTCTGCCTTCTTGCTTGCTTCAACTCTCATACTGTACATGAGTATCCTTTTCATGTCAAGTTTATTTAGTGTCAAGTTTTCACATTTTTATGCCTTTTTGATTGATTCTGCTGTTTAGAATGGCCCCCAAGCAGAGCGCTGAAGAGCTCGCTAGTGCTTCCAAGTGCAAAGAGGCTGTGATGTGCCTTATGGAGAGAATACATGTGTTAGATAAACTTCACTCAGAATTACGGCGGTGTTGGCCATGAGTTCAATGCCAAAGAATCAACATGATGGTACATGTAGCAAAAGGAAGAGGAAATTGGCCTATGTGTATGTGAGGCCGCTCTGCAAAGTGCTAAAGGAATATCTATAGCATGTGATGAAGTTATGGAAAAGATGGAAATGAAGCTAAATTTGTGGATTCATGAGATGAGTTTTAAAAACTTAGCCCTAAATGTTTCTATTAATGATCAAAGGATTGCCCCCCTACCCCAATTAAAATTCCTCTCTCAGATTACAATATTTTCTCCTAAAGAATCTATAGGCTGACTGAGCTCTGTAGCTCAGACCTGTAATCCCAGCCCTTTGGGAGGCAAAGCAGGAGGATTACTTGAGGCCAGGAGTTTGAGACCAGCCTGAGCAAAATAGCAAGATCCTGTCTTTACAAAAAAAAAAAAAAAAATTAAAATTGAAAACTTGGCTGGGCATGGTGGTGTGTGCCTGTAGTCCTTGCCACGTAGGAGGCTGAGGCAGGAGGATTGCTTTCACTTGAGCACAGGAGTTCAAAGTTATCATGAACTGTGATTACACCACTGCACTCCAGCCTCGGGAAAAAAAAGAGAGACCCTGTCTCTAAAAACAAAATAACAGGTGGGTGCCGTGGCTCATGCTTGTAATCCCAGCACTTTGGGAGGCCGAGGCGTGTGGATCACAAGGTCAGGAGATCGAGACCATCCTGGCTAACATGGCAAAACCCCATCTCTAATAAAAATACAAAAAAATTAGCTGGGCATGGTGGTGGGCACCTGTAGTCCCAGCTACTTGGGAGGCTGAGGCAGGAGAATGGCGTGAACCCAGGAGGTGGAGCTTGCAGTGAGCCAAGATCACGCCACTGCACTCCAGCCTGGGTGACAGAGCGAGACTCCATCTCAAAACAAACATATATAAAAACATATATATAAGCCACTAGAACAAGTAAATTGATTGGACAAGTTATTCAGTATCTAGCAGAGAGCTGTCTTCGGGGAACAGATTACAGGAGAGGTAGATTTTGGCAACTATCTGGGCCACTGTTTCAGAGAGGACTGTCAATCACAGGGTGGTGACGGGGTTGGGGTACAATGTACAGCTGGAGAAATCCTGACACCCAGAGGGGCAGGAGTGTTCTGAGAGCCTGCTACAGGTCGGGGGTCACATTTCAGGAGTTGAGGTGAGAACACACAGATGGGTAATAAGACTTTGAAGGGACAAACTTACTCACTTGCTTTATTTCCCAAGTTTGCCCAGAATTGTCAAAGCTTAGAAGAAATTAATTTATTGACATGCCTCAGAATGAAAATTCAGCCTATTTGGCTCACAATAACAGTTGTGATTATTTAGAATCTGTACTAAACACTATTTGTGTTTTTGCATCATCAAATTGCTTTAGAGTTATCCATTAAACAATTACTCAATTTGAAATTGTGTCTCTTAGGAGAATGTTAGAAAAGAACGAGAAAGAACCTAATCCTCATTAAGAACTATTAGCCAAGTGTGACAAGCTTTATTTTGTCTTACAGAAAACAGAGATGTCATTTGGTATTGAGTCAAAATAAATGGGTTATGACATATTCCACTCTTTAAAATGTCCCGAGGCTGGTGGGATAAGCGGAGGAGATCTGCAGATGGTATGCCAAGCAAAGGCAGCTAATGAACCTAGCATTGCTACATAGCAACGGCATTAGCATTTCATTTGTTGGAATGAATTATTTGAGTTTTTCACTTTTTGCCCTGATCTTTATGCAACGGTGTAACTACTGATGAAAAATGAACAAAGCCTTGAAAAATAGGACTTATTAACAAAGGTCACAAGACCTGAAATGATTAAATCTGCAAGAAGGCTGATGGAGTTACTTAGTCGGGATTTTTCAGTGCCCGAATGAAGACTGTCCGGGAGATAGTAACTAGCTGTTCTTTCTCTCTATGGAATATATTAATAGATCTCAAAGGATGTCAACTTGAACTACAATAGGAGTTATAGGGGTGAGTTATGAAAAAGAACTTCCTGTCTGTTTTTGCAGGAAAGGCTAAAATAATTTAGCAAGGAAGATGTGCAATATCATTCCTCTAAGAGTTTTTCCTGTCCCTCCTTCTAAATTAGAGTCAATTATCTTTGACCTGCAAGATGTAAGAATAGTCTCATGTGAATAGGGAACCAAATGATGTTCCGATGCCTCCATTTTCAGTAGGATTGGTTGTTGCAGTCATTGTGGTGTGTTTGATGCTATATGAGTCTACTACTATTTTAAGACTGTATGGCATTATTCTTTTTGTAAGAGATCTCAAATTAGAGGTTTAGAAGGCAAAGATAACTATTGCCTTGGCCCTGAGGAATTCTTAAAGCATATCCATTTTCCTTGCCTCTACAAGTTCATTGCTGGCAAAAGCAATTTTATTCATATTTTCTTGCTCATTCCCTCCTCCCTTGTCCCACTCCTTTTTTCTCCCTCCCTATTTCTAACCCATGTAGAGTGGTTACTTGAGGGAACGGTTTTATGAATAAAGATTGTATCCTTTGCTCAAGAGCTTTGGTGTGTGATTATAGATTAAAGCTTTCATTTTGAAAGCTCTCATTTGAAAGCAATATACAGCCATAAAAATAGCAATAGTAGGATTATTTTAATTACCACATGTAGAAGTTCCAGAAAGATTCAAGACAAATATAGTAGCTTGTAGGCTTGAAGAGCTAATTATTGAGAATGGGGATATTGGAATATCTGATTATACTGTGGATGTCTCTATTTCTTCTTGTACTCTGACTAATTGTACCAGTGTTCATACAGGGGCTGAACAGCCACCTCGTGGAGAAAGTCATAGAGATCATTCCTGTGTCAGATATCGGTTGCACCTCATTCTACGCTTCTCACCATTCTTCTTTCTGTCCTTTTGGTTTTGTTTTAGATCCTATACTTATTTCACCACACATAGGCCCTATGGCCTCCTAACTTTTCATCACAAGAATTTACCATGTGGTTCTCAACTGCTCTTTCTAGGTAATCTAAAATAATGAGGCTCCATGCGATATTGGGGACATAATTACAGTATGGGGTGTGGATCACTTGAGGTCAGGAGTTTGAGACCAGCCTGGCCTACATGGTGAAACCCCGTCTCTACTAAAAATACAAAAATTAGCTGGGCATGGTGGTGCGTGCCTGTAATCCCAGCTACTCGGGAGGCTGAAAAGAATTACTTGAACCTGGGAGGCAGAGGTTGCAGTGAGCCGAGATTGTGCCACTGCACTCCAGTCTGGGTGATGGAGTGACACTCTGTCTCAAAAAAAAAAAAAAAAAAAGTTTATTTAAAATCTGAAATTCAAAATTAACTGGACCTCTGTCCTGTATTTTTGTTTGCTAAATCTGAGGACTCTACATCGAGATGGCATTTTTATTAATTTGATGGTGTTAAGTATGATTATTTTATAACAGCAAATGGATGGTGTCTGCTGGAACTCCATAGCAGTTAACACTGAAAAATTTCTAAAACATAGCAATATGTGGTGATGTTGTTTGAATATTAGTCTCCTTCAAATCTCATGTTGAATTTTGATCCTCAGTGTTGGAGGTGGGGCCTGGTAGGAGATAATTAGGATCTTAGGGATGGATCCTTTATAAAGGGCTTGGTGCTGTCCTTCAGTATTGAGCAAGTTCTCACTCTATTAGTTCCTGTGAGAACTGATTGTTAAAAAGAGCCTGGTACCTCCATCCCTTGCTTTCTCACCATGTGATCTCTGTACGTGCTATCTCCCCTTTTCTTTCCACCATGAGTAGAAGCAGCCTAAAGTCCTTACCAAAAGCAGATGCTGGCGTCATGCTTCCTGTACAGCCTGCAGAACTGTGAGCCAAAGGAACCTCTTTCTTTTATAAATTCCCCAGCTCAAATGTTCCTTTATAGCAAATCCAATGGACTAAGACATGGGGCAAACTCAAACTTTGACTTAGAGTGAATGGTTTAAGAGTCAACAGAGCACTTTTGAGTGGAGAAGCAGAGCAAACTATGTTTTGTTGGCTAACCAACATCTGGGAGAATAAGATGGCACTGATCTGTAGTCTTGATCTGGGCCATGGGTTTTTCTTAGTATAGTAGAAACTCTGTGATTGTATTTGTTTAAAGTACTTTGTGACTATCTTTGTTTACCTGTGAAAGTGAAAAGAAAATAGATCAAAAAGCAAGTGACTCTCTCTGAGCTAGAGAGAAGAGGTTGCCATGTTGATCATTAACTATTGTTGCCTGGATGATACAGGTGATATATATATGCAATTTTGGTAAATGTTTTGAGTGTTTTTGAGAAGAATGTGTACTCTGTTGTTTTTTAATAGAGCATTCTATAAACATCAGTTAGGTCAAGTTTATTGATAGCATTAAAGTAAGGCTACTATATTATTGCTTATTTTCTGTCTAGTTGTTCTAATAATTATTGAGAGAGAGGTGTTGAAAGATAAGATTCTAAGCGTGGCATTGTAGCTCACACCTGTAATCCCAGCACTTTGGGAGGCCAGAAGTTGAGAACAGCCTATGTAACATAGCAAGACCCTATCTCTATAAAAAACAAAATAACAAAAACCAACCACACAAAAAATACATGATTATAATGTGAATTTCTATATTTCTTCTTGCATTTGTATCAGTAATTGCTTCATGTATTTTGAAGCTCTGTTATTACGGAATCTAAACATTTAGGATTGATATGTCTTCTGGTTGAACTGATCCTTTATCCTTTATGAAATGACTTTATCTCTCAAAATAATCTTGTCTCTGGGATCTACTTTGTTGCATATTAATGTAGCCACTTCAACTCTCTTTTTATTAGAGTCTTAGGCTATATCTTTTTCCATTTTCTAACTTTGAATCCATTTGTGTGTTTCCATTTCAAGTGTATTTCTTGTAGGCAGCCTATAGGTGTGTCTTACCCAATATGACAATCTCTGCCTTTTAATTGGATGTTTAGACCATTTACATATAATGTTATTATTGATATAGTTATATTTGAGCTCATCATCTTGCTATTTGTTTTTTATTTATGTCATTTGTTCTTTGTTCCCCTTTTCCTCTTATTCTGCCTACTTTGGGATTAATTGAACATTATGTTCCATTTGATCTCCTCTGTTGACTTATTAACTATAATTCTTTGTTTTATTATTTTGGTATTTGCTTTAGGAATATGTCCAAGTTAATAGAAGCTCCTTGATGTAGCCCAGACCCACTAACTATGCTCCCAGTTCAGGGCCTTTGCTCTCTCTGTTCTTTCTTTTGGAAATGCTCTCTTTATGCTTGTATCCACATGACTTACTTACCCATTTATTGTAAATAGGTTTACATTGATATTGATACTGTAATTGATATTAAAAATAATGATATTGTAAATATCACTTTATCAAATCTTTCTGTACCTCCTAATCTAAGGTAACTCCCTAAACCTGACCTGCCACTCTACCATTTACCCACTTCAGTTGTTTTTCATAGCCCTTATCTCAGGATTTATTTCTTTGTTTGTTTACCGTCTCTTTCTTTCCACTGGCATGTAAGTTTCATGAAAATGATGGACTCTATTTTGTCTACTGCTGAATTTCCAGTGTGTAGAACAGTGTGTGACATATCAAACACTTAATAAGTATTTGTTGAATGAATGATTGAATGAATGAATGAAAGATTCAGAATGGGAGGGAGGACAAATGTCTGGGTTAATGTCCAGGTTGATCTGCTGCCATACCTGATCACCTGAATGTGTTTGGCTGAACTAGTGGGATTGGGCATTGCCCTCTGTCAGGGTGCTGCTCTGTGTTTTTTTGGAGTTGCATACTGGTTAGAATGGAATATCATTTCTAGTCAGCAGAGAAACATTCACTGTTGAAATATACATGAGGAAAGAGTTTGCAGAATTTTTGTGCTCCTTCCTGGCTTCTACACTACATGATCCCCAACTCATCCCACTTTTCTTGCTTCACATTCACCCCCTCGATTACTTTTTTTTTTTTTTTTAAGGCAGAGTCTTGGTTTGTTGCCCAGGCTGTAATACAGTGACACAATCTCGGCTTACTACAACCTCTGTCTCCTGGGTTCAAGCGATTCTCCCACCTCAGCCTCTCGAGTAGCTGGGATTACAGGTGTATGCCACCATGCCTAGCTAGTTTTTGTACTTTTAGTAGAGATGGGGTTTCGCCATGTTGGCCAGTCAGGTCTCAAACTCCTGACTTCAGGTGATCCTCCCGCTTTGGCCTCCCAACGTGCTGGGATTACAGGTGTGAGCCACCACACCCAGCCTTTGATTACTTTTGTCACAAGTTTCTCAATACCTCAAGGCTCAGAACTTCAGTCAAAGAAATTTTTCAGAAAAAGTATATAATAATGTGTGTAAGGAGAAGAGAAGAAGAGAAAGGGAGACAGAATGATACAGCAAATAGGATAAGATGTGACTTTTGAGATATTTGGATGAGGAACTATGGGAATTAGTTATAGTAATTTTTGCAACTTTTGTGTAAGACTGAATTAAAGAAAGTAACTTTGAGCTTCATTGCTTCTATCCCTTCCTCCAATCCCTATAGCCAATAAGGTCTCCACCTCCTGTTGTTTCAGTTTGCCATCTGACTTTGTACCCAGCACCTCATTTCATTTCCCTCTGGCCATACCCCACTCATTGTTCCCATTGCTCTCACATTCTCTTAGCTAGACTCTTGAAATGATCTCTGGAACTGGCCTCCTGAGTCAGTCACTCCTGGCTGCTGTTCACCCCACACATGGCTGCCTGGATGCTTGACCTGGAATACAGATCTAATTACATCACTCCTCTGCTCAAAAGCCTGTGCTCTTCCCTTGTTGCCGGCCCTTATCTAGTAGTTTGATAGCTTTCCACAAGTATTGCCACACTCCCTGATCAGATTTATTTCCCACTTTGTCCCTGTGTGTTTGTCTCACTTGATCCTCTGCCATTCCAGGAATGCACCCTCACTCCTCACTTTTCACTTTTCTCTTCTCTTTGCTCTGTCTGTCTGTCTGTCTGTCTCTCTCTCTCTTTGGAGACAGGGTCTTCTTGTTCTATTGCCCAAGCTCTGTGGTGCAGTAGCATGATCATGGTTCACTGTAGTCTCAATCTCCCAGGCTCAAGTGATCCTCCCACTCAAGCCTCCTAAGTAGCTGAGACTATAAGGACATACCACCACAGCCGGCTAATTTTTCTGTTTTTTGTAGAAATAGAGTTTTGCTACATGACCCAAGCTGGTCTTGAACGCCTGTGCTCAAGTGATCCACCGCTCCTGGCCTCCTAGAGGGCTAGGATTACAGGCAGGAGCTTCCACACGAGGCCCTCTTCCATCTCTTTCTGTCAAAGGTCTTCTCCAAAGGCTACCTCCTCTGCAAGCTTTCTCTCATCCCCTAGTCAATAGGAAATTTCTTCTGAAGACTGAGATTCTCTAGTACTGAGATTTGTACCTTTATTATGGAGTTTACATTTCTGACTTCACCTGGAGGCTATGAAGACTCTGAGAGAAAGAAACTCATCTCATTCATCTTTGTATCTCTCTAAACTTAGAACACCTCTACAACTTTACATATAAAGCTAATATTGCCTAGATTTCTTTCTAGGGTTTTAATGGTTTTAGGTTTTACATTTAAGTCTTTAATCAATCTTCAGTTAATTTTTGTATAAGGTGTAAGTAAGGTGGGGGGGGGGGGGTCCAGTTTCAGTTTTCTGCGTATGGCTAGCCAGTTTTCCCAATACCATTTATTAAATAGGGAATCCTTTCCCCATTGCTTGTTTTTGTCAGGTTTGTCAAAGATTGGATGGTTGTAGATGTGTGGCGTTACTTCTGAGGTCTCTGTTCTGTTGCATTGGTCTGTGTGTCTGTTTTGTTACCAGTACCATGCTGTTTTGGTTACTGTAGCCCTGTAGTATGATTTGAAGTCCTGTAGCGTGATGCCTCCAGCTTTGTTCTTTTGGCTTAGGATTGTCTTGGCTATGTGGGCTCTTTTTTGGTTCCATATGAAATTTAAAGTAGCTTTTTCTCATTCTGTGAAGAAAGTCAATGATAGCTTGATAGGGATAGAATTAAATCTATAAATTACCTTGGGCAGTATGGCCATTTTCACAATATTGATTCTTCCTATCCATGAGCACAGAATGTTTTTCCATTTGTTTGTGTCCTCTCTTACTTCCTTGAGCAGTGGTTTGTAGTTCTCCTTGAGGAGGTTATTCACATCCCTTGTAAGTTGTATTCCTAGGTGCCATTCAGGACATAGGCATGGGCAAAGACTTCATGACTAAAACACCAAAAGTAATGACAACGAAAGCCAAAGTTGACAAATGGGATCGAATTAAACTAAAGAGCTTCTGCACAGCAAAAGAAACTATCATGAGAGTGAACAGGCAACCTACAGAATGGGAGAACATTTTTGCAATCTACTCATCTGACAAAGGGCTAATATCCAGAATCTACAAGGAGCTTAAACAAATTTACAAGAAAAAAACAACCCCATCAAAAAGTGGGTGAAGGATATGAATGGACACTTCTCAAAAGAAGACATTCATGCGGCCAACAAACGTATGAAAAAAGGCTCATCATTACTGGTCATTAGAGAAATGAAAATCAAAACCAAAGTGAGATACCATCTCATGCCAGTTAGAATGGCAATCATTAAAAAGGAAACAACAGATGCTGGAGAGGAGTAGGAGAAATAGGAACGCTTTTACACTGTTGGTGGGATTGTAAATTAGTTCAATCATTTTGGAAGACGGTGTGGAAATTCCTCAAGGATCTAGAACCAGAAATACCATTTGACCCAGCGGTCTCATTACGGGGTATATACCCAAAGGATTATAAATCATTCTATAAAGACACCTGCAAACGTATATTTATTGCAGCACTATTTACAATAGCAAAGATTTGGAACCAGCCCAAATGCCCATCAGTGATAGACTGGATAAATAAAACGTGGCACATGTACACCATGAAATATAATGCAGCCATAAAAAAGGATGAGTTCATGCCCTTTGCAGGGATGTGGATGAAGTTGGAAACCATCATTCTCAACAAACTAACACAGGAACAGAAAACCAAACACCACATGTTCTCATAAGTGGGAGATGAACATTGAGAACACACAGATACAGGGAGGGGAACATCACACACCAGGGCATGTTGGGGGATGGGGAGCTAGGAGAGGGATAGCATTAGGAGAAATATCTAATATAGATGACGGGTTGATGGGTGCAGCAAACCACCACAGCGTGTGTGTACCTATGTAACAAACTTGCACGTTCTGTGCATGTATTCCAGAACTTAAAGTATAATCAAAAACTAATAATTATTTGCTGAATTGAACTGATTTAATTTTGAATTTCATAACCGTTACCCTAATGGCTACCCCCACAGAGCCATTATCCATCAAACTGTTTCAATTGAATTAGATTCATTTTCACCATAAGTTTCAAAAGACCCAGTTGGCTAAATTATTCTATATGGTATTCTGATTAGCAAAGGCACAGAAATAATCCAGTCTTCCGAAATTTCCAACAAAACCATGGGGAGGTAAAAGTTGGCGAGAAATTACATTCAGAATAATTTACAAAGCTTCTGCCACTGTTGAAATCATGCTTTTTCTTATATTCTTATATTCACTACATAGGTAGAAAGTTGCTTATGTAGGTTTCCATCTTAATAAAGCCTATAAAATATTGTCACAAGCATCCTTTCTATAGGACCTGTGATTCACACCCTACATGGTTGAGGACTGGCTAATTTCAAAGTTGAAGAACAACGTTTTATGAAATTTTTGTTTGTTAACTCAATTTTACTTTTTATTTTTGCCACGGATTTCAATCATTAGAATCATATACAGAGGAATACCTGCTGTTGGAATGTGTATTTTTTGAAGGGTGAAAAAGAAATGTAGATGGTGATTTCTAAAATCTTCTTATCATTTTATTGGCTGTGAAGATTTTCTGTTTTCTAAATTATGTCTGAATTAAAGAGATTCAAAGCAATAAGACATAGAATAATTGCTGACATTTATACTTTCTGGTTAAGAGATATGTATGGTATGTAAGGAATGAAACACCCTATAATATTGCCCTGTAGGCAAAATGCCATGGCTTGATTTTGTGAATTCTTCCTCTCTGCAAGCTGAAAGGCAGGGCTTCCTTTATCTGTTCCTTCAATCTATTTCATGATCTATTACACTCCTTCTGTGAATTGAAAAATTACAGTGTTTTAGAATCCATTGAAATACTTAGTAAAGGTCTATTTGTTTTTGCTCCCTTCTTGAGTTTACTGTTTTCTCTTGAAATGAGCACATTTATGAGATGGGCATTAAATTCCAGGGAAAATCTATTTTTATTATACAGATGCAGTTTGACTTACGATAGGCGTGCATCCTTATAAACCCATCATAAGTTGAAAATATCTTAAGTTGAAAATGCATTAAATATACCTAACCCGCCTAACAGCTTAGCCTAGGCTACCTTAAATATGCTCAGAGCATTTACGTTCGCCTACAGTTGGGCAAAATCATCTAACACAAAGCCTATTTTATAATAAAGTGTTGAGTATTTCATGTAATTTACTGTACTGACAGTGGAAAACAAATTAGTTGTTTGACTACTTGAAGTGTGGTTTCTACAAAATGCCTATTGCTTTTGTACCATTGTGAAGTCAAAAAATTAAGTCAAACAATCATAAGTTAGGGACCGTCATATTTTTACTTCAAGAACTCTAAGATTTAAATTTTTCCCATTCTTACTGTCTAATTTCCAAACTATTAGCATTGTTTCATTTAATTTTACTTTTACATTTGTTATGGATAATTAGATTCATAGGTATTTTTAAATTATCCGCAAATCCAGAGCCTCTTTAGTCCTGAATTGTGAAATTCCGGAAGTCTTTGTAACTAGTTTCCATTCACACTCCTGATTCACATACCTAAGTGAGTGTGTAGTTCTGTTGGCTGTAGCTGTTTTACCTTACAGAGGGGGTCAGCACAGCTCCACAGACAGGGCCAAATGCTGGCCAAAGGCAGAGGCAGTTTGTTCAAGTCTGGGCACTAAGACAGCTCAGCATGACCAACCATAGACATGTGACAGATGCATCTGCTGCCAACAGTTTCATGGGATTGGTATGGTTATGGTTAGGTTAGGAGACTTTTCTGAGTTCTTGAATTGCACAGAATTTTTTTTTTTTTTTTTTTTGGAGCCAGAGGCTGGAGTACATTGGCTCCATCTTGGCTCACTGCAACCTCCGCCTCCGGATTCAAGAGATTCTCTGGCCTCAGCCTCCCAAGTAGCTGGGATTACAGGCACCTGCCATCATGCCCAGCTAATTTTTGTATTTTTAAGCAGGGATAGGGTTTCACCATGTTGGCCAGGCTGGTCTCGAACTCCTGACCTCAGGTGATCTGCCCACCTCAGCCTCCCAAAGTGCTGGGATTACAGGCATGAGCCACTACGCCCGGCCATTACAAAGACCTCTTAAGGACACTTTCTGGGTCTTAAATGTAAGTCTAATATAGATATCTTGACCATACCTCAAATAACTAACCACCCCAAATTTACTTCTAGTTGTTCCCTTATAATTACCTCATTCTCATCTTATCTCTTCTTTCTTTCTCAGTTGTGCTTTGAGCCATTTTTTGCTGGAAGAGTTTGAGTAATTTGCAACTACTTCAAAACAAATACAGGAAAGGACCTTGTATGTGTTCAAACCATTTCGGTTCTTGTCTGTTTGCTTTTATGGGATTGGATAATTAGATTCTGTCTGTCAATTGCAGCTTGTTCTCACTCTTTTTTTTTTTTTGTGCTATGGTCATAACTCATTTATGCTAAGGATCCAGTAGCATATTTTAATAGCAACATGTTTATTTGCTACTTTAAAAATTTCTACATGATTTCTCCATGCCTAGTAATTATACAAAACTGTTCTTATTAAAAATTATACATTCAGCATAATCTTCTCAGTGGTACTTTTTGTTCTGATTCTTGTACAGAGTTTGTTCATTACAGAGCGAGTCAATCATTCCTACGTATTCTTTCTACTGTGGGCTTATCATTACCTGCACAGGCGTGTCTCCCAACATCTCAACAGTCTCTCCATTCTGATTTGTAGATGTTTAAGCCAGCTTGGACTTCTAAGAATAGCTTGCTTCAGGCATAGACAAATCCCTTCTCTAAGGTCTGAGCCTCCCTACACCCCAGTGAAAGCTAAACCTTATCAAGAAACTGAAGCCAGGCCTCCCTCCTGACATTCCCTGTTTATCTTAGCAGTACCATTGTTCTTCCTATCTCAGACCTCAGAGTCATCTTTGATTCTTCTTTTCTTCCCAGACCCCGAACTTGAACTATTCAGTGAGCCTGACTTTCAAGTGTGCAGCTCACCAGGGCACTCCTATGGAAACTGGGTTCATAGGTTCCAATCTTGACTCTACTTCTTTTTAACTGGAGACCTCTATTGTGCTCAAGGTTATCTTCCTGCTACTGTCTAAACATATTTTACTTATTTCTCAGACCCTTTTACCCAGGCTCTGCTATTGCCCACTGGCCACAGATGCCTCCTGCGAGACTAGCCCACTGCCTGTTTCAAACACACTAGAAACATTGCTCTAGCGTGGGCAGTTTCCAGGCTCGATGTTCTATGTTACTTATATGGCAGGTCACAGGTGCAATTGGCAGGTCACAGGTGCAATTTTTTTTCTTTTCTTTTCTTTTCTTTTTTTTCTTGTTTTGAGACAGAGTCTCACTCTGTCACCCAGACTGGAGTGCCTTCGTGTGATCTTGGCTCATTGCAACCTTCACGTCCTGGGTTTAAGCGATTCTCCTGCCACAGCCTGTTGAGTAGGTGGGATTACAGGCACCTGCCACCATGCCTGGCTAATTTTTGTGTTTTTAGTGGAGACAGGGTTTTCCACGTTGGCTAGGCTGGTCTCGAACTCCTGACCTCCTCAGTCTCCCAAAGTGCTGGGATTACAGGCACGAGCCACCGCCCCTGGCCTAGGTCACAGGTGCAATTTTGCATTGATCAGTTCTAATCCTGAAATGCTATATAGTAAAACCCAAAGTCCTTATGGAAGGATCAGAGACCAACTTTTGTTTTTGGCAAGGAGACAGGATTACAATCTGCTGTGTGTTAGCTGAGTGGAGTATGAGTTTACTTAAATTGCATTGAGTTTAAATAAGTTTTGGATTTATTAGGCAACATTTGAATCAACTACTTACTGGGTTAGTAATTTCCATGGTATATTTCTATATTCCTTCTATAGTATTCATGGTTTCTCCATGAAAATACTGATGGCAATGATAGTCCCCCTTCTTGATGATTTTATAAGCTACATTCTCCTATTTCTTCCTGTATTTTCTCTCCCTACACAATTGTTATGGTGATTCTAAGCTTTTATCTTCAGTTTTTATTGAGCTCATCAATGATCAAAGTACATCAACAAGAGAAAAGACTGTATGTTACTAAATATATATGGCTTTATATATAGCAGTATTTATAGTGTATATATACATGTATACATGTATAGAACTAAGCATATAATATAGCACTTAGTAAGTTGTGATAAACTTTACAAGAAAATGTACACATTTTAGTATTTTTCACTTAATCTTGTCCAATTGAGTTATCCTAGACACAGGTAAATTTTCATCTCTGGCAGAAAAAAAATCAGTTAATATAATTTTCTCTGTTCAAAAGTTTTGTTTAAATAGAGAATTCTATAGATTTTTAACTGCTGTCAAGAAAAAGGTTTGTCTCGTTTTTTGGAGTGATATGATCTTGAAAATTAATGTGTAAAGTGATTTATTTAACATACACAGTCCTGTGGCACTCTATGTTTTGATCAATGATAGGTCACATGTACAACATATACAACAGTGGTCCAACAAGATTATAATGGAGGCTGGGTGCAGTGGCTCAAGCCTCTAATCTCAGCACTCTGAGAGGCTGAGGCAGGTGGATAACTGAGGTCAGGAGTTCAAGACCAGCCCGGCCAACATGGTAAAACCCGGTCTCTACTAAAAATACAAAAAATTAGCTGGGTGTGATGGTGTGCACCTGTAATCCCAGCTACTCAGGAGGCTGAGGCAGGAGAATCACTTGAACCCAGGAAGTGGAAGTTGCAGTGAGCCGAGATCATGCCATTGCACTCCAGCCTGGGCAGAAAGAGTGAAACTCTGTTAAAAAAATAATAATAAAAAATTAAAAAAAGATTATAATGGAACTGAAAAATTCCTGTCACCTAGTGACATTGTAGCACAATGCATTACTCATGTGTTTGCAATGGCGCTGGTGTAAACAGACTTGCATTGCTAATAGTATAAAAATCTAGCACATACAATTATGTACATACTACTTGATAATAAAAGACTATATTACCGGTTTATGTGTTTACTATACTTTTTATTGTTATTTTAGAGTGTACTCCTTCTACTTATATGTATAAAAAAGCTAACTGTGAAATAGCCTCAGGCAGGTCCTCCAGGAGGTATTCTAGAAGAGGGCATTGTTATCATAGGAGATGACAGCTCCGTGTGTGTTACTGCCCCTGAAGACCTCCCAGTGAGATTAGATGCGGAGGTGGAAAACAGTGACATTGATGATCCCAACGCTGTGTAGGACTAGGCTAATAGGTGTGTTTGTGTCTTAGTTTTTAACAAAAAAGTTTCAAGGTAAAAAGTAAAACAAAAAGGTAAAATGGAAAAAAGCTTATAAGAATATAAAGAAAAAAGTTTTTGTATAGCGGTACAGTGTTTATGTTTTTATGCTATTATTATGAGTCAAAAAGTTAAAAAAATTTAAAAGCTTATACGGTAAAAAAGTTACAGTAAGCTGAGCTGAATTCATTATTGAGGAAAGAACTGTTTTTAAAATAGAGTGTAGCAAAAGCGTACAGTGTCTATAAAGTTTATAGTAGTGTATAGTGATGTCCTAGGCCTTCCCATTCACTCAGCACTCACTCACTCACCCAGAGCAACTTCCAGTCTTATTTTTTTCTTGTATTCTATATTTTTTACTGTACCTTGCACTGTACCTTAGATATGTTTAGATACACAAATACTTACCACTGTGTTACAGTTGCCTACAGTGTTCATTACATTCACATCGGTACAGGTTTGTAGCCTTAGGAGCAAAAGGAATAGATGATACCATATAGCCTAAGGTCTGCAGCAGGCCATACCATCTAGATTTGTTTAAGCAAGCCCTATGATGCTTAAACAATGACGAAATAATCAAATGACACATTTCTCTGAACGTGTCCTCATTTTAAGTGACACATGAGTGTGTATACACCGTAGTACTCATGGGGGTGCAAATTGGTGAGCCATTTGGCAGGATCTGGTGGAGTTGAAAATGTGCATGGCCCATGGCCCATCAATTCCTCTTCCAGCCACATGGAAATGCTCTCCCAAATGTGCACTAGTATATGCTTGAATAGCTAAGGAAATAACACTAAAACCTAACAAACAGTGAAGCATTGCAATTTGGTCCAGGTACTTTACAGCCATAATTTTATTTAATCTTACTGTAACTTACCATCTTACAAAACTCTTAGCTTACTTATCATAAGTTGAGTTGATTTTCTTGAAGGTAGAATTCCAAGCATCTGCTCATCATTAAGACGTCATTTTCTTATTTTAAATATTTATACTTACATTGCTTTTTAAGAGTCTTAGTTTATTGCAGAACATTTATAAAGCAATGTTAACTATAAAGGTGATGGGGCCATTTTGACTTTAACAAAAGTAACCCTAGTGTTTCACCTTTAAGAGAGTGTAGGTTTAGAGTTCCAAATAAGAGGTGAACAGTGACAGTATATGGGAATATATTTAATAAAAACGTGTAGAACCGGTAGTACCTTAGTCGATGAACAAGACATCAGCCTTAAATAAATGAGAACACATAATTTGTTGACTCCATGCAAGTAAAAATAGACATTCTCATCAAATTAATATATATTTTGTTTGCATACATTTACAGTGGCATTTTATTTGTTAGATCTGGAAAAATTTTATTGAAAGGAAGAAAGTGTGGAATTATGTTTGAACATTTGAAAAAAAGACTAAAAGGTGAATAACTCAATCAGATATTAAAGCTTGTTCTAAGGCTATCATAATTAAAAGCATGATATTGACTCAAGCATAAGTTCAGTGTTCTTTTTGCTGTATTTCAGCCTACTGACTCAAGCTTGTCATTCACATCACAGGCTTGTCTCATTCTGCTTTTTAAAAATTTCTACCTGTTTCATGACCATTTCAACCCTTCTCCTTATCACTGAGTTGTCTTATCATTGCATAATTTTATGTCTTATTTTATAGTCAGGGCCTTGCTTTATTTTCAGAGGGACACCCTGAATGCTGTTTCCTTCTATTTTCTATCACAAATATTCTCTTTTCTTGCAGAGGTGGGGTCTTGCTATGTTGTCCAGGTTGGTCTCAAACTGCTTGCCTGAAGAAATCCTCCTGCCTCAGCCTCCTAAAGTGCTGGGATTGCAGGTGTGAGCCACTGAACCAGTCCCACAAATCTATTTTAAATGTTTGTGATATGGGTAGGCTTTGTGCCCCCCTGCAAATCTCATCTTGAATTACAACCCCCATAATCCCCACATGTCAAGGGAGAGATCAGGAGGAAGGAATTGGATCATGGGGGCGGTTTCCCCCATGCTGTTCTCGAGATACTGAGTTCTCATGAGCTCTGAAGGTTTTGAAGTGTTTTGGTAGTTCCTCCTGTATTCATTCTCCTCCTTGATCTCTTGTGAAAAAGGTGCCTTGCTTCCCCTTCACCTTCTGTCGTGATTGTAAGTTTCCTGAGGCTTCCCCAGCCATGCAGAACTGTGAGTCAATTAATCCTCTTTCCTTTATAAATTACCCAGTCTTGGGTATGTCTTTATAGCAGTGTGAGAATGATCTAACACAGTGTGTTTTTTCTTTTCACTTAGTGCAATGTTCTAATTTTTTGCTATTGCAGATTCTTTGATAGAGTCCATTTTTTTTTCTTATTTTGTCAATTGCAATGGAAGAATGTAAACAGATGAATACTTCTGCTCGCTGATCCCTTTACACTGCAAGAATCTTCCTGTAGAAACTTACAGTTGATAGTTTGGTGAGGTAAATTTTCAGTACCAGCAACAAAAGTTAACTGGGTGAGATCCAGAGCCACGGGAATTCTGGGGAAGGAAAGTTAGTCTCTGCAGGGTTTGCTCTGTGTTTCACTGGAAATATCCTTTTTACAGCCAGTTTTCAGTTTGCCAGATTTCCATGCCAGGTATGAAGAGTAACTATGTTCAAACGAATGAGTGTATCAAGAATCCTTTTGAAGCGCCGAGAAGTTTTATCCTGTGAATAATCTGTGAGTAATTATGTCAGCTTCTTCTCCAGAAACTAGTTCACGAATAAAACTTCAGTTTGTGCATGGGTTGTCACGTAGGAAGAAGGAAAGGTGTAATGCTGAGTTATTTTCAGTTCTGAGAGCCCACGGTCACAGTGGCTCCCTAGAAGCTAATCATGGTGAATATACTTTCTTTTTGGAACAGCCTCTGAGGCTTGGGAGGAGTAGCATTGAAGAGATAGAAACTAGCTGCTCTGGCTCCAGCAAATAGGGTTACTGAAAGCCTCCTCATCTATAATTACTGAGCCTTCTATTTTGTTGTCCAAAGTCCCAGTACTCATTATCAGGATATTTTGGGTGTGTTGCTCTGTATTCTAAAGTACTCAGGTATAGTTGTAGGGTTTTTTTTTTTTTTTTTTGCTTGTTTGTTTCTTTTCCTAAAAGCTACATTATCCATCCATAGCATCCTACCTAGATTCTTCCCCCTTCCCTTCCTATCCTTCCCCTTCCCCTTTCCTTCCCTTTCCTTTCCCTTCCTTTCCTTCCCATTCTTCCCCTTCTCCTTCCTCTCCTTCCCTTCCCTTTCTTTCCCCTTCCTTTCCTTCCCCTCCTGTTCCCCTCCTTTCCTTCCATCACTTTCCCTTCCCTTTTCTCCCCTTTCCTCCTTCCCCTCTTCCGCATTTTTTCATTCCCTTTCCTTGCCTCACTTTCCCTTCTCATCCCTCTCCCTCCCCCTCTTCCCCTTCCTCCCCTGCTCCCCCTCCTCCCCTCCTCATCTCCTCCCCCTTCTCCTCTCCTCCCCCTCCTCCTCTCCTCCTCTTCCTACCCCTCCTCCCCCACCTCCCATACCCCACTTCTCCCCTCCCCTCCTTTTTTAAAAATAGAGGCAGAGTCTCCCTATATTGCCCAGGCTGGCCTTGAACTCCTGGGCTGAAGCGATCCTCTTGCCTTGGTCTCCCAAAGTGCTGGGTTTACAGGCATGAGCCACCTCACTGCCCTCACTTCATTTCTTTTCTATCTTCAGTGACTTCATTGTGGGATATATATTTGCATCTTTAATGAAAACTCCCATTTGCTATAGGATGCCTCCTCTGTTAGAAATATTTTGACCTTCATAGAACATATTAGATATAAATCTTAGACCTCTTGTCAGCTCCTCCATTTCAGACATTCTAGAGCGATCACATTTAGTCTGTGATTTTATGATTTTTAAAGAAGGAGAATGTTCCTTGAGGGTCATTGTCATGTCTGATAATTCTCTTTCCAAAAAGCGGAGCTAGTTCAGTACACCACTCAGCGCATGTTTGCTAAATGAATAAGAACACTTTAGTCAGTTTTCTGTCCTAACATTTGAATTGTGGTTTGGGGGGTTTTGTTTTCACTGAAGTGGTAAATAAGCAATCTGTTCTCATAAACATTACTGAAATGATCTCCTGACAGGAGAAAAGGGGGAGAATAGATGGATATGTAAGAGTTATGGAGTTGAATTACGAGGCAGGAGGAGAGATAAAAGTGAAATTGGAGTAAGAATGAGGGATTTACATATTCTATTTTAGGATAACGAATGGAATTGAGAGACAAAGGGACTGGCAATGAGGAGTGTGGTGGCAGTGGCGGTTGGGTTGTGATGTGTGTGTCTGTGTATCTGTGAGGGAAAAGGATAAGAGAGAGGGGTTACTGAAAATAATAGAATAAATTGAAGTAATAAAAAACAACTCCCTGAGTAAAGTTATGTGGCACAAAAGAACACTGAAGAGATGTGGCTGGTCCTGAAATGGAAGTGCGGTGAGACAGGCAATGATGCAAACCTCCTCGAACTGAACATGAATGGAAAAGGAGATTTTCTGAGGTGAATGAAAAAGCATGAAACAGAATGGACCAATGTTCATTTAGAGAAATGAAATAGAAACAGACAGGACTGAAGATGAATGTAGGAAAGAAGAAATTGGAAGTGAAGCCAGAAATGAAGAAGATAGAGAAATCCAGTACAGATTGGTGAAGATGAGCTAGAGAAGAGGACTCTAATTTTAATTACATTATCTCTGTTTAATTACATTTAGAGATCATCTCGAGATGAATTTTCAGTATTCATTTGCTTTGGATACATGAATTTTCAGTATTCATTTGCTTTGGATTGAAAGATTTGGTAAAGATGGAGTCCTCAGAAATGAAGTATCAGGATCTGGGAGAATTTGCTAAAAAAAAAAAAAAAAAAAAAAGAGAGAGAGAAATGAGGGTAGACCTGTGAAAATGGTGACATATATTTTTATAAGACAAAAAGGTACACATAGTTTTATATTTCAATAACAAAACTCAAAGTAACAGGTCAGAATATATGTTTCATAAAAATAGAAAATGGCAATATTGTGAAACTATGGTGTGTTGCTTCAAACATGCACCCTCTTTCATAGATCATCTTCTTCAGACCCCAAGATGGCGGTCTTAGGGTCTATGATGGACTTACTGGCAGCTAGCTTACTGTGAGGGCCTTGAAAACAATCTCGGGTTCTTTTTTTTTTTTTTTTTAGCTTAAAATTACCTAGACTCCCCAGAAGTCTTACTTATAGAAGATAATTGTCAATGTCTACTACTCGTACTTTCTTTTCCTTCTCTGTATCATCCCGCCTTTTTTTTTTTTTTTTTTGAAATGAGGTTTTGATCTGTCACCTAGGCTAGAGTGCAATGGCATGATCTCAGCTCACTGCAACCTCTGCCTCCCAGACTCGAGCGATCCTCCCACCTCAGCCTCTCAAGTAGCTGGAACTACAGGTATGCACCAGCATACCTGGCTAATTTATATATATGTATATGTATATATATGTGTGTATGTGTATATATATAGATAGATATAAATTTTTTTTTTTTGACATGGAGTCTTGCTCTGGATTGCGGTGGCATGATCTAGGTTCACTGCAACCTCTGCCTCCTGGGTTCAAGTGATTTTCCTGCCTCAGTCTCCTGAGTAGTTGGGACTACAGGCGCATGCCACCACACATTTTGTATTGTACAAAATTACAAAATTTTTGTATTTTTAGTAGAGATGGGATTTCACCATGTTGGCCAGATGGTCTCCATCTCTTGACCTCGTGATCCACCCACTTCAGCCTCCCAAAGTGCTAGGATTATAGGGGTGAGTCACCGTGCCCAGCCTAATTTTTATATATTTTTTAGAGATAGAGTTTCACCGTGTTGCCCAGGCTGGTCTCGAACTCCTGGGCTCAAGTGATCCGCCCACCTCAGCCTCCCAAAATGCTGGGATTACAGGTGTGAGCCACTGCCCTCAGCCTCATCTCGCTTTTCCAAAAGAACTTTTTTAAGCCTCTTTTCCAATACATGACATTCTTCCCTGGACCAAACACTTAAAAAGATAAACCTACTTTGTAGAATCTTTTCAAGTTCCACCCAAGTCTAATCACCATAAGCCCTGGAACAATTTCTTTGTCCCTAAACACTCTTCCCACTCTGTCTTGTATTCAGCATGTACAAGTATGTGATGGTTCACCAAGATCTACTTTATGTTCTCAATATCTGCCTGTGACATTTAAGTTGTCTACAAATGAGAGAAATTAATGTTCCACTTATAAAATCATAGAATGTTGGAACTGGGAGGGAAGTTTAGAGATCATCTAGTCAACCTTATTATGAGTCATTTGTTAACAGCTCCAAGGGACTCATTCGCAACAGGGAATATAAACAATTAAGGCCTCTTAATAAACTCTATAGTAAGAAAAATTACAGGATTCCCCCAAGGAAGGAAATGAAGCTAAGTGCACTAATTTGGACAGATGCTTGAACAGCATCACCGACACATGCAGGCACAAATGCAGGGCTATGTTGATTCAATAGAGGAGATGAGACTTCAAATCAAACAGAGACATTTATTAAGCATAGCATCGTGATTAAGATCGCCCAAGGTATCAGACAACCAAAAATGTGATCCAGAAATGTCAGAGGCACACAGTCTAGCTCCTACAGAAAAAACACAGACCACACTGTTAGCATCATTTTTCTTCTGAATCTCTAGCCTAATCCACCCGGTGCTCAAAATGTTACCAAGGAACCGTATCACAGAATAGGCTCACAAGGAGGCTTAGAACAACCACCACCGCCACCACAAATGACCCAGTTTTGTCGGATACACTTGCTAAAATCCTTATGGAGCCCTGAGGTAAGTACCTGGCTTCCCTAGTTCCTGCTGAGGTCATTACAATTTATTCACGTCATTAATTACATTTCCCCCACACCAATAGGACATGTCCTGAAACTTTCTACTGTATTCCAGTTCTCCATCAGCAGGATTGGGTATGTGAGGAGGTCTGTCTGAAAGTGCTCTAAGCTTTCTGGCCTGGAGATACCCTCCCGAGTTTACAAGCTTCAGCTTATATTTTGCCTTCACTATGGAGCCTTTGCTGATCTCTCAACCCCAGATGAGCAGTTTGAATTAAAGTCTCTTCCTTTTTGCAGAGAAAAGGGAACTCGTATATACAATGAGTCCAGCCACAAAGGGAAAACAGTCTGAAACTTTCTCAGAAAACTTAAAGTTGAATCACCATTCCATCCAGCAATTCCATTATTGGCTATCTACACAAAAGAAAAGAAATCAATGTGTCAAAGGATACCCATCCTCACATGTTTATTGCAGCACTATCCACAATAGACAAGATACAGAATCAATCTAAGTGTTCATGAATGGATGAACTGATAAAGAAAATGTGACATATATGTGTGTATATATGTATGTATACATATATGTAATATATGTAATAGTATTCACATACATACACAACGGAGTATTCAGCCATAAAACAAGAATGAAATCATATCATTTGCAGCGACATAGATGGAATTGGAGGTCATTATTTTAAGTTAAATCAACCAGGTGCGGAAAGACAAATATTGCCTGTTCTCAATTATATGTGGCAGCTAATGAATTTGATCACCTGGAGGTAGAGAGTGGAAAGAGAGGCTGAGAGAGGTGAGTGGGGAGGAGGTGGAGGATGAAGAGAAGCTGGTTAAGGGTACAAACATACAGTAAGATAGAAGGAATAAAGTCACTGTTCAATAGCAGAGTAGGATGACTATGCTTAAGAAAAATGTATTGTCCCGGGTGTTGGACACCCTAAACATCATGGCTTGGTCATTACGCATTATAGACATATTATACAGTTTCTCATGTACTTTGTAAGTTTGTACAAATAGAAGTACTTAGTCTCTTCCTTTGGCCTCTCATTGCTCTTGAAGACCAGTGAGGCAGAAGGTGGCACTGTCTCCTCCGTGGAATTGTAAAAATGTGTGAAGATTTTTTTGTTCACCAGACTAGCAGGCACTTCTGGCATTGAGTGGGTAGGAGCTAGTTCTGTTCAACAAAGAAATATTCTGTGGCCAGGCACGTAGTGGCTCACGCCTGTAATCCCAGCACTTTGGGAGGCCGAGGTGGAAGGATCGCTTGAGTCCAGGAGTTCAAGACCAACCTGGCCCACATGGTGAGACCTTACTGTATTTTTTTTTTTAAGTAGTATTCTGTGTCCAGTATTTTTACTTTGTTTTAATATACAATGACTTTTCCAGAAGTTCAACTACAGCATACATGAAGAAAATTGCATATTGTTTTGTTTGGAATGTTACCAAGTCAACGGCAGTGCACTCAGGTGTTTGAATACCCAATACCTATCACTTCTATCATTCTGCATTTCAGATCTACAGTCGGGAAGATTCTATGGATGAGGGCGAGGATCTGTTTCATTGTCTTCTGCTGTGATCATACCTGAGTATTCATTGTCTTAAGTTACATTCCTTTTATGTTTTATTTTACAGTAAGGACACTGCATTGATTTTTCTGAACTTATGTATGCAAAGATATGTTCTCTGAATTGATGTCACGACAGTAAAGGACACATTAAAATATTTATTATAGAAAAAAACATTGGGTCTGATAGGAATGAGGTGGAAAGAGCATAAGCATTTAGGTCATACCTGGATTCTGGATTTGTCTTTGCCACCTACCAGGTTTTGAATTTAGGAAAGTTACTTCTGTAAGTCACGTTTCCTCATCTGCAAAACAGGGATAATAGCAACCTTTCCATAGGCACTGTGATTTATGCAGCTCCTAATATGTAGCAGATGCTCAGTAATAATTTCACCTTCATTCATTCAACTAATAATTATTGATCACCTACTTTGGGCAGGTGTTAATACGGGTGCTGGTATATACAGCAACCAACAAAGAAAATCTCTGCACTAAGAAAGGTTAGTGCATGAGACAGATGCAGTGGTTCATGCTTGTAGCCCTAGGGACTCAGGAGGCTGAGGCAGAAGGATCACTTGAGGCCAGGGGGTTGAGACCAGGTTGGGCAACACAGCAAGATCCTTTCTCTACAAAACTAAAAAAAAAAAAAAAAATTTAAAAGGTCAACTACAAGTGATAAATAATTTTGTTCTCTGAGTTTTAATACCACCTTTTCTTTTGAATTTCCTGTTTATTTTCAGTTATTTCTTTGAGGTTGGGATGAGAAATTTAACACATTTTTGCAACCTATTGCATTAGCTGGTATTGGTGTAAATTTTTTTCAGGTACACTCTCTCTTAATCATGAGTAGTTCTGCCCAGAGTACCGTGCACTGTATCTCATTGTTTGCCTAAATTGTTGACAGATTACTTATGCTTTAGTGCCATGTAGGTGTTTATATTCACTTAATCCTTACAGAAGAATCTAGCTAACAGTGCAAGAGAAGTTCCTAGAGAAAATCGGCCTGTGGTTTTGGGGGTGATTCAGAGTACCCTTAGATTTCCCTTCATTACATCACCTCAATTACACAGGCAAGTTAGTGTTACAAGTGTGATGGTTGGGAGGAACCAGGTTCTTCATCTATCAGCTGGTTTTCTTTCTAAGATTATCAGCCGTGGGCATCTCAAAGCTGTCATCTTTCACAAACTTAACTAAGAAGAGATACTCATTTCTAGAAATTACCGCAAAGAGAGTAAAATTTACAACTTGATATCTGCTCTTAGAATTAAAATTTTCTGATCTTAAAATTCCTTGGCCTCTCCTATTGCTTAGGCTTGTTATCGGTTATTTTTCTTCATAACCCTAATCCATGGCCATTTTGCTAGGGTCCGCTTATCTCCTCCAGAATTCTCTATATCATGTCTTCTTTCTTTGAATTCCCACATCCCTGCAACTCCTCGTAGCTAGGTTCTCCTGGAGGAATCCCAAAACATTCATGAATATAATTTTTGCAGAGAAGCACCGGCCCATAATAATTGAAATCCTTGACAAACCTGCTTGAATCTTGTGTCATTCTTCTGCTCTGAGATCAATGGGAGTAGACACTTAAGCATTTTCACATGCACTTGTCAGTCAAGATGACCCAGAAGAAAGTGACCCAGAGACATCTTCCAGCTTCAGAGCCGCCAGTCGTTCAGTGCAGCTGAGGTCTAGCCTCAGAGCACCCTATTACAATGCTGTGTTTGGATTAACATTTTTTCCATGATATGTTTCATGTTAGACATGTCCATTGAAATTCTATACACATCGGCTGGGCGCGGTGCCTCACGCCTGTAATCCCAGCGCTTTGGGAGGCTGAGGTCGGTGGATCACTTGAGGTCAGGAGTTCAAGACCAGCCTGGCCAACATGGTTAAACCTTGTATTTACTTAAAAAAAAAATTAGCCAGGTATGATGGTGCATGCCTGTAATCCCAGCTACATGGGAGGCTGAGGCAGGAGAATTGCTTGAACCTGGGAGGTGGAAGTTGCAGTGACCCAAGATTGTGCCACTGCACTCCAACCTGGGTGACAGAGCAAGACTCCATCTCAAAAAAAAAAAAAAAAAAATTATACACACACATACATATGAACATATAATTCTGTCATCAAAGACCCCTGTTGGAAAGTTACAAAACCCTTTGGCAAAGGGTCAAAACGTGGTGTAGTAAAAAGGGACGTTTTAAACTTTGTTTAGCTGATCATTTCACAGATGTATTTGACCACGATTCTCCAAAAGCCTATTGGAATGTGGCACTTTGGGAACTACTGCGGTCGACCAGGTATCAAATCTGTGCGCACCTGCTGCATTTTCTTCTCTGGCCTTTATTTATTTATTTTTCTCCTCTTGGCAAAAGATCCCTGGGCTGGGTTCCACCCCTACCTTTTTCTCATTCCCTCTGGTAGGTTGTGTTCTGCTTTCATAGAATATAGATTGTCTCATTGTTACGTGATTCTTCTAACATGCTTCTATTTGTGAAAATTCTGTCTTTAAATTCACTCGGGACTGTGCCAGTGTACTGCTAATGTTAGGAACTCAACAAAATACTGGCTGATAAGAGCTCATTTGTTCATGCAACAGCTATTTATTATGTGACTACCCTGTTAGACACTCTTTTTAGTATTCCTAACACATGAATGAGCAAAATGGACAAAGACCCCTGCCCTTATGAAATTTATGTTTTAGGAATGCAGCTAAGTAGTAAATAGTGGACAGAATAGGTTAAGAAAAAAATTTACTTACACACAGCACATTAAAGCAATATTCTTTTTCTTATAATTCCTCTTTTCTTAGAAAGTACCACATAGATCCAAGTTATTTTTGACTAAGGGTCTAGACTTTCATTTTTAGACCTAGTGGACCATTATCCAGCACATCAAATCCATCCATAACTGTACTATCTGGACAACATACACAAGAAAACAAAAATGCTGATTATCTGTCTTTACAACACTATAGTTGTAATTTTTGTAGGGAATAGGTGGATGTAAAAATGAAAAGGAGTCAAGAAAAGGCAGCAAAAATCTGTAATGGGCAATGTGCTAACTATAGGTGGATATTGAGCCAAATTCAACAGCTGCATTAGTTATATCTGAAGATGGCGGTGAAGATGCTTCTGCCAATCCATATTTGGTTGTTTTTGATATCCTTAAGGCTACCTGAGATCCTGAGTTCTGGAGGTAGATTACATTTCCTGTTGATTTCTTCTCCTTGACCACTCTGTTTAGTAAGAAAGCAAACAAAAAAATTCCTGCCACTTTGGAGCTCATGATGGTTTACTCTACCACCCTCGCTTCCTCAGTCACTGTCATGCACCAACCCCTACTCTCTGTCAGTCACCTGAGACTCTGCCCATTGATTTGCAGTCATTCTTTTCCATCCAAACACCACAGCTATCCTGAGTGAATCCAACATGTGAATGGCCCTTCCAACATTACAAGTTCCTACTCCTAATCATTTAAATTTCCAGTGGATTCCCCTTTTGTGCAGTCACCCACCCCAACTCAGTGACATGTGCTCTCTATCATCTGAAACTGCTCCACCTCTACAGTCATTAATTTTAAGCATTCTACTTCGCATTCCAGTCCCCTCTTCTTCTAGCCTACTTGTTCAACTACTCCTGCAATGACTCTTTTTCAATCTCCTCCACTTGAATCCACTGAGAACTTTATTGTCTCCCAGTCTGGCTCACACCTGGAATTCCAGCACTTTGGGAGGCTAAGGCAGCAGATTGCCTGAGCTCAGAAGTTTGAAACCAGCCTGAACAAAATGGCGAGATCGTGTTTTCTTAAAAAAAAAAAAAATTAAAAGTAAATAAATAAATGATAAATGCTATGGAGTGAGAGAACATTTATCTCAGAATCCACTGAGAACTTTATTCTCTCACAGTCTAGCAGTTTTTTTTTTCTTTCTTTCCCCTTCCCCTCTTCTCATAACAATCGTGTAAATAAATTCCATGACTTTCTTTTATGCCATTTATCTTGTAAGACTTTTACTCCCTCTGCACTCTCACCTATATATGGGTGGCTGAGCCATGCTGGAGAAGGTTGGAACAAATGGCAAATTAAGTATCATTAAAATTCATGCTTCTTAAAACATGTCCCTCATATTGCTTAATAATGCTGTTACATTTCTCTGATCAACTTGCTCCCTCAATCTGCAGCATTCATTATTTACGTTTTTTTTTTATTGTTTTACTCGCCATGTTGCTCAGGTTGGTCTCGAACCCCTGGGCTTAAGCAGTCTACTTGTCTTGGCCTCCCCAAGTGCTGGAATTCCAGGTGTGAGCCAACATGCCCAGCCGCATTTATTAAACATGCTCAGGCCTCTTCTTTTGTTCTCATTGACCTCTTATCTCATCCAGCTAATATTCTTTTTCTTTTTCACAGCCAAATTTCTTGAATGAAAATGTTTCCTAATTTGTTGCTTTCTCCACCCTTTTTTTTTGAAACCTCCCACTAACTACTTATTCTACTCCAAACTGGCTTCTACATCCCCACCACTTTATCAATCAAAATAGCTCTCAGTGAGGTCACCACTGAGATCTGTGCATGAAGTTCAATGGGCAGTTTTTAATGTTTAACTTCCTAGTCTTTGCAGCAAACTCTAACTTGCCTGATGATTCCACTATTCTTTCTTCTATAACAGTTTTATTAAGATATAATTCGCCTATCTTAAAATTGACCCATTTAAAGTATAAAATACAATAGTCTTTAGCCTATCCAGAATTTTGCAAATATGACTACAATCAATTTAGTACGTTTTTCACCATCCATACCCATTAGCAGTCTCTCCCCACTATTGTCAAGACTGTCAGTCCCACGCAGCCATCAGCCTACTCTCTGTCTCTATGGATTTACCTATTGTGAATATTTCACACAAATGAGCTAATATGTGATCCTTGTGACTGGCTTCTTTCACTTAGCATAATGTTTTCAGGGTTTATCCATGGTGTGGCATGTGTCAGTACTTCACTCCTTATTGTCAAATAGTATTCCATTGTATTGTTATACCATGTTTTATTTGTCCATTTATTCGTTGGTGAATATTTGTGTTGTTTCTACTTATTTGCTACTATGAATAATTCTACCATATATATTTGTTCACAAGTTTTTGTATGCACATGTGTTTTTATCTTTTTTGGGTACGTACCTAGGAGTGAAATTGTCAGTTCATATGGTAACTCTGTTTAACCATTTGAAGAACTCTATACAATGTTTTCCAAAGTGGCTGCACTATTTTACACTTCCATGAGCAGTGTTTGTGGGTTCTGATTTCTCCACAGCCTTGCCTACACTCATTATTATTTGGCTTTTTGATTTGAGTCATCCTAATAGATGTGGAATCACATCTTGTTTAGGTTTTGATTTGCATTTCCCTAATGACTCATGATGTTGGGCATCTTTTATGTGCCTATTGGCCATTTGTAAAACTTCTTTGAAGAAATGTCTATTCAGATTTTTATTCATTCTTAAGTTGGGTTATTCGTGTTTTTACTGTTGAGTTGTAGGAATTCTTTATATAATCTATATACCTGTCCCTTATCAAAAATAAGATGTCCAAGAGATTTTTCTCATCCTCTGGGTTGCCTTTCACGTTCTTGGTGGTATCCTTTGAATTACAAAACTGTTAATTCTGATGACATCCAACTTATCTATTTTTCTTTAATTGCATGTGTTTTGGCGCCATATCTGGAAAGCATTGCTTACTCTCAGAAAGATTTATGTTTTCTTCTAAGAGATTTATAGTGTTAGTGATATGGTTTGGCTGTGTCCCCACCCAAATGTCATCTTGAATTGTAGCTCCCATAATTCCCATGTGTTGTGGGAGGGACCTGGTGGGAGGTAACTGAATTACGGGAGTGGTTTCCCCCATACTGTTCTCGTGGTAGTGAATAAGTCTCATAAGAGCTGATGATTATACAAGGTTAAACCCCTTTTGCTTGGCTTTCATTTTCTCTCTTGCCTGCTGCCATGTAAGACAGGCCTTTTGCCTTCCACTATGATTATGAGACTTCCCTAGCCACGTGGAACGGTGAGTCCATTAAACCTCTTTTTCTTTATAAATTACCCAGTCTTGGGTATGTCTTTATCAGCAGTGTGAAAACGGACTAATACAGTTAGCTCTATCATTTAGATCTTTGAGTTAGTATTTGCATGTGATGTTGAGTAAGGAATTCTACCTGGAAACCACATCCTCTGTCTGTCCTCCTGACCTTCTATATGGTCCCACCTCAGTCTTTATATTTTACATTTTCCTGTCTTTACATGTTGTATTTTCTCAAAGACATGTCCTCATTTATCTTCTTTTCATGGATTCTCACTGAATATTGAGGATTGAGCATAAAAAAGAAAGAACCTAAGTCCACGTAACACAACATTTGGCTCATCAAGTAGTTTTAAATCAGATTTTTAAAATGATGCCAAGCAACTCTGTGGTGTTCCTGCTTAAAGTTATAATGTTTGCTTTTCTGAAATAAGGTAATACATTTAAAATGTTGAAGCAGCTGTCTCCTAGTGACTGGGAGCTCTGAAAAATTAGTCTGGAATTTCACTTTGGACTTACAGTTTTCACGTTTTAGTTTTCAGGAAGTCGAGGAGAAAAAACAGAGAAGAGAATATTTGATGAAGTCTTCCCCATCTGGGCCAGGTGCAGTGGCTCATACCTGTAATCCTAGCACTTGGGGAGGCTGAGGTGGGTAAATCGCTTGAGCTGAGGGGTTTGCCTGGGCAGCACAGTGAAACCCCGTCTCTACAAGAAAATACAAAAATTAGCCAGGCGTGGCAGTGCATGCCTGTGATCCTAGCTGCTTGAGAGGCTGAGGTGGGAGGGCCTCTTGAACCCAGGAGGTAGAGGCTGTAGTGAGCCATGATAGTGCCACTGCACTCCAGCCTGGGTGACAGAGTGAGACCTTGAATCAACAAATAAACAACAACATAAAAGAAACCAATCTTCCCCATCTGATACTGTTCAAGCAAAGGGAAAGAATAGAAGTGTGGCCAAGGAGTGACAGATCCAAGGAGCCAGGAAAGGGCAGTCCCGGGAAGGGACAGTCCCGGGAGGAAATGAGCTCAGAATAGTGCGTGCAGAGAGGAAACCACAGAGGTAGCTTCTACCGGAAGGGAAGGACAGTCTGTATACGTGCAAAGAGAATCTCCTGGAACTAGGAAGTACTTTGAAGAAAAGAATGGATTTTTTTATTTTATTCCAGCCTCTAAGAGTCTTCTCAACGAAAGTCCTCAAAGAATAAGGGAATACATTTGTGAAAAGCATTCTGAGGTTGCTCTGAAAAATATTGCCAGATAATTCCAAGATGCTATAAGTGATCATACTGACACAGTTTTCAAAATAGAGCAAACGCCAAAGGATACAGCCGCATGCACAAAAACAGCTTATTTGTGACCTCTGGATAACCACAAAATTCAGCTGCATTTCCAGACTGTCATCTTCAGGTGTGCAAAGGTGGTTACAAATCACTTTGCAAGTAGAATTTGTAGCTTCCAGGATAGATTAGAGGATCAATCTGTCATAGGACACCTATTATGTAAGTCCCTGGAAATGCCACCTTCTCTCACCCTTATATTTTATAGACTTTATTTAAGTTTTTTTTTTTAAGCATAAGAAAAATTCTGTTCTTATCATTGCAATTTGCTGACTTTAGGGTAAGCAGCAACTGCTAGAGCAGCAGAAGACACAGAGGTGGAGAATTTTGAACTTTGGGAATTAAAAAGGAGATCATGTAAATGGGTGCTTGAGGTAATGCTTCTGATGGAGTGGAGTGAGAAGCCCCTGAGAGGGGCTGGCTGTTGGCTGGAGAGAAGGCAGAAACATCAGCAGGATCATGAGACATTGCCGCCAGGGCCTAACAAGCCACAAACTCATGATCAGGGACTGGCTGGAGCGCCCAGGGCCTCATGGCCTTGCTGGATAGCAGGCAACAGCTTCCCAGTGCTTCTGTGGTTGCTACAACTCCCCCTCCGTGGTCTCCCTACAGTCCTCCCACACTCTCCAGCTGCCACACTGACAACGCGGCACAGTTGCTCTTTCCTGAAGCCCAGAACCTTCCCCCACCACTGTCCCTTCCAACTCGCCAGCATCACACCCTCTCCACATTACTTCTCACCCAGCCCCCATGACCCTCTTCCCTTATCTCTGATCTTTGTTCATCTCAGGGATCAACACTGCAAATGTTCCTTCCTCTTTTCCTTGAATTTGAGTCTCTGGACCAAGAGCCCATAGCCTCTCTCTATAGGAGGCAGGAGAAGGCTAGAGGGGTGGCTGTCAGGAGCTCAGAGCTGCCTTGACCTTCACATCTCTTCCTTAGCAGCCCCTGCTTCTGAGAAAAAGGCACTTAACCAGGACTTAGGTGGTCCGCATTCTTCTCTACATTGCCTGCTAACTGGTTTTGTGAGGGCAGGAAAGTCACTAAGCTTATCTCCTTACTATTTACCTAGAAAATGCCCAAATTTTCTCTCTTTTTAAAAATTAAAAAAAAAAAAAAGCATTTTTGAGACAGAGCCTCACCCCAGGTTGGAGTGTAGTGGTGTGTGACTCTAGTTCACTACAGCCTCAACCTCCTGGGCTCAAGGGATCCTCCTGCCTCAGTCTCCTAAGTAGCTGGGACTACAGGTGCATGCCACCATGTCTGACTAATTTTTAATTTTTTTTTTTTTTTTTTGTAGAGACAAGGGTCTCACTGTATGCTGCCCAGGCTGGTCTCAAACTCCTGGCCTCAGTCCATACTCCTGCCTCAGCCTCCCATAGTATAGGGATTGCAGATGTGAGCCACTGTGCCCAGCCATCAGTGGGAACGTTCCCCAGGCCCAAGTTCTTCTTCCTCCACCCTCCCAGCATTATCTTGCTACTCAAGTAGACATGTCACAGAATGGGTTCCTGCATTTGTGCTCACTAACCTCCCAGCTAGTTTACTCATCTCCCTCTTATTCCATAGGTGGATGTGTTAGTCTGTTCTCACGCTGCTAATAAAGACATATTTGAGACTTGGTAATTTATAAAGGAAAGAGGATTAATTGACTCACAGTTCAGCACAGCTGAGGAGGCCTCAGGAAACTTACAATCATAGCAGAAGGGGAAACAAACATGCTCTTCTTCACATGGTGGCAGCAAGCAGAAGTGCTGAGCAAAAGATCAGATCTCGTGAGAACTCACTATCACAAGAACATCATTAGGGTAACCACCCCATGGTTAAATTACCTCCTACCACGTCCCTCCCACAACATGTGGGGATTATGGGAACTACAATTCAAGATGAGATTTGGCTGGGGACATAGCCAAACACTGGGGACACAGTGGACTAATTTTTCTTTCTATTCACTTCTCCCCCAGACCAGTCAGTCATTTTAGTAATATTGTCTGACTGCCCACTATGGGCTAGACCTAATTTCTGGGTACAGATTTTTTTTTTTTTTTTTTTTGAGACGGAGTCTCGCTCTGTCGCCAGGTCTGGAGCGCAGTGGCCGGATCTCAGCTCACTGCAAGCTCCGCCTCCCGGGTTTACGCCATTCTCCTGCCTCAGCCTCCTGTGTAGCTGGGACTACAGGCGCCCGCCACCTCGCCCGGCTAGTTTTTTGTATTTTTTTAGTAGAGACGGGGTTTCACCGTGTTCGCCAGGATGGTCTCGATCTCCTGACCTCGTGATCCGCCCGTCTCGGCCTCCCAAAGTGCTGGGATTACAGGCTTGAGCCACCGTGCCCGGCCTGGGTACAGATTAATGAGCAAAATAGTTATATTTTTTCTTTTTTTTTTTTTTTAAAAAATTAAGACTGAGTCTCACTTTGTCATGTAGGCTGGAGTGCAGTGGCATGATCTCGACTCACTGCAACCTCCATATCCCGAGTTCAAGCAGTTCTCCTGCCTCAGCCCCTGAGTAGCTGGGATTACAGGTGTGTGCCATGATGCCCAGGTAATTTTTGTAGTTTTAGTAGAGATGAGGTTTTGCCATGTTGGCCAGGCTTGTCTTGAACTCCTGACCTCAAGTGATCGACCTGCCTTGGCCACCAAAAGTGCTGGCATTACAGGTGTGAGCCACCATGCCTGGCCTAAAATAGTTATATTTTCTGTTCTCACACAGCTTATATACCCAAGTGAGTAAGACAGATGAGAAACAAGAGAAAAAGGTACAAACTGATAAAATGCAATGGAATAACACATTAGAAATCTTTCCTTATTCTCGTATCTTTCTCTGAAGATCAGGCTTGAAGTAAATTAGCCATAGACTTGAGATTCAGATAACTTTGGCTTCTTTAGATGCTCTAGTTGACCTTCTCATGGCTATATTCTTTGAAAGACTGTTCAAGGTCAGAAACTGATGACAAGGCTAAGCAGGATTGTGGACTTCTCCTAGGTTTCTGGAATGTTGAAACCACATCATGTATAGGATATGGCTTAGAAATAGATACAGGCTGGCCGGGCACGGTGGCTCAAGCCTGTAATCCCAGCACTTTGGGAGGTCGAGATGGGCAGATCACGAGGTCAGGAGATCGAGACCATCCAGGCTAACATGGTGAAACCCCGTCTCTACTAAAAAAATACAAAAAAACTAGCCGGGCGAGGTGGCAGGCGCCTGTAGTCCCAGCTACTCGGGAGGCTGAGGCAGGAGAATGGCGTAAACCTGGGAGGCGGAGCTTGCAGTGAGCTAAGATCCAGCCACTGCACTCTAGCCTGGGAGACAGAGCGAGACTCCGTCTGAAAAAAAAAAAAAAAAAAAAAGAAATCGTTACAGGCCTACAATTCTGTGTATATATGTAGATATATTTCAACATGCATTAATGAATAAAATGAATAAGGCATTCTATTTTGTCTTCCTGGTGCACACTTTTTTTTTTTCTTTTTTTTGGCAGTGTCACTCTGTCATCCTGGCTGGAGTGCAGTGGCACCATCATGTCTCATGGCAGCCTCGACCTTTCAGGCTAAGGTGATCCTCCCACCTTAGCCTCCTAAGTAGCTGGGACCACAGGAGCACACCACTAATCACGGTTAATTTTTTCATTTTTAATTTTTTTGTACAGGCAGAGTCTCACTATATTGCCTAGGCTGGTCTCAAACTCCTGGCTTTAAGCGATCCTCCTGCCTCAGCCTCCCAAAGTGCTGGGACTGCAGGCAGAGCCACCACACCAAGGTGTTGAAAAGTTGAGAAATAGGTTACACATTGGCAACTTAACAGCCCTCAGTAAGTCTGAGTTAAGAAGAAGGCAGAAAGTGAGGAATGGTTGGAATCAAAAAGTGAGAGCCAAACAACACCCAAAGTCAGTTTGGGTTTACAGGCTCTTTGAGGTAGCTGGTTCTCACTCTTAAGTTATTTTGAATATCATAAAGTCTTGGCAAAGCCTGAGCTTGGTCTTGGTTCTGCTTTTGTGTTATCAGTAGCATGCAGTTTTAGAGGAAGATTCCTGGGAAACGCCCTAGAAACTGGGAGGCCTCTTTGAGGCAGGCAAATTTCTGGAAATTAGCAAGTATAATCTTGTTTTGTTGTCCCAAGCTGTTGAGGCTGGAGATTTTTAGTACAGAAATTATTTCCTTCTCCTCCTCCAAATCCCTGTACAGTATGTGTGGGACAGGCATCATTATCAGCTTCCCCTTGCATTTCACTGAGCGTGGTTTAATAATTTCCCCAAGGTCACCATGTAGATGCGGAAGCTAAGCTTTCTTGTTTGACGTGCCATATACTGCACGATCACTCCAACTCCGGTAACGCCTTCCTAATAATTAAAAAGGGTTTTAGGAAGGTGGACAGACCCCTTGGAATTCAAGCTACAATATGCTTTTCCAAATTCTCCCACTGTGCTTTGCAATCAAATCAAGCTGCTGTTCATTTTGAGACCAAGGATGCAATGTTCTGGGATACAATGTTCTCGGTCCTGTTCCCGGTGGATGAGTCTCTTTGGATCACAAATAGCACAGCTGATGCTAATGGTTGCTTATCATCCTGCAGTTTCTCAAATAGGCTGCAAAATTGGCAGGAGAGCCCTTGGGCATGGAAACATAGGTTCTCAGATTGTATTAAAGCACCAAGAGCATATACAGTCGTGGCTTCAGACTCATTCATATGTCTGGGCTCCTGAAAGTTATGGGAGGTGCGACCCTATGAAATACAATACCGGCATGTGCAGTTATACCAAGTGGACAAGTGGGACACAGAAATAGAACCATATAACATGTGTGCTCTGTAAAATCATAGGCCATGTGTCCACAAACATGAACAAGCTGAGCCTGGTCAGTTTTCAGGTTTTTCATCAACTTTTTCACTCACTTATTGAATGATTTAATTGCATTGCCACTTGTTATCAGATGAACAGTCAAAAGCACCAAACGCTAAAGAAAATGTATGGAAGAAGAATTTAAATGAGAGAATTCTATGCACAAATTTGTTACATCTTTTTCCTTAAGTGAATCAGGAGAAGACCACTGTTACTTGATCATTCTGGAAGAATATTACATTCTAGCTCTCAGAAGATGTATTTCAGGAACCATAGCTGTTGCATCAAGTATAAATAAATGTGACCTCAAGGGTTTGTTGTAATATAAAGATGGACCAGTTTGAACTTCTTCTTGTTTCTCTTAAGCTCTAAATAGTTTGGTAAAGTTCTAAATGGTTTGCTAATTGTGTTGATAACAAGAGCAAAAGGAAAACGATTTTTTCCACTTTTTCCACGTCTTCTAAAAAAGGATACTTCTTAACCTGCTTGAGATTCTCAATTTTCCAAGCACTTTAGACAGCTACAGAGCTTGCCATTTGCAAGCTTCTCCGCACAGCATCTTATTTGCTTATTGCCAATCTTTGAAAAGACATTGATCTTTGAAAAGACATACTAAGCGTTCCCATCTTTTCTTTCTCTCCTCTTTCTCTAATTCCTTTCACCTCTTCCCTTAGAGAAATCACTGATCACACCTTGGGGCTTCTCAGAAGACAGTATGAAGGCAACCTAGTATTTTTCAATTTTATCAACACGTGTTACAATTTAGATTTAAAACATTAATTCATATTCACATTACAACCTATCTATCTGGTAGCTGGAAAACACTGAAGGATGTTCCGTCTAATTCATGCCAGTTATTAGATTGAGAACTCTGTGAGGGCAGGCACCTGTGACTCACACATACTAGCTGTGGTGTCATTGTAAAATATTATTTTTTATTTATATATTTTAAAAAATTAATAGTGACCCATGTTTCAGATATAGCATTTCCCTGTTGCAACTCCACCTTCTTCTTTTTCTTCTTTATTTTTTCTTTATTTTGTTTTATTTTTTGAGATGGGGTCTCACTCTGTCACCCAGGCTGGAGTGCAGTGGTGTGATCTCATCTCACTGCAACCTCTGTCTCTTGGGGTCAAGCAATCGTCCCTCCTCAGCCTCCCAAGTAGCTGGGACCACAGACACATGCCATAACACTCAGCTAATTTTTTGTATTTTTTGTAGAGACAGGATTTTGCCATGACGACCAGGCTGGTCTCGAACTCCTGAGCTCAAGCAGTCTACCCGCCTCGGCCTCCCAAAGTGCTGGAATTACTACTGCACCTGGCCTAAAAATATTATTAATAAAAGAAGGATAATGACAGCTGAAACTTACATAAGTACATGCTAGGCAGTCTTCTGAGCATTTGATACATCTTAACACTTGGTTCTTACAGCAACCAGTGAAGTCAGTACTAATATTGTCCCTATTTACAAATGAGAAATTCTGGACATTCACTAAAAGGATGAGTGACTTTCTGAAGGTCAGGAAGAGGGAGAGCTGGATTCTAGACCAGCTGTGTGGCTTCAGGCCCTGTGCCTTCACTGTCACAATCTCTCTGCCTCTCAGTTCATGAAAATATAGTGGCACACTTTATGAGAAAATTTTTTTTGATCTCAGCTCTTCCCCAGCCCAGTACCCTATTTGCATGACATTTTTATACCTTTCCTAAAGCTTCTGCGTATTTTACCTTATAATGAAGTTTTCAAATGACCGGGTTCGAAATCACGACATACCTTTCCATTTTTCCAAGAGCAATGCTTTGCATGACACGTAAGTCGGGTGTGGTTTTTAGGTATCTGATTTGGATGAGGTTGATGTCGGTGACTGACGGGATGAAGGCTTTTTTACCAGTCTATTCGGGGTGTGGGCAGCATTGCTTGTAGATTTTCAACTGGGTTATTCTCCACCCTTCAAAGCTTTGGTGGCATTTTTTTAAAAAGGCGATCAATTTGTATGACTACTTACATCCCTTTTTATTTAATTTGATAACTGTACTACAAAGCTATTAGGGCTGATGATTTATCAAAAAATACCACAGTACTGGAGCTTAAAATCCCCAAACAAACAGAAACCTCAATAATTCTTTGTTGCTTTAGAGATTTCTCTGATTTCTTTCCCAATAATGATTAAAACTGTTGAAAAGCTCAAAAAGTACTTAATGAGATTACACATTTACCCATCCTCTAATATGGATGTCCAAAGACAAAGTAGTTCCTAGATTTCTCCAGACCAGTTTCTCATCAAGTGTCTACATCTTTAGTAAAGAAGAAAAAAAATCTTAGTTTAATCTGAATCAAAGCAAGACAAGATAATCTTATCTATTTTGGGGACCTTAACTCGATTCTTTGGACAACTGCTGTAGTTTGAGATTGCTTTACTTTTTCGCCCTCCTTTCCAAGATGGCAGCCAAAGCATGGGAGGGGCCACAGGCTTTCTGGAGTTGGGAGGGAGTGCATGGTGACCAATGTGAAGGGAGCTCCACTGCGGCTTGCCTCAGTCAGTTCTGATCCTAGGGAGCCTATTGATATCTGTTGTTGACATCTATGGTGGATAAACTCATTCATAGTCTATTATTTTTTAGTGTCTCTGGACCCTGGAGGATCTGCCCTAATGACTTGGCCTCCCCTTAGCGTTCATGGGTTTTGAAGACTCCTCTGAGTCACTGCCACATCTGTCCTCTGCCCCTGGCTCATGTCTACCGCCCCAAAGTCTCTGCTGTGAGGCTACCCTACACCGACCGTGCTAGGCTCAAGAATAGGCTCTTTAGCTTTTACCTTAATCCTGAGACAAATGGGAAGCAAAGAATGATTAGTAAATTCAGTCTTCAATTTTTCTAGCCATGCCCATTTAAGTATGTTGGGGCTTCTGAAATGAGCTTAGGACCCTCTCTGATCCCAATGTTCCCCACAAAGAAGGAACTAGAAAGGAGCCCCTCTGGTCTCCATGTCCCTTCCAACCCATCCAGCTGGCCCCCTCTTGATGCCTAGGCTTCAAGCCCTGCACCGCAGATACCAACACAGGCATCCAACTGCCTCCCACTCTTAACTCTGTAACTCCTTTATATGGTTTGTCTGTGTCCCCTCCTAAATCTCGTCTTGAATTGTAACTCCCATAATCCCCACATGTTGTGGGAGGGACATGGTGAATGATAACTGAATCATGGGGGCAGTTTCCCCCATGCTGTTCTCGTGGTAGTGAGTAAGTCTCATGGGATCTGATGTTTTTATAAGGGGTTTCCATTTTCACTTGACTGTCATTCTCTCTTGCCTGCCGCCACGATTGTGAGACTTCCCCAGCCATGTGGAACTGTGAGTCCATTCAACCTCTTTTTCTTTATGAGTTACCCAGTCTCAGTTATATCTTTATGAGCAGTGTGAAAACAAGCTAGTACACTCCTCTTCCCCCACCAAACAACCAGGGGGAGGGAGCAGACATGTTTACCTTCCTCTTTTGCCCTCAGTGGGATTATCCTATAAATTGTGTCCTTCCAGTTCCAAGGTTACACCTTCCTGTCCCCATCCCAGAAACTAAAGAGATGGACTGACTTGGGAAAGAGAGATACTAGCCTCCTGACAAGGAAATGTGAAGACAGAGATAATTAAAACTAATGCTCCAGTTATACATGTGTCTTAGCTAGTGGTGGCCTTAAAGTATTATTTTTCACGAGTCATTGCAATCAATTACCTTGATTCTGAAAATATATGAAAACTGGTGAAAATGGCCATTATTTTAAAACTTTTAGAAAAATTGGGCTTTATGATTTTAATTACAAAATGTTAATGTTGGTATAATTTATGGCATCTAAGTTGTAGGATGTTAAAATTATAATAGGAAAGAACTAATAATATTTATTGAATGCTCACTATTCTCTAGATACCTCCAGATAGTTTATATATCACCTCATTTAATACTCATAAGAAACTTATAATCAAACTTTTCATACAAATTTATATGTTAGCATCTGTAAAATCTTTAAAGAATTCCCTAATGAGGCAACCAGTGAGAAAACAAATGAGCAGGCTCAAAGAACATTTTAGGAACAAGGATTTAGCATCACGCTACCTGACTTCAAACCATACTACAAGGCTACAGTAACCAAAACAGCATGGTACTGGTACCAAAACAGAGATATAGACCAATGGAACAGAACAGAGTCCTCAGAAATAATACCACACATCTACAGCCATCTGATCTTTGACAAACCTGAGAGAAACAAGAAATGGGGAAAGGATTCCCTATTTAATAAATGGTGCTGGGAAAATTGGCTAGCCATAAGTAGAAAGCTGAAACTGGATCCTTTCCTTACTCCTTATACGAAAATTAATTCAAGATGGATTAGAGACTTAAATGTTAGACCGAATACCATAAAAATCCTAGAAGAAAACCTAGGTAGTACCATTCAGGACATAGGCATGGGCAAAGACTTCACGTCTAAAACACCAAAAGCAACGGCAGCAAAAGCCAAAATTGACAAATGGGATCTCATTAAACTAAAGAGCTTCTGCACAGCAAAAGAAACTACCATCAGAGTGAACAGGCAACCTACAGAATGGGAGAAAATTTTTGCAATCTACTCATCTGACAAAGGGCTAATATCCAGAACCTACAAATAACTCAAACAAATTTACAAGAAAAAAACAAACAACCCCATCAAAAAGTGGGCAAAGGATATGAACAGACATTTCTCAAAAGAAGACATTCATACAGCCAACAGACACATGAAAAAATGCTCATCATCACTAGCCATCAGAGAAATGCAAATCAAAACCACAATGAGATACCATCTCACACCAGTTAGAATGGCGATCATTAAAAAGTCAGGAAACAACAGGTGCTGGAGAGGATGTGGAGAAATAGGAACACTTTTACACTGTTGGTGGGATTGTAAACTAGTTCAACCATTATGGAAAACAGTATGGCGATTTCTCAAGGATCTAGAACTAGATGTACCATATGACCCAGCCATCCCATTACTGGGTATATACCCAAAGGATTATAAATTATGCTGCTATAAAGACACATGCACACGTATGTTTATTGTGGCACTATTCACAATAGCAAAGACTTGGAATCAACCCCAATGTCCATCAGTGACAGACTGGATTAAGAAAATGTGGCACATATACACCATGGAATACTATGCAGCCATCAAAAAGGATGAGTTTGTGTCCTTTGTAGGGACATGGATGCAGCTGGAAACCATCATTCTTAGCAAACTATCACAAGAACAGAAAACCAAACACCGCATGTTCTCACTCATAGGTGGGAACTGAACAATGAGATCACTTGGACTCGGAAAGGGGAACATCACACACCGAGGCCTATCACGGGGAGGGGTGAGGGGGGAGGGGTTGCATTGGGAGTTATACTTGATGTAAATGACGAGTTGATGGGTGCTGACGAGTTGATGGGTGCAGCACAGCAACATGGCACAAGTATACATATGTAACAAACCTGCACGTTATGCGCATGTACCCTAGAACTTAAAGTATAATAAATAAATAAATAAATAAATTAAATAAATAAATAAAAAAGAAAAAAAAAATAAAAAGACAGAAACGGAATCCCTAAGTACAATTGTTAGGTTAGAGATACAATTAATTAACTTTCTATATCTTTTTAATTTCAGAGGTTAACATTTAAGTTTTCTGGGTTGGAATCACCTATGTTTTTATTGGTTGTGGCTTATTAGTGCAATATTTGGTGAGAAGAAACTTACATTTTTAGCAGTGTTATCAGAAAATGCTCTAACGTAATACAAAAAGTAAAAAGCTCACCACTTTGCTGGTTTTGAGTTTGAAATAATGTTTTATTTCAGACTGTCCTATGAGTTGATTAATGATCTCCTTAATTTATCAGTAAGGAAACAAGCTCAATAAAGACAAATAACTCGATTAAGGACACACAGTTAGCTCCTGTTGTGAGATAATTTATGGATCTCCAACCTTTCTGCATGTCTTTAGGAAGATAGTTTTGTTCTGGACCATCTTTTCAGACATCTCTTTGTAGTAAAGTGCCTTGGGTTCAGAGATAATGTCTCCCTCTAGAGCAAACACTGGGCACTTTGTTTGCTGCCCACTATAAAAGATGGAGGTTTCCTAAACTCAGGGTTCCTCTCTTGCAACTCAACTCATTGCATCAGCAGGTATTACCTGGTCCTTGTTGTGTTGTCCTGTAGGAACTGGGAGTCAAGGAAAGAAACAAGAAAGTGATAATACTGTGGCTATTACTATTGCAGTGGGTAAAATGTCCTTTGTCTCTGACTCAGGAGTCTTTTGTCTCCTGCCTGCATCCTTGAAATTATAGCAGGTTAACTTGTTATCTTGAATGTAAGGTAAAGTTTTGGACCCTTCACACTTCCTGATATCTTTCAGGAAGTGTGGGCCTGCTGTTTTCTCCTTATGACACAAAACTGACTATTCTTTCAGGATGGTCTACTCATTAGCATGCCTCTGCAAACTGTCCCTTTTCCCATCTACATCACTGGCTTCCCTTTAGGAGAAAAATGATATAATACGTAAAGATGTTAAAAACTGATAATACTTATTGCCCTGTTTTGGTGATTTTAGTGATTTTTAAGCAAGAATGCATAAAGAGAATGCTTTCTTCCAACTGGAATATGCAGGAGGGTAGAAAAAAAGAAGGAAAGCCTTATTTTAGCAAAGGCTCTCTAGATCTCCCTAAGTCTTGTAAATCATATTGCATAGATGTTAGAATAAAAACAAGATATTGGTGTCTAGTCCTCACCCTCGTAGCCCCAGTGATTTTTCTAACACATCAGTTGAAATACTTTATAGCCATAATGAAACCTTTTGGTGGCTCCCCACCACTTCTGGATAAAGTCCAAACATTTTTGCTTGGCATACGAGGTTCTTGGGGATCTGCCATCTTCTTCCCTAACCCTTATTCATCTTGGGGATCTGCCATCTTCTTCCCTGATTCACATCTGGACTCGCCATGCTGAGCCACAGACTGTTCCTTAAACCCCCTGAGCCCCTTTATGGCTCTGTGCTTTTTGTATAGATGTGCCTTCCTCTTCTTTAACTGGCCTGTTTCGTACTTACCTTTTAGACAGACTCTTGGAAGGCTTCACTGGATATGGGTCCCTCCTCTCTGCCCCGGTTGAGTCCAGCAGTAACTTCCACAGTAACTCTTGCTTTGCCATCAAGTTGCTGAATTGCAGCATTTCCCAACTTGAGTTTTCCAAAAGGTGCTTCAGTGTTAAATACGGTAATGGTGGGCCGGGCGCGGTGGCTCAAGCCTGTAATCCCAGCACTTAGGGAGGCCGAGACGGGCGGATCACGAGGTCAGGAGATCGAGACCGTCCTGGATAACACGGTGAAACCCCGTCTCTACTAAAAAAAAATACAAAAAACTAGCCGGGCGAGGTGGCGGCGCCTGTAGTCCCAGCTACTCGGGAGGCTGAGGCAGGAGAATGGCGTGAACCCGGGAGGCGGAGCTTGCAGTGAGCTGAGATCCGGCCACTGTACTCCAGCCTGGGCTACAGAGCGAGACTCCGTCTCAAAAAAAAAAATAAATAAATAAATAAATACGGTAATGGTGTCTAGACAATGGTAAGATAATTATTGAATGTGTCACACAGTAAAATAATTAAACCCTTTCTTCTCTTTAAAATAGACTCACTGGAGAGTTTCCAAATGCAGATTGATGATCATGAGAGGCAGTTATTGAAGGTCAGGAAGCCATGACCTGGAGTCAGTAATGCCAATGGTTTTTTAATTCAGCTAAGCCCTGCTACCCACTTTGTGGTGGTAAATGACCTTTGTACAGCTTAGGCTCATGTGTGTGCTTTTAAATTATAGGTAATCTATTGATTAATTTAAATCTATAATAGGCTTGATGAACTCTGTGAAATACAAGGAAACCTGATTTTATAATCCAATAAATTAATAGGGACATAGAAATGATGCTAAGTCTCTAAATTTACCTCAGTATGAACTTCGTGAGAGTGGTTAGTCACATGATCAAATGTCTTATGTTGACCTTCAAGATAAAACCAATGCTTCAAAACCCAGTTTAAAAAGAAGCCATATTGATGATTATTTCCAATTTGAATTTTTATTTTTTGGGGATTAAGATTTTCCCCTCACAAGCTGTTGCTTACAGAAATGCACTTGCAAATAAGAATCTGAAACCTGTTTTTTTTTAAGTGCAGAATGCAAAAATACCAAATATCAGATGCTGCAAACAATTTTTGCTTTTTAAAATAGTGCTTAATGTGTATTTTAATTTACATTTTAATATATATTTAATCCCCAAACCAAACATGTCATAATTAAATTCATGTGTTGACAGATTATGCTTTTCTTATAAAATTTAAAATAAAATGAAACAATCGTGACATGTGTTAAATGGAAAACAAGTCAAAATTTATCTGTACTTGGCTTGAATATTGTGAACACTCTTTCCCCAGATGTCCATATGATTCACAGAATCATTTACTTCAGGTCTGTATATAAGTCACATTTTCAAGGAAGTCCTTCCTGGCCACTCAGTTTTATTGATCGGTTGATTGAGACAGAGTCTTGCTCTCTTGTCCAGGCTGGAGTATGGTGGCACGATCTCAGCTCACTGCAACCTCCGCCTCCTGGGTTCAAGCGATTCTCCTGCCTCAGCCTCTCCAGTAGCTGGGACTACAGGCACATGCACCACCATGCCTGGCTAATTCTTCTTGTGTTTTTAGTAGAGATGGGGTTTCACCATGTTGCCCAGGCTGGTCTCAAACTCCTGACCTCAGGTGATCCACCCACCTTGGCCTCCCAAAGTGCTGGGATTACAGGCGTGAGCCACTGCACCCAGCCACATTCAGTTTTAAACTGAAAGACATTACCTAACACCCCTTTGCCCCATCTTCCTTCCATGTTGTAGTTTCTCTTGAACATGACTTCTCACTCTCTTATATACTATAGATATTTCCAAAAAGAATATATTTATTATCACTAGAATGTAGGATCCATGAGGGCGTGGATCCTGTCTACCATATGCACTATTATATTCACAGTGTCTATGACAGTGCCTGACTCTTAGCAGGTATTCAAAAAATAAGTTTGAAAAAAAATTATAAGATAATCTTATAATAAATTTTTTTTTAATGTACTGGTCTAGAGGAAAACATTTTCTACTTAGATACATGTATATATCATATGCCATTTTCAACATTTTTTACATGTTAACATTTTTACAGGGCTTTGCAATGTTATATATTACTTTCCTAATATATCAAATGGAAAAAAAAAAAGCTAGGAAAAGGGCTGTGTTGTAATTTTGATTCTGTGTAACTAGACTGTGAGTTTCTGTGGTCAATGATCTTTTAAAATTTTTGTTCTTTCTCTTGTGTGCTAGAACATAGCATATAACTGGTGCTTAAAAGTAGTTTTATTGAAAAAATAAAGTTTAAATAAAGTTTCAGAGGGAGACCAACACAAGTCAGTGTGAAAATGAAGTCTTAGGACACACAGATGCAACCATGCCATAATACATTGACTGTAAGTCTTATATCTTGCAAATATCTATTTCTTTGTCTACAGACCATTCATCTGTCACTTCCTCAGGCTCCTGTTTCCTTTTTCCCATGCACTTCAACACTACAGTCCCAATGTCAGTTAGCGAGATGGTTGTGGGAAGATTGGCCTATTGCTGACAGTAGCAGCTACTGGATTGGTAGGAGGTAGGAGTTGGTGGTTAGTGGAGGTATTAAGACAGCTGGGGTAGATGAGAACAGAAATAAAATGGAAATTGAACAGAAATGGAATGGAAAGTGATAAGAAAATGGTTCTTTTTTAGATAGGGAAATTATATAACTTGTACTGATCTCAGAGTGAAGAGAGGAAAATGATTGTAGTTGTCTTGAGTCTGTAGCAGTTACACTGTTGAGGGTTAGGTCATGAGTCACTGTACCATTCGCATCTCTTTTAGCTACCCAAGATGAAACTCATATTATGCTTGAATAAAGGAAAAGACTGAAGTGCTCTCATATCTTTCTGAGAACACCTGTGGTATAGAGGTTAAGAACACTTACATCATGGGTCATGAGGTTTGGGCTTGAAAAAGAAAATGAAAAGTCTTGGGGGCCAGTGACTGTTTCACCTCTAGATGTCAGGCAGGTCAAGACTTTGTGTCTTGGAACTGGTTTTGTACCTCCAGCCTCTTCCAACATTCCCACTGTAGAGCTGTAGTAGAGGTTCTATTCGAATTTGAAGAATACAGTTTTGAGATTCCAGCACATAAATAGTGAATTATAGATGATCATCATACTATTTATTTTCTTAGCTGATCTGTTTTTCATAAGATTTCTTCCACAACCTTTACTATACCTTTGTTTCCTCCCTAACTGGACATGCCGAAAATGCAAGGGCATGCATCCTAATTTAAAAAAAAAAATCTTCAGTGCTGGCTACCTTCTTTGTATAAATAACTTGCATGCACAATGCTTTTTCTCCAGATTCTCAAGGAGCATTGTGAGGGGGTAATTAAAGCAGTCTGTTTCTCCAGCACGTTCTGTCTGTTTTTTCTTTTCATTATTAGATGTGATGACACATTTGCCTGTGTGGCTTCCCACAGATGGCAGAGAAATTTTGTGATCAAATGGTAAGAGTAAACCAACTGTCATCTCAGATCACAGCTTCTATGTTGTTCCCCCTGTGCAGGAGTCTCACTTTAATAAAAAATGCTTGCTTCTTTTAAAGTGGTATTACCTGCTATGCAAAAGATTTTAGAATTAAATGGAAAACTTCACTAGAACAACCAAAAATGTAAATTGCTAGCTAGTTTTACATCCTGTGTTTTGAATCTGATACAAAAGAGAATTAATTAAAATAATCTCTGCACAGAAAAGTTAATGATTAAAAAAATACTTTAACTCCATGATTGTGTTTTTAAGAGAGGCAGAAATAAAAGAGTTTGGGTTTTTCTTGAATCTTTGTGAATTGATAAGAAAATACTGTGAATTATCTTCTGTAGCCTTTATGTTTGGTTCTAAATTTATCTGTATTATTCATAGGCACAATACCTAGACCTTTAAGACAATTTTTTTTTTTTTTTGGTCTGCAAAAAATCTAAATAGAAAAAGAGACCTCCAGCAGATGAAGAGCTTTATTAAAGTGGCAATTTTAGTATATATTAAATAAGGCTTAAAAATTAGCTTTCACCTTCAGAGGTAAATACAGGGAAGATTCCACATATATCATTTGGAATATAAGAAATATGGTGGAAACTCACTGCTGCATCTTTGTTGATGTTTTTCTTTTGTGTTGGGGCCAAAGGGGTAAGTGAAACAGAAGACATCAGAGACCGGATTCAGCAGGACAGCCTCGGGAAATAGGTGGAGTTGGAACAGTAACGTGGAAAAAGTAGAAGGCAAATGCTGCCTGTCTGAGTGGGGAAGAGAAGGGCTCTGGAGCTGGGGAGGCTGGGGGAAGTCATCCAAAGCTGGGAGTCCATGTCTGTGGTGGCTGCTGTGAAGTAAGTAAAGCTCAGGAGAAACCTGGAAGGATTGAGATCATGAAGTATGACACTGAGAATTATATCAAACAGTCATGAGTAACAGTTGAAGTTGAGAGTGGTGGAGTCAGTTGTTGAAACAAAGGTCCTATTTACACTCTATGCTGGGATTCACCAAGTCACATCTGCCATCTCCAACAAATCCTTAAATTCCTCTGAGTCTCAGTTCCTGTATAGGTAAGCCCAAGGGTTGCATTAGATGGGCTATCAGATAACTCCAGCAATCCAGCTCTAGAAATCATTGTTGAACCTCGATTGTGAATTTGTTTTAATCTTCCTATCTCATCTATTATGAGCAATCATTATAACAACTGAGAAAAATTTAATATGATTGGATTAAGATAATAGGTATTCTTTTCTTTTCTTTCTTTCTTTCTTTCTTTCTTTCTTTCTTTCTTTCTTTCTTTCTTTCTTTCTTTCTTTTTTTTTTTTTTTAGACGGAGTCGCGCTCTGTCGCCCAGGCTGGAGTGCAGTGGCCGGATCTCAGCTCAGGGCAAGCTCCGCCTCCCGGGTGCACGCCATTCTCCTGCCTCAGCCTCCCGAGCAGCTGGGACTACAGGTGCCCGCCACCACGCCCGGCTAATTTTTTGTATTTTTAGTAGAGACGGGGTTTCACCGTGTTAGCCAGGATGGTCTTGATCTCCTGACCTCGTGATCTGCCCGCCTCGGCCTCCCAAAGTGCTGGGATTACAGGCTTGAGCCACCGCGCCCGGCCGTAGGTATTCATTTTTAAATCGAATGAGAGTTTCAGCCCTTAGGTCAAACAATGGTGGAGCCCTTGGACAGCTAGAGTTGAAAAATAAGTGTAGTGGTTTTTCATTTTCTTGAGTTTAGAATAGTCTAGGTTCACATCTTAACTGTACGCTATCTCTGTGATATTGAGAAACTAACCTCTCTAACCTTTACTTTTCTCACCTATAAATAGAATAAATCTCATTACCTGGATCATGAGGTTATTATGAAGATTAAATACAGGAACGTAGCTGTGGTTCCTAATAAATATTCATTATTTCAATGGATTCTTAGAGTAGAATATCCCTTTGAATTTGTATTATTCATTATATATTTGAATTTAGATTTTGTATTTGTTTCCACAAAAATTACTATAAGCACTGATTTTACTAAGAGCAATCTGCTGTTATGGTTAGGTAAAAATATCCTTACACAAAGGCAGTGGTCCATTGTGTTTCGTTCATGTGGCTTAGTCACAGCACTTAACCTGACCGAATCTGTTTTTTGCCTTAGTTTCACTATGTTCAAGATACAAGCAGTCATTCAACATTTCCAAACCATTTATTGCCCATTTATAACAAACATCCTGGCTGTTTTGCTGGTGTTAGCCTAAAATAACTATTTCTGTGAACTACAACTTTTTTGAAAGAGATATTTTTAAATAATTAAGCACTAACTACGGCAGAAAGATAGAGTCTCACTCTGTCACCCAGGCTGGAGTGCAGTGGTGTGATCTTGGCTCACTGCAACCTCTGCCCCCCAGTTCAAGCGATTCTCGTGCATCAGCCTTCTGAGTACCTGGGCCCACAGGCGCATGCCAACACACCCGGGTGATTTTTGTATTTTTATTAGAGACAGGGTCTCGCCATGTTGGCCAGGCTGGTTTCAAACTCCTGGTCTCAAGTAATCTGCCTGCCTTGGCCTCCCAAAGTGCTGAGGATTACAGGTGTGAGCCACCTCGCCAGGCGGAGAATAGCCTTTTCAACCATTGGCCAAAGATAATTGTGTGTTCATAAAGAATAAAGCAGGACCCCTACCTCACCATATATAAATATTAACAAAAAGTAGATCTCCTATGAAAATATAATAGCTAAAATTACAAAAGTCTTAAGACACAGGCATAAATTTGCATGATCTCGGATGAAGCAATAGATTCTCAGATAGGATACTGAAAGCGTAAGCAAAAAACAAAATAATAAATCAGACTTTGTCAAAATAGAACATTTGATGTTTCAAAAGATACTGTCTTTAATATGAAACAACATCCTACAGAATGGGAGAGAATATTTGCAAATCACATATCTAGTAAGGAATTGTATCTAGAATGTATAAAGAACTCTAATGACTCAGTAACAAGATAAATAATACAATTTTTAAAATGAGGCAAGGTATCTGAATAGATATGGCCAAAAAGCACATGGGAAGAGTGCATAACATTGGCCCTTAAGGAAATGGAAATCAAAACCATCATAAAATACCCAAAGCAAAACAAATCATTCAACCAAAAAGACACAAGCATCTCTATGTCAATCACTGTATTATTCACAATAGCAAAGACATGGAATCAATGTAGGTGCCCATCAATGGTGGACTGGATAAAGAAAATGTGGTACATGTACACCATGGAATACTATGCACTCATAAAAAAGGAGCAAAATCATGTCCCTTGTAGTAACATGAACGCAGCTGGAGGACGTTATCCTAAGTGAATTAACATAGGAACAGAAGACCAAATACCCCATGTTCTCACTTATAAGTGGAAGCTAACCATTGGGTACTCACGGACATAAAGATGGCAGTAATAGATGCTGGGGACTAACAGAAGGGGGTGGAGGGCGGGGACAAGGGTTGAAAAATGACTGGGTGCTATGCTCAGTACCTGGCCAATAGGATCAGTCATACCCCAAACCTTAGCATCATGCAGTATACACATGTAACAAACCTGCATATGTTACCCAAGAATCTAAAATAAATGTTGACATTTTAAAAGACTGGTTTCCATATAGCGCATTCCTAATCCTAAAGATTCTGTACATAATAATTTACCTTATTGTCAATACTGAAGGTCCTGTGTACATAGGAGGTCTCTGTTGAGAGGCTACCTTTCACTTTGGTAAGGTCATAGACAGATGGGCCCTCTGTGGACACAACCTAGTCATCTCAGGGTTGAGTAAGACTTGGGGTGTTTTACTTTCTCTCCTGAAAAAGTTTAGTCTGGATTCTAATCCCTAATTCAGACTAAAGTGAACTGATCTTTGATTTGAAGCCATTCCATTCTCTTCTCTCTACTGAATGGCTTCAGAGCCATACCTGCTTTCACTAGTCGGGGATATGCACCAGAAAGAAGGCTTCTGGCTTGCAGAGTTGATTGTGTTGCAGAGTTGGTAGGCAGGATATTCAACCCCAAAAGTTTTCCTTATCCCAATCCCCCACATCTGCAAATATCTCACCTTAATGGCAAAAGAGACTGCAGGTGCGATTATGTTAGCTACCTTGAAATGGGAGGATGGTCCTGGTTTATTTGGGTGGGTCCAATGTGATCACAAGGATTTCTAGAGTGTCAGAGTCAGGAATAGAGATTTAAGATGCCACACTTACCAAGCACAGTGGCTCATGCCTGTAATTCCAGCACTTTGGGAGGCTGAGATAGGTGGATCACTTGAGGTTAGGAGTTTAAGACCAGCCTGGCCAACATGGTGAAACCTCATCTTTACTAAAAATACAAAAGTTAGCCCGGAGTGGTGGAGGGTGCCTGTAATCCCAGCTACTCAGGAGGCTGAGGCAGGAGGATCACTTGAACTCACGAGGTGAAGGTTGCACTGAGCAGATTGTGCCACTGCACTCCAGCCAGGGCAACAGATCGAGACTCAGTCTCAAAAAGTTAAATTAAATTAAATTAAAAATATGTCATGCTGTTGGCTTTGAAGATGGTGGAAGAGGCCACAAGACAAGGAAGGTAGGCAGCCTCTAGACACTGAAAAATCCAAGGAAGTGAATTATCCTTGAAACCCTTCAGGAGGAACATAGCCCTGCTGACACCTTGATTAGTCTAGTGAGATGCCTGGCTATAGAATTGTAAGGTGATAGGTTTGTGCTGTTTTAAGCCACTAAGTCTGTGGTAATGTGTTAAAGCTATAGGAGAAGACAAATGCAACATTCTCCTTCATTTTAAAACCTATTCTCTCTCCATGTGGCAGATTCAGCATTATGTCTATGCCAACATGATACATAGTGACATTAATGAAGGAATAAGTGGTAGACCCAGACACTCTTCCTACTCTGTTGTGTATGTGCTCACACTCTTAACCACATGTGCGTGTGCTAATCTCTGCAGATTTCCATTAATTTTTTTAAAATTTACTTTTTGTAGAGAATAAGGTCTTGCTGTGCTGGCCAGGCTGGTCTTGAATTCCTGGGCTGCCCCTGCCTCCCTAAGTGCTAGGGGATTACAGGAATGAGTAAAATAAAATTTTATAGAAATGAGGGTCTCACTACATTGCCCAGGCTGGTCTTGAACTCCTAGCCTCAAGCAGCCCTCCTGCCTTGGCCTCCCAAAGCATGGGGATTATAGGCACAAGCTCCTGTGCCCCATCTGCAGATTTCAATTTTTAAGATGCTTCAGGAATTCTCGCAGGCCAGCATTGACTTCAGGTTTCTTGTACACTCACCTAAGCTTGGAGGAGTTTGCAAGCAGTGCCTTAATTTGTGAGGAACTGAACATTTTAGGATGCTTTTCTGATACATAGGTAACCTTTCCTTCAAGCAGTTCAGATAGTGTCCTTCACAATTATCCCTCATGGGCCTTTCAATTGAATTCTAGGCTTAAAAGCTTTGTCTAAGGAGCCTCCATGGCTTCCAACTTCATGTGACAATCCAGATAGGTCTCTGGAGGGTCAGGGGGCAAGAGCTCAGTGTCACACTGGGGTATGTCTGGGAATCCTCAAATGGGTTCTTTAGCTATGGATGGAAAATTCTGTCAGTCTTGAGTTCCCACATTTCCAGAAGTTGAAGTAGAAAAGCAAAGTATCAAAAGGAAAGAAATGAACATAGATCGAATGAGAGCTCCTTTGGGGACAAAAAGGTAGAAAAACCCTTTCGAAGGACTTATTAATGGTTTTCAGATATATATGGTTAAGGGAGCCCTGGGAAGAACAGAGTCTGTCTGCCATGGGCTCTTTAGCCAATATGGTGGCATTGAGAGGAAGAACATGAGATGCCGGAATGTTTTGCCCTGAATACAAGAGAGTGCCTTGTAGGTTCTCCCTGTTGACAAATACATTCCCTGGATCTGTCCCACAAAGGATATTCTGTAAGCAAAAATTGCCTAAAATACCAAGCACAATTAGGTGGTGCCTGGTTGTATTTACACTGATAGGGAATTTTAGGTATGATGGGACGTTCAACAGACTCAATTACTTCATCAGAATTTCATCCCTTGATATCATAAAATAGCAGTGGTATTCATCATAATTCAAGCTTTACCTAAAGGAATTTTTATGTGGGGGCTAGGGAAAAAAAATCTCATGAATTTTTAGTTTATTTTCTCAGGATGTGATTTAACTCTTCTATTGCTTTATATTTAGAGTATTCCTTATGGGTTACCAGAAGAACATATGCTTCCTTGTTAATGCAAGTCAACAGAGTCTTCTTTTGAAGTTACCCATCATGCATAATGCTAAAAACCCTAATCTGAAGTGTCAATTTTACATGATGCTATTGGTTCGTTTTATTATGCAATGAAACCAAATAAAAGGAATTACTTGCAAAGTCATAGAAAATAGTTTCTTTAAAAAAAAACACGTTGTTATTGGCAAAAGCACTGTAATTTTTAGAAAGAATTCATTTTTTAAATGAGGAAACATAAAGTTCTTTTCAAAATCTCCATAGTTTTAAACTTTGTACATAATTTCAGTCCACTTTGCCTATGGTATACCATCATTTGTGTTGAGTTGAATGCCTAAGAGTTACTCTCAGTAAAAAGGATTTTGCTGTATGATATCCTGATATCCTCTATGTTTTTCTCTTTTTGCAGGTTTTGTTCACAACTAATCAAATTCTCTCTCTCTTTTTTTGATCGTTTAAAAATAACAACAACAAAAAACCCACTCGATATTCCATATGTAAACATTATTTTTTTCTTTCTTTTTTATTATTATTATTTTTTTTTTCGGCTGGACTCAGAATAAAAGGACATGGTGGAATGAAACTGTTTCCAAATGCACAGTTGGCTGAAAATTTTTCGTTTTATTTCAATTTTAGTTTTTGCTTTTTGCTGTATCCTATAATGTTGTCTACCATGAGTGCAAACATCTACTAAGAAAAATGAACCTCTTTTCCCCAGAATAGTAGCTCCTGGTTGTCATCTATGTAACAGGTGTTGAGGACTGGGGGAGGGGAAATGGTGTTTGGTCAAGGCTCCGGAATTTACTGAAGATGGGATTCATAAGGCACACAGCCCTCCCTAGAAACATGCCCTTGGCCTCACCCTTACTCCCTTCTCTCCCTTTGTATCATTCCTCTTTCTCTTCTCACTCTAAAGCTTACAATAAAAAATTTACATATATTTTATTTTTATTGTATTATTTTTTGGAAGAATCTGAAGGACAATCAAAGCAGTAGATTTTGTTATTTTTTAAACTTGTATTTTAGATTCAGGGATATATGTGCAGGTATGTTATATAGGTAAATTCATGTCACAGGGGCTTGTTTTACAGACATTTTGTCACCTAGGCACTGAGACTCGTACCCACTAGTTACTTTTTCTGATTATCTCCCTTCTGTCACCCTCCACCCTCTAACAGTCCCCACTGTCTGTTATTCCCCTCTTTGTGTCCATGAGTTCTCATCATTTAGCTCCCACTTGTAAGTGAGAGCATATAGTATTTGGTTTTCTGTTCCTGTGTCACTTTGCTAGGGAATGGTTTCCAGCTCCATCCATATTTCTGCAAAAGACATGATCTCATTCTTTTTTTTTTTTTTGAGGTGGAGTCTTGCTCTGTCACCCAGACTAGAGTACAGTGGCAGGATCTCGGCTCACTGCACCCTTCGCCTCCTGGATTCAAGCAATTGTCCTGCCTCTGCCTCCCGAGTAGCTGAGATTACAGGCACCTGCCACCATGCCTGGCTAATTTTTGTATTTTTAGTAGAGATGGGGTTTTACCATGTTGGCCAGGCTGGTCTTGAACTCCTGACCTAGCGATCCGCCCACCTTCGCCTCCCAAAGTGCAGGGATTATAGGTGTGAGCCACAGCGCCTGGCCAGATCTCATTCTTTTTAATGACTGCATAGTGATCCATGGTGTATATTTACCACGTTGTGTTTATCCAATTTGTCACTGATGGACATTTAGGTTGATTTCATGTCTTTGCTATTGTGAATAGTGCTGTGTTAAAAATATGCGTGCAAGTATCTTTGTGATAGAATCATTTATATTCCTTTGTTTATATACCCAGTAATGGGATTGGGCTGGGTCAAATGGTCATTCTGTTTTTAGCACTTTGAGGGATTGCCACACAAAACAGTAGGTTTTAAATGAAATGTCTTTTTCAAGAGATTGAGCTTTATCATCAAGATTATTGCTTGCTTTCTTTTTTTCCAGAAAGATCTAGTATGATAATGCTGATGGTAATGATTGTAATTTTGATGTATTGAATGCTTGTTAGATACCAGGCATTCTAGGTGCTCCTTATACATTATCTCATATCTTACATTATCTCCTCAATAAACTTATGGTGTAAGTAATATTACTATCTCTGTTTTACAAATGGGTCAGAGAGATTATGTAATTTGCTAAAGGTTGTGTAGCTATGTTGGATCATAATTGAGATCTGAACCCAAGTGGGTGGTTTTAACTACCTAGGGGCAGGGGTTCTAATTTCTGGTTTTACCGCTAAGGTATAATGATTACTTGAGCTATTTTAGGCCTCACGGTCATCAGCTGTGCAATATTGGGATTGGATAGATAAGTGACTAAATAGCAACCTATGCACTGGGGATATGCTTGGTTCACAAATTTTTATTGTTGCTTTTTAACGTTCAAAATATTCTAAAAGTTTGAAGTAGTTGCATTTTTTTTGAATCAAAAAAGTTTTCACAGAAATCTGGATTCCTGGATTTTCATGAAAAATCAGAATCTCTGTCATCCCTCACCTGCATTCTATCTTGGCAACAATTAGCTGCAACTAAGTAGGATGGATCCCTTACAGGAGATGGCACTTTCTAGTTCACCATTGTCCCCACCTAGGATCTTCTCTCATTTAGGCTGTTTCCTTGATTTCTGTAGATGTTTGAGTTTTGGCTCCAGGATGAGCTGATTCTCAATGGGCATTCAGTTTTCAATTCAGTGATTCTATATCCATACTGCAAGTTTAATTTCTTAGTAAACTAGCTTTCCTATTACATAAACATGGCCTCAGTGTACAATAATTAGGAATCTCTTTGGAATTTTATGTTATACATTTATAGAACTAGACATAGAAATTCTATGACAAGAAGTTCATAGACAAGTTTAATTTTTTAGTAAACTAACTTTCCTATTACATAAACATGGCCTCAGTGTACAATAATTAGGAATCTCTTTGGAATTTTATATTATACATTTATAGAACTAGACATAGAATGTATCCAAATTTCTTTCCAAGGAAATACAAGAGCTACAACGGAAATACAAGAGCTACAACGTGCAAGTTTCTGCCAAGGATTACTAAGAGCGGATCACAGACAAGTTATGCAGTATCTGAGCAGCCACGTTAAATTAAAGTGAAAAAGTTGTAGAAGACATTAGTGCAATGCCAAGCAGTTTTTGTAAGAATATTTTTCTTTCTACCTGTGCAGTGGGTGAATGACATGCAGAATCTGAACAGCGGAATTTTTTAAAATTTTCTAATTGATGCTTTTGTTAAGATGAGTCTTTCCCATTGGCTACCACGGAGGCTGTTAGTGAAGATGCTTGTGGGAAAGGCAATAGGATTTGTTTCTTTCTTTATAAGATATTTTATAATCTTGTAAAATTTCCCTCCTAGCATTAATTTAAATATGATGCCTATTTTTTTAAGCTGGCAGACTCATTTCTATAGTCATGCCATACATATATATAGATAGATTTTTTTTTTCTAACAAGAGATAAAATGAAACGCACACAAAAATTGCACTAGACCAAAGCATGTGACATGATGGTCTTGTTTCTATCACACACAGAAACAAACAGCTTGTTTTGATAATCAAATACGTTTCCTAAGGGTCTTGTTAAATTGCTGAATGTAAATTGCAATTGGAATTGACTATTAAGGATCTTGGTAGAGTAGGTTAAACATCTGTTCAATTTATTACAATTTTATTTGTACTTCAGCTGTAACTGGGGCAATTAAGCCAATCAGAGCAAGCAAATCAAATCTAATTTACACTCTAATGGACTAAAAATGAATGAATAAACATTGCACTACCAAATCCAAATGATTACATATGTCTCCAAGGATTATTTTTTTCTATTTCAGTATACAAAATCATGGTATTTATACTCTAATTAACCATTTAAGAATGATGAAACAAATTGGAACATCTCTTCATTTTTTATATGTTTTTTATAAAATTGTCAAATAACATTCAAGAATATAGTAAATTAGAATCCTTCTTAACTTAGACATGTTTACTTATAAAATCAATTTAATTCAAGTTCATGCTTCATTTGAATGTTGGAATTTAAATGGAACATGCAGATGCTAGTTTTTTTAAATAAATTTTTACATATTCAGTTTTTTGCCTTAGCCATGGACTGTAATAGGAAGATTAATAATGGATTTAGTATGGTGAGTTAAAACTATTCATCTTTGCAAGGTGTGCACAATTTAGAACTTGACAATGCAGAAATGTAACGTGCAGTACAGTATTTAAGTAAAGCAAGCTAACATACATCTCACTCAGAGCCCAGTGTCACTAAAACTGCTAAGAAACTATAAACAGTGGCATGCATCCCCCAGAAGAGGTCAAGCCTCACACAGTAGAAACTATGTTTTGGATGGAGATGGGGAAAACTTCCGTCAATGTTCTGGGGGCTGCTATCATTTTAGTTCGGCAAACACCAGACAAAATATTATTGTATAACATGCAGTGGTTTCATCATTGATTCAGTAATTACTACATAATAATGTACCAGACAAAGTGTTAAGCTCTTTCATATGCTGCTTATGTTACTTGGCAAGTTAAAATTTCCACGGTTTAGGACAACAATAGAGCCGCAGTCATGTTTTAATTTTGGGAAGGAATAACTTTTTAACACTCTCCTCTTGGCCCTTCAGTAAGCTCACTGGTAACATTCGGATGACTTAATTGGGGACCGGAAGTCCTGGGCAGATGCCATTTGGTCTATCCTTTTGCCTCCGAGGTCTGATGAAAGCAAACTCAGGAATGTCTATTTCCTCAAAGGAAAGATGTAACAACTGCCTTGACCATGTGTCTTAGAACACACTGAGTCTTGTTCATCTCAACTAAAATCCACCAAATCAAGGAAGCCACAGTCACCTAGGCCATTGCTAATGCACTTCACATGTACCTTTCTCTCCTCCTTGATGTGCTCTTTGGTGTGCCTGGAAAACACATTTTTTGTAAACTAACCATTTTCCTCTGTCACTGGGTCTTTGCTACATGCTTTCTGTAATCTGTAAATAGAGCCATCATTATTTATTAAGAAGCTATTGCATGTGCTGGGTCCTACGGCTGCACGAAATACATTTTGTTATGTCTGGGTAAATTCCTTCCCTTATCCTCCATCTCCCTCCCTGTCTCCCTCCATTCCTTTCTTCCTTTCCTCCCTTCATTCATTCCTTCCTTTTCTCCTTCCCTCCCTCCTTCCTTTGTTTCCTCCTTCCCTCCCTCCCTCCCTCCATTCCTTTTTTCCTTCTCTCCCTCTATTCCTTCCTTCCTTTGCTCCTTCTCTCCCTCCCTCCTTCCCTCCCTCCATTCCTTCCTTCCTTTTCTCCCTCCCTCTTCCTTTCCTCCTTCCCTCCCTCCCTCCATTTCTTTCTTCCTTCCTTCCCTCCATCCTTCCTTCGTTTCCTCCTTCCCTCCCTCCTTCCTTTCCTCCCTTCCCCCTCCCTCTCTCCCTTCCTTCCTACCTTCTCCCTCCCTTCCCTTCTAACTTCTCCCTCCCTTCCTCTCTTCATTCTTTCTTTTCTTTCTTACTGCCTGAAATCTTTTTGAGATGCTAGTGGTATTAGGTGCTGGGTGGACCGTATGAATGCAGTGATAATCAAGAAAGACATGTTCTCTGACCCCATACAGTTAGTGAAGAAAAAAAAAGCAGTAATCCAGTATTCATAAGATCAATGTGAAAATGAAATCTTGAGAACAATTACAAAGGTGAGGTAAGGATAGGAAGAGCACATAGAATATAATAGAGGCTTTTTGCCCAGTTAGGTTAGGAAAGGCTCTCTGATGAAGTGCCTGTTAAGCTGAGGTAGAAAGGTTGAATTGGCATTAAACAGGTGGAGGAGGAAGAAAGAGGGATGCAGGCAGAGACAGGCATGTACACATATCCTGAGCTGGATGGAGTCTGGTGCTTGAGAGACACTGACAGATGGCCAGGACTGAGGGAGCCCGTGGGTGAGCTGAAGCTTCCCAGAGACATAGGGAGGGGACAGAATTTATAGGATCTGTAAACTGTGCTAAGGAAGATTGTCTTTATCTTAGAAACATGATAGACTATTGAAGAGATTTAAGCAGAAGTTAAATTAGTTCTGTTCTCTGCAAAGCGAGAGTGGCTCTAAGTTGACTGGTTGGGAGAAGACAATAGAATTCAGTTGTGAGAAGATGCTAGCTGAAGTTAGGATGGGTAGTAATTAAGAGTAGTGGACAGGGTGTGATGGCTCATGCCTGTAACCCCAGCACTTTGGGGAGCTGAGGCAGGAGGATCACTTGAGGCCAGGGGTTCGAGACCAGCCTGGACAACATGGTGAGACCCCATCTTCACTCTCTCTCTATATATATATATATATATATATTTTTTTTTTTTAATGAAGCAGGAGGATTGCTTAAGCCCAGGAGGTCAAGGCTGCAGTGAGCTATGATACTCCACTGCACTCCAGGCTGGGTGAAAGAGTGAGTCCCTGTCAAAAAAAAAAAAAAAAAAAATCAAAAGGCATATGGGTATATGTGTTGGTTTTAAGTTATACATTGTTTTAGGCACTTGATATCTACCATTTATTTTTAACCATATCCCCAATAAATAGTAAACTTCCCAAACACAAGGATCCTCTTTTCTTCCTCTTCCAGTTTCTCCAGCTTTGTGTTCCTTTGCTGCCATCTCTACTACACAGTGGAACTCAATTTAACTTAGAGAAAAAAAAAATAGCCGAAGCCAAACCTTTTAACTCTGATTCTTCTTTTCAGTTGAGTGGCCCATTTCCCACCCCCTGGTGTTGGTGGAGCAGCTGTGGAACAGTGAGGGAAGGAGAGATGAGGACTGGAACATATTTGGAATATGACCAAGTTGTCTTTACCTTTATTGAGTCCTGACGAAATCTGGCTGTTATAAATCCTGATTGAATCCCATGATGTTTTCCAAGCAAATGGGACCACTTTGTAAGAAGCAGAAGCATCCTCTCACCATGTGCAAGAGGAGGAGGTGTAAATGGAGAGAAGCCACCAGCATTTTCAGAAAGCTACATGATGTAACAGCCCCACTGCACCGCCTCATTTGTGCTGGAAAATTTTAAATAAGAGAAATAGGATTCTGTCCCATTAGCATTGCAACAAGTATGTTCTCAGCATAATAAACTTGGTACCAGGGTGGCATTCAGCTCCATTTTACATGCCCTTCTGTCTCACCTTTCATTGCCAATGCCATTGGAGTCCTAATGGAAAGACAGCCTTTGAAAGAACCCTGCTGGCTTTTTGGCTGCCTGTTGGCAACGGAGGAGAATAGGAGGATGGGAATATGCATTTGTAAAGTTCCACTTGCTTATCTTACTTAGGGACAGCATTTTATCCTTTCAAGCTCATCTCCCAGCCACTGTAATTAGGTTTTCCAGAAACAGTCTTGCTGCTGTCTTGACATCACAATAGCATTTTGATGAGCTTGGACAGTTACCAGTTCATCCGTCTGGCAAGACATTGCTGCATATCCAAATTCACTGTATCGTTGTGGATGCCATTAATTCCCAGAAGGGAAAGAGAAATATTTTTACAACAATATGCAAAGAAGTCATTCAAGAGCAGGCTTATGGCGTTAAAACTTTTGTCTTCAAACCTAGCAGCAAGTCTTCTCATATTGAGTCATTTACTTACAAGGGCATAAATGAGTGTACAGTTCTTTCATTGACGAGCAGGCAAGGGAAAACATAATCAGAGAAAGAGAAGGGGTGATAAAGAGAGGTATGTGCACAAAAGGCAAGAGGGAGAGAGATGTCTTGAGCCGAAAGCTTCTTGAGGTCAGGATTCAGGTTTTCACTATGGTTCTTCTTTTGAACAAGATGGTACATGTGGTCATGTTGATACTGAGGGAACCTGTCCCCTTTGAGCATTGGTGATTTTGCAGTCAGACTTAAAGCGTCTATTATGAGTCAAGGTCTTCTATAATGCATCTTGAACTCAACACCAGAACTGTCCAGTGCCATGCTTTCAGGAGACTTTTGTTTAGGTGGAACAAGTCTGTCCATATAAGACTGCTAGTGCTGATATAAGTGTTCTATTATCTGCCATCAAAGCGCTGGAAATGGGGCTAGGGCGACTGAGAAACTGAATTTTTAATTTAAAAAAATCTTTTTTAGAGATGGGGTCTTGCTCTGTTGTGCAGGCTGGAGTGCAGTGGCACAATCATAGCTTACTGCACCCTCGATCGTCTGAGCTGAAGTGATCCTCCTGCCTCCATTTCTCAAGTAGCTGGGACTACACAGTCATGCACCACTACACCTGGGTAACTTCTAAATTTTTGTAGAGATGAGAGTCTCACTATGTTGCCCAGACTGGTCTGGAACTTCTGGCCTCAAGCATTTCTCCCAACTTGGCCTCCCAAAGTTCTGGGATTACAGGTGTAAGCCACTGTACCCAGTGATCTTTAATTTTTTCATCTTAAGTAGTTAGATAGTGCTATGGAGGGTTGAGGATATCTACTGTAGGTATTCATGTAGCATCTCATCCTGAAAGAGAAATGTACAACAACCTCCTTCCAACCCAAGGATAGAGGAGGAGAATTCTGTCATCACTAATTCAACCCTTTGCAATTAATCTCAGTCCCTCAAGTAGGAGAAGAAGGCACCTGAGTAATAGAATAATGCCCCATGCCTTGGGCTAAAGACATGCGCCTATTTTTTATGCCTATCCATTTCTTTTTAAAAATCTAGTCATCGCAAATACCTCTAGCATCACTGTGGAAGTAGAAATAATAGCTTTTGCTTTTGATTAGCACCTGGAACCATCGTAGTGCCCAGTTTCTAGCTCAAAGATGCCTACTCAACAGATTCGATGCATATTCTAGAAGGAAGCTTTTAAGTTTTCTTGAAATAAAATACAGGTATCTTCGCTGTGAGACATGACTTCCGGATGCTGGGAGGAGGGAAAGACTGTTGTCCCCTTCTGGTTGAAATTGTTTGATTGCTTTTAACAACCATCAGAAGGTAAGAAAGATCCTTTTGGCCTTGAGCCAGAAACAGGTTATCTGTGTTCTTTGAAAAATTTTTACTGATTTCTACTGCCGTCATTGTCACCTCATGGAGGCATTAACAATTAGAATTGCAATTATCTCGGGGCAGCTTTTGCTCCCTGGCCCCTGTGTGTATCAGTAAAGGTGGCATGTGGGCAATTGAGAAAGGCATATTTGGCCTGATGAGTCTACTGCAGCTGCCTAAGTAGAAATGCCAACGCAAAGCTGAGCTGCTAATTGGAAATGGAATAAACTAAAATCTTGGTTCAAATGGCAGCTATATTTTTTAAAGAAAAGATTTCAGTTGAAATGCCAAAGGAGACAGTTAGCCAAAACATTTGTCTATGGAAATTTCTCTTCTCATTTTTACTCAGATTTACAGCTGGGTGTTAAGCGAAGCATTTCTTGAGAACACATGTCACGGATAAACCAAGATGTTTATTTTCCTAAGTAGCAGATCAGATTGAACTCACAACAAATAGTTCAATTAGTATGATTACTAAGAGGCTGATTAATTCGGGCTGCAATAAATGAAATAGGGTGTGTTAGAACTGGGCTCCTAGGAAGGCCATATCAACAAGATTATGTTATTAGCTGGCTAATAGTACATTTTAAGTTGTGTGTATGTGTGTGTGTGTGTGTGTGTGTGGTTTTTTTTTTTTTTTTTTTTTTTTGGCCGGAGTGTCTCGCTCTGTCACCCGGGCTGGAGTGCAGTGGTGCAATCTCGGCTCACTGCGCCTTCTAGGTTCACGCCATCCTCCTGCCTCAGCCTCCCGAGTAGCTGGGACTACAGGCGTGTGCCACCACACCCAGCTAATTTTTGTATTTTTAGGAGAGACGCAGTTTCACCATGCTTATCAGGGTGGTCTTGAACTCCTGACCTTGTGATCTTCCTGCCTTGGCCTCTCAAAGTGCTGGGATTACAGGCGTGAGCCACCGTGCCTGGCCACATTTTAAGTTTTTTATGGACTGTCAGGGTGAAAGGGTGACAAAGAGATAAAAAATGTGCCTGCATGTTCTGCAAAACTGTTATTTTAAAAATATATTGTGCATGGTATTGTTCTACGGCTCTTCTACAGGGACTCATGGGCTAAGTTCTACATTCTTTGAATTTATCGTTGGAAAAATGCTCGCCCCACCTGGTGAGCTGGTAAGATTCCTTATATCAGGCATCAGGAGCTACACATCTCATTTAGTGTCTCTTTTGCCCAGGATTCCTGAAAACTCAGAGGTGAATTCGCTACTCAACTACATTATTGTCCTTGGCTTCTATTCCCGCTACACCCCACCTAGCTAGGAGTGGCTCCAGAGATGTTGGAAGTCAGTGGGAATTTTGGCTGTCTCCTTTCTAACAGTAATCTTAAACAAATTACTTTGCTTTCTGAACCCTAATTTCCTTATATGTAAAGTGGGTTACTAATTTTTATTTCATATGCATTTGGTCATAGTGCTGGTTCATAGGAAACACTCAAAATGCTAATTTTTGAAATTTAAATTATTCTTTTCATCTTCAATTTATCGTAAATTGTCTTAAGTTGTATTTGGAAGCTAGTATGCAATTGAAGAGAGAATCAAAATATAATTTGAGGGTAGTTATTTCAAAGACTGACCCAAGATGGGTACACTGACATTGTCTTTTGTCTATAGTTCCTGCAAAAGGTAAAATTTACATATAGTGAAATGTACAAATCTTAAGTATGCAATTCAATGAATTTTGACAAATGCATATTCTCATGTAACCCAAGCTTCTTTTTTTCCCCTTCTAACTTTTATTTTAGGTTAAGAGGGTACATGTGCAGGTTTGTTACATGGGTAAATTGTGTGTCACTGCACTTTGGGTGTACAGATTATTCTGTCACCCAGACACAGTGCCTGAAAGGTAGTTTTTAACCCTAACCCTCCTCCCACTCTCCACCCTAAAGTAGGTCCCAGTGTCTGTTGTTCCCTTGTTTGTGTCCATGTGTACTCAAGGCTTAGCTCACACTTATGAGAACATGTTGTATGCGGTTTTCCATGCCTGCATTAGGTTGCTTAGGACATTGGCCTCCCGTTGAATCCATGTTGCTGCAAATAACATGATTTCGTTCTTTTTTATGGGTGTGTAGTATTCCATGGTGTATATGTACTATGTTTTCTTTATCCAGTCCATCTCTAATGGGCATGTAGTTTGATTCTATATATTTGCTATTGTGAACAGTACTGCAGTAAACATACATGACCATGTCTCTTTATGGTAGAACAATTTATATTCCTTTAGGTATACTCCCAGAAATGGGATTGCTGGGTCAAATGGTAGCTCTGTTTTAAGTTCTTTGAGAAATTGCCAAACTGCTTTCCACAGAGGCTGAACTAATTTATACTCTCACCCTCAATATAAGAATGTTCCCTTTTCTCTGCAACCTTGCCAGCGTTTTTTAAAAAGTTTTTAGTAGTAGCCATTCTGACTGGCAGGAGATGGTATTCATTGTGGTTTTGATTTGCATTTCTCTAATAATTAGTGATGTTGAGTGTTTTTCATATGCTTGTTGGCCACTTGTATGTTTTCTTTTAGGAAGTATCTGTTTATGTCCTTTGCCCATTTTTTAAAATGGGGTTACTTGGGTTTTTTTGCTTGCTGATTTGTTTAAGTTTATAGATTCTGGATATTAGACCTTTGCTGGAGGGATAGTTTGCAAATATTTTCTCCCATTCTTAGGTTGCCTATTTACTGTGTTGATAGTTTGTTTTGCTGTGCAGAAGTTCTTTGGTTTAATTAGGTTCCACTTAACAATTTTTGTTTTTGTTGCAAGTGCTTTTGGAGTCTTTGTCATGGAATCTTTGCCAGGGCCTATGTCCAGAATGGTGTTTCCTCTAGATGTTTCTTCTAGGGTTTTACAGGTAAGTCTTTAATCCTCCTTAAATTGATTTTTGTATATGGTAAAAGGAAAGGGTCCAGTTTCAGTCTTCTGCATATGGGTAGCCAGTTATCCCAGCACCATATATTGAGCAGGGAGTCCTTTTTTCACAGCTTGTTTTTGTGGATTTTGTTGAAGATCAGATGGTTGTAGGTATGCGGCTTTATTTATGCATTCTCTAACCTGTTCCGTTTGTCTATGTGTCTGCTTTTGTACCAGTACCATGCTGCTTTAGTTGTTGTAGCCTTATAGTATAGTTTAAAGTTGGGTAATGTGATGCTTCCAGCTTTGTTCTTTTTGCTTAGGGTTGCTTTGGCTATTCGAGCTCTTTTTTGGTTCCATATGAATTTTAGAATAGTTTTTTTCTTTTTTCCTAATTAAAAAAAATGGCATTGGTAGTTTGATAGAAATAGCATTGAATCTATTCATTGCTTTGGGCAGTATGGCCATTTTAACAATATCGATTCTTCCTATCCATAAGCATGAAATGTTTTTCCATTTGTTTGTGTCATCTGTGATTTCTTTCAGCAGTGTTTTACAGTTCTCATTGTAGATGTTTTTCACCTCCCTGATTAGCTGTATTCCTAGGTATTTTATTCTTTTTGTGTCACTGGGTTTGGGGTACAGATTTAGTCCATCACCCAGACAGTGAGCTTAGTCCCTGATAGGTGTGAATAGAATTGCATTCTTGATTTGGTTCTGAGCTTGGATGTCATTGGTGTATAGAAATGCTACTGATTTTTATATATTGATTTTGTATGTTAAAACTTTGCTGCAGTTGTTTATCAGATCTAGGAGCCTTTGGGCAGAGATTACAGGGTTTTCTAGATGCACAATCATATTGACTGCAAAGACAGATAGTTTGACTTCCTCTCTTCCTATTTGGATGCCTTTTCTTTCTTTCTCTTGCCTGATTGCTTTTGCTAGGGCTTCCATAACCCATACTTCTATTAAGATATAGAACATTTATGTCACCTGACACATTTCCCTCTGGTCCTTCCCGGTCAACCCCTCTTTACTTAAAGACAAAAGTTTTCTAAATCATTTTTATTATAGATTCCTTTGGCCTGTTTAAAAATGTCACATAAATGGAATCATATAGTAGGTACTGTTTCATGTCTGGCTTCTTTGGCTCAGCATGACTTAGATTCACCCGTGTTGCTGGGAATATAAGCAGTTCACTTCTTTTCAATATTAAGCTGTATTCCTTTGTATGAAGGCATCACAAATGTTCGTGAACATTTGATTGTTTTCACCTCTGGCCATTATGTATAAAGCTGCTATTCTATCTCCATTGAATTGTCTTAGCTCTTTTCTCAAAAATTTATATTTGTGGGTCTATGTATGCACTCTCTGTGTTGTCGCATTTATCTATGTGTCTCTTCTTTCACAAATACTACACTGTTTTGATTACTGTAGGTTTATAATCAGTCTTGAAATTGAAGTATTGTGACTCTTCCAACTTTGTTCTTCTTCTTAAGATTATGTTGGCTATTTTAAGTAGTTGATGTTCCATATATATTTTAGAATCAATTTGTTGATGTCTGCAAGATAGCCTGCTCAGACTGTGATGGAGATTGAGCTGAATTTATAGATCAAGTTGGAAAAAACTTACAACTTTACAGTACTCGGTCTTCGAATCCACGAACAAAGAACATCCATTTACTTAAATCTTCTTTGTTTTTTTCGTCAGAGTTTTATAGTTTTCTGCTTATTGATCTTGTAGATATTTTGTTAGATTTATACATAAATATTTCATTTTTTGGTGCTATTGTAAATGAGATTGTGTTTTTATTCTCAAGTAAAATTGTTAATTGCTGGTATATAAGAAAGCCATTGAGTTTTGTATATTAACCTAGTATCCTAAGACCTTGTTATAATCACTTATTATGTCTAGACTATTTTCTCTGGATGTTTTCCATTTTTTTCCAATTATGGCATCTGTGAGCAAAGATAGTTTTATTTTATCCTTCTGATTCTGTATATTTTTTGTTTTCTCGGGTTTTTTGTTTGTTTGTTTGTTTGTTTAAGAGATGATGCCATACGGTGTTGTCCAGGCTGGTCTCAATCTCCTGGGCTCAAGCAGTCCTCCCATTTCAGTCTCCATAGTAGCTGGAGCTGTAGGTATGCAACATTGTGCCTGACTGATTCTGCATATTCTAAAATTTTTATTTCTTGTCTTATTGCATGGGTAGGACTTCCAGTACAATGCAGAATAGAAGTGGTGAGGGGGGACATCTTTGTATTATTCTGATCTTAGTAAAAAGCATCCACTTTCTCATCAGTAGGTTTGATGTGTATAGATTCTGTATAGGTGTTCACTGTCAAGTGGAGAGAATTTCTCTTTATTCTTGGTTTGAATGAGTATTGGATTTTATAAAATGCTTTTTTCTATGCTAATTGATGTGATCATTTGCTTTTTCTTCTTTAGGCCATTGGTGTGGTAAATTACACTTATTGATTTTCAAATGTTGAACCAACCTTGCGTACATGAAATAAATCACAATTGGTTGTGGTATATAATTCTTTTATACATTATGGGTTCTGTTTGTTAATTTTTTTAGTATTTTTATGTTTATACCTATAAAAGTTACTGGTTTGTAGTTTTCCTTTTTTGTATTGGTTTTTTTTTTTCTTTTTTTTTGAAGGGGCCTGCCCCTCCACACCTGTGGGTATTTCACAAGGTGGAGACGAGAAACTGAGAAAAGAAATAAGACACAAAGTATAGAGTAAGAAAAGTGGGCCCAGGGGACCGGAGCTTCAGCAAGTGAGGACCTGCACCAGCACTGGTCTCTGAGTTCCCTCAGTATTTATTGATCACTATCTCTACTATCTCGGTGAGGGGCATGTGGCAGGACTATAGGGTAATGGCGGGGAGAGGATCAGCAGGAAAACTTGTGAGCAAAGGACTCTGTGTCATAAATAAGTTTAAGGAAAAGTGCTATGCCTGGATGTGCCAGATTTATGTTTGACTTTACACAAATATCTCAATGCAGTAAACAGCAGTATTGCCGCCAGCATGTCTCACCTCCAGCCATAAGGCGGTTTTCTCTTATCTCAGTAAATAGAATATACGATCGGGTTTTACACCGGGACATTCCATTCCCAGGGACAAGCAGGAGACAGATGCCTACCTCTTAATTGCAAAGAGGCCTTCCTCTTGCACTAATCCTCCTCAGCACAGACCCTTTACGGGTGTCGGGTTAGGGGACAGTCAGGTCTTTCCTTTCCCATGAGGCCATATCTCAGGTTGTCTCAGTAAGGGGAAGCCTTGGACAATACCCAGGCTTTCTTGGGCAGAGGTCCCTGCAGCCTTCTGCAATGCATTGTGTCTCTGGGTACTCAAGAATGGAGAATGACAATGACTTTTACCAAGCATACTGCCTGCAAACACATTTTTAACAAAGCACATCCCGCACAGCCCTAAATCCATTAAAACTTGAGTCAATATAGCACATGTTTCTGTGAGCACAGTGTTGGGGCTAGGGTTACAGATTAACAGCATCTCAAGGCAGAAGAATTTTTCTTGGTATAGATCAAAATGGAGTTTCTTATGTCTTCCTTTTTCCACATAGACACAGTAACAGTCTGATCTCTCTTTCTTTCCCCCACTTTTTTTTTTTTTTTTTTTTTTGAGACAGAGTCTCACCAAGGCTGAAGTGCAGTGGCGTGATTACAGATCACTACAACCTTGACCTCCTGGGCTCAAGTGATCCACCTCAGCCTCTCAAGTATCTGGGACTAAAGGTGTATGCTACCATGTCCACTGAATTTTTTATTAATTTTTTTTTTTTCTTTAGCGGCAGGGTCTTACTATGTTGCCCAGGCTGGTCTTGAACTCCTGGCTTCAAGCAATCATCCCTGCCTTGGCCTCTGGAAGTGCTGGGATTACAGGCATGAGCCACTATGTCTGGCTCTTTCTTGTTCTGTTTTTATTTGGTTTTGGTATTAGGGGTAATTTTGGCCTCAGAGAGTAAATTAGGAAGTGTTCCTCCTGCTTCTAGTTTCTGGAAGAGATTGTGAAGAATTGGTTTGGTATAATTTCTATCATAAATGTTGTGTAGAATTTACCAGTGAATCCATATGGGCATGGTACTATTTTTTAAGGTTATTAATTATTAATTTAGCTTTTTTACTAGATATAAGGGATTCATGTTTGTCTCCTTGTGTGTGTGGTTTTTTTCAACTTTGATTTTGTATTCAAGGGGTGCATATACATTTTTGTTACCTCGGTATACTGTGTAATGCTGAGATTTGAGGTATGAATGATCCCATCACCCAGGTACTGAGCATGGTACCCAATAGGTAGCTTTTCAACCCTTGATCCCATCCTCCCTCCCCTTCTGGTAGTCTCCAGTGTCTGCTATTCCCTTCTTTATGTTCATGAGCACTCACTGTTTAGCTCCCATGCATAAGTGAGAACATGCAATATTTGGTTTTCTGTTCCTGTGGTAAGTTGCTTAGGATAATGGCCTTCAGCTGCATCCATGTTGCTGCAAAGGATATAATTTTTTATGGCTGTGTAGTATTCTATAGTGTACATGTACAGTCTTTTCTTAATTCATTCCACCATTGATGTGCATTTAGGTTGATTCCATATCTTTGCTATCATGACCAGTGCTGCAGTGTACACATGAGTGCATGTGTCTTAATGGTAGAATGATTTGTTTTCTTTTAGATATATACTAGGTAGTGGGATTGCTGGGTCGAATGGTAGTTTCTGTTTTAAGTTCTTGATAAATCTCCAAACTCCTTTCCACAGTGGCTAATTTACATTCCTACCAACAGCATATAAGGGTTCCCTTTTCTGTTCACCCTTACTGGCATCCATTGGTTTTTGACTTTTTAATAATAGCTGTCTGACTGGTGTGGATGCTATCTCATTGTGGTTTTGATTTGCGTTTCTCTGATTATTAGCAATGTTGAGCTTTCTTTCATAACGTTTGTTGGCCGCTTGTATGTCTTCTTTTGAGAAGTATCTGTTCATGTCCTTTGCCCGTTTTTTAATGGGGTTATTTGTTTTTTGCTTGCTGATTTGTTTAAGTTCCTTACAGATTCTGGATATTAGACCTTTGTTGGAGGGATAATTTGCAAATATTTTCTCCCAATCTTAGGTTGTCTGTTTACTCCATTGTTAGTTTCTTTTAATGTGTAATGTGTAGAAGCTCTTTGGTTTAATTAGGTTTGACTTAGCAATTTTTGTTTTTGTTGCAATTGCTTTTGGAGTCTTAGTCATAAAATCTTTGTCAGGGCCTATGTCCAGAATGGTGTTTTCCTGGGTTTACTTCTAAGAGTCTTACAGTTTTAGGTCTTACATTTAAATCTTTAATCCATCTTGAGTTATTTTTGTTAACTTTGTCAAAGACTAGATAGCTGTAGGTGTGTGGCTTTATTTCTGTGTTCTCTAACCTGTTCCTTTTGTCTATATGTCTGTTTTTGTACCAGTTTCAAGCTGTTTTGGTTACTGTAGCTTTGTAGTATAGCTTGAAATTGGGTACTGTGATGCCTCCAGCTTTTTTTTTTTTTTTGCTTAGGATTGCTTTAGTTATTCGAAGTCTATTTTGGTTCCATGTGAATTGTACCATTTTTTTTTTTAACAATTCTATGTAAAATGATATTGATAGTTTGATAGGAATAGCATTTAATCTATAGATTGCTTTGGACAGTATGGCCATTTTAATGACATTGATTTTTCAAATCCATGAACATAAAATATTTTTCCATTTGTTTGTGTCATTTATGGTTTCTTTTAACAGTGTTCTGTAGTCCTTGTAGAGATATTTTGCCTCCTTGGTGAGATGTTTTCCTAGGTATTTTATGTTTTGTGTGATTATTGCAAATGGGATTAAATTCTTGATTTGTCTTTTGGCTTGGACACTATTCATGTATGGAAATGCTACTGACTTTTGTACATTGATTCTGTATCCTGAAACCTTGCTAAGGTATTTTATCAGTTCTAATAGCCTTTTGGCAGAGTCCTTAGGGTTTTCTAAGTATAGAATCATATTGTCAATGAGGAGAGAGAGTTTTACTTCTTATTTACCTATTTGGATGCCTTTTATTTCTTTCTCTTGCCTGATTGCTCTGGCTAGCACTTCCAGTACTGTGTTGAATAGGACTGTCTGTGTGTTTTGGTAGTTTGTGTTTCTCAAGAAATTGGTCTGTTTCATCTAAATTATTACATTTATGGGAATAGAGTTTTTCATAGTTTTCTTTATTTTCCTTTTAATGTTTATGGGATCAGTATTAATGACCTTTCTTTCATTTCTAAATTGTGTCTTCTCTTTTCTTTCTGTTAGCTTTGCTAGAAGTTTATCAATTTTATTGTTTCAGTGAATCAGTTTTTAGTTTGATTAAATTTATGTATTGTTTTCCTATATTTATTTTTACTAATTTCTGCTCTAATTTGTATTATTTCTTCTGTTTGGTCAGGTTTAAATTGCTCTTCTTCCTCTAGTTACCTAAGATATAAGCTTATATGATTACTTCTAGAGCATTTTTTCTGTACTGTATGCAATTAATGCTGTATGTTTTCTTCTAAGCATTATCTTTGCTGCATCCCACAAATTTATTAAGTTATACTTTATTTACATTTAGTTGAAATATTTAAAAAATATATTTGAGACTTTGTGTGTTATTTGGGAGTATGTTCTTTAATTTTCAAATGTTTGAGGATTATCAAGCCATCCTTCTGTTGATTTCTAGCTTAATTTCACTGTTATCTTAGAACACTGTATGATTTATATCTTGTAAGTTTAAAAAGATATATTCTGTGGTCCAGAATGTCATCTATCTTGGTCAATGTTCCATGATAACTTGAAGAAAATGTACATTCTGCTCATTTTAAAATTGAGTATACTATAATTGTCAATAAGTTCGAGTTGATTAATAGTGTTGTTTGGGTCAACTCTATCTTCATTGGTTTTCTGCCTATATGATCTATCAGTTACTGACAGTGGGTGTTGATAGGTGATATAGACCAACTCCTTGACAGACACAAACTACTAAAACACACAAGGAGTCGTATTCAACACAGTACTGGAAGTAATCTATCAGTTATTCACAGGGGATGTTGAAATATGCCTGTTTTGGCTGGGCACAGTGGCTCAAGCCTGTAATCGCAGCACTTTGGGAGGCCAAGGCAGGTGGATCACTTGAGGTTAGGAGTTTGAGACCAGCCTGGCCAACATGGTGAAACCTCATCTCTACTAAAAATACAAGTAATCCTGGCTACTTGGGAGGCTGAGGCAGGAGAATCGTTTGAACCCGGGAGTTGGAGGTTGTAGTGAGCTGAGACCGCGCCATTGCACTCCAGCCTGGGCAACAAGAGCAAAACTCCATCTCAAAAAAAGAAAGAAAGAAAGAGAGAAAGAGAGAAAGAGAGAGGGAGAGGGAGAGGGAGAGGAAGAGAAAGAAGGAAGGAAGGAAAAGAAAGAAAGAAAGAAAGAAAGAAAGAAAGAAAGAAAGAAAGAAAGAAAGAAAGAAAGAAAGAAAGAAAGAGAAAGCAAACAAGCAAGGTATTTCTCCTTTCAGTTTTATCAGTTTAGTGGTCATTTATTGTTAAGTTTATTTTGTCTGAAAGTAATATAGCTATTCCAGTTTTCTTTTCATTACTGTCAGTATGGTATATCCTTCTCTGTCCCTTTATTTTTAACATGCCTTTATATTTAAAGTGGATTTGTTATAGATAACATAGAGTTACGAATTGTTCTTATTGTTTGTAATTGCTGTGATATTCTCTTTTACTTAATATATTTACAGCACTTATATTTAAAGTGATTATTGATGTAATTGAATTAATAGCAATCATGTTTGCAACTGTTTTGTATTGATTGGCAGAGGCTCTGCCTTTCCTGGTTTTAAATGAGCATTTTATGTTGTCCTATTTTATCTCTTTCTTAGCATATCACTTATCCGTCTTTAAAATGTTTTTAATGCTTTCCGTAGAGTTTACAATATTCACTTTCACTAGTCTAAGTTCACTTTCAAGGGACACTATTCTGTTTCAAGTGTAGGTCAGGTACCTTATAATAGAGCATTCCTGATCCCTCCCTCCTGTTTCTTGTGACATTGCTGTCATTCATTTCACCTTTCAATATGCTATACTATCCCAATACGTTGTTACTATTGTTACTTTAAACAGAGTTAGCTCTTGTATCAATTAATAAGAAAAAATATTTTGCCTTTATTCTATTATGCTATTCCTTTTGTCATGTATATCCAAATTTTTGACATGTGTCATTCTCTTTCTTCACAAAGAAAACTTTTCCCCATTTCATCTCAGGCAATCAAAAATGGAGGGAATTTACTAATGGTAAGTTCCATCAGTTTTTGATTGTCTGAGAAAGTCTTATTTATACTTCCCTTTGGAGGATAATTTTGCTGGAATTCTAGTTGGTACTTTTGTTTTCAATAGTCACTATTTCACTCTACTTTCTCCTTGCTTGCATGATTTCTGATTAAAAAAAAAATCTGCTGTAAATCTTACATTGTTCTTCTAGAGGTAAGGTGTATTTTTCCTGTCTGCTTTCAATAATTTATTTTGGTTTTTAGTTGCCTGCAATTTGAATATAATATGCCCAGTGGGTTTCTTTTAAAAAATTTTTAAATTTAAATTTAAAAAAGTTTTGAATTTGTGTAGTCCAAAATTAATTTTGAAAAGTTCTCAGCTATTACTTCAAAATTCATTTTGCTCCATTTGATATTTCTTCTAGTATTCCAATTATACCTATGATAGATCTTTTAAATTGTCCCATAGCTCTTGGATATTGTCATGTATTTCTTTATCCTTTCTTTCCTTTTGCATTTTAGTTTTCAAAGTTTCTATTGACCTATGTTCAAGCTCACTAATTCTTCAGCCTTTTAAGTATTAGAGAGACTATCAAAGGTATTCTTTATTTCAGTGCAGTATTTTTATTTCTAGCATTTCCTTTTATGCTTTTCTTAGAACTTCCATTGCTCTGCTTATACTACAGGCTTTTTTTCCTCCCTTCTGACAGCGTCTGGCTCTATTGCCCAGGCTGGAGTACAGTGGGATGATCTCGGCTCACTGCTACCTCTGCCTCCCAGGTTCAAGCGATTTTCCTGCCTCAGCCTCCCCAGTAGCTGGGATTACAAGTGTGGGGCACCACGCCTGGCTAATTTTCATATTTTTAGTGGAGACAGGGTTTCGCCATGTTAGCCAGGCTGGTCTCAAACTCCTGACCTCAGGTGATCCACCCGCCTCAGCCTCCCAAAGTGATTACAGGCATGAGCCACCATGCCCAGCAACAGACCTGTTTTTTTGCCTGTTGCCTACCTTCCTATTAGAGCCCTTAGCATATTCATCATAGTTATTTTAAATTGCCTGTGTAATAACTCCAATTTTGTTTCAAATCTGCATCTGATTCTGATGTTTTGTGTGATAGGAATTGAGGTCAATAAGTCTTAAGTGTGAGATTTTTATTCATCTGGTTTGGATTGGGCTTCATGTTTTCTGTAGTTTTGTATACTAGGTATTGCAGATTCCTCTTCCTTCTTGATTTTGTGTATCTCTAAGTACTCCTACTCAGAAAGAATCTGTGTCTTGCAGCCCTTTTAGCTGTAATCTACTGTTATTATATGGGAGTCCTACTGGTGTGGGAATAAATATGGAAGAGAAGGAGTATTCTATAATATTTCAATTAAATCTCAGCCTTTTAGTAGGCCAGTGTCTCTGGCCTGTGACTTCCACAAGGTTGTTTGTTGTTGGTGCTGTTTTTGGTATTTTGGTTGGTTTTGCTGCTGCTGTTGTTTTTGGTATAGTGTATTAGTTTGTATGTAATATTGTTTAACTGTGTTCCCCAAAAGCAGGTGTTGGAAACTTAATCCCCAAAGCAACAGTGTTGGGAGGTGAGGGAGATGTTTAAGGCATGAGGGCCCCACTTTCATAAGTAAATTAATGCCAATTATAAAAGCACTTGAAACTGTGAGTTTGATCTCTTATTATTACTCTTGTTCTTCTGCCTTTGCCATGGGATGACAAAGCATGAAGACCCTCACAAGATGCTGGCACCTTGATATTGGACTTCCTAGCCTCCAGAATTGTGAGCCAAGTATGTTTCTGTTCATTATAAATTGCCCTGTATATAGCATGCTATTATAGCAACACTAAACAAACTATGATACCAGGGTTGCCATAACAAAGTAAAACAGACTGGATGGCTTAAATGGCAGAAATTTATTTTTTGAAATTCTGGAGCCTGGAAGTCTAAGATCAAGGTGTGAGAATGGTTGGTTTCTTGTAGAGCCTGTTTCCTTGACTTATAGATGGCCATCTTCTTCCTGTATCTTTCTTTTGTGTGTGTGTCAGTGCCCTAATCTTTTCCTTTAAGGTCATCAGTAATGTTGGTTAGGGCCCACCCCAATGATCTCATTTTAAATTAATTACCTCTTCAAAGACACTATCCCTAAATACAGTCATATTCTAAGGTACTAGGGGTTAGGAGTTCAACATATAAATTTGGGGGGAACATGTGAATTTTAGGGGGACACAAATCATCCCGTAACATATAAATTACTCCTGCCTTCCCTTAGATGTGACAGGAGAGCTAGAGGAGGCTGGAATGAGAGGAATGTCCTCCCCCATGGCTCTTGAATAGGCTCTGATAAATTCTTTTACCCTGGAGAGTAGGCTTGTGTTATGGAGAAAACTCTGAGTGCATTTCAAGGCTTACTCTTCTCTTCTCCCTCCTAGAGCCATAAACAGCTCTTTCTTGGACTTCATCTGGTAGGGTTTCTAAAAGTAAAGCCCACAAAAATGTAGGAGTCTTCTAAGACCATAACTTCCAGGACTTTCTCACTGTCATATGAGTCCACACTCAGCCTCCAGCAATTCATGAAAACTGTCATTTAAGCATTCATACCAGTTTATAACTCCAGTGGCTTCTGCCTCAGTTAAGCAGATCCAGGCTCTCTAGATTCACCTGTCTTTCCAAATTTCAGGGTATCGGTTTGTCCTGCAAGTTCAGTTCTCTGATGGGTCCAAGAAATGTCATAATTTTCAGTTTGTTCAACTTTTTCTTGTTGCAATCAAAGGAGTTGCAATGGTTAATTGAATACGTGAACTTGACTGAGCCACAGGGTGCCCAGATATTTGGTCAAACATTAGTCTGGGAGTTTCTGTGAAGTTGTTTTGGGATGAGATTAACATTTAAACTAGCAGAATGAATAAATCAGATTCCCCTCACTGATGCAGAGAATCTTAGCCAATTAGTGGAATGCCTGAATAGAATAAAATATTAGGCCTCCCCCAAGTAAGAAAGTCCTTCCTGTCTAACTTCAAACTGGGTTGTGGGCTTTTTCTTCCCATCATACTGAAACATCAACTCTTTCTGGGTTGCTAATCTGTTGGCCTTCAGACTGGAACTATATCATTGGCTCTCCTGAGTCTCTAGCTTGCCAATTCCTGCTGCAGATTTTGGGGCTTCTCAGTCTCCATAATTGTGTGATATATCTTTATAATAAATCTCTCTTTGTTTCTATTTCTCTCTTCATATATGTATATGTGATTTTTTGTTTGTTTGTTTTTGTTTTTGTTTTTTGAGATGGAGTCTTGCTCTTTCGCCCAGGCTGGAGTGTAGTGGTGCCATCTCAGCTCACTGCAAGCTCCGCCTCCTGGGTTCACGCCATTCTCCTACCTCAGCTTCCCAAGTAGCTGGGACTACAGGTGCCCACCACCACACCCGGCTAATTTTTTTTGTATTTTTTTTTTAGTAGGGATGGGATGTCACTCTGTTAGCCAGGATGATCTCGATCTCCTGACCTTGTGATCCGCCTGCCTTGGCCTCCCAAAGTGCTAGGATTACAGGCATGAACCACCATGCCTGGCCATATGTATATATGTTTTATACACACACATACACACACATATTATTCATTATATTTCTCTGGAGAACCTTGACTAATACAGGAGTAATGATGTCTGAGCTCTTTACATATTGGAGATAAAATTGGAAGTTCTGATTATATATTAAATTATTTTATTTACTGAGAATTAAAAATAGAAAGACACTGCAACTGTCCCCAAATAGATGTGTCTCTTTTCTCCCTGCTGTATGAGAAACTCCAACATTTTAGAAATTTTGTTTATACTTTTTGATGATTCTAATTGTGAATTTAAATATATAATATTATTAAATTTTTGGAATATGAATCTACTTGTCCAATTTTATTACATTGTATTAAGCTTCATTCACAATTATTTAGTTTTAACTCTATATTGTATAGAGAGTTAAGTTGTTCATGTTTAATTTTTTTCTACCATGACTTAACAGGTTTTTTATTTGGATTGATCTCTCAGATGGCTGAAATATATCTGACTAGATGTTTCAGGAAGATTTTCTGGTTGCTATAATTTCTAAGTCCTTGAATGATTAAGAATATTCTTGTTTCCTTCACACACAATCACTAGCTAGTTTGGGAATGAAAGTTTTGTACTTATTCTGCCCTAAAAACTCTGTAGACTTTGCCTTGTGACTCTTGCCATTTAGTGTACAGAGAAGTTTGAGGTCCCCTAAGAGTTTTTGCCTTGATAGGTGGCTTCTTTTTGCTGCCTGGATGGTTCTAATATTTTTTATCCTTGAGATTCAAAAGTTTCATCAAGATATGTCTAGATGTTGCTTTCTTCTCATTAATTTTGTCTGTAATTCCTGACCCTTTCAATTTTAATACTCAAGTGTTCCTTCCAGACAGGAAATTTTTAAAAAAATTATGAAATATTTAAAACATAAAGATAGAGAATAAGATTTTCTAATGCATACTCCATTCTACCACTCAGTTTTAATAAACTATCACATTTTACCACATATACCATCAATAATTTTGTAATATACAAAATTGTACAGTGATCATTGAAATTTCTTATGTATCCTTCTATCCATTTCTCTTTTAAACCTTAATGTAAACTATTCTGATTTTTATATCTATATTATACATTTCTTTATCATATATATGAATTCAGAGATATCTAAGTTACTATATTACATTTTTAACTTTACATTTGGAATCATATTGTGCATATGTTTCTGAATTTTTTTCCAAGTTATGCTATGTTTTTGAGATTTTCCTATGGTGGTAGCTGTACAGGTGTAAGAGTTTCTTTAGATTTTTGTACCAAGAAGTGGAATTGCTTATGATAGACATGACTATCTTCAATAATAATATTAAGGAGCTAACCCTTATATAATTTTTATTATTTGCTAGGCACTATTTTTGTTTTTGTTTGTTTGTTTTATTGTTGTTGTTTTTGAGACAGGGTCTCAGCTGTTGCCCAGGCTGGAGTCCAGTGGTGTGATCTTGGCTCCCTGCAGCTTCTGCCTCCCGGGCTCAAGCAGTCCTCCTACCTCAACCTCCTGAGTAGTTGGGATGACAGGTGCTTGCCACCATGCCCAGCTAAATTTTTTGGTATTTTTGGTGAAGACGGAGTATATTCATCCATTTTTATGCTGATGATAAAGACATACCCAAGACTGGGCAATTTAAAAAGTAAAGAGTTTTAATGAAGAACTCACACTTCCACGTGGCTGGGGAAGCCTCTCAATCATGGCAAAAGGCAAGGAGGAGCAAATCTTGCAAAAGATTGTTAGGAGAGACCAGGGTTTCTGATTTAGTCTTAGGCTAACTCCTCACCACTGAGGCAACACTCTTCTGAGTACCATAATCAGTGCTCCATGAATGATGAAGGTTTCCAGTCTGAATGGTGGAAGGAGGCACTATTCCAGCCATGTCTTGTGAGAGTTCTAACTACTGCTCCCTCTAATTCTTGGGACGATCTTTTCCCCAGCCTCAGAGAGCATCCTTTCACATGCACATGGGTCAAAATATTGGAGGAAGAGCCTTCGCAGATCTCTAGAGTTCCCTCTCTGTGCAGCTCTGTCCTTTCTGGTGTGCTGTCCTGCAAACTCGGGCTGCCCTTGGTCTCCTTGGATTCTTAACTCTGTCTCTTTATATCAAGGAGAATTCCACCTGGGTTCCCTCTCTCTAAACTGCTACCTGGAAACTCAGAATTGCTGGGGCAATAATAGGAGTCACTTTGTTTGTTTCCCATCATCCAGAGACCTCTGTTCTCACTGCCTGGTTGATATCCAGAGTCTTGAAAAACCATTATTTTAAATATTTCTTCTGTTTTTGGTCATTTTATGTGGAAGGATAAATTTAACTTTTGTCATACCATTTTGGGTTGAAGGACAAGTTGTCCTCTTCCCAAAAAAGTGCATTATTTGTTTTCTTATTGTTGAGTTTTGACAATTTTTTATGTTTTCTGGCTACAAGTTCTTGGTCAGAAATGGGATCTGCAAATATTTTCTCCCCACCTGTAAGTTGTCTTTTCATTCTCTTAACACTAAGAAAAAGTTCTAAATTTTTATAAGTTTATATTATAAAAGTTTTCTTTTCTTTTTTTCTTTTTTTAAATTATACTTTAAGTTCTAGGGTACATGTGCACAACGTGCAGGTTTGTTATATATGTATACATGTGATAAAAGTTTTCTTTAACAGATAGTACTTTATGCGCATGTCTAAAAATCTTTTGCTAACTTTAAAGACGCAAAGAGTTTCTCTAAATTTTTCTTCTAGAAGTACTACTTTTATGTTCCATATCTGGTCAATTTTGAGTTAGTTGTGGTATAAAGTATGTGGAGATTCCTTTGTTTTGCATGTGAAAATCCAATTTTTCCAGCATCATTTCTTGAAAAAACACTCTTTTATTAAATTATTTTTGTGCCTTTGTCAAAAGTTATTTGACTATATTTGTATGAGTCTATTTCTCTTCTGTCTGTCTGTTCCAATGACCTATGTGCCTATCTGTTTGCCAATATCATGATGACTTGATAGTAAGTCTATATAGCTTTATAGTAATATAAAGTCTGTATAAAGTCTTTATAGTTATTCTTGAAATTAGGTAGTAGAAGACCTCCAACTTCAAAGTCTTTATATTTCCAAATTGCTTGACAGTCTAGTTTCTTTTCCTTTTCATATAAATTTTGAAATTATGTTGTTATCTATAAAAAATTATACTGGTGTTTCGATTAAGATTGCATTGACTGTATGGATCCATTTGGGAGACTTGACTTCTTAACAATATTTAGAAGTTGACTTCTTAACTTCTATTTTTTGAAAATGTGATACCTCTTTATTTAGGTCTTTGATTTCCTTCATTGGTATTTTATAGTTGTCAGCATACAGATTTCACATGTATTTTTGTCACATTTATAAGAAATTTTGGTGACAAATGATAATAAAAAATTTCAAATTCAGTGTTTATATTTTTAGGGCATAGAATTGCAGTAAGTATGTAAATATATGTGATCTTTTATCCTGAGAACTTTTAAGAACTTTTATCCTAATCACTTTTTAGTTTTAGTTTTTTGTAGATTATTTTAGATTTTTCTACACAGAAAAATCATATCATCTGTGAATAAAGACGCTTTTATTTCATTCTTTCCAGAATCATGTCCTTTTTATGTCCTTTTAATCATGTCTTGTTGCAATGGTTAGGACTTCGAATATGATATTGAATAGGAGCTATAAAAGAGAAGATCTTTTACTTGTTCTCATGGTATGGGAAGAACATTCAATTGTTCACCATTAAAATTGATGTTAGCTGATGTTTGTTCTTATTCTCTCTCTCTCCCCCACTTTAATTTTTGTAAATGTTTCTTATCAGGCTAAGTAATTTCAATCTTAAGTGACTGAGGTTGTTTTTTTTTTAAACGATGTGGGATTTCATCAAATACTTCTCCTGTAATTATTGAGATAATCATATAGATTTTCTCTTTCATCTGTTAAAATCATGAATGTATTGATTTTCAAATATTGAGGATTACTTTAATTTAGTTCCTCTATTTGAGGTATCCTGGATCTTACAGTAAGTGTAAGTTTGAGTAAGTTACAGTAAGTATAAGTGTAACCATTCAGGACCAGCCAATGGAAAACTTCCCTCTGGTCTTTGGAGCTATGTCAGACACAGATCTTTTTGTTTTCCTGATGAAGATAGATTTTTTTCCCCCCAGTCGACTATTTTTACTGAAAGTAAAATCACTTTCATGGTATGCAACTTTATGTAGAGTTATCAAGTTCAGGTACCTGTCAGGAGTTGGCACAAGTGCCATTGCACACTGATGTCTGATTTTATTTTATTTTCCAGGCATTTTCTCCTAGAGCATTATTGGTTTCCAAGATCTTTTATCATTCTGATTTAATAATCTAGGTTTATATTTTTTAAATCCCTGGGATTTTTTTCTTAGATTATTGAAAATGTTACGATGCAATTTAAGTATGTTTCTCAGACGTTGGCATTTTGATGTTTTTCAGTTGGATATCTTTTCAGAAGATGTAAATCACTGACTTTCAAGAGTGATTGCCCTGGCCTACTGATTTTATTACTTCATTTAAACTTTTGATCGTAGTTTTCTTTTAAGTGTAACTCTTTAGAACAACAGATAACTTTTTTGCTTTTAAATCTATCCTAAGAATCTCTGTCTTTCAGCAGATCAATGTAATCCATTTATATTACATTTATTATTGATACAGTCAGACTCTTTCCTTTGGTTTATTTTATCAGTGTCTGCCTTGGATATTCTGAAGATCCCAGTCAATTGCCTCTGCCAAGAATGTAACTTCTCTTTTTTCACTAGAGAATTCTTTGGCATGAGAAACCCAAAGCGTCCAGGTAGCTATTATAGCTGAAAGCTCAATGAGATTCTTGCTGTGACTCCTATAGAAAGTATTGGCCTCTTTTTGGGAACCAGGACTTCTAAACCTGCAGAGGCCAGAGTTGTAATGGACAAGAAGCCCAAATTCATAAGTGGGGTACTGGAAGTAATGATAAGCAGGACCACTCCTTCCACCCTTTGCTTCTGTGTTTTCTACTTGTTGGAGACCTGGAATCATTTGTTAATCACTGATTGATATGGTTTGGCTGTGCCCCACCCAAAATCATCTTGAACTGTGAGCCCCACAATCCTCATAATCCCCATGTCAAGGGCGGGACCAGGTGAAGGAAATTAGATCATGGGGATGCTTTCCCCCATGCTGTTCTCCTGATAGTGAGTCTCATGAGATCTGATGGTTTTATAAGCATCTGGCGTTTCCCCTGCTTGCTCCCACTCTGTCGTGCTGCCCTGTGAAGAAGGTTCTCCTTTCCCTCCTGCCATGATTGTAAGTTTCCTGAGGCATCCCCAGCAATGCATAACTGTGAGTCAACTAAACCTCTTTCCTTTATAAATTATCCAGTCTCGGGTATTTCTTCATAGTAGTATGAGAACAGACTAATATATAGGGTATATGTTCCACCCTAGAGAATGGTGCCTCCCTTGGTAGAATATTATCTCTGAGTTGATACCTTAGCTATGTTCTCAAGAGACCATTTCATTGCTCTATTAAGACCATAGCTTCTGGGTGATGTGGAACATGATGTTACCAGGGGATTTGTGGTCAGGTACAGACTTATGCACCTCCTTTGTGTAAAGTGGGTCACTTAGTCTAGTGGAAAGACTTGTGGGGGCCTGTGCTGCTGGGCTCATGGATAGCTTCCATCTCTGCCACCAGGTAACTCGGTTCACATGCTCACTTTGCCAGCATCAGCATGGCCAAGGGCAGATGCTGACTGACATTCACTGGCCACATTATTTTTTGTACTTGGCTTCTTCATGCACCTTACATGGTAGATGCTTTCTGGCAGGCGATACCATGCAGTCAAAGATCTTTACATTTCATGTCCACTTCTGCAGGCCTATCCACAGACCTCTTCCCAGACCTCCTTCTCTCTAATCTAATCTTTTTCCTTCCAGACTCTAGACCACCTGGCCACCTCATTTGCCACTGCCTGTAAATCTGTATATATCCTTATCTCAGGTTTTGCTCACTAAATGAATGATCAGACTCACTGCTTGAGGCTTTGCCCATTGGGAGGACTTCCTGGACTACAGTGTTTCTTTCTAAGCCAACCCTGAGTAGGGCAGGAGAGAAGGTGCTGTCCATTGTTGATTTGTACCCATATACTGAGCCAACCCATTAGCTTTCTTTCCTCCTCCTTCCTGTCAGTTACTCATAAAAGTTCCCCTAATTGCACTAGGCTGCTGGTAAGTTACACGCAGCCCATGACTTGCTGTAATGGGATGTCTCCTCACCAGAATATAAGCTCCAATAAGGGGGATTTGTTTGGTTCACTGATGTATCCCCAATTATTATGCAGCACCTGGCTCAATAAATATTGGTGAAAAGGATGAGTGTTCTGAATCGAATGTTTTGTTCCCTTTTACTCCTCAGGAGCTTCCACTACCTGCTTCTAACCTGGAAACAACTTACCACTTAGTATTTCTATTTCCTTTGATGTTCACATAGATTTTTTTGTCTGGAGTTCCACCTGTGTCTTTTGGTTTTCTCTCATTATACTTTATTCTTGGTATTTGGAAGGGGAGTGCACATAGCAGAAAATTACTTCACAATTTTTATCAGAAGTTACTTTATTTTATAACTTCTTTGGGGTGTTTTTTATTTGTTATTTTCCATCCTTCGAATGGTTATTGTATGATATATTGGGACTTATATCACCTTTTCCATGACTATTTAAATATACTCATTGTTTTGTTCTTTTCATCCTTTTCTGCTGACTTTTGGAAGGAATGCTGACACTTGTCTAATTCATAGCTGTTTCAGTAGTATTCAGTTTGCTGTTTCATGACTTTGTTTGATCCTTTTAAATACAGAAATGGTGTATTTATGTCCTCCTGTCTTTACTGATTTTAGTTTGCTCATTTATGATTGTCTGCACTAGTTTCCTAATTATTTTCATTGTGTAATTAATATGTGCCACACATATTTTCCCAGTGCATAAATGAATTATATTATTTAAAATGCACAATAATCTTATTTGGTAAATATTAACAACCCATTTTACAAGTTGAAAAATTGAGACAGGATAGTTTCAGTGATTTACTGACGATCATAAGTAGCAGAGCTGAGCTCCAAACTTGTTAAAGCACACAGAGTCTTAACCACTACTCTATATTGCCTGGAAATATGTAGTAACTTCTTTTGATCTTCTTGAGAAAATAGATTAGAAAATGTCTCAATTGTTCTGTTTCCTGCAGTAAGGATTTGGTAGAAGACTTTCGTGTTGATTCCTCCGTATGCACCCTTGTCTTTGAACTTGAATACCTTTTCACATATCTATGACTGCCCCCTGCTCCAAAGATATATCCATGGTTAGTGTTGCAAGCCAGTTTGGTTTTCCTCTCAGCTATTGTGACCCCTGGTCAAATACTCCAGACCTTGTAGACTGGGGGAGAAGGAATCTGTGGGTTTGTTCTGGTCTTGTGTCATAGTTCAGACATCCAGCAACTTGTGGAGAAAAGTGGGAAATAAGAATGGAAGAGATGCAACCAAGAGGTCCCCTTCTGTGCTCAAGGGTCTCTTTTCCACATTTGGCATGACAGCTGTAGTCTTTACCCAGCCCACTAACTGTCCAATAGGAGCTCCTATTGCAAATGAAAATTGAGTAAGCATCACTTCGGGTTTCCAGTTAGATGTGTGCTGTGCTGCCTGGCATAGCTCCCAGGCCTGATGAGACTGAGAGGAAGTTCCCAATTGACCCATAGCCTACACTTATTTAAGATTTTGCCTGTCTAATTAGGGAAGGCTAGTGGAGTTTCACCATAGAGCCTCTGAGACAAATCCTGACTTTTCATGCAGGCAGGACGTGATCAGGATAGTCCTAATCTTTGATTCAGTTTCATTTGCAGAAATCTCCAAAAGTTTCTGGTATGAATCTAGAGTATCTACTATCCAGCAAATAATATTGTTTAGACCTCTTTTTTTTTTAATTCCACTTTAATAGGAATCAAGAAAAGTTGTCTAGAAGAGTTAGATACATTTACTCAAATTCACTCTTTTACTCAGAATTCTAAGTTACCATTAGGTGAAAATTACACTGTAACTTTTGAAATTTTCCAGATGCAGTGTTCTCAAGTTTCCAGTTAAGAGTTGCATCCATGTGATGAGAGAGGACTTTGAGTTTTGGCAAGGCCCTTGCAAAAACCGTTCATACAAACCCCGTAAATTCAACAGAAGGCATGATTTGGAGGGTTTACTCCTGGCAGATACGGGGTCTTAGCAGAAGCACAGAAGGAAGAAGCTAGCTTCAATTGTCTGAAACTGGCTCTGCTGGAAAGGCTGTGCTGAGATGAGCAATCTAGTTAGAATGACTGCTGCTCATCTTTCTAACAAGATAATCATCTGACAGCAACATGGAAAAGCAGATGTAGCATTTTAAGGGATATCCTGCCTTTTGATCTCCACATGCTTTCAAACTCTGATATTATTTCCAATGAACCCTAAAGTCAAAGGAATAATCACCTTGAAATTCTTGCACAATGGGAAGCCCTGAAGGAAGCTGAACATCTGACTGATTGTAAAGGAGAATCCTGAAAGCAAAGCATCCTATAAATTGGAATTTTTGCTTTCTCTGTTGTCTTCCATAGGGTCTCTTGCCGCTTTGCTAAATATCAAAGATATTTATGCTTAAACAAATGTTGTCTCCCTCTCACTGCATTCCCTCCTTCTGGCAGAGAAGTCATCACGCTGAATCGGTGGCTCTTTCCCATGGCAACAGACTGTGATGTCAGAAATGTGGTGCCAAGCAATTAGATTTTGTAGGTGCCACAGTTGGAAACATGAAACTCCAAGGATGATGATGAGACAGAGGAGTTGTTGTAAAGGAAAAAACTCAGAAAGGACTGAGTGTCTAATGTGTTCTGTCAAAGGCCTGTTGCTGAAGGGGAGTGGCAGCAAATGAAGTCGGGGGAGGGGAAGAAGGATGCAGTGTTCAAGACAAGATTTCAAAGGAGAAGCAAGTTGATGAAGGAGAGTTGCAAAAGGCCACGTCCAGATGGCTGGTACTCTGCCACGTGCCGTGGCTTTGATGCTTTACAGGTGTTCTCTAAGGCTTCGAAGGGGGAAACTCCAGGGACCTGCTGTCTGTCACTGAAACAGCCAGAGGACTCAGGACCCAGAGAAAGAGCAAACTCCCTCTCCTTTCATTCCTTTCCTCTCTTGTAAAGCAGGAACGTGGGAACTTTCGCAGTTTTGCTGTTTTCAAGAAAACAGCACCTTGACAACATGACCTTTGAGACCTGAAAGCTGAGGGAGCTGTAGGGAGAAGGATGATCTGAGATGCGCAGCAAAAACCTTCCAAGAGAAGGCGATGGGTGGGGACTCTTCACGTTGCCAATATGAACAGTCTGGGAATATTGTGCAACGGACTTTTGAAAAAGCTGAGTCTGTTTTTTGGAGGTTCTTTGTCAAATACACAAGAGAATGAAACCCATACCTGTGAAAAATCATAGATGAAGTTTTAAAATACACATTTCAGTGATACAGTATGGATAAATTTGGAGTGCATATGGCTTCTTATGTAAAAGAAAATTTCTTCTCCTTTTAGTAACACATTGTCGGCTGCCTGTGCTTTGCACCTTCTGCCATAAGCTCCTTAAAACAAGCTGCTGCAATTCAAGAACTAGCCCTAGTAATTAAGATCAAATGAGCCAGATGAAGAAAATGAGCTGGGTGAAACACATGCCAGTGGAACCCAGCCTTTTCATATTTAAAAAGAGAGCCAGAAAAGAAAGAAAAACATCTATTTGTCGATGGACTGTGTGGAGGATTTAGATGCAATCTCTACTCAGGATTATTGTTAACATGTATGCATGTATTTTAAATGATTCTGGGTTGATTGATTAGCTCTTGTGAAATACAGTGGATGTGGGCCGGGTGTGGTGGCTCACGCCTGTAATCTCAGCACTTTGGACGGCCGAGGCGGGCAGATCATGAGGTCAGGAGTTTGAGACCAGCCTGACCAACATGGTGAAACCCTGTCTCTACTAAAAATACAAAAATTAGCCAGGCATGGTGGCGTGCACCTGTAATCCCACCTACTCAGGAGGCTGAGGCAGGAGAATCACTTGAACCCAGGAGGTTGCAATGAGCCGAGATCGCGCCATTGCACTCCAGCCTAGGCGATGGGATGAGACTCCGTATCAAAAAAAAAAAAAAAAAAAAAAGAAAGAAAGAAAGAAAGAAAGAAAGAAATACAGTGGATGCCATTGGATCCCAGGGAATTCCTGTGGAATACAAATAGTAGTACTGAAAGCTCAACTAAATGCAATTTATTTCAGAAAAAAAAAAGCACATGGAGCAAATTTTAAATTTTTTGGAGGTTAAAAATTTTGGAGATTAACCTTAAAAGACTTTGGAGATACTCAGCCTTTTATCTTCATGTTATAAACCGAGAAGATGAGATTCAGAAAGAGAGGATACCTTCCCTTTGGCCAATGAGATAGAGACAGAGCTCAGATTAGGACGTGGGGTATTGACTCACTATTTCAGCAGTTTTCTGACTTGTGTGTGTATCAGAAACCACTGGAGGGCTTGTTAAAATACACATCACTGGGAGAAACTTCAGAGTTTTTCATTCAGCAGGTCTATGTCAGTCAGAGTGTATACATTTCCTTTCCAAACAAGTTTCTAGCTGAAGCTGATGCAACTTCTCTGTAGTCCACTCTTGAGGAACCACTGGTTTTGTTCTTCTTTTCTTTACATTGGGATTTCTTAAAGTGTAGAAGAACCTATATCGGAATCACCAGGAGAGGTAGTTATTATAAATATAGATCATATCGTGCATCTCAGAGTTACTAAATCTGAATCTCTGGAGGTAAGATGCTGGTACCTCCATTTTACACAGTTACTGCTGGTAAATTTCTTTATATGCCAAAATTTAAAAATCATAACACCTAACCACACTGCTGCACTTCAAAAAGTCAAAGACCAAACTTTCCAGTGAGGTGATGAAATTCATAGAGTTACCGAACTTGTACTCCATCCTCTGAAAACTCCAAGTACATAGCCAAAGGGATGAAGAAGAATTAAAAAGCTGCATCCAAGGTGGAAAAATGAGAAGGGTGTCATACCTGTGCCAAACACTTCGAGGATTTTTGGTGAGATATTGTACAAATGAGACTCAATTGAGCAAGATGTTAAAGAGACGTCTTAGCATCTAGAAAAAACACTACACCGGTAGGGTAAGTCAGGATTAAAAAATATATATCATTATATATATATATATCATTATATATATATATATATATCTCTCAGCCAGACGTGGTGGCTCATGCCTGTAATCCCAGCACTTCGGAAGGCCGAGGTGGGCAGATCATGAGCTCAGGAGATCAAGACCATCCTAGCCAACTTGGTGAAACCCCGTCTTTACTAAAAATACAAAAATTAGCTGGCTGCAGCAGTGGGCGCCTGTAGTCCTGGCTGTTCGGGAGGCTGAGGCAGGAGAATTGCTGGAACCAAGGAGGCAAAGGCTGCAGTGAGCAGAGATCGCACTACTGTACTCCAGCCTGGGTGACACAGCGAGACTCTGTCTCAAAAAAAAAAAAAAAAAAAAAGTCAGAGCCCCACTAATACCCACTAACAATAGGGGAGGCTGTGGAGGCTAATGTGAGGCAGAGAGTGTAAGATGTGAAACCCCTTCCCCAACTTGGAATAAGCTGCATTCTACAGAAGTAGCATGGCGATTTCTAGGTTTCCACGGTAATGGCCCATAGAGAGTCAGTTGTACATGAGGGCCTCACAACTTAGTCAAAGTACCAGGTGGGCAAAGTGAGGTATGGAGGCCTGGAAGCACCAGTCCAACAGTTTTGCTTGGTAACAATTACGAAGGAAAAACTGCTCAGAGACAGGATTCCTCTGCTTGGGGCCGCCCATATTCCAGGCTTTATCTGCAGTTACACAGGCTGAGTGATAACTGAACTGAAAATTTTGCTAATCAGCCTGGTGGTTTAAGACCTGCAGGAAGATTGTAACTTCAAACGTGTGGATTGTGAGGGAATTCAGGGAGTGCACATTTGCCTGACACAGGAGGAAACCCAAGTCCGGATGAGCTGAAGTTGTTAATTGTTCATGATAAAAATAGCAAGATATTCTGAAATATGTGAGGGTTCACAGAGGAAACACACCTGTGCTCTTCTAAAAATACGGCATATTTCAGCTAACCAAATAATGAATATGACAAGGAATATTCCAATAGAAAAATGGGCAAGAAGCCTGAATAGGCAATTCACAGAAAACAAAAATAAACACGTGAAAAAATCTTGTTTCACTAAAGAAATGTAAATTTAAACAATGAGATGCCAACTTTTTGCCCACCATTTTTGCAAAAAATTTTAAAAGTGGAAACATTGAAAAACATATGAGGAAGTAGGCATTTAAATTCTTCTGGAGAAATTGTAGGGTATTTAGAATATAATCTTAGAAGGCAACTTTATAATATACATCAAAAGTCATAGGTGTTTATACCTTTTTTTTTTTTTTTTTGGAGATAAGGTCTCACTCTGTCTCCCAGGCTGGAGTGCAGCGGTGAGATCTCGGCTCACTGCAACCTCCACCTCCCAGGTTCAAGTGATTCTCCTGTCTCAGCCTCCCGAGTAGCTGGGATTACAGGAACGAGCCACAATGCCCAGCTAATTTTTGTATTTTTAGTAGAGACGGGGTTTACCATGTTGGCCAGGCTAGTGTTTATACCTTTGAACTGATAATTCCATTTCTAGTAATTAATTCTAAATCAGCAATAATAATAAAAGAGACACAAAAAGATTTGCAGGTAAGGATGTACATTTATATTAGCGTATAGCTTGAAACAACTTAAATATCCAAATATATGATATATTTAAATGAAAAACAGTATGGAGTTTCTTCAAAAACTTAAAAATAGAATTAGCATATGATTCAGCAGCCCCATTTCTAGATATATATCCAAAGGAGTTGAAATCAGTATATCAAAGAGATATCTGCACTCCATGTTCATTTCAGCGTCATTCATAATAGCCAAGATATAGAAGCAACCTAAGTGTTCATCAACAAGTGAATGAATAAAGAAAATGTGATAGATATACACAAAAGAATATTACACAGCCAGGAAAAAGAAAATTCTGTCATTACAACAACGTGAATTCGGCCTGCGGGACATTATGTTAAGTGAAATAAGTCAGACACAGAAAGGCAAATACCACATCATCTCACTGTGTTGGCCCATTTTGCATTGCTATAAAGGAACACTTGAGGCTGAGTAATTTATAAAGAAAAGAGATTTATTTGGCTTGCAGTTCTGCACGCTGTACAAGAAGCATGGTGCCAGCATCTGCTTCTGGCAAGGCCTCAGGAAGTTTCCATTCATGGTGGAAGGTGAAGGGCGAGCAGGCACATCACTCAATGAGAGGGGGAGCAACAGTGACAAGAGGGAGGTGCCATTCTCTTTAACAACCAGATTCAGTATGAGCTCATTATCACAGGGAAGGCACCAAGCCATTCAGGATGGATCCCCCCTCACGGCCCAAACACCCCCCATCAGGCTCTGCCTCCAACACTAGGAATCATATTTCAACATGAGGTTTGGAGGGGACAAGCATCCAAACTATATCACTCACTTATATGTGGAGTCTAGGAAAATCAGTCTCATGGAAACAGAGTCGAATGGTGGTTACCTGAGGTTTGAGAGGAGGAAAAGGGAGATACTGATCAAAGAGTGCCACGTTTCAGTTAGGCAAGAGGAATTAGTTTTGGTGATCTATTGCACAGCATGCTGACTATAATGAATAATAACATCTTGTATATTTCAGAATTGCTAAGAGAGTAGATTTAAATGTTTTCAGTGTAAAAATATAAGTAGGTGAGGTGATGGATATGTTAGTTTATTTTTAATTAATTAATTAATTAATTAATTAATTTTTGAGATGGAATTTCAGTCTTGTTGCCCTGGCTGGAGTGCAGTGACGCGATCTCAGCTCACTACAACCTCCACCTCCTGGGTTCAAGTGATTCTCCTGCCTCAGCCTCCCGAGGAGCTGAGATTACAGGTGCCCACCACCATGCCCGGCTAATGTTTTGTGTAGAGACGGGGTTTCACTATGTTGGCCAGGCTGGTCTCGAACTCCTGACCTCAGGTGACCCACCTGCCTCGGCCTCCCAAAGTGTTGGGATTACAGGTGTGAGCCACCGTGCCCAGCCTGTTAGTTTCATTTAATCTTTCTATAATATGTATATCTATATCTCGAAACATCACATTATACCCTATATTTACAATTATTGTTTTTCAATTAGATGCATAAATTAAACACTTAAAACAGTGCTACATATCTAAAGTGAACCACTACATTGCCATAGCAGTTCCCGAAGAGTATCTAAGGATATAAAGCATGCTCACCATTTTAAAATGATACATTAGCTTAGCAAATTATGTAACAAGTTTACATAAAAACTCAATATGTATGAAAGAAAAAGGACTAAAAGGATATACAGCAAAATGTTCTATATTTTCCACACTTTGTACAGTGACAACACTTTTCTGATAGTTTTAAAATGTTGAAAATAGTCAATGCCTGGTTATATGAATTCTACATTATTACAGTGGAATACTATTAAAAAGTGTTAAAAAGACAGAAGCAATGTATCGTTATTGACAGAATAATCACAAGATTAATTATTAGGTGAAAAACTAAAGTGAAAAATAGTGTATGACTAAGTTAAGAAATAAGAATTTTAAAACAAGTTGGCCAGGCACAGTGGCTCACGCCTGTAATCCCAGCACTTTGGGAGGCCGAGGTGGGCAGATCACCTGAGGTCGGGAGTTCAAGACCAGCCTGGCCAACATGGTGAAACCATGTCTCTACTAAAAATACAAAAATTAACCGGGTGTGACGGCGGGCACCTGTAATCCCAGCTACTTGGGAGGCTGAGGCAGGAGAATTGCTTGAATCCAGGAAGTGGAGGTTGCGGTGAGCCGAGATTGCGCCACTGCACTCCAGCCTGGGGGATGGAGCGAGACTCCGTCTCAAAAAGAAAAAAAAAAAGTAGAATTTTAAAACAAGTCAGATAGAGCTAACACTGACTACATTCTCACTCCAAGCATACAGAAATGGTGAATAAAATACAGTATCAGAATTATTTTCTATCTGTATGAAGCTCACAAAAAAGCGGGGGAGTCCCTTTTCAAGAAATTAAGAGGAAATGGAAATCAAGTCACTAGGTTCACAAAATGAGAAAACTGCCATGACCTGTGGGAGTATTAGACTTAGAGGTTTTAAAGATTAGGGTCTGAGGTTTTAATGTCAATGTAGTGAGAGACAATGTAGCCTTAGCACCCAAAAGAATGAGCTGGAAATAATATCCCTTCAGTAACGTTAGAATAGTTAGTTGCTCCTTTGTGGATCAGGGACTATAAAAGCATTTAAATTAGAGGACAAAAATTTTGCCTTTACTTAAGATTATGGGTAAAAAATAACAGTGCTCTTAGAGTAATTGAAACCTCAAACATGTGGCATATGTCACTATGGAGTCTGAATTTACAATGCCATCGTAGTTAAAAAATTCCGACTTGAGAAATTAACATAAAACTGGTTTTTGGCGAGGGAACTTCTAGGGTCAGCTAGCAGAGGCATATGTAAACTCACTCTGTTGGGACATTTCCATAGAAACCGTTTTAGAAACTTTAGATTCCTTCTAATAAAGCAGACTTTGGAAACAACAACATTAACGTTAAAAGAATTTGAGATAAGAGAACAATCTGAAAAAGACTTTCAGAAGAGCTTTAAAAATGTTTAGGCTGGGTGTGGTGGCTTATGTCTGTACTCCCAGCACTTTGGGAGCCTGAGGACAGAGGATCACTTGAAGCTAGGGGTTTAAAACTAACCTGGGCAGCATAGTGAGTCTCTGTCTCTACAAAAAATGTTTAAAATCAGTTGGCCATGCTGGCATGTGCTTGTAGCCCCAGCTACTTGGGAGCCTGAGGTGGGAGGATTGCTTGAGCCCAGGAGTTCAAAGTTAGAGTTAGCTATGATTATGCCACTGAACTCCAACCTGTGTGACAGAGTAAGGCCCCAACACTAAAAAAAAAAAAAAAAGTATAGGATGGTAGGTATTGAACAGGGCCATTGAATGAAACAGCTTTCAAAATGAAAATGAGATACATTTTTAGAATTGGTGAATTGAAATTGAAATATATATTTGAGGACATTGCACAAAATGCAGTTCTGAAAGCTGATGAAGAGACATGAAGGATAGAGTGAAAAGTTCCAACATAAGTTCTGTCTGACCTTTAAAACAGAATAGAACTAGTGGGGGGTAGACTGAGAATTTGTAGAGTGACATAAAACTTTCTTTTAAAGAGTATAATAAGAATAATTCCACATCTAGACTCATCATAGTAAAGCTGCAGCTCACCAAAGGCAGACAGAAAAGTTAAAAATCATCATCATAAATTATAACAAATGAAAAAAGACACAGTAAATAGAAAATGAAATAAATTTAACTATACTAGTAATCACAATAAAGGTGAACAAATGTATTTACTAAAAGGGATTTAAATGTATCCCTTTAAACAGCATATATATATTTATATATATATACATTTTAAGAAGTTTAAAAAGTAAAGGGATAAAGAGAGACGGGAAAAATACTAGCAAACACAGAATGTAATAAAGCTGTATAGGGATATTACAATCACCCAGTATATAAGGCCAAGCAAACAAATTAACAGCAACAAAACAATAGGGAAAGGATTCCCTATTTAATAAATGGTGCTGGGAGAACTGGCTAGCCATATGCAGAAAATTGAAACTGGACCCCTTCTTTACACCTTATACAAAAATTAACTCAAGATGGATTAAAGACTTAAATGTAAAACCCCAAACTATAAAAACCCTAGTAGAAAATCTAGGCAATACCATTCAGGACATAGGCATGGGCAAAGATTTCATGACAAAGACACCAAAAGCAATCGCCACAAAAGCAAAAATTGACAAATAGGATCTAATTAAAGAGCTTCTGGACCACAGAAGAAACTATCATTAGAGCAAACAGACAACCCCATTAAAAAGTGGGCAAAGGATATGAACAGACACTTCTCAAAAGAAGGCATTTATCTGGTCAACACACATGAAAAGCTCAACATCACTGATAGAGAAAGGCAAATCAAAACCACAATGAGATACCATCTCACACCAGTCAGAATGATGATTAGAATGCTTTTACACTGTTGGTAGGAATGTAAATTAGTTCAACCATTGTGGAAGACAGTGTGGCGATTCTTCAGAGGTCTAGAAGCAGAAATACCATTTGACCCAGCAATCCCATTACTGGATATCTACCCAAAGACATATAAATTATTCTATTATAAAGATACATGCATGCATATGTTCATTGCAGCACTCTTCACAATAACAAAGACATGGAATCAACCCAAATGCCCATCAATGATAGACTGGATAATGTGTTACCTGTGTGGCATGGAATACTATGCAGCCATAAAAAGGAATGAGATAATGTCCTTTGCAGGGACATGGGTGGAGCTAGAAGTCATTATCCTCAGCAAACTAATGCAGGAACAGAAAACCAAACACCACGTCTTCACTCATAAGTAGAAACTGAACAATGAGAACACATGGACACAAGGAAGGGAACAACACACACTGGGGCCTGTTGGTTAGGGTCAGGGGGAGGAAGAGCAGTAGGATAAATAGCTAATGCATGCGGGACTTAATAGCTAAGTGATGGGTTGATGGGTACAGCAAACCACCATGGCACATGTTTCCCTATGTAACAACCTGCACATCCTGCACATGTACCCTGGAACTTAATTTTTTTTAAAAGGTTATCAATTTTAAAAGATGTCTAAAACGTATATTTAAAATTTTTAAACTTTAGAAAATAACTCAAGGTTCTCAGAAAAATCAGAAAATCAAAGTCTCACAAATAGTAAAGTATATATTAAATATCAGAAAAAATGATGATGTTTATGGCAGTATATTTAGGAAAATTATACTAGAAAATTTTAAAAATGGAGAATAAATGCCTATAAGTGCCTCACTTAAGATATTAATAAAACAGGCCAGGCGTGGTGGCTCACCCAGCCTGTTTTATTGGGAGGCTGAGGCGGGCAGATCAGGAGGTCAGGAGATCAAGACCATCCTGGCTAGGCTAGCACAGTGGAACACCGTCTCTGCTAAAAATACAAAAAAAATTAGCTGGGTGTGGTGGTGGGTGCTTGTAGTCCTAGCCACTCGGGAGGCTGAGGCAGGAGAATGGCATGAACCCGGGATGCGGAGTTTGCAGTGAGCCAAGATTGTGCCACTGTACTCCAGCCTGGGCAACAGAGTAAGACTCCGTCTCAAAAAAAAAAAGAAAAAGAAAAAGAAAAAAAAATACTAATAAAACAGCATGGTAAATCTAAAGAAAATAAAAAATATAAGATAATGAATAATATGAAGTTTAAAAAAAAACCTAATAGGACACAACCTATTTAAAGGAATTAATGAGACAGCCAAATACATGTTTTAAAAGATTTTGGAAAGTTTAATGAGACTAAAAATAAGAATTTGGGCTGACAATTGGAAGCTCTTAGAATGGAAATCATTGAAATTAAGAACTAAATAGATGGATCTAAATGGATGTAATAGTAAATACAGAGAATTTGTTAACAGGATAACTCCAAAAAATACATTAAGAACAAAGCATAGAGAAAAAAAGGGATAGAAAATAATAGAATTGGATACACAATAACATAAAAGATACAGTGAGAAAGTCTAGGAATTATGCAAGTATCCAGAAAAGAAAGAATGGGCAGAAGCAACGTTTGAAGACATTGTGGCTGGAAATTTTCTCAAACGAATGGAAGACATCACGCCACAGAGTCAAGGAGCCCTAATAATCCTAAGCAGGGCTTTAAAAAATAAAAATAGCTTAAAGAGAAAAAGCAAATATAATCCATTCTACACAGAAAAATTATTTGATAACTTTCAACTTCCTCATGAGAATCTCTCAAATAAAAGGGAATCCCTTATAATGATAATAGGTATCAATCTAAAGCCTACAGAAACACATTTCATGGTGAAACAGAATTGTCTTTAACATAAGAGTGAGGGTAAATCTTTTCTATTACCTCTTGTATTCAATAAGCGTGGAAGTCTTGGATAGTATCCCAAGAAAAGAAAGAATCATGAAGGAAGTAAAACTCTTATCATTTGTACACATGGTGTTTCTCTAAATAGAAAATCCAGAAAAGTCTACAAGCTACTACAAAAATAATGACTTTTAAAGGCACATTGAATATACTCTCAGATGCTAGAATTGATAGGCTCAAAAAGTAATCAAATAGAAAATATAAAGATAATACTAAAAAGATTCAATTTACAATATCAGTGAATACTACCAGTTTTCTAGGAATAACAAGGGATGCATATAACCTTTATGGAGTAAAATTTAAAACTTTTTCAAAGGATGTAAGAGAAGATTTAATGAAAATGGATATACTCATGCCTCATATATGAGAAGACTATTATAAAGATGATTACCCCATACAAATTAACCTCTAAATTCAGTGAAATTCCAAAAACATAACTTTCTTGTGACTGCTATAACAAATTCCCACAACTCCTGTGGCTTAAAACAATAGAAATTTATTTTCTTGTGATTTGGGAGGCCAGAAATACAAAATCCATCACTAGACTGAAATCAAGGTGTTGGTAAGGTTCTGTAACCCTAGACCTCTAGGGGAGGATCTGTTCCTTATTGCCTTCTGCAATTCCTTAGCTTGTGGCTCCATCACCTCAGTCTCTATCTTCACGTTGCCCTCTCTTCTGTTTGTTTGTGTGTCTAAATGTCCCTCTACCTCCCTCTTTTAGGATACATGTAATTGTATTAGGGCCCAACTAAGTAATCTAGGATAATCTCCCTATCTCAAGATTTTTAATCCAATCACATCTGCAAAGACTCTTTTTTCTACCAATAAGGAACGATTCACAGGTTCTAGGAATGAGAATATGGATATCTTTTGGGGTAGGGGGATTTTTTGGCCTCCTACAAGCTGAACTCTAGTCTCCAGAGAATCACATACATCTCACACACAAAGGATATTCAGCCCATTCCAGTATTCCCAAAAGTCTCAGCCCATGCAGCGTCAACTCAAGTCCAAAATCTCACCCAACTGTCATCAGTTTAAAAGTCTCAAATCTTATCATCTAAATCAGGTATGGGTGGGGTGCAGTGGCTCATGCCTGTAATCCCAGAACTTTGGGAGGCTGAGGTGGGCAGATCACTTGAGATCAGGAGTTTGAGACCAGCCTGGCCAACATGGTAAAACCCCGTTTCTACTAAAAATACAAAAATTAGCCCAGCATGTTGGCACATGCCTGTAATCCCAGGTCCATGGGAGGCTGAGGCAGGAAAATAACTTGGGAGGCAGAGGTTGCAGTGAGCCGAGATTGTGCCACTGCACTCCAACCTGGGCAACAGAGTGACTCTCTCAAAAACAAAAACAAAACAATCAGGTATGGGTGAAACTCTGGGTGTGATCTGTCCTGGGACAATATATGATAGTGCTGAAGAAATTAGGCATGTAACCCATGGATCACTTAAATATCTCAAAATTTGTATCTGTAGATCTGTGAAATTAGAAAACAAGTTACCTGCTTCTAAAATACAATGGTGAGACGGGTGTAGTGTAACAGTTGCAGACATTTGCATTCCAAAAGGTAGAAAATAGAAGGAATAAAGAAGAGGTCATTTGTGCCAAGCAATTTCAAAGTCTAGTAGGGCAAATTCCACTGGGTTTCAGGACCTGAAAGTAATTCCCTGAGGGTTCCTGGCTCTGGTCTATTTCCCTGTGATTGCAGCACCAGCCTCTAAACCCAAGGCTCTTCCCTCAGTCATTCTTCCTTTTTCTTTAATGTAGCATATGCTTGTAGCTGAATAATTTTATTAGCCTGTTTCCATCTGGTAGTTACTTTAGTCCCACCAGACAGTGTTTCTTCTAGCATAACATTCTCAGAAATTCCGTGGGTCTCCTATATGTGTTTTGGGGATTCATGCCATTAATCAAGAGGTTCATATACAAATCTTCCCTGGAAAATCACATCTCTATTCTCAGCTTCTGCTGAGATATTTGAAGTGATCCATGAGTTACATGGCCAGTCTCTTCAGCAGTATCAAAGTTTATCCAATCCCACTTTTGGTTCTTCTAAAGCACACTTTCTTAATTGTGACTCTCCCTATTGTAGCATCTTTGCAATCTGGATAGGTTGAGAATTTCCCAAATTATCGCGCTCTGGTTCCATTTTGCTTAATATTTCATTTCTTAATTTATCCCTCCCCTCTCACGTTTTAGTATAAACTGCAAGAAGAAATCAGACTGCACCTTCAACACATCACTTGAAAATATTATCAGATAAATATCCAAGTTCACCCATGTAGAAAGTACAAGTTCTTTCTACCTTATGGTGGAACACAAATTGGCTGTTATCTACCACTGGATAACAGCATCTTTCTTCCATTTTCCAGTAACATGCTCCTTATTTCTTTGGGACCTTAACAGTGTCTTCAACATTCATATTTCTACAAACATTCTGTTTATGATAATATATCTTTCAGATGATATAGACATTTTCTACTGTGTTACCAGTTTCTTCTGGGGCTTTACAATGGCCCCTTTAACATCCATATTTTTACCAGAAGTATGTGTAAGGCAATCAACACTTTTTCTATCACGCACCACAAAATTCTGCCCAACTCTATTCAGTGTCAGATTCCAATCCACTTCCACATTTTAGGTATTTGTTACAGCAGCACTCCACTTCCAGGTACCAAAATTTGCATTAGTTTCCTATGGCAGCTGTAACAAATCACCACAGACTTGGTGGCTTAAACAGAAATTTATTTATTCTTTCACAATTTTGAAATTCAGAAGTCCAAAGTCAGTATCACTGGACTGAAATCAAGGTGTTGGGAGGGCCATGTTCCCTCTGGAGGCTCTAGGAGAGAATCTGTTCCTTGCCTACTGTCATTCCTTGGCTTGTGGCCACATCACTCCAATCTGCCTCTAAATGTCATATTCTCATGTGTGTGTGCTTAAATTTCCTTCTGCCTCCCTCCTACAAGGATGCATGCAATTACATTTGTAATCCATCTAGATAATCCAGGATAATGTTCCCATCTAAAGATCCTTAACCTCATCATGTTTGCAAAGACCCTTTTTCCAAATAAGGAAAATAAGGAAAAATTCGTAGGCTCCAAGGATTATGACAGGGATATCTGGAGGCAGGAGAGGGTATTTTCTAGCCTACTGTAATATTCTAACAGTATTTCTTTGTGATTGATAAATAGATCCTAAAACTCATATGGAAAAATAAAAGTATCAAGAACAGACAAAATAATTTTGAAGAAAGAGAATAAGAATGTAGTGACTCATCTTTTGAGATATTAAAACTTATAAATAAGATTTAAGAAATGAGACATCATGGTGTGATGGGAAGAATAAACAAATAGACCAGTGGATTAGAATAGATATTTCAGAAAGTAACCTATGAAGATAAGGGAATTTGGTAGTGACAGAGTTGGCAGTACACATCAAAGTGCAAAAGATGGGTTATTCAATACATGATATTTGGACAATTAGCTCTCCAGATGGTAGAAAGTAAAATTAAATTTCTACTCAATGCGACATACAGTATCTTCCATATGGATTAAAGATCTCAATGTTACTAGCAAAACTTTAATCTTTTAGATGAAAATATCTTTATTAACTTGATGCAAGATAGGATTGTTTATTTAAGAAATGAAATCTTACACCTTAAAGTAAAAAAGAGAGAGATGTGACTACATTAAAATTATCAGCTTCTTTGGTTCAAAACCAAAACACCACCAACAAAGTTTAAACAGAAGCTGTAGATGGAGAGAAGATATTGCAAATCATCTAACCAACAAAGATTGGTATGTAGAATAGAGAAATAACTCTTGCAAATATTTGAGAAAAAGCCAAAAGCACCTAATAGAATAATGGATATAGAGTAAGCACATGGAAGTTAAATAAATAATAAGGTGCTCAGTCATACTTCACATCCATTTCTATGGCAAAAAGAAAAGTTTCATAATATCAAGTATAGGTGAAGCTGTTAGCAAATGAAAACTTGTATAAGCTGCTATAAATTGCTATAATCATGTTGGTAAATTATTTGTCATTATGTAGTAACACCAAAGATGTGCATCTTCTATGACTTAGAAGTTTTCTGAGTAGGTTTATATCCTTGAGCAGTGCTGCTCAAAAGAATTCTTGGTGTTGATGGAAATGTTTTCAATTAGTACTGTCCAATAAGGTAGTCACAGCTCAGAAGGTGACTAAGAGAGCTGATGAGTACCTGAAGTGTGGTTAGTGTAACAAATGAATGCTTAGTTTTTTTATATTTTCAATAATTAAAATTTAAATCACACTTGTGGCTAAAGGATACTGTATTGTTCAGCACAGCTTTAGAAAAACTCTCACAGGTGTATAAAGACATGTCTGGAAAGATGGACAATGCTGCATTTCCCCTAAGAGCTATAAATGGGGAACATTGTAAATAAGGAAACATATCTGGGTACTCATGGGCAGTTGAGATGAATGAACTAGAACTATACTTACTACACTGATTGGGGTGAACACCAAGCTGCTGTAACAGTGAGAACTTAAAATTCTTTGGCAGAAATAATGTAAGCTCACATACCTTTCTCACATCACTAAGTCTGTGTAACAGTCCCGTTTGGTGGGATAGATCTGTCATTTGGGAACTTAGTCTGTTCTATCTTTTGTTCTGCCATAACCTAGAGGCATAGTCCTTGTCTCCATGATGAAAGCTAGATGATGAGTGAGATCACATGCAAGATGGCAGGAAAATAAAACACAAGAGGAATCAGATAGCTATTTTGTTTTAAGAAAGTGTGCAAGGAGTGGCACGTGTCATTTCTGCTAGCACATTCTCTAAAACCCTAGTCACATGGGAGCTGCAAAATGTGGTCACCAGGAAGCTATGACTTCGGAAACAAAATGCGTATTTGGAGACAACAGCAGTATACTTTGGTCTCCTTTACTGGCTATCAAATATCTGTGCACACATTTCTTCCCACCCATAGAACATTCATTTCACAAGATAGACAATTCAAAGTCTCAGCCTGTTATGGCAAACAATTCAAATCCACAATTTCTGGGTGAGATGTGGTTGTCTCCATTGGCTCTGAGTATGTCTCCTCATGGCCTGGCAACCTGTGAAGGCAAATTGTTGTCAGCCTATCCTCCTAGACTATGGCATAGACATACCTAGAATGTGATACTGGGGAAGAACGGCAATGGCTCTCCCTTCAGTGACCCATAGAAGTTATCAAATATTGGCAGCAGGTGCCTGCAGACTCCTTGCCTGGTAAGTCAAGTTGCTTGCCTGAGAAGTAAGTTGCTTGCTTCGCCCATCTGCCTGTACCTCGGTCTACTCTCTTTATTTTATCTCTGTTTTTTAAATAGAGACAGGACTGTGCTCTGTCACCCAGGCTGGAAGGCAGTGGCACCATCATAGATCACTGTAGCCTCAACCTTCCCAGCTCAAGTGAACTTCCTGCCTTAGCCTCCTGAGTAGCTGGGACCACAGGCATGCATGACCACACCTGGCTCATTTTTTGAATTTTTGTAGAAATGGGATCTCATGATGCTGCTCAGTTTGGTCTTGAACTCCTGGCCTCCAGTGATCCTCCTGCAGGATCAAGCATGAGCCACCATACCTGACCGTAGTTCTACTTTCTTGTCGAGTAATTCCTTTGTCTATTTTTCTTCCGGGTTCCTGTCTTGACCTCTGACAGTTTCTTTATCCATGATCATCTTGCGTCACATGTGAAGTGGACATTAGAAAATAAACCATTCTTTGGTACTTCAAGGGCGAAACAATCATGGAATTTTGCAAGTGAAACTTTTGGGGGTTTTTTTTGGTTTTGTTTTGTTTGCTAGTATAATGCTCTCAAAAATGTTGTGGGCTTCTAATCCATTTATTTCCTGTTCATTTCTTGTTCCAATGACCACATTGGAAATTCCTTATAGACAGTTTTCTTAAACTGTACCTCCTTTATTTTCTGACTTCTGTGTTCCAGTGACACACTAAAGAAGAGGAGGCATTGGAGGCGCCCAAGGTGAAGGCCATAGAGAATTTAAAAGGAAAACAGATCAAAAGATGGGCTGCTGTTTATTTTGTCTATATTCTGGAAATTCTAAAGCATTTCAGTGATAAAATATACCCCTAGCCAGGGCAGAAAACTTCTACATCTCCCAATTTCTGAGGGACACATGCCTTACCAATTCTTCTCCCCTCAATATAATGCTTGTTCCCCTAAGATCATTGAAAATGATAAGCTTTTATGGGAAGGTAACAGCCTTAATTTTATGTTTGCCCCAGGCTTTTCTGAGTTTGACTGAAAAATTCTTGGTCGGCATTTGAAAAAAGTCAATTCTTGCCTGAACTCATTTCTTTTTTGGTAATACTCTCCGAAAATCAGCAGAAGAACTGCCACTGAATTGTAATAATCTGTGCCTGTACAGTGACAGACTTGGAAAGCATTTGACCTGGATTCTAAGTTATCAAAGACAGTAGTTGCACCAAATGTCTTTTTTCCTTTTCTTTTCTTTTTTGAGACAGAGTCTTACTCTGTCGCCCAAGCTGGAGTGCAGTAGTGTGATCTCAGCTCACTGTAAACTCCGCCTCCCAGGTTCAGGCAATGCTCCTGCCTCAGCCTCCCCAGTAGCTGGGATTACAGGCACATGCCACCAGGCCTAGCTAATTTTTGTATTTTTAGAAGAGATGGGTTTCACCATGTTGGCCAGGCTGGTATCTAACTCGTGGCCTCAAGCAATCCTCCCACCTTGGCATCCCAAAGTGCTGGGATTACAGACATGAGTCACTGTACCCAGTCCCAAATGTCTTAACTATAGCACACCAAAAGCCACTTGTTTCTCAGTCTACAATGTTTTCTTGCTGTCAGGCACCTGGCCAAATGATAAATGCCACCTACTTTTGATTTTTATGTTGGTGGGTTTTACTTCTCATACCGGTATTTTAAAATACTAAAAATATAAGAAAAATTGAACAAGGAATATAGAGAAATATGGCTGAATAGAAGTCTACACTATTCATTCCCCACCCTACAGGAACGCCAAATTTTAACAACTAACTACACATAAAAAGCACCATTATAAGAGCCAAAAACAGGTGAGCAATCACAATACCTGGTTTTAACTTTATATTACTGAAAGAGTGATTGAAAAGGGCAGGAAAGACAGTCTTGCACTGCCTACACCACCCCTCCCCTATCCCCTTAGTGGTGATGGAGAATCTGTGCTCTTGGGAGAGGGAGAGCGCAGCAATTGTGAGGCTTCGCATTGGTCTTTGTGCTGCTCTGTCACAGTGAAGGCCAGAACCAAGCTGTGCTCCGCTGATGTCCACCCACGAGGGAAGAATTTGGACTGGCCCTAGCCAGAGAGGAATCATTCATCCCAGAGGTTAGAGCTTGAGTTCTGCCAAGCCTTGCCACCACAGGTTTTAGTGATCTGGGGTCTCTAAGTGAACTTGAGGTGCAGTCTAGGCCACAGGGACTGTAATTTCTAGGCAAGATATGGTGCTGAGCCCAGCGAACTGGGGAAGCATGAGACCTACTGCAGCCAGGGGAGCTAAGGGAGTGCTTGTTCCACTGCTCTGCCACCCTCTGGCAGCAGCTACATGGCACAGAGAAATTGCTCACTTGGGAGAGGAAGAGCACAGTGACTGGGGACTTTATGTTGAACTCAGTGCTGCCATGTCACCTGGCAGGATTCATCATCTGCTGACTACAGAGCCCCTGCACCTTGAACAATCAATAGCAATACCCAGGTAATATACTGTAAGCACTGGATTCTGAGACCTGTTGGCTTCACGTATGACCTAGCACATTCCCAGCTGTGGTGGCTATGGTGAAAGACTCTTTCTGTTTAAGAAATGCAGGGGGGAAAGTAAAGGGCACTCTGTCTTGCACATTAGGTACCAGCTCAGCCACAGTGGGGTTGAGCACCAAGCATGCTCTTGGGGTCTCCAACTCCAGGTCAGGCTCTTGGTCAGCTTTTCTGGACTTGCCCTGGGCCAGAGAGAGCCCACTGCCCTGAAGGGTGAGTCTCAGGCCTGGCAGCACTCATCACAAACTGACTGAAGAGCACTTGGGCTTTGAGAGGGAAGAGTCAGAAGGGCTTTGTCTTGTGATGTGAGTGCCAGCTTAGCCACAGTAGACTAGAACACTAGGTAAATTTCTAAAAGTTTTGACTTCAATCAACGGCTCCCAGACAGCATCTCTGGACCCACCTGGGGCCTGGGGGAACTCATTGCACTGAAGGGAAGGACACAAACCTGGCTGGCTTTGCCACCTGCTGATTGTAGAGCCCTAGGGCCTTGAGCAAACTTAGGCAGGTAGTTATTACAGTGGGTCTTGGATGAGACTAAAACAGTCCCAGTGGTGGTGGCCACAAATGTGCTTGTGTTTCCCCACCCCTAATTCCAGGAGGCCCAGCACAAAGAGAGAGAGAGACTCTGTTTGGGAAAAAGTAAGGGAAAATAACAATGTCTGTGCCTCGTAACCCAGAGAATTCTTCCGGATCTTATCCAAGATACTAAGGCGGTAACTCTATGAATCTGCAAGAACCACAGCATTGTCGGTTTTGGGACCCAAGTCCCCTTGAATAACTGGAATGCCTTCTCAAGAAGGTTGTGTACTAATAAGCTCAGACTGTGACATCTACAATAAATGCCTAATTACTCAATGCCCAGACAATGGTATTCATCTACAAGCATCAAGATCATCCAGGAAAATATGACCTCACCAAATGAATTAAATAAGGTACCAGGGACAAATCCTGGAGAAACAGATAGATGTGACCTTTCAGACAGAGAATTCAAAATAGCTATGCTGAGGAAGCACAAAGAAATTTAAGATAGCACAAAGAAAGAATTCAGGATTCAATCAGATAAATTTAACAAAGAGGTTGAAATTATTAAAAAGAAGCAGAAATTATAGAGTTGAAAAATGCAGCTGACATACTGAAGAATGCATCAGAGTCTCTTAATATCAGAATTGATGAAGGAGAAGAAAGAATTAGTGAGCTTGAAGGCAAGCTATTTGAAAATAGACAGAGGAGGCAAAAAATAAAGCATAGCTATAGGACCTAGAAAATAGCCTCAACAGTGCAAACCTAAGAGTTATTGGCCTTCAAGAGGAGGCAGTGAAAGAGAAGGGGGTAGAAACTTTATTCAAAGAGATAATATCAGAGAACTTCCCAAACCCAGAGAAAGATACCAGTACTCAAGTACAAGAAGATTATCGAACACCCAGAAGATTTAACCCAAAGAAGCCTACTACAAGGCATTTAATAAACTCCCAAAGGTCAAAAATAATGAAGGGATCCGAATAGCAGCAAGAGAAATGAAATAAGATACAGTGGAACTCCAAAACATCTGGAAGCAGACTTTACAGTGGAAACCTTTACAGACCAGAGAGAGTGTCATATATCTAAACTGTGGAAGGAAAAATCTTTTACACTAGAATAGTATGTCTGATGAAAATATCCTTTAAGCATGAAGGAGAAATAAAGACTTTCCCAGACAAAGAAAAGCTGTAGGATTTCATCAACACCAGACCTGTTCTACAAGAAGTGCTAAGGGATTATTTCAATTAGAAAAAAACATGTTTGCTTCAGCAGCACATATACTAAAATTGAAATGATACAGAGAAGATTAGCATGGCCCTGCACAAGATTGACATGCAAATTTGTGAAGCATTCCATATTTTTTCATGACCAAGAACCCAAAAGCAAATGTATTAAAAACAAAGAAAAATAGTTGGGACTTAATTAAACTAAAGAGCTTTTGCATGGCAAAAGGAACAGTCAGTGGAGTAAACAGATAACCCACAGAGTGAGAGAAAATCTTCACACTCTATACATCTGACAAAGGACTAATATCCAGAATCTACAAGGAACTCAAAGAAATCGGTAAGGAAAAAACAAACAATCCCATCAAGAAGTGGGCTAAGAACAGGAACAGACAATTCTCAGAAGAAGATACACAAATGGCCAACAAACATATGAGAAAATGCTCGACATCACTAATGATCCTGGAAATGCAAATCAAAACCACAATGCAATACCACATTACTCCTGCAATGATACACAGAAAAATACATAATATTATAACACTGTAACTATGTTGTTTAAATTGCTCATATCCTGAGTAGAAAGACTAAAAGATGAACCACTCAAAGATAATAACTACAACTTTTTAAGACATAGTAGAAGAAGATATAAACAAAAACAGCAAAAAGTTTAAAAGCAGGGAACAAAGCAAAGTTTAGAGCTCTTGTTAGTTTTCTTTTTGTTTATGTATACAGTGTTAATTTTTTATCAGCTTACAATCATGGGTTATCAAATAGTATTTGCAAGCCTCATGGTAACCTCAAATTGAAAAACGTATAATGGATACATAAAAAATTAAAGCAAGAAATTAAGTCATAAAACCAATCACCTTCCCTAAAAAGAAGATAGAAAGGAAGGAGAGAAGGACGAGAACACCACCATCAACAACGAAAACCCAGAAAACAAATAACAAAATTGCATGAGTAAGTCCTTATCAATATTAACACTGAATATAAAACTGAGTATAGAAGGAACACATATCAACATAATAAAAACCATATATGACAGACCTACAGCTAGTATCATACTGAATGAGGAAAAACTGAAAAACTTTCCTCTAAGATCTGGAATGCACCAAAGATCCACTTTTACCACTGTTATTCAACATTGTTCTCAAAGTGCTAGCTAGAGCAACCAGAAAAATAGAAATAAAGAGCATCCAAATTGGAAAGTGAGAAGTCAAATTATCCTTGTTTGCAGATAATATGGTTTTATATTTAGAAAAACCTGAAGATTCCACCAAAAAACTATTAGAACTAATAAATTCAATAAAGTTACAGGATACAAAATCAACATAAAAATCAGTGCCAATTATATATGTCAACAGTGAACACCCTGAAAAACTAAAAAATGTAATCTAATTTACAGTAACCACAAATAAAATTAAATACCTAAGAATTCACCAAGTAAGTGCAAGATCTGTATAATGAAAACTATAAAACACTGATGAAAGACACTGAAGACACAAAATGGAAAAGTATTCCGTGTTCATGGATTAGAAGAATCAATATCGTTAAAATGTCCATAGTACCCAAAGCAATCTACAGATTCAGTGTGATTCCTATCAAAATACCAATGACATTCTTCACAGAAATAGAAAAACAATCCTAAAATGTATATGGAACCACAAAAGACTCAGAGTAGCCAAAGCCATCCTGAGCACAAAGAAAAAAAACTGGGGGAATCATACTACCGGACTTCAAATTATATTACAGAGATATACTAATCCAAACAGCATTGTACTGTCACACAAACAGACACATAGATAAATGGAACAGAGTAGGGAACCCAGAAACAAATCCATACACCTGTAGTGAACTCATTTTTGGTGAAGGTGCCAAGAACATACACCAAAGAAAGTATACCTTCTTCAATAAATAATACTGGGAAAACTGAATGTCCATATACGGAAGAATGAAAATTGACCCCTCTCACATTATACAAAATCATATCAAAATGGATTAAAGACTTAAATCTAAGACCTCAAACTATGAAACTACTACAAGAAAACATTGGGGAAAGTCTCTAGGATATTGGATTAGTCTGGACAAAAATTTCTTGAGTAATAGCCCACAAGCACAGGAAACCAAAGCAAAAATGAACAAGTAGGATCACAGCAAGTTAAAAAGCTTCAGCACAGTGAAGGAAACCACAAAGTGAAGAGACAACCCACGGGACGAAAGAAAAGATTTGCAAACTACCCATCTGACAAGGGATTAATAACCAGAATATATAAGGAGCTCAAATGACTATATAGAAAAAGTCTAATAATCTGATAAAAAAGGGCAAAAGAATTGAATAGCATTTCTCAAAAGAAAACATACAAATGGCAAACAGCCATATGAAAAAGTGTTCAACATCGTTGATCATCAGAGGATTGCAAATCAAAACTACAATATCATCTCACCCCAGTTCAAATGGCTTATATCCAAAAACAAGCAATAACAAATGTTGGTGAGGATGTGGAGAGTAGGGAATCCTTGTACATGGTTGATAGTAGTGTTAATTAGTACAACCACTATGGAGGACAGTTTGGAGGTTCCTCAAAACACTAAAAATAGAGCTACCATACAATCCAGCAATCCCACTGCTGAGTACATACCCAAAAGAAAGGAAATCAGGATATCAAAGAGATATTGGCACTCCCATGTTGGTTGCAGCACTCTTCACAATAACCAAGATTTGGAAGCAATCTAAATGTCCGTCAAACAGATGATTGCATAAAGAAAATGGTACATATACACAATGGGATGCTACACAGCCTTAAAAAAGAATGAGATCCTGTCATTTGCAACAACATGGATGGAATTGAAGGTCTTTATGTTAAGTGAAATAAGCCAGGCACAGAAAGACAAATTTCTCATGTTCTCACTTACTAGTGGGTGTCAAAAAAATTTAAAAAAAAAAATGAACTCATGGAGATACAGAGTAGAAGGATAGTTACCAGAGGTTTGGAAGGATAGTAGGTGGTCAGGAGAAAGTGGAGATGGGTACTGGGTATCAGAAAATATATAGTTAGAAGGAATCAATAAGATCTAGTATTTGATAGCACAATAGGGTGACTATAGTCAATAATAATTTAATTGTACATTTAAAAATAACTAAATATAATTGGATTGTTTGTAACACAAAGTATAAGTGCTTGAGAGACTGGATACCCCATTTCCCATGATGTGATTATTATTGCATGCTTGTATCAAACATCTCATGTACCTCATAAATACATACACATATTATGTACCCATAAAAATTTTAAAAAGAAAAAATGTGAGAACTTGGATGGTATATATATACATCAATTTCAAGATAATGTCAACCTCAAGGAAGGGAAAGAAAATAGGATTCTTGGTGAACTCAACTGTATCTCCAGCATTTTATTTCTTAAAAAACTTATATTGGAAATAAATATCATAAAAATATTAAGCTTTTAAAAATCTGAGTCATCGTAGGCTATCTAATATATTAGGCAATTTCTGAATATTTATAATATTTCATATCTTTAAAAATCAAAACATTAAAATACATATGTATGTATAATGCATATGTGTTTGTGTATATATATATGTATATGTATACACACATACATAGGTTTCAGTATGCATAAAATATTTCTGAAAATATATACAAGAACTGGGGAAGGAGATGGTGCTACTAGGCTACTGGAAGTTTAGGTAGATTGGACCTTCAAAATTTTGTGCTATTTGTATGTATTTCCTTATCTAAATAGATACCTTTCTTTTTAACAAGTGAAGTAATTGCAAGTAGTTATAAGGAATTTGTCACCGAGTTATCTTGAATATTTTCTGGGTATATAGATTGCTTTATGTATATTATTTATGACGCTAAAATTTTTATTTCTGTCCCTTTGGAAATCCCCAGTATAACAAGGTATTTAATATCTAGCTTTCTTGTCTTCCTTTATTAACTCAACTTTCTTAAGAAATACTCAATGCCACCGGAATTTGATAACCCGGATATTTGGTGACTATGCCCTCATTTGCAAAAACAAAACAACACATCCTCTTTAAGAGGTAATGAGCTGCAAACTCTTGGTTTTTAAAAGGTTTCTTTACAGGTGAATAGTAAATGCTACCTCCTCCCTTCATTATATTCATTGTTGGTAATTCAAATACATTTATTTACTGAAAAGCAATAACATATTTGGTTTCTTGAAAGTTTTTGAATGTTTGGTATAGTCTTGACCCTCCAATCTACTTCTGTTCAACACTGCTTAGAGATGTATTTCTAGAATTTCCGTTTTAGGAGTAAGACTTACCTTGATACACAGAAGGATAGTTGATGTCAGCTACTTCATGTTACATAGAAGAAAAAGCTGAAGGAAGGTTTATGTTCTGTGTTACAAGTCCAAGCCTCTTACTCATTCTCAAGTGCCACCATCAGATCCTGGTTTTCTTCTCAATATTCTCTCATTCACCAACTTGCCCCTGCCCTTGTGAGGAAATCATGCAATGTATTTGTAGTTTCCTCAAATTATTTTCTCAGCCCCTTCTTTCATACTTTGAAGTTTTCCATCTCCTTCAGTTATAATATCCTTTTCCTTCTTTTTTTTTTTTTTTTTGAGACTGAGTCTCACTCTGTTGCCAGTCTGGAGTGCAGTGGCACGATCTCGGCTCACTGCAACCACCGCCTCCCAGGTTCAAGTGATTCTCCTGCCTCAGCCTCCCACGTAGTTGGGACTGCAGGTGCCCGCCACCACGCCTGGCTAATTTTTGTATTTTTGGAAACGGGGTTTCACCATGTTGGCCTGGATGGTCTTGATCTCTTGACCTCATGATCCGCCTGCCTCAGCCTCCCAAAGTGCTGGGATTATAGGCGTGAGCCACCATGCCTGGCCTCCTTTTTCTTTTCATTGTTCTCAAACTCTTTGTTTCATACATATTTACATACAGTAAGATTGTAAACTCTGTGAGAGAAGAAGCCTTCTTTCTTTTTTCAATTAGATCAAAGCAATTTAAAAGAAAAGCACTAAGTACTACTTTGTGTCAGGCCCTGTGCCAGGAGCTGGGGATATAAAAGTACGTATGACACTCTGCGATCCTGGGAGATGCATAATATTCTCCTGTAATATCTTTTAGTAAATATTCAATAAACTCTTGTTTATTGAACAGAGAAACCACAGTCTTGTTTACCCACCCAATCAAGACAGAAGCCTGGGAAGAACTGTAATCCTAGTAACTCCTCAATAATGTCTAAACATACATTGTTTTAATCAAGTATATGGAAATTTGAGAAAACAATATATTTCAATGAAACATCCCAGATTTCTGTCTTCTAGAGCCTAAGAAAACAGTTGCATCTGGATCTTTGATGATATCGTCCAATATATAAGCACAATGTTGGGAACTGAAATTCCCAACATTGTGCTTATATATTGTTTTAACAATACAAACTATAAATAACATTCTCCAGATGAAAATTTATGTTTTTATAATTGAACAGAAATAATATGTTTGAAATAGGAATTCAGCAGGACTTGTTTCTCAGGACACAGGTCCCAAAGACCCTGCTGATTAAATAGAAAAAAAAAAAAAAAAACAAAAAAACAAAAAACAGCCAAAACCTGCCAAAACCAAGATGGTGAAAAAAGTGCCATCTGGTTACCCTCACTCTTCATTATACACTAATTATAATATATTAGTATACTAGAGGAAACTCTCACCAGTGCCATGGCAGTTTACAAATGCAATGGCAACATTCATAAGTTACCCTATATGATCTGAAAGGTATCCTCAGTTCCTGGAATTCCCTGCCTCTTTCCCAGAAAACTCCTGAATAATCTATCCCTTGCTTAGCATGTAATCAAGAAATAACCGTAAGTGTGGTCAGCCAAGCAGCCACACTGCTACCTTGCCTATGGGGTAGCCACCCTTCTTTTCCTTTACTTTTTGTTTTGTGTGTGTGTGTGTTTGTTTTAAGATGGAGTTTCGGTCTTGTTGCCCAGGCTGGAGTGCAATGGTGTGATCACAGCTCGCTGCAACCTCTGCCTCCCAGGTTCAAGGAATTCTCCTGCCCGCTTCAACCTCCTGAGTAGCTGGGATTACAGGTGCCCACCACCATGCCCAGCTAATTTTTTGTATATATATATATATTTTTAAGATGAAGTTTCATTTTTGTCACCCAGGCTGGAGTGCAATGGCATGACCTTGGCTTACTGCATCCTCTGCATCCTCTTCCTCCTGGGTTCAAGTGATTCTCCTCCCTCAGCCTCCCGAGTAGCTGGGACTACAGGCGCCCACCACCATGCCCAGCTAATTATATATATATATGTGTGTGTGTGTGTGGGTGTGTGTATATATATATATATATTTTAGTAGAGATGGGGTTTCATCGTAGTGGCCAGTCTGGTCTCAAACTCCTGACCTCAGGTGTCCCACCTGCCTCAGCCTCTCAAAGGGCTGGTATTACAGGCATGAGCCACTGTGCCCAGCCTTTCCTTTCCTTTTTAATAAGCTTTCTTTCACTTTACTCTGTCAGCTCATAATTGAGTTCTTTCCTACTTGAACCCAAGAACCCATGTGGTCTCCCAGACTGGGCCCCAATTTTGGGGTTCACTCTGTGGCATCTACATGAATTCCAACAATAAAGAACCTGCTATTTATAAACTTTTTTGATTGTGACACTGAATATACACAGCTTACCTCTCCTGCTCAGATCTGGAAATGTTTGTCAACTCTGAGCAGGCCCTAGACAAAATAGAAAGGCCACTAGACTTTAACCAGTTCATTCAAACAGAACAGTTCAAAAACCCCCAAAAGAGAAAATGGAACCAGAGGTTGTCATTTTAATCCTGTCCAGTAAAAGAGTGTAATATAAATAAAAATGGATGGAAATGCTCTCACCCATTTAAAACTTATTTCTTAAGCCAAAGGACACATCATTTTTCAAAAATACTACATGGAGTATAAGAAAAGTTCAAAATCCTCTGGTCAAATTTCTTTTTTAATATGCCAAATGAAAATTTTACATGAAACCATGTCAAGAATACAGTGGTGCTCACTAGAGAAGGCAACAAAGTTTCAGGCAACAATTCTAATGTTTGCCCTCAGAGTAGAGGAAAAGTGTTCATTTATTTAAAAAGTATGCATGGCCAGGTATGGTGGTTCACGCCAGTAATCCCAGCATTTTGGGAGGCTCAGGCAGGCAGATTGCTTGAGACCAGGAGTTTGAGACCAGCCTGACCAACATGATTGATGTCTTATGTCTCCCCAAAACATATAGAAACTGTTAGAAACAAGAGCTTGAAGTCACAAGGGAAACGAGCACTCAAAGGATTTCTCAGCAAGGCAAATTTACTTCTGCAGAAGGATGCTGCTTGCCCTTCTGGTTCCTGTGAGAGCACACTGAACAAAGGAGGGAAGGGGTTTTTATCCCCAATGCGGTTAGTCCCTGCTTCTGTGTCCCCATTGGCTGGAGTTGGACTGCACAATCTAAACTGACATAATTGGCTACCATTTAAAATCGAATATGGCTAATTAGGCAGGAAGGGAGACGCTGTCTGTTACAGTACAAGGCATGCTTGGGCATGTCAGGGCGTGGCAAAGCCGGAAGGGTAGTTTTGGCAGGAAGAGCTGTTTCAGCAGGAGAGGCAGTTTACAGAATAGGTAGCCAGGGGCAAAGAGCACTCCTTCCAAATAAGGAAGAGATATGAGTTAGATTGGGACTGGTGGGATAAGTTGTTTACGGAGCAGGTAGCTTAGGAGAAGGGACTAGGAGATTGATCTCATGAACAAAGAACAAGGAGGTCAAAAGTTAAACCTTTGAAGAGGAACTTACTGTATCTGACAAAACCAAGTTGTAACCCAAACATCTTGGGCACATGTTCTCAGGATCTACCTTTGAGTCTGTGTCTCGGGCCTTGGTCAGTCATATTTAACTTGGAATAAACCTCTTTGAATATTTTATGGTCTGACTCTTTTTGTTGATAGAATGAAACTCATTCTGAAAGGAAGTGACCCCTGAGTGAGAGCCCTTATCTAGAAATGGAGCGTTCAATCTTTAGGTCAAAATTCCACTTGCTACTTAGAAGTAAGTTGTGTGGATTTTTATCATTATAATAAGCATTTATAGTCATAGTGTAAGAAGTTGAGGTAGATGTTAAGGACCTGAATCAGAACTGAGGGTGTTTTCTATGCTCCTTATCTAACCAAGGGAGGTTTAGAAACTTTGCTGTTCCAGGTTTAGGCACATTTCATATTTCTTCCTTTCCAGTTTGAATGATAATGTATTCCTCTCTGTTTCTTTATTCATTCAATAAAAGCCTTTTAGTAACTTCTACTTTTATATAAGGAGGAAATTAAAATATTTTACCCCAAAATATGTTTCTTTGATATACTTTGAAATGGCTTTCTCTTAGCCACCTGACAGAACTGGCCTTACAAAGCAGTCTAAAGTGGAGAAAATTTGCATCTGTAGAGAATCTCCATTAATGCAGCCATGCCCCCTTGCCTTTCTGAGCCTTTCTGCATATCCAGGAGAGATTGAGAGTCTGATGCCTTTAAAATTTTAAAAGGAAACATTTACCATCCATTGTCTCTATTGGAGGTTTCATCTACATAGCAATGCCACCTTTGCTAATCAAGCCTCTTCTCCCCTTCCCATAACCTATTTTACCAGAATCTAAGCCCCCATTCTTTCTGTAACCTCAAAATGGTATATAGGTTTCTGGAACTCATTGAGAAGTTGGGTCTTCATTATGGAGACTCCCGTGTATCCATGTTGAGTACATTTGTATGCCTTTTCTCCTGTTAATTAATCTGCCTATGCCCCTGATTTTTAGCAAATCTTTAGGGGGCCAAGGGCCTTTGGCCCCAGTCTTAAAATTCTCTTCAGCTTTCACATGTTTGATAAGTAGGACCTTGTGTTTCTGGATATTTGTCCCAAGTGAGGATGTCTTTGGGAAAGAAGACAAATGCAAAATGTCTTATAAAGCCGAGTGTCACAAGATGTTAAGACATCACAAGGATGGGACTCAGCATCCTTCCAGTAGCAGACAAATAGAGCAGTGACAGGTGATTTGGCCTGTCTCTTCCGGGGTAATCCCTCCAACTCCTGTCAAATGCTATGGGTGGTTATGATGTTGTCTATGCAAGGGACTATAAGTGGAAAAAAGGTCTGAGTAATGCTGTGCAACAGGAAGGGGTTTTTGTGGTCTATGTAAGTTATTAAAATCTGCATTGACAACTTCCCATGTGGTTCTTTAGCTATTCAAAGAAAACAAAACCTCCTAAGTTATTTCCAGGCACACTTGTCTTTTTCTTTTAAATTACTCAGACATCACAAAGTGCCTAGACAATTGAAAGTTGGTCCCGATGACTCAATCTTTCCCCACCAAAGTTGTGAACAATGGAGGAAATAATGGATATTATTAGATAGTGCTTGACACATGATAGGTATGTAATTAATGTTTGTTTTTAAAAAGCTGGTGAGCAACAGCCTAAAATTGACATTTTTTGTTCCTTCACCTTCAAGGGAAAGAGACCTGCAGTTAAATTTGAAATGATGGACAACTTGACCCCAACAAGACCTTGCTGTAATTTGAATTCCTGTTGGCTGTCTGAAAGGTAAGATAAGGTTAGAGCTAAAGGTGAGTAAAGGAGACTAAAAGGCACTTCAAGCCTGGAAAACTTGTTTGCTTAGATGCAGTTTTATCTATACAATCACAGTCATATTTCTATTTATGTTTCATATCAGATGGTAGCCTGGTAGGTATTTCTAGGTGCAAGTATGGACTATAGACTGAAACAGGATTGAAGAAGAGAGTAATTTAAGCAAGTATTGAATTTCAAATGCAAGGGCTCACTTAAATGTAGGTAGAAGAGGCTACCTGTATTTAAAGAACCATGCAGATATTAATATAAAAGAGAAAGATGACACAGAAAAATCAAAGAGACCAAAAGATGGTTATTTGAGAAGGTCACTGACATTGACAAAATAGATATTAAGAGTATGTGGGAGTAACTGAAATGGAATTATTGGACTTTGTGCCCAAATATCTTTCCCAGTTACCCAAACAGTGATATTACTCACTTCACTAGTTAAGACATTGAGATCTCTTATTTAGATGCAAAATAAAGTTGAATAGAATATGAAATCATCACCAGCTATTAATATCTTATGGTTATTATACTACTAGTTTACTTGGAATCTTAGAGATGGATCAAAGGACAGGTAAGTTTTGATGAGAGACAGGATTTGGGCAGTTCAGAAGATAAGAGGGTACCTAGTGTTCAATCTTGCTGAAGAAGAAACCAAAGCAATAGAAATAATTGTGCCTTATGCTGAAAGATGATTCTAGTTATATTTCCAGAATTTTTTTTCTTTTGGAACATATGTGTAGATTTAAATGTGACTTCTGTTGAGCCATATTAATTCTGCTATCTTTTTCCTTAAAATGTACAACAAGAAACAAAGGAGAATAGCTCCCTCTAAGAAGAAAACAGACTCTGATACGATAGAGAAGTGTTGATGAAAAGAGTCAAAATCTGTAAAATATTTAAAGAGGTTTATTCTGAGGAAAATATGGGTAGCCAGTGACACAGCCCCAGGAGGTCCTGAGAACATGTCCCCAAAGTGGTTGGTTTACAGCTTAATTTGTTTTTGTTTTTTTTTTTTTTTGAGATGGAGCTTTACTCTTGTTGCCCAGGAGGGAGTGCAGTGGTGTGATCTTGGCTCACTGCAACCTCCACCTCCCAGGTTCAAGTGGTTCTGCTGCCTCAGTCTCCCGAGTAAATGGGATTACAGGCATGCACCACCATACCTGGCTAATTTTGTGTTTTTAGTAGAGACAGGATTTCACCATGTTGGCCAGGCTTGTCTCGAACTCCTGACCTTAGGTAATCTGCCCACCCCAGCCTCCCAAAGTGCTGGAATTACAGGCGTGAGCCACTACGCCCTGCCTACAGCTTGATTTTATACATTTTTGGGAAACAGAAGTTACAGGCCAACATCAATCACTACTTGTAAGGTGTACATTTGTTCAGTTCAGAAAGGCAGGACAACTCAAAGCGGAGGCTTCCAGGTCATAGGTAGTTTCCAAGATTTTCTGATGTGGTTGAAAGGGTTAGGTTATTATCTAAAGACTTTGAATCAATAGAAAGGAATGTCTGAGCTAAGATAAGGGGTTGTGGAAACCATGGTTGTTATTATGCAGATGAAACCCTAAGTAGCAGGCTTTAGAGAGATTAGATGGTACAGGTGCCAGACTCTTAGTTAAATCTCTCTTGGATCGGGAAAAGACCTGGAAAGGGAAGGGGGTTCTCTACAGAAAGTAGATTTTTCCCACAAGAGACAGCTTTGCAGGACCACTTCAAAATATGTCAGAGATGTATATTTTGGGGTACAATACTTTGATTTTTTTCAGTATCTGCTGCCTTTGTTGTGATACTATACTGGAGTCAGATTCGAATTTGGTATCTTATTACTACAAAGAGCTTGTTTTGTCACTCATAAGATCTCTGTTTCAGTGCTAATGCTGGGCAGCTGTGATGGAATTCCAAAGAGAGGAGAGTATAATGAGGCATGTCCAATGCCCAGCCCCCTTCCCATCATAGTCTAAACTAGTTTTTCATGTTTATTGTGGAGTTCCCTTGGCCGAGAGTGGGATCCATTCAGTCTGTTGTGGGGATTAGAATTTTAGTTTTGCTTTACAGAAGAAAGGCTATTACTTGAAGCAGGTGAAAAATGCTATATGCAAATTATGAGAATACACAAACGTCTACATCTGCATCTACCTAAGGAATGACTAATTCTATTTGTCAGCTCAACTGGGCTAAAAGATGCCCAGATAGCTGGTAAAACGTTACTTATGGATATGTTTGTGAGAGCTTTTCTGGAAGAGATTAGCATTAGAATCAGTAGACTGAGTAAAGAAGACTGACTTCACCAATGTGTGTGGACATCGTCCAATCCATTGAGAGCCCAAATAGAACAAACGGTGGAGGAAGGGTGAATCATTCTGTTTAAATTGGGGCATTTATCTTCTCCTGCCCTGGGAGATTGGAGCACCTCATTCTCAGGCCTTCTGACTCAGACAGGGACTTACACCATCAGCCCTGCCCCAGTTCAAGGCCTTCAGGCTCAAACTGAATAACACTACCAGCCTTCCTGGTTCTCCAAGGTTGCAGATTGCAGAGTGTGGGACCTCTTGACTTCCATAATCGTATGAGCCAATTACCATAATAAATCCATACCCCTTGATTCTCCTCTGCTTATGGGTTATATCCCATTAAGTCCATTGCAAGTTGAAAATATTGCAAGTTGAAAGTACGTTTAATACACCTAACCTACCTACCATCATAGCCTACCTTAAACATTCTCAGAACAGTTACATTAGCCTATAGTTGGGCAAAGCATCTAACACAAAATGCCTATTTTATAACAATTTGTTAAATATCTCATGTAGTTTATTGAATATTATGTTAAAAATATGCCACTTTTATACCATCATTAAGTTGAAAAATTGTAAGTGAAACCATCATAAGTTGGTGACTGTATGTGTGTGTGTATATATGTGTGTGTGTGTGTGTAGATATTTGTCTATATCTCTATATAGGTTCTGTTTCTTTGGAGAAACCTAACTAATACAGATTTTGGTATTGAGAGTGTTTCTAGAGAAACCAAGTTTTAATAGTGAGTTTCTCAATTAGATCTAGGGTTTCTGTCATTGGCTCTCACATCTGATTAGATTTAAAGGAATAGTGATGCTATTTCCAGTAGTAAAGAGAGCACTGATAGTCTAAGGCATAATCTGTTTATAGAGATATGCAAATAATCTACACTGGATAATCATAATCAACTACTTACAAGAAGCAAGGAGGCTGGTGACTCTGTACATGATTGATACTTCGGACATTTTTGGAATACTAAGGAGCATAATGATGTCAGTTCGTTGTTTCTGAAGTTATTGGACAAAGTGGTAAAATAAATGAATGAACTCAAGGATTTGAATTCCCAGATCAAGAGACCCATAAATGAACCTGGTCAACATGGCAAAACCCTGTCTCCACTAAAAATACAAAAATTAGTCAGGCTTGATGGTATGCGCCTGTAGCCCCAGTTACTCGGAAGCCTGAGGCACGAGAATTGCTTGAACCCGGGAGGCAGAGGTTGTAGTGAGCCAAGACTGGACCACAGCACTCCAGCCTAGCAACAGAGCAAGAGTCTGTATCTAAAAAGAAAAAAAAAGAAAAAAAGAGAGAGCGAGAGAAAGAGAGACCCATAAATGACCTAAGGGCTTCTAAGTGTGCTCTGAAGAAGGGCATTATCACCTATAGCCACAGGGCGGAAATTGCTGAAAATTAAGAACTTCATCCTACAGTTGACTAAATTACAATGCAAGTTGAAGTCCCAGCTTTTCAGGGATACTGCTGTTAAAGTGAGGGCAATTTATTGGGGAAAAAATGTAAGTTGGGATGGGGGCCTGTGGAAATACCCTGATGCAGCTGGGGACACTAAGCCCCTGAATTATGATGGATCTTCTTTGACATTGAAAGTAGTCTCCCCACACCAATGGAAGTGGCTGCCCTACCTCAAGTGGAATTGGCTCCCGGCTACCACAGTATTATCAGCTTTTCCGCCACCACGCGAGAGTACTAATACTGAGGAAAAGGGTAATGGCATCCCCTGAGGCAGCTGCCATGTAAGATGATGCTGATTATCCTCAGTACCTACCCTGCTACCCCTCTTTTCTTCTAGACTTGTAACAAGATTGAAGTCTCAGCAGATTCCTAAAGATAAGGTACAAAATATGACTCATGTGGAGATGTACTACGTGCCAGAAGAACTACTTAAATTCTTGAATTTTATTTTCCTCTTTTTTTTTTTTGAGGCGGAGTCTCACTTTGTCGCCCAGGCTGGGGTGCAGTGGTGCAATCTCAGCTCACCAATCTCCACCTCCCAGGTTCAAGCCATTCTCCTGCCTCAGCTTCCTGAGAAGCTAGGATTATAGGTACGTACCACCACAACCGGCTAATTTTTGTATTTTGAGTAGAGACGGGATTTCTCCATGTTGGCCAGGCTGGTTTTGAACTCCTGACCTCGTAATCCACCCGTCTCAGCCTCCCAAAGTGCCGGGATTACAGGCGTGAGCCACCGTGCCCGGCTGAATTACTTGAGTTTTCTAATTCGCACAAGCAGAAATCTGGGGGACATATATAGAATAGATATTAAGTATAGGGTAATGGTGGAAGGAACATAAAGTTGAATTGGGCTGAATTTATTGATATAGACTCACTAAGAAGAGATTCTGCATTTAATGTTCCAGTTAGGGAGTTAGAAAGGGCTCCTTCAGTTTGTTTGGTTTATTGCTGAAACGTGGATCAAAAGATGGCCCAGTATGAGCGAATTAAAAACATTGAATCTCCCTTGATTTAATATAGAGGAAGAGATTCAAAGGCTTAGAGACACTGGAATGTTAAAGTGGATTTATCATTGGAGACCTACTTACCACCCACAGGGGCAGGGTCTAGAAGCCATACCATTTACCAATACTTTCAGAAATAAATTTGTGAGGGGAGCCCTAATATCCTTGAAGAGTTCCATGGTTGCTCTTTTCTGTAGGTCAGACATTTCAGTGGTAACCCCAGGTTCTTGCACTCTCCCAGGATAGAAATCAAAAGAGATCACTGAACACAGCAACAAATGTTAAATTTAAGTTTATTCCACCTTGTGCACAAGGGAGCTAGCATTGAGAAAGGAAGAACAAGTGAACTGCTCCCCAAAGACAGTATGTGAGTTAGTTTTATAGGGTCTTTCCATAGGGAAAGCTTACATCAGCAGGTACATGTACAGGAGGAGCTTTTCTAACACTTGCGTGGTGGTCAACATGCTTCTTCATACACTGTATGTAGCATTAGCATTTTAAATCGCTACCCTGGGCATGAAAATGAGAAGGCATTAAAATGACGAAGAGGTAACTTTAGGTTGGAATTTAAGTCTAGCTGTGCATACAGAGCTCTGGGGAAATCCCTAGCCCTCTGAAATAGGAGCTCGTGGTTAATAGTCTCTTGGGTCTCTTGTTAGTGATTGGCTGAGAGATAAGCTAGAGTTTCAATGAGGGGCGTTTATCCTTTTCCTCCAGACCATCTTAAAATAGCGAATCAACCAACCTGCCTGTCTCAACCTCAGCTGCTCAATTAGAAAACCTAAATGCAATGAAAGCGATTGGACCTTGGGATGCCAGAGAATAAATAGTAGCACTGAACTGCCAAGAGTAAGGTCAGTGTCATTAATAATGGACAGCAGGGTGAAAGCAGTAATCAGAATAGTGTGACTTGGTCAGACCTATGGTGTTGAAGAGTTAATCACAGTGTTCCTAGAAATGAAATAGATATTGTATTAGTCAGGGTTCTCTAGAGGGACAGAACTAATAGGATAGATGTGTGTATATATATAAAGGGGAGTTTATTAAGGAGTACTGACTCACACAATCACAAGGTGAGGCCCCACAATAGGCCATCTGCAAGCCAAGGATCAAGAAAGCCAGTCTGAGTCCCAAACCTGAAGGACTTGGAGTCCAGTGTTTGACAGCAGGAAGCATCCAGCATGGGAGAAAGATGGAGGCCAGAAGACTGAACCAGTCTAGTCTTTCCTCATTCTTCTGCCTGATGGGGCTTAAAGTGTCAGTCATAGGTAGGGATGCTGTTTGGTGCCTTTGGCTGGCCCCTTTGGGTGAAATGCAGTACAGACTTCTAGGATTTGGGAGCAAGGCTCTGATATCATCTGCAGATTTAAAAATACTTTTAAGAGACAGCTCTTGGCCTGCTACGAAGCCTTAACTGACTAGTTTCAGGAGACCCAAATCATCTTCTGACCCTCCAATCAGAGTAGGGGCTCTTAAAGATCAGGTAATCAATGGATTTTAAGTTCAGGCATGTCCTACAGTGGGTCTAGAGGGTCTCTAAACCCATCCTGTGGTTATTTCACCAATTCCAAAATGTATACTTGGAATAAACACATTCTGCAATCTGTACATTGTTTCCATGATCTGTAGAGTGAGGGCTATTGTGGTGAAGGCCAAACGCTGACTGCTTGATCATGAGCACCAAAGAATCATGAGACCTAAATTGTATGTTATCTGGCCCAACAAGTCATAAAGTTGGGCATGCACAGCAGCGCGTCATCAAGTGGAAGTGACATATAAATGGTCAGGTCTGAGCAGGTCCCAAAAGCACAAGTAAGTTGCATGAAGAAGTGGCCCAAATGTCTATGGTTCCACTCCTGCTACACTGCCTTCTCTCTCACAGCCTGTGAATGCATGGGGAGTTCCCTATGACCAGCTGACAAAGAGAAGACTGTAGCCTGGTTTACAGATGGTTCTGCACAATATGTAGGCACTACACAGAAGTGGACAGCTGCAGTACTACAGCCCTTCTCTGGGGCATCCTTAGGGACAGTGGTGAAGAGAAATCCTCCCTGTGGGCAGAAATTTGGGTGGTGCATCTTGTGCACTTTGCTTGGAAATGGCTGGAAATGGCTAGATGAGCAATTACATACCAACTCATGTGCAATAAATAGTCAATGGTTTGGCTAGATGTTTAGGAAAGAAACATGATTGAACAATAAGTGGCAGAGAAGTCTAGGGAAGAGGTATGTCGCTAGACCTCTCTGAATGGGCAAAACACGTGGATATTTGTGTCCCCTATGAATGCTTACCAAAGGGTGACCTCACCAGAAAAGGATTTTAACAATCAAGTCAACAAGATGACCCATTTTATGGATACCTGCTGCTTCTTTCCCCAGCCACCTCTGTCATGATCCAAAGGGCCATGGTTGCAGGGACAGAGGTTATGCAAGGGCTCAGCAATATAGACTTTCACTCACTAAAACTGACTTGGCCATGGCCACTGCTGAGGGCTCAAATCTGCCAACAGCAAAGACCAACACTGAGACCCTCCAGTGTGGCAGAATTCCCCAACGTGATCATGTAGCTACCTGGGGGTAGGTTGATTGTATTGGACCACTGCCACCGTGAAAGGGACAGTGTTTTGTCCTTACTGAAATAGATATTTACTCTGCATATACATTTGCCTTCTCTGTATGCAATATTTCTCCCAAAACTACCATTCGTGGACTTATAAAATGTCTTATCCACCATCATGTTATTATACACAGCATTATTTCTTATGAAGAAACTCACTTAGTAGCAAACAAACAAACAAAAATGCAGCAATGGGCTCATGCTCATGGAGTTCACTGGCCTTGCTGTGTTCTGTTCTGTACTGTCTTGCTGGTTTGCTAGAACAGTGGAATGACTTTTTGAAGACTCATTTGCAGTGCCAGCTACATGGCAATATTTTTCAGGCTGGGACAAGATTGTGCAGAAAGATGCTCTGAATCAGTGTCTTAGATATGTGTCCCTGTTAGCCAGGGTTCATGGGTCCAGGAATCAAGGGGTAGAAATGGCAATGGCACCACTCACTGTTACCCCTAGTGACTCACTAGCAAAATTTTTGCTCCTATTCCTGCAATTTTATGCTCTGCTGACCTAGAGGTGTTAAATCTAGAGCAAGGAATGCTTTCAACAGGTGACACAATACTGATTTCATGGGACTGGAAGATAAGACTGCCAGCAGGCCGCTTTGGACTCCTCAGGCCTCTGAGTCAACAGGCTAAAAAGGGAGTGACAGTGTTGGCTGGGGTGATTGATTTGGAATTCCAAGGGGGAAACTGGACTGCTCTTCTACAACAGAAGTAAGGAAGAATATGCCTAGGATACAGAAGATCCCTTAGGACATCCCTTAGTATTACTGTCCCCTGTGATTGAGGTTAATGGAAAGCTACACTAACCCAACCCAGTATGCTACTAATGGCCCCGACCCTTCAGGAATAAAGCTGTTGGGTCATTCCATGGGCAAAGAACCATGACAAGCTGAGAGCTGAGGTGTTTGCTGAAGGCAAAGGAAATATGGAATGGGTAGTAGAAAAATATAATTATACATACCAGCTGCAACTGTATGATCAGTTACAGAGATGAGGACTGTAATTATAGTTCTTTCCTATTTTGTTATGAATATGTTTGTGTCTGTGTAAACATATATTAAACAAATATCTTTGTTTTCTTTCCTCTCTTGAGAAGGTCATTGGTGACCTATGCAAGAATATTATCAGTCTAGTGATGAGGTAGTAAGGCATATTTCAGGATACTAAAAAGAGAATTAATGGAGACGAATAGAAAACTGGGTTGTAAGAAACTGGCATTGAACACAGGGAGAATAAGAATAAGCAGGAAAGTTCAAAATGGTCATGCTTTCCCACCTCAAACCGAGAGACATTTGAGCTTATTTCAAAGCAGAAAAGAGGAGTAAGAAATGCTATAGATGCCAGTCAGAAAGAGTGAAGATAGAAGGTATTTACTTTGGAAATAATATTAAGCAACTCTCCCTTGAAACGTAGCATAAGAACATAGATCTAGAGGGAAAAAAGAAAAATAGTGTCAGGTGAATAAGGAGTAATGACAGAGTGACATTGAAGACTTGAAGAAGAATGGTTTGAACTACCCCTTGTTCTGTGTGCACAAAGTTGAAAATAATTCAATATAAAAGGTGAGAGAAACAATAAAATTCTGGTTGAACCTAATGGTGTGTCTTTTTGGATAAAAAGCATTCAAAGAGACCACATAATTGTTCATAAACATTTACCGCTATAGCATCACTTTACTACTTGCTAATTAATTCACTAAGATTGATGAGGATTAAATTGGGAGAGTGAGATACTGGAAAATTTTATTTTCTGATCCTACACACTCACACCCAACATGAGCCAAAGCCCCGGTTGTCAATGGTTACACCACTGTGATTCAGAAGAAAGCTGTTCCACATTAGTAAATTAGATTAAAACACATTGTTACTTTCAACATTAGCAAAAGCCACATGGTATGTTGCAACAAAGCAGAAGATTAGGGAGCATAATATCTTTCCAAACTAAGCAAGGTGGCAGGATGGCAAGCACTTACTCACTTACATCTCGTGGATGTAAAAGGTGTTCTTACTTTAAGAGTAGAATTAACTCTGAGGAAGTAGAGCAAAGGCATTGTTCATCAGAAAGACCAGACAGTGAGACATAGTTGACGTCAAGAGAAGCTGCATGAGAGAAGCATGAGGGAAATCTGGCAAAAGTAACAATATGCCGAGAAAAAGAGAAATGTAATTTAGGAAGTAGGAGACCAGTGGCTACTGTGATTAGCTGTCAGAGAGGCAAAGGAAAAAGAGCTGGAACTCCAACTAATAATATACATTAAAATGGAGGGATGATGTTTTTTTCCCACATGCATTTTTCTCTTTATTAAATAGGAACTGCATTGAAATTTGAATGTAGCTTCTCAGAATAAATCTGGGCATGTGTCCAACCTTGTTATTTCCACTTCCAAGGTCAATGAGCTAATATTTCAATAGCACATATTTGCCTTTCATTTAAGCTTATTTCAAGCTCGATCATTACAGAGAAGACTCTTCCTCTATTCCTGTTCCATTATTGTGGCCCATCCCAGAGGAAACGTGTTTCTGGACACTTGTAGACAAAGAAAATAGCCTGACTCCATTCTTCTTTAAGTCTAATGACACATGCGAAATAGGTAGCATTTGGTTACGACGGTAACACAATCACTGGTGTCCAACCCGGCAACCAAAGGTTTCAGATAGATCCCAAGAGACAATTTATCCTGAGAAATTAGAACAGGATTTCAGAAATCAGCAGAGTACTTTCTAATACGAGATTACTGTCAGCATACTCTGGGGACTAAAGACAAGGGTGGGCCACTGGAAAGCCTGGAAATAGAGCACACAGAATTCACTCCAAACTAATTATCAGTTTTCATTGAAATCATCTGTACCAAAGGGCTCGGGATTTGAGCAGTGACTGTACAAGCAGACTGTTGTGATTTCCTGCAGATTCATGGCAGGCAGCAATATCAGGAAAGAGGCCAGAAATGACTCTTTTATAACCCTGGAGTAAATGATGTATCAAAAAGACACCTCAGGAGTGGAAATTTACAGGTAAGCTCGGGGAGGAAGCTAGAATGATCCATGTGATAATTGATTCGAGTTGAAGGCATCAATATGAATTCACATTTAGCTTAATATAGATACAAATTATTATGTATAAAAATATTTATAGATATTTGTGTCTAGGCAGGTCAGAATATACACATATATTTCCTTGTTATGTCAGCTGAGGGCTCAGTTGTAACAAGCACACCCTAATATGCAGCTCTTAAGATCTTAGTTTCTGTTTATTTCTTTTTTTTTCTTTCTTTCTTTCTTTCTTTTTTTTTTTTTTGTGACATGGTCTTACTCTGTCACCCAGGCTGGAGTGCAGTGGCATGAACATGGCTCACTGCAGCCTCTGCCTCCTGGGTTCAAAAATCCTCCCACCTCAGCATCCCAAGTAGCTGAGACCACAGGTATGTGCCATCATGCCTGAAATTTTCTAAAACATTATTATTATTTTTTGTTTGTAGAGCTGGGGTTCTTGCCATGTTGCCCAGGTTGGTCTTGAACATCTGGGCTCAAGCAGTCTGCCCATCTTGGCCTCCCAAAGTGCTGGGTACAGGTGGTAGCCACCGTGCCTGGCCAAGATCTTTTTTTCTAATGCCATAGTCCAATAAAAGGAACTACAGCTCCTTGAAGAAATAACTTGTTCTGGGATTGGTGTAGGAAGTGTACAAGATGAGTCTGGAGAATCTTATAGGACCAGAAAGTAAGAAAATATTAAAAAGAAAAAAATCCACAATATTGTGAACATGTCAAAGAAACACAGGAGCCAACTGAAAGAGCACCCAATAGCCAAAAGTGGAATAATATGAGCAAAAAGAAACAAAAAAATTCCAAAAAGATATAGTAGTATTAATTTATAACCCAAAGTATAAAATAAATATCCATGAATCTACACTGATGTCAACTAATGATTACATTCATAAATAAATGAGGATAGCGAGACAAATCTCCCATGTGAAGTAATTCCAAATAATACATGTAGATAGTGGTCCTCAAGGAGAGGCAGCCTGACTCCTCACTCCTGAAATGTGGGATGGGCAGAGTCACTTTCTCCCAAAGATTATAGCATGTGTGGGTAACATCACAGTGGGAAAGCCTAACGGATATTACTACAAGCAGGTTGTCAATCACTTGGGACGCTAGATGAGGCTGGTAGAACAGGCTGTGCTTATACAATTTATTCATTGTAAGTTGTGGTTTCTGTTAAAGTTAACTCTTTTGTAAGTACATATATTCTGTTTAGCTTTCCATTTATCAAATAAAGTTTTATGGCTAGGATATCCAGGGCTCTAGCTTCCTATCCACCTGCCTCAAAATGTTGTGTCACGAACTGGTAACAACAGTTTATCATTTAAAAAAAACCCCTCCAAGCTAAAATCTTGGTAGACGGTAAGGGGAAACAAGAAAAACAATTAACTCTGCTTGTAGGCAAATCCCTAGCCTGGAAACACTTTTCCTCTTCTAAGGGTGGATAAATAAAAATCATTATAGAGCTCATGAAATCATGCTGCAACATAAAAGATAAAAACAAAAATCCATAGGATGGCTATAAATTCAGAAATGATTAACCACAAGAAAATAATTAATTTTAAAAGTAAATCTGCTCTGAGTTCTTAATAAAATGTAAGAAAACTTGATTTTATGATACAGTTAATCAAAGCTACAATGATAAAGCCTTAAACAGAATAAAAAATTAGTTTTCTCAAAACATACACAAGCAAAGAGGTAAGAAAAAAATATGAGGGGGATAGAAAGGCAGAGGAGGCAAACATAATAGAAGCTAGGAAGCACAGAAACAGAAACTGCAGAGATTTTAAAAATATACAAGTGATATACAGACTAGATTCAAAAGGCTTTTAGAATGCAAGAGAAAATGAGAAGGCAATTAATGTGAAAAGTAATTAACTTTTAAAGATGGGAGAAAATGGAGGTAAGACATTAAGACAGTAGGGTGGTTCTGAAGAAGAATAAACAAATATAGATAATTTACATATTAAATCATTGGTTCTTAGAAAAACGGGAAAATTCCCAAGTCTTTTTATGAGGCTAATATTGATATGAAGCATGACAGACTGCATTTAAAAAAACTTTACAGATCACTTTCACTTAAAAATGCTGATATAAAAAACATTAGATAAAATATTAGCGAAAACAATTCACGGCATAATAGAAAATTATAGTTCATTCTAGAACTACAAGAATAGCTCATTATAAGAAAATGTATTTATATAATTTATCATAGTATTGATTTAAAGAGAAAAATATATCTCCATAGATTTTAAAAGACATTTCACAAAATTCAATACAATTTTTATAAAAGAAGACAATTTCTATAAAGTGAAAATAAACTAAAAGGAATTGACTAGGTGTTTATAAAATTGCTATAGTAACCTCCAATGACTTTAAAATGCATCATTTTTATTCTCCTTTGAAGTTATTGTAGGATAAAATAAGCAGGAAATTTGTTCATATTTTTAGGAACCAAAATACTAAGTTGAAGAGAATAGAGATACAATAATAATATTATAGAAAGTTATGTTAGAAATCTGTAATCAAATTTTTGAGACGGAAATATCAATATAGACTTATGATCTATATTTATGGCTGTAAAATACACACTTTTTAGCTCTGTTTACTAAAAATGCCCTAGAATCAATAACAACTCAGTAAAATGAGCACCCTCTAGGAAGCAGATTTTATTCTCTAAATACCATTTCCCATTGAAAAGAAACACAGCTTATTATAGAAATCACTGCTACCAGGTCTGAAGGAGAAAGTGCTCAAGATAAGACTAACATGTGCAAAAATAAAACAATGCTATCAGTGATAATTGGAGTTTATCAAAAGGACATAGGAGCTTGCGATAATAGCAAAATGATGAACTGTGATATTTCAAGCTTGTATGATCCCACAGAAGCACGAAAAATCAAGTAGTAAATAGCAAAACCAACTTTGTTGGAGTTTTGGAAAACAGTCAAAAATTTACAGCAGCAAAGAGAACACCCAAACAAGAAAAAGCCATCTTCAAAATAGTAAGCTTGTTTTGTAGAATTTTAATTCACCCTGGCCCCATTGTCTCTGTGGCGTGGTAGTGCCACTTGTCTTGATGTAGCTAGTAGTGCAGTTCCCAGCTCCTTCCCTTTAACAGAAAAAAGAAGAGCAGACCTTATTTACAAATTGTGGTGTATGTATGTTCTAACCTCTCTGCGGAATACCTGAATCCATGAGGCAAGGCACTTAAGTTTTTTAGCTAATTTGGAACTTAGGTGAAAAAAGCAACAGGTACTGCAGGTAAAATAGATAGCTGAGGCAAGAGGTTATAGATCAAGGCATACAATATACCATTTAAGGCTCAGAAGAGAAGCTTGGGTAAGGCATTTTGAGAAATTAGGACATTCAAAAGAAGCTGTATAGGTGAATTTAAAAAACTATTGTGGTGGTTAATTCTGAGTGTCAACTTGATTGGATTGGAGGATACAAAGTATTAATTCTGGGTGTGTCTGTGAGGGTGTTGCCAAAGGAGATTAATATTTGAGGCCATGGGCGGGGAAAGACAGACCCACTCTTAATCTGGGTGGGCACAGTTTAATTAGTTGCCAGCATGGCTAGAATATAAGCAGGCAGAAAAATGTGAAAAGAGAGACTGGCCTAGCCTCCCAGCCTCCATCTTTCTCCCGTGCTGGATACTTCCTGCCCTCGGACATCAGACTCCAAGTTCTTCAGTTTTGAAACTCGGACTGGCTCTCCTTGCTCCTCAGCCTTCAGATGGCCTATTGTGGGACCTTGTGGTCGTGTGAGTTAATATTTAATAAACTCCCCTTTTTATGTGTACATACATATATATATATAATTATATATATAATATCACCCACCTCTCCCCCAGATATATAAAATATATATTATTTATATAATATGTATACTAGAAGATGGCCAAATAGGAACAGCTCTGGTCTGCAGCTCCCAGTGTGATCAACGTAGAAGACGGATGCTTTCTGCATTTCCAGCTGAGGTACCTGGTTCATCTTATTGGTACTGGTTGGACAGTGGGTGCAGCCCATGAAGTGTGAGACAAAGCAGGGTGGGGCATCACCTCACCCAGGAAGCACAAGGGGTCAGGGGATTTCCCTTTCCTAGCCAAGGGAAGACATGACAGACTGTACCTGGAAAAATGGAACACTCCCGCCTAAATACTGTGCTTTTCCAATGGTTTTAGCAAACGGCACTCCAGGAGATTATATCCTGCACCTGGCTTGAAGGGTCCCACGTCCACAGAGCCTTGATCACTGCTAGCGCTGCAGTCTGAGATCAACCTGCAAGGCAGCAGCCTGGCAGGGGGAGGGGTGTCCACCATTGCTGAGGCTTGAGTAGGTATGCAAAGCAGCGGGGGAAGCTTGAACTGGGTGGAGCCCACCACAACTCAGCAAGGCCTGATGCCTCTGTTGACTCCATCTCTGGGGGCAGGGCATAGGTGAACAAAAGGCAGCAGAAACTTCTACAGACTTACGTCCCTGTCTGACAACTCTGAAGAGAGCAGTGGTTCTCCCAGCATGGTGTTTGAACTTTGAGAACGAACAGACTGCCTCCTAAAGTGGGTCCCTGACCCCCATGTAGCCTAACTGAGAGACACCTCCCAGTAGGGGCCGACTGACACATACAGGCAGGTGCCCCTCTGGGTGGAAGCTTCCAGAGGAAGGATCAGGCTGCAATATTTGCTGTTCTGCAGCCTCCGCTGGTGATACCAAGGCAAACAGGGTTTGGAGTGGACCTCCAGCAAACTCCAACAGAACTGCAGCTGAGGGACCTGACTGTTAGAAGGAAAACTAACAAATAGAAAGGAATAGCATCAACATCAACAAAAAGGACATCCACAGCAAAACCCCATCTGTAGGTCACCAACATCAAAGAATAAAGGTAGATAAAACCATAAAGATGTGGAGAAACCAGAGCAGAAAAGCTGAAAATTCTAAAAACCATAGCATCTCTTCTCCTCCAAAGGATTGCAGCTCCTCACCAGCAATGGAACAAAGCTGGATGGAGAATGACTTTGATGAGTTGACAGAAGTAGACTTCAGAGGTTGGTAATAACAAACCTCTGTGAGTTAAAGGAGGATGTTTGAACCCATTGCAAGGAAGCTAAAAACCTTGAAAAAAGATTAGATGAATGGCTAACTACAATAAGCAGTGTAGAGAAGACCTTAAATGACCTGATTAAGCTGAAAACCATGGCATGAGGACTACATGATGCATGCTCAAGCTTCAGTAGCTGATTTGATCAAGTGGAAGAAAGGGTATCAGTGACTGAAGATCAAATTAGTGAAATAAAGCAAGCAGTTTAGAGAAAAAAGGGTAAAAAGAAATGAACAGAGCCTCCAAGAAATATGGGACCATATGAAAAGACCAAATCTACATTTGACTGGTGTACCTGAAAGTGACGAGGAGAGTGGAACCAAGTTGGAAAACACTTTTCAGGATATTATCCAGGAGAACTTCCCCAACCTAGAAAGGCAGGCCAACATTTAAATTTAGGAAATACAGAGAGCACCATAAAGATATTCCTCAAGAAGAGCAAGCCCAAGATATATCATTGTCAGATTCACCAAGGTTGAAATGAAGGAAAAAATGTTAAGGGCAGCCAGAGAGAAAGGTTTGGTTACCCACAGAGGGAAGCCCATCAGACTAACAGCAGATCTCTTGGCAGAAACTCTACAAGCCAGAAGAGAGTGGGGGCCAATATTCAACATTCTTAAAGAAAAGAATTTTCAACCCAGAATTTCATATCCAGCCAAACTATGCTTCATAAGTGAAGGAGAAATAAAATCCTTTACAGACAAGTAAATGCTGAGAGATTTTGTCACCACCAGGCCTGCCTTACAAGAGCTCCTGAGGGAAGCACTAAATATGGAAAGGCACAACCAGTACCAGCCACTGCAAAAACATGCAAAATTGTAAAGACCATCAATGCTAGGAAGAAACTGCATTAATTAATGGGTAAAATAATTAGCTAACATCATAATGACAGGATCAAATTCACATATAACAATATTAACCTTAAATGTAAATGGGCCAAATGTACCAGTTAAAAGACACAGACTGGCAAGTTGGATAAAGAGTCAAGACCCATCAGTGTGCTGTATTCAGCAGACCCATCTCATGTGCAGAGACACACATAGGCTCAAAATAAAGGGATGGAGGAAGGTCTACCAAGCAAATGGAAAGCAAAAAAAGCAGGGGTTGCAATCCTAGTCTGATAAAACAAACTTTAAATCAACAAAGATCAAAAGAGACAAAGAAGGGCATTACATAATGGTAAAGGGATCAATTCAACAAGAAGAGCTAACTATCCTAAATCTATATGCACCCAATACAGGAGCACCCAGATTCATAAAGCAAGTCCTTTGAGACCTACAAAGAGACTTAGACTCCCATACAATAATAATGGGAGGCTTTCCCACCCCACTGTCAATATTAGATGGATAAATGAGACAGAAGGTTAACAAGGATATCCAGGACTTGAACTCAGCTCTGCACCAAGCAGACCTAATAGACATCTACAGAACTCTCTACCCCAAATCAACAGAATATACACATTCTTCACAGCACCACATCACATTTATTCCAACATTGACCACATACTTGGAAGTAAAGCAATCCTCAGCAAATGTAAAAGGACAGAAATCACAACAAACTGTCTCTCAGACCACATTGTAATAAAATTAGAACTCAGGATTAAGAAGCTCACTCAAAACCACACAATTTCCAACTTCATGGAAACTAACAACCTGCTCCTGAATGACTACTGGGTAAATAACGAAAGGAAGGCAGAAACAAAGATGTTCTTTGAAACCAATAAGAACAAAGACAAAACATACTAGAATCTCTGAGACACATTTAAAGCAGTGTGTAAGGGAAATTTATAGCACTAAATGCCCACAAGAGAAAGCAGGAAAGATCTAAAATCGACACCCTAACATCACAATTATAAGAACTAGAGAAGCAAGAGCAAACTCATTCAAAACCTAGCAGAAGGCAAGAAATAACTAAGAGCAGAACTGAAGGAAATAGAGACACAAAATCTCTTCAAAAAATCAGTGAATCCAGGAGCTGGTTTTTCGAAAAGATAAACAAAATTGATAGACTCCTAGCAAGACTAATAAAGAAGAAAAGAGAGAAGAATCCAATAGACACAATAAAAAATGATAAAGGGGATATCACCACCGATCCCACAGAAATACACATTACCATCAGAGAATACTATAAACATCTCTATGCAAATGAACTAGAAAATCTAGAAGAAATGAATAAATATCTGGACATATACGCCCTCCCAAGGCTAAACCAGGAAGAAGTTGAATCTCTGAATAGACCAATAACAGGCTATGAAATTGAGGCAATAATTAATAGCCTACCAACCAAAAAAAAGTCCAGGACCAGACGGATTCACAGCTGAATTCTACCAGAGGTACACAGAGGAGCTGGTACTATCGCTTCTGAAACTATTCCAATCAGTAGAAAAAGAGGGAATTTTACCTAACTCATTTTATGAGGCCAGCATCATCCTGATACCAAAGCGTGGCAGAGACACAACAACAAAAAAGAGAATTTTAGACCAATATCCCTGATGAACATCAAGGCGAAAATCCTCAATAAAATACTGGCAAACTGAATCCAGCAGCACATCAAAAAGCTTATCCACCACGATCAAGTCAGCTTCGTCCCTGGGATGCAAGGCTGGTTCAACATACGAAAATCAATAAATGTAATCCATCACATAAACAGAAGCAATGACAAAAACCACATGATTATCTCAATAGATGCAGAAAAGGCCTTTGACAATATTCAACAGCCCTTCAAGCTAAAAACGCTCAATCAACTAGGTATTGATGGGATGGATCTCAAAATAATAAGAGCTATTTATGACAAACCCACAGCCAATATCATACTGAATGGGCAAAATCTGGAAGCATTCCCCTTGAAAACCAGCACAAGACAGGGATGCCCTCTCTCACTACTGCTATTCAACATAGTGTTGGAAGTTCTGGCCAGGGTAATCAGGCAAGAGAAAGAAATAAAGGGTATTCAGTTAGGAAAAGAGGAAGTCAAATTGTTCCTGTTTACAGATGACATGATTGTATATATAGAAAATCCCATCATCTCAGCCCAAAATTTCCTTAAGCTGATAAGCAACTTCAGCAGTCTCAGGATACAAAATCAGTGTGCAAAAGTCACAAGCATTCCTATATACCAGTAACAGACAAACAGCCAAATCATGAGTGAACTCCCATTCACAATTGCTACAAAGAGAATAAAATATCTAGAAATCCAACTTACAAGGGATGTGGAGGACCTCTTCAAGGAGAACTACAAACCACTGCTCAACGAAATAAAGGAGGACACAAACAAATGGAAGAACATTCCGTGCTCATGGATAGGAAGAATCAATATTGTGAAAATGGCATACTGCCCAAGGTAGTTTATAGATTCAATGACATCCCATCGAGCTACCAATGACTTTCTTCACAGAATCGGAAAAAACTACTTTAAAGTTCATATGGAATCAAAAAAGAGCCCACATTGCCAAGACAATCCTAAGGCAAAAGAACAAAGCTGGAGGCATCACGCTACCTGACTTCAAACTATACTACAAGTCTACAGTAACCAAAACAGTATGGTACTGGTACCAAAACAGAGATATAGACCAATGGAACAGAACAAAGCCCTCAGAAATAACACCACACATCTACAACCATCTGATCTTCGACAAACCTGACAAAAACAAGCAATGGGGAAAGGATTCCCTATTTAATAAATGGTGCTGGGAAAACTAGCTAGCCATAAGTAGAAAACTGAAACAGGATCCCTTCCTTATACCTTATACAAAAATTAATTCAAGATGGATTAAAGACTTAAATGTTAGACCTAAAACCATAAAAACCCTAGAAGAAACCTAGGCAATACCATTCAGGACATAGGCATGGGCGAGGACTTCATGACTAACACATCAGAAGCAATGGCAACAAAAGCCAAAATAGACAAGTGGGATCTAATTAAACTAAAGAGCTTCTGCACAGCAAAAGAAACTACCATCAGAGTGAACAGGCAACCTACAGAATGGGAGAAAATTTTTGCAATCTACCCATCTGACAAAGGGCTAATATCCAGAATCTACAAAGAACTTAAACAAATTTACAAAAAAAAAAAAACAAAAAACTATCAAAAAGTGGGCAAAGGATATGAACAGACTCTTCTCAAAGAAGACATTTATGCAGCCAACAGACACATGAAAAAATGCTCATCATCACTGATCATCAGAGAAATACAAATCAAAACCACAATGAGATACCATCTCACACCAGTTAGAATGGTGATCATTAAAAAGTCAGGAAACAACAGGTGCTGGAGAGGATGTGGAGAAATGGGAACACTTTTACACTGTTGGTGGGACTGTAAACTAGTTTAACCATTGTGGAAGACAGTGTGGTGATTCCTCAAGGATCTGGAACTAGAAGTACCATTTGACCCAGTGATCCCATTACTGGGTATATACCCAAATAATTATAAATCATGCTACTATAAATACACATGCAAACATTTGTTTATTGTGGCATTATTCACAATAGCAAAGACTTGGAACTAACCCAAATGTCCATCAATGATAGACTGGATTAAGAAAATGTGGCACATATATACCCTGGAATACTGTGCAGCCATAAAAAGGATGAGTACATATCCTTTGCAGGGACATGGATGAAGCTGGAAACCATCGTTCTGAGCAAATTATCACAAGAACAGAAAACCAAACACTGCATGATGTCACTCATAGGTGGGAATTGAACAATGAGAACACTTGGACACAGGGTGGGGAACATCACGCACACACTGGGGCCTGTCGACGGGTTGGGGGCTGGGGGAGGGATAGCATTAGGAGATATACCTAATGTAAATGATGAGTTAATGGGTGCAGCCAACCAACATGGCACATGTATACCTATGTAAAAAACCTGCACATTGTGTACATGTACCCTAGAACTTAAAGTATAATTTACAAAAATGTAAACTCATGGAATATATATATTCCATTAGTTCTGTCCCTCTAGAGAATTCCGACTAATACAGATTTTGGTCCCAGGAGTGGTTGTAGAGGAACAGAATATTATGGATGGCGTTCTTTTGTTGGTTTTGGGGTTTCTGGAGTTGACTGCTTCATATTATTAGACCCCAAAATCCTATGGAGTCTACTTCTAATAGTATGGAGAACACTGATTGTCCTTGATGTGAACTGTTTAAAGAGTTATGCAAAATAAATGCATTTGACACTCCTGAACCTGACTCATCGCTTATGAGAGACAAGGAGTTTCGTGACTCTATACATAATACCTTTGACCATATGTGGAGAACTGAGGAGCATAATGAAACTGCTTGTTTGCTGCTAAGTTCAGTAGGCAAAGCATTGAAAGAAAATGATGAACTCAGGGATTCTATCCCTTGGCTTCAGAAACAGATACTGAGCTTCAAATCTGGTAATTTTGCCCTGAGTGAGAGGCTTTTCACCTGTAGAGAAAAAGCTGAAATGGTGGAAAAACAGGCACATTCTCTTATGATGCAAGTGGTTGACCTGAAACAAAAGGTGCATGCACAGTCTTGCCTGGTGTTTGCTGTTAAAGTGAGGGCATTGACTGGAAAAGAATGGGACCCTGAAACTTGAAATGGGGATGTATGGGAGGACCCTGATGAAGCTGGGGACACTGAGTTTGTAAATTCTGATGAAACTTTTTTGCCAGAAGAAACAGCTTCCCCATTCCCAGTAGTGGCAACATCCCCTCCCCAACCCATGCTGCCATCAGCCTTTCCACCTTTGAGGAGATAAATCCTGTGCTGCCTGAGGCAACAGTGATGGCCTCCCCTGAGGCAGTTTCCAGGCAAGACAATGTTGATTCTCCTCAGAAGCCACCCCTAACACCCCTGTTTGCTTCTAGACCTATAACTAGACTAAAGTCCCAGGCAGGCCCCTAGAGGTGAGGTTGGGAGTGTGACCCATGAGGAGGTGCACTACACTAGAAAAAAACTGCTTGAGTTTTCTAATTTATGTAAACAGAAATCTGGAGAACAGGCATGGGAATGGATAGTAAGGGTGTGAGATGATGGTGGAAGGAACACAGAATTGGATCAGGTGAAATTTATTGATTTGGGCCCACTAAGTTGAGACTCAGCATTTAATGCTGCAGCTTGGGAGTTTAAAAAGGTTCTAATAGTTTATTTGCTTGGTTAGCTGAAATATGGATTTAAAAAATGGTCCACTGTGAGCAAGCTGGAAATGCCTGATCTCCTTTGGTTTAACGTAGATGAAGGGATCTAAAGACTTAGGAAGAGTGGGATAGTGGAGTGGATTAGTCACTTTAGACCTACTCATCCCAGCTGGGAGGGTTCAGAAGCTATACCCTTGACCAATGCCTTGTGAAGTAGATTTGTCAGGGCAGCACCTGAATCTTTGAAGAGCCCTGTATTTGCTTTTCTCTGTATATCAGATCTAACAGTAGAAACTGCAGTCACTCAACTACAAAATTTAAATACAATGGGAATAATTGGATCTCGAGGTGGCAGGGGCCAAGTGGCAGCACTCAACCATCAAAGGCAAGGTTGGTGAAGCTACCATAATGGACAGCAGAGGCAAAGCAGCAATCAGAATAGTCTGACTCGTGTAGAGCTCGCTGGCATTGGCTCATTCATCACAATGTTCCCAGAAGTGAAATTGATAGGAAGCCTACTGCTTTCTTTCTTAATTTATACAAGCAGGAAACTTCCAGGTCAAATGGACAAAAGACTAATTTGAATTATATAAACAGAATCATGACCCCTCAATTTCCAGACTTGAGCCAGTTTACAGACCCAAAACCCCTTGAATGAATGGGGAGGCTGGTCCCGTTGAGGAAGGACCCCACTATATTACCAACAGTTTATGCAGTGAATCTTTCTCCAGTCCTTCCCCGAGGAGACCTCTGGCCTTTTACCAGGGTAACTGTGCATTGAGGAAAGGGGAATGATCAGAACTTTCAGGGACTGCTGGACACTGGCTCTGAGCTAACAGATCCTAGGGGACCCAAAATATCACTGTGGTCCTCCAGTTAAAGTAGGGGCTTATGGAAGTACAGTAATTCATGTAGTTTTAACTCAGGTCTGACTTACAGTGGGCCCAGTGGGTCTCTGGACTCATCATGTGGTCATTTCCCCAGTACCAGAATGTATAATTCACAGGGACATACTTCATAGCTGGCAGAACCCCCACATTGGCTCCCTGGCTGATAGGATGAGGGCTATAATGGTGGGAAAGGCCAAATGGAAGCCATAGAGCTGACTCTACCTAGAAAAATAGTAAATCAAAAACAATATTGCATCCCTAGAGGGATTGCAGAGATTAGTGCCACCAGGAAGGACTTGAAAGACGCAGGGGTGCTGATTCCCCCCACATCCCCATTCAACTCTCCCACTTGGCCTGTGCAGAAGACAGGTGGATCTTGGAGAATGACAGTGGATTATTGTAAGCTTAACCAAGTGGTGATTTCAATTGCAGCTGCTGTGCCAGATATGGTTTCATTGCTTGAGCAAATTAACACATCTCCTGGTACCTGGTATGCAGCCACTGACTTGGCAAATGCCTTTTATCCCCATTCCTGCCCATAAGGGCCACTAGAAGCAATTTGCCTTCAGCTGGCAAGGCCAGCAATATACCTTTACTGCCCCACCTCAGGGATGTATCAACTCTCCGGCTTGGTGTCATAATCTTATTCGGAGAGACCTTGATTCTTTTCACTTCTGCAAGAAAATCACACTGGCTCATTACACTGATGACATTATGCTGATTGGATCCAGTGAGCAAGAAGTAGCAAACACACTGGACTTACTGGAGAGACATTTGCATGCCAGAGAGTGGGAAATACATCTGACTAAAATTCTGGGAACTCCTACCTCAGTATAATTTCTAGGGGTCTAGTGGAGTGGGGCTGGTTGGGGTATTCCTTCTAAGGTGAAGGATAAGATGCTGCATTTGGCATTTGGCCCCTCCTACAACCAAAATGGAGGCACAATGCCTAGTAGGCCTATTTGGCTTTTGAGTGTGTTACTCCAGCGCTTTTATTGAGTGACCTGAAAGGCTGCCAGTTTTGAGTGGGGTCCAGAACAGGAGAAGTCTCTGCAACAGGTCCAGGTTACTGTGCAAGCTGCTCTGCCACTTGGGCCATACGACCCAGCAGATCCAATGGTGCTTGAGGTGTCAGTGGCATATAAAAATGCTGTTTGGAGCCTTTGGCAGACCCCTATACGTGAATCACAGCAGAGGCCACTAGGATTTTGGAGCAGGACCCTGCCCTCTTCTGCAGATAACTAGTATCCTTTTGAGAGACAGCTCTTGCCCTGTTACTGGGCTTTGGTGGAAACTGAACGTTTGACTATAGGTCATGAAGTCACCGTGTGACATGAACTGCCTATCATGAACTGAGTGCTTTCTAACCCATCTAGCCATAAAGTGGGTCATGCACAGCAACATTCCATTATCAAATGGAAGTGGAATACACATGATCAGGCTGGAGCAGCTCCTGAAGGCACAAGTAAGTTACATGAGCAAGTGACTCAAATGTCCATGGTTTCCACTCCTCCTCCCATCCTGACTTCTTTTCCCAGCCTGCACCAGTGATCTCATGGGGAGTTTCCTATTATCAGTTGACAGGAAGAGAAGACTAGGGCCTGGTTCACAGATGGTTCTGCATGATATGCAGGCACCACCTGAAAGTGGACAGCTGCAGCGCTACAGCCCCTTTCTTTTTTCTTTTTCTTTTTTTTTTTTTTTGACATGGAGTCTGGCTCTGTCACCCAGGCTGGAGTGCAGTGGCGCGATCTCAGCTTACTGTAACCTCCACCTCCCAGGTTCAGATGATTCTCCTGCCTCAGCCTCCCAAGTAGCTGGGACTACAGGTGCCTGCCACCACGCCAGGCTAATTTTTGTAGTTTTAGTAGAGACAGGGTTTCACCATGTTGGCCAGGCTGATCTCAAACTCCTGACCTCAGGTGATCTGCCTTGCTTTGGCCTCTCAAAGTGCTGGGATTACAGGTGTGAGCCACACCTGGCTACACTGGCTAATTTTTGTATTTTTAGTAGAGACGGGGTTTCACCATACTGGCCAGGCTGATCTCGAACTCCTGACCTTGCGATCTGCCCACCTCAGCCTCCCAAAGTGCTGGGATTACAGGTGTGAGCCACCATACCTGGCCCCTTTCTAGGACATCCCTGAAGGATAGCGTGAAGTGAAATCTTCCCAGTGGGCAGAACTTTGAACAGTACACCTGGCCGTGCATTTTGCATGGAGGAAGAAATGGCAAAATGTACAATTATATGCTGATTGATGGGCTGTATCCAGTGGTTTGGCTGGATGGTCAGTGACTTCAAAGAAGCATGATACAAAAATTGATGACAAAGAAATCTGGCGAAGAGATATGCAGATGGACCTCTCTGAGTGATCAAAAACTGTGAAGGTATTTGTATCCCATGTGAGTGCTCACCAATGGGTGACCTCAGCAGAGGAGAATTTAAATAATCAAGTGGATAGAATGACCCATTCTGTGGACACCACTCAGCTTCTTTCCCCAGCCACCCCTGTCATCATCCAATGGGCCCATGAACAAACTGGCCAGTGGCAGGGATGGAGATTACACATTGGCTCAGCAACATGGACTTCTACTCACCAAGGCTGACCTGGCTATGGGCACTGCTGAGTGCCCAGTTTGCCAGCAGCAGAGAACAACACTGATCCCTCGATGTGGCACCATTCCTCAGGGTTATCAGCCAGCTAGCTACCTGGTGGCAGGTTGATTATACTGGACCTCTTCTATCATGGAAAGGGCAGAAGTTTGTCATCACTGGAATAGACAGCTACTCCAGATATGGGTTTGCCTATCTTGCTTGCAATGCTTCTTCCAAGACTACCATCCACGGATTCACGGAATGCTTTACCCACCATCATGGTACTGCACCCAGCATTGCCTGTGACCAAGGCACTCACTTTATGGCTAAAGAAGCCATATCAGTGAAGCCACAGCCATGGCAGTGGGCCCATGCTCATGGAATTCACTGGTCTTATCATGTTCCCCATGATCCTGAAGCAGCTGGATTGCTAGAACGGTGGAATGGCCTTTTGAAGTCACAATTACAATGCCAGCTAGGTGACAATACTTTGCAGGGCTTGGGCGCAGTTCTCCATAAAACCATGTATGCTCTGAATCAGCATCCAATATATGGTACTGTTTCTCCCATAGCCAGGATTCATGGGTCCAGGAAGCAAGGGGTGGAAGTGGAAGAGGCACCACACACCATCACCCCTCATGATCCACTAGCAAAATTTTTGCTTCCTGTTCCTGGGACATTACGTTCTGCTGGCCTAGAGGTCTTAGTTCCAGAGGGAGGAACACTGCCACCAGGAGACACAACAATGATTCCATTAAACTGGAAGTTCAGATTGCCACCTGGACACTTTGGGCTCCTCCTACCTTTAAGTCAACAGGTTAAGAAGAGAGTTATGGTGTTGGCTGAGGTGATCAATTGACCCAGACTATCAAGATTAAATCAGTCTACTATTCCACAATGAAGGTGAGGAAGAGTATGCATGGACTGCAGGAGATCCATTAGGGCGTCTCTTAGTATTACCATGCCCTGCGATTAAAGTCAGTGGGAAACTACAACAGCCCAATCCAGGCAGGACTATAAATGACCCAGAACCTTCAGGAATGAAGGTTTAGGTCACACCACCAGGAAAATCACCATGACCTGCTGAGGTGCTTGCTGAAGGCAAAGGGAATACAGAATGGGTAATAAAAGAAGGTAGTCATCAATACCAGCTATGACCATGTGACCAGCTGCAGAAATGAGCACTGTAATTGTCATATTTCCTTCTTCTTTTGTTAAAAACATGTTTTTGTGCATGTGTATATGTGTACTAAGAAAATAAATTCCTTTTATTTCCTTTCTTCTTTATGATGTGACATAAGATTTATTGACTTCTTGTCAGCATTTAAGTATTGTTAACTTTAATAGTATTTGGGTTGGGGAGTGGTGTGTTTCTGGTCATACGAAGGATAGCTGTATTATGTTAGGTATAATTATGACTTTATTTTTGTCTTCATTTGAAGATTAGGTATGATCTCAGGAGATGTGTATGGGTTCAGGTTGACAAGGGGTGGACTTGTGATGGTTAATGCTGAGTGTCAACTTGATTGGATTGAAGGATACAAAGTATTGATCCTGGGTGTGTCTATAAGGGTGTTGCCAAAGGAGATTAACATTTAAGTCAGTGAGCTGGGAAAGGCAGACCCATTCTTAATCTGGGTGTGCACAATCTAATCAGCTGCCAGCATGGCTGGAATATAAGCAGGCAGAAAAATGTGAAAAGAGACTGGCAGGCCGGGCGCGGTGGCTCAAGCCTGTAATCCCAGCACTTTGGGAGGCCGAGACGGGCGGATCACGAGGTCAGGAGATCGAGACCATCCTGGCTAACAAGGTGAAACCCCATCTCAACTAAAAAATACAAAAAATAACTAGCCGGGCGAGGTGGCGGGCGCCTGTAGTCCCAGCTACTCAGGAGGCTGAGGCAGGAGAATGGCGTAAACCCGGGAGGCGGAGCTTGCAGTGAGCTGAGATCCGGCCACTGCATCCCAGCCTGGGCGACAGAGCGAGACTCCCTCTCAAAAAAAAAAAAGAAAAGAGACTGGCTAAGCCTCCCAGCCTACATATTTTTCCTGTGCTGCATGCTTCCTGTCCTGGAACAGCAGACTCCAAGTTCTTCAGTTTTGAAACTCGGACTGGCTCTCCTTGGTCCTCAGCCTTCAGATGGCATATTGTGGGACCTTGTGACTGTGTGAATTAATACTTAATAAACTCCCCCTTGTATATATATCTGTTCCATTAGTTCTGTCCCTCTAGAGAACCCTGACTAATACAGCTATGTGCATGCTCAGGGTAACATGCATTCTCAGAAAAGACCTGAGAAGAATTGAAGCTTTCACTTCAGGTTGATTCCTAGGTTCAGAGAAGCCTAGCTAAGTATTGAAGAAGTACCCTGATAGAGAGGCAATCTGAAAAGACTGAAAGATATTTTCTTTCTTTTTATTTCTCTTCCTCCTTTTTTTTTTCTCTTGATGTTCAAGGAAGGAAATCTTTGTCAAACTATTAATATGAGCGAAAGGAAAAACTTCACATTAAAATTAACAGTCTTTGCAAAAATTGTCTGGAAAAGGCTCAAAACAGGAAGATCACTGTTGCCTTTGACAATCAAAAACAAAGAAAACAAAAAAGAAAAACAAAACCCCGCAGCAAATCCTGGAGAAGGAACTTAATTTATAATAACTTAACTTAATAATAACTTAATTTCCGGAGTTGCTACATTATAATGGTCAAATGCCCAGTTTTCAGCAATAAATGACAAGACATGAAAAGAAATGGGAAAATATGACTCATTCAAAAGAGCAAAATGTTGATTCTGACAGAAACAGTCCCTCAGGAATCCTAGGTATTGGATTTACTAGATAAGACCTTAAAACAATTGTCTTAAATATGCCAAAAGGCCTAAAGGAAAATGTGGACAAAGAACTAAAGAAAATCAGAAAATTAATGTATGAACAAACTGAGAATATGAGTTAAAAAAAGATAAAAATTATAAAAAGGAACCACACATAAATTCTGGAACTAAAAATCACATTAACAGAAATAAAAAGTTGACTAGAGGAATTCAAAGATTCAAAGCAGATCTTTGATTTGAGAAGGCAGAATAAAGAATTAGCAAACTCAAAGATTAGGCAATTGAAATGATCAGATCTGAATAGCAGAAATAAATTTAACAAAATACTAGCAAACTGAATTCAGCAGCATATTAAAAGGATTATACTTCATGACCAAGTGGTATTTATTGTTTGTAAAGCAAGGATGGTTCAAATATGAAATCAGTTGATGTAATATATCACATTAGCAGAAGGAAAGGGGAAAAAACATATGATTGTTTCAACTGATGCAGAAATAACAGTTGACAAAATTCTAAACTCTTCCATAATTCACTTAATAAACTAGGTATAGAAACTTATTTAGTGTCATAAAGGACATATGTGAAAAACACAAGCTAGTACCATACTCAGTGATTAAAGGCTAAATATTTTTCCCTAAATTTAGGAACTAGGAAAGGATGCCATTTGTACCATTCTACAAAAAACAAAAAACAAAAAACAAAACAAAACAAAAAAGGCAGCACTGGAAGTTATAGCCAAAGCAATTACGAAAGAAGATAAAGAAAAAAGACATCCAAAGTGGAAAGAAACTAAAATGGCCTCCATTCACGGATGACATAATCTTACAAAACCCCAAAGATTCCACAAAAAAAGTTAGAGCTAATAAATTCAGCAACGTAGCAGGATTCAAAATCAATACACAGGTATCAAATGCATTTTTATATATGAACAATGAACAATTCAAAAAGGAAATTGAGAAATAAATTCCATTTACAATAGCATCAAATCAGTAAAATACTTAGGAATTAACTTGACCAAGGAGACAAAATAATTGTACACTGAAAACTATAAAATATTGCTGAAAGAGATTGAAGACATGAATGGAAAGGCATTTCATGTTCGTGGCCTGGAAGACTTAATATTGTTAAGATGACCCAAGTAATCTGTGAATATAATGCAGTAACTATCAAAATATCAATAATGTTGAAATTCAAGGAGCAGAAAAATTCCAGAAATAGAAATTCCAGAAATCCAATGCTAGAGATTAAAAAAAGACAAAAAAACAAAAACAAAAACAAAAACAAAAACAAAACAAAAAAAAACCTTCTCTTAAATTTCATATGGAATTCCAAGGGACTCCAAATAGCCACAATAATCTTGAAAAAGAAGAAAAAAGTTGATGGACTAGCACTTTTAAAGTTTATTACAAAGCTACAGTAATCAAAATGGTGTGTTACTGTCCATAAGACAGACATACATAGCAATGTAATGGGGCAGAGAGCCCAGAAACAAACCCTTCCATAAACAGTCAAATGATTTTTGACAAAATTTTTAAGGTAAAGAAAAACGTGGCTCTGCACTGGATGTGAGAGACACTTGGAATTAGCACCAAAATGCCTTGTCTGATAGCATCTTTGCACTGTACATGGAAAAATGTGGACGTTGACCTAAGAATTACAATTTAAAAGAAACAAAGCTGTAAAAGTAACTGTAAACTTCTACTGGGTATTGTGTTTTACATTTTTTTGTTGTTGTTAATTGTATGAATTGAAGAAAGAGAAACTATGGGTTGCAAAAATAGGGTGAGAGAGAGAGACAGCTAAGGATCACAATCTGTGTTTAGTCTATATTCTTGGAAGCAGCATATTTTATTTGTCCAGCAGAAACTGTTGAATGTCTCAGAGATTTCAAAGTAGAGAAAAATGATAAAGAGTAATACTATGTTTTAAAATAGTTTACCTCCTATAAAAGAGAAAGCTCAGGCAGACATTACCTCTTTATTTCTCCATGTGGGTATGTGTGATCTGTCACACATGAGCTAATAATACCAAGGTTGTGGATGGGACCCTTGACTACATATTGTCTTTTTGACTCTCACTCAACTATCCTATCAAGTGTGGTGGGGCTGATGTGAATTCACAACCAATGTCAGGAAAACCAGTAGAAAATATGTAAGCTTATCACAGTGAGCTGGACATATATGAAAGGGTAAAAACAACAGCATGTTCTATGAGGGGTAGGATGAGTGCAAAAAAGCAGATATTTGAAGGGTCTTGACTGTTTGTGTGTACTTTTAAGGATAATAAAGTAGAAATACATATGGAAAATTTTAGAGCAATTGAGTGGTTATTTTTTACCATCTCATTTGTTCCTTAAACTCTTGACTTTTTTCCTTGAAGATTGGTTTGTAACTTCTGAAACATCACCAAAAGTAGAAACAATGTATACACCAAGAACACTTGGGTGTGTAGAAGTTTTCAACATGCAGGCATTATTAAAGCACAACTTTATAGCCCAAGCAAAGCAAGGCCCTGAGTTAATTATTTCTCTAAGCCAGTCAACAAATTGATTTCAAGAAAAAAAAATAATTTGGAGCTGATGTGTTGAAACAAGTTTCTGTGCATGTAGACAGGTTACATTTTCTGCATGTAACCTACTCCTATTATTATTATTTTGGCTCTGAGATTTATAAAAAAATTTTCCTACTCAATTTTAATCTAAATTATTTTAGCTCCTTAAAATATACTGGAAGACTTAGTAGGACTACTACAAAAACATTATCTGGGAGCCTAAAGATCTATTTCAGTCATTTCAAAAATATTTTCACAGGAACTTATTTCTTGGTAAATGTGACATTTTGAAATAGAAATAATTTTAACGTTTGTGCTGAATCTCAATGGTATAATGGCAGGTCCAGACTTAAGGTATTTGTGTGGTCAAGCCATCAGCTTGCCCTGCGGGGATTGGTGACTGTGAATCAAAGGAAGAAATGGTTAGTGGAAGGCCATGGGGTTGATGGAAAGAAATTGTCAGTGCTGTTGCATATTTGCTATTTCTTCCCTGTTATTTTGCTATAGAATTTCTGCATAATATACTTTTCCTTCTACTCACATTGGTTTTGTCTTTCCTTAAAGCCACTGTACATTTATACTAGTAACAAACTTTTACATTGAAATATCTACCAGTTTTTAAAAGTAACTCTTTTCAAGAATAATCAACTATCATGGCTCCCTAGACCAGGAAGTAGGAACCCCAGAAATATTCATCAAGTGAGTTAATATTTAGATAAAAGGTTTATTTTTTCAATCATAATTGTATAAAGTCTTCAAAACCATTCTTGTACCCTAGAACCAGCACGTATATAAGGAACTAGAAGACTATATCTGACTGGAGTTGTGTATCTCTCTCCTTGGGTTACATGCAGGCATTCATGAGAACAGGAGATCATCTTTAAACTTTGCTCTCACTTCAGCCTGGAGTTTCCTGGAGAAAGATGTAATTGAAGTCTTGCCGCTTCCAGAATAATTGTGTCTTATTATTATACCTTTGTTATTTTTTTACACTTTATTGAAGGTTAAATTAAGCCATTAGTATGTGTTACCTGACAGATAAATTGCTTTTTTTGTCTCAGTTCTGAGTAAGATTTTAAAAATAAGTTTACAGTTAAGGTTGGATTGCCTTCTTTTTTATTGAAAGGTTTAATTTTCTTAAGAATTCTGTAATCTAATTGCATGGTAAAAATGAATTGAATAACGTTATATTTATCCTTTGATTAATCATGCTAAATGAAGGTCCACCTTCACAAATCCTTTGATTTAAGATTCTTTCTATGACACCAAAGTTTCTTTCCTTTGTGTTTTTTTTTTTTTTCTTTTTTTTGAGATAGAGTCTCACTCTGTCTGTCACCCAGGCTGGAGTGCAGTTGGGCCATCTCGGCTCACTACAAGCTCCGCCTCCCGGGTTTACTCCATTCTCCTGCCTCAGCCTCCCGAGTAGCTGGGACTACAGGCACCCGCCACCACGCCTGGCTAATTTTTTGTATTTTTAGTAGAGACAGGGTTTCACAGTGTTAGCGAGGATGGTCTCGATCTCCTGACCTTGTGATCCGCCCATCTCAGCCTCCCAAAGTGCTGGGATTACAGGTGTGAACCACAGCGCCCAGCTAAAAGTTTCTTTACTTTTTAATCAAGCCCTTCTAAAAACTGCGTGTAGTTACATACCTCACAATTTTTAACATCCAAAATATTTATGACTAATAAGATGAAAATGTAGGAAAGAAAGGAATTCATTAAGATTGTGTTCATTATAGTTAGTATAACAACTTTTTATTCTTATAACCCATCCTCAATAATATGGTAACATTCCTTTTTAGTACTTGTTGATTACAGATTCTCAAGGAGATCACCAGAAAAACTTTGCTTTGATCAAGCAAAGCCAAATTTGTCAAATTTACTGTAGTAAGAAAGAATATCATTTAGATAAATAGATTTATCAATTGATTAATCAATCTATAGACAGAGAGATAGGTGGCTGGCTGGCTGGATTGATGGATGGATGGATAGATGAATGGACAGACGGATAGATGAACAGATAAACAGGTAGATACAAAGGTAGAAATAAAGAGGAAGGAAAGAGAAAGAAGGAAAGTCTTAGTAGTTTATCGGAAGAAGAAAGTCAGGAGTAGAAGTAGGAACATGGTTTGGAGGTTTGAGCTCAAGTGAATTAAGGCAGGTATTTCAAGGCAGGGAACTGATTGGGACTGGACACATTTGTGGCATAAATAGAATTTGTGGATATAGCAAGATAAGAGTCTTCTAACAAGTTGTGATAAGTAGAAAAGAGCTGTTTGCTCAAGTGAGCAATCTATTGTCTCAGTAGGAGAGCTATTTGTGCACACAAGCACACTGTTAGCCTAGAAAAATTGGTTTGCAAGAGTTTGTTGAAGCAAACAGGGAAGTATTGTATTTGTTTAAGGTTTTTATCTTCCTAGAACAAACTGCCAAAGTGTTGACATAGGTGGTCTCAGTTCTTAGTCTCTCAAAAGATAAGCTGTGTTGATACGGGTTGTCGCAGTGTCTGGCTGTTTGCAATCATACCACCTTTAAACCCCTTAGAATTAAGAGATGGTGAGTACGTGTTAATGTTCAGATATGAGTCTTCGTTCAGATTGCTCCAGCGTAACTAGATTTTCTCCCGCAGTAGAGCAGAAAAGCTAAGAATACATTGGAACTCTTAGCGTGCTGGTTGTCTGCTTATACCAGCTGTCAAGCTGCTGTTTTGTTAACAAGAAGTTTAGTGGACATCTATTTTATACAGCATCACATCACAGCCAGAACGGAACATGGAAATACCTAGGCAGATGTTTAGCCTCCCAGGGAAGAACTTCCCAGGATGCCAGCTCAAGCGAAACTGGAGTGCAATCACTCCTTTCTAATTCTTCTAGAGAAAACAGGAAAACTGATGGAGAAGGCAGAGAGGATAGTGGGGGGTTGGATACCCAGGGCTTGAAAAATAGCATCAAACTGAGTTTTCTCCATTCATGATTTAACAAGGCTACTTAAAGGAATCCTCATAAGTAGAGTTAAAATTGTAATTCAACGTTAAGCTACTAGTTTTGTTACTAAAATGAAGATTACCAAACAGAAGGTGGAAGCCTCTTGAATAACATGTTGGACTGTAGAGAAATGGCAGGGAGTACCCTTTGAAATCAAATCCAAGAGAAGGAAAACTGGATGGAGAAAGATCATAGGAAATCATTAAGGGACTTAAGGAGAAAGAGATGAGAGAACGTTGTCCGTTTTAAGCAAGCTTGCAGACGCTTTTAGGCATCGTTTAATTTCATTTCACTGGCAGGCCTTTTAGATGACAATGGTACCTTACCCTGGCCCCTCATTCCCAAAAGTTGTTCCATCCCAAAGTTACTATTTATTCCCTAGAAGTAAAGTTTCTCACCTGCTATTTGTAAAACTACTATTAATAGAGCCCTCAAAGCGCTCCTGTCTGCCGAGCAAGTAGCAGAAATAGCAACACGCTGCAATCTGCTATCGAAATTTGTCAATTAAAATAATGGATCTTTAGTTGTAAATCGTTACACAGTGTGACTTTAAAGTGAATGGATGAAGTGTGGTGAGGATAAAGAAAGGGCAACAACAAAGAAAACTTGTCAAATGATTCCAAAATTGGGTGGTTTTCATAGAGGGTAGGAAGAAGAATGCAGATTATCACGAAGTTCAGGCCAGCCCAAGGGTATTAACTCTTAGAAGAGACCAGGAGACCTAGGAATACTAATGCTTCTTAGTATTATTTTTTTAAATAGAAGTATTCACTTGAAGTATTTTACTGATGCATACAAAACTTTTATGTTATATATAAGTGCGCATATGGATGAATGTTCGTTAAATGAATGTCAATGTAACCAGCTCCCAGATAAAGTAAAACAGTAGTAACAGTGACCTAGAAAACTTTTGTTTTCTTCTCTCCAGTTACAATAACCCCGGATGTAACCACTTTTCTCTTTTCTCTTGGCGTTAATTCTTTTTTCCTGCTTTTCTTTTTCATATAAGTAGAATCATATTATATTAGCTTTTTTTGTGCCTGGATGTTTTTGCTCAATATTACATCTGTGAGATTTACCCATATTGTTGCTTGTAGTTGTAGTTTCTTCTTTCTGATTGCTATGTAGTGTTGTATTTTGTGAATTTATCACAATTTATCCATTCAACTGTTGATGGACACTTGAGAGGTTTATAACCTTTAGCTGTTACACACAATGCTGCTACCAAAATTCTTTTGTCTTTTTAAAAAAAATTTATTTCCTGTACTTACTCATGTGACAAAAATTCTAGTATTGTCTTTTCTTGAACATATATGCTCTTTTTTGTCGTGTGTGTTACTAAAGGTGAAACTGGTGGATCATAGGATATGCAAATATTCTGCCAGTCAGTCTTCCAAAGTGGTTGTACACTACACTCCTATCAGAGCATGAAGCTCCAGTTACTCCATGTCCTCGCAAACACCTGGTATTTTCTGTCCTTTCCAACGTATCATCCCTCCAATAATATTAAGAATTTTAGTCTCCCCTCCAAATTATGCGTAGTTAGGATGAACAGTCTTTGAAGACAGCAGGGGGCTCAGTGGGCTCCAAGTCAAAACAGACCCAGATGTGGTGGAGGAAAAGCTTCAAACTCTATAGGGTAAAAGTGTGCTAACTTCCGGAAGCCTAAATTTGTTTTCTTTATTATAAAACTGAATATTCCTGTCACAGAACCCTGGTCATGAAGTTCATGTAAAAATTATCTTAAATTTACAAAAAGGGAAGTTTACCCGTTAAAAAAGTCAAATGTCAAAGGCCATCCTTTTTAAACTCTTCTCTGGTGTTTTTCCACAAGGATATATTGCGTATTCTGTAATCACAGAATTGTGTGTATACACTTTTGAATGACAGTATCCTAGAATAGTTCTGATTTGTTCATTTTCACACCTCCTACTTACTTATCGATTTGTTTCATTATTATGTGACTTCTCGACCAAACTACATTTTTTAAGGGAGAAACTGAGTCTGGTTTGTTCAGTTTTGTATGTCCAGTATCTCGATCTGTCTCTGGCACAGGGTAAATAACTCAATAAACATTTTGGTGGGAATAAATGAATGAATGAATGACCACCGAAAGGGGTTTCATAAGCAAATGGAAAGATGAGAAATGTTGCATTTTTAGTTATTTAAATGAAAACATTTTTTATTTAAAGCAACTTAATCTGATGGTAACTAGCTTGTGTTAGACAATTTAAGATGATTCCCTTTATGGTGAGATTTTGTGAGGCTGTAGTTAAAATAAGTCTGCAGACAATCTCACCAAGAGTTACGTAGGCTGGCATGCCAAGACTGAAGAGGGCAGACAGAATATGTAAGATGAAATTGCAGTGCTCTTTCCTACCTACTTGTAATATTCAGTTTCAGTGCGCTTTTCCTACGTAGTTACAATATTTGCCATTAGTTTCACGTTTCCTTGAGTATCTCATCTGCACTTAAAGTATCTAATATTGTCTCCTAGTGAAGGGGAAGCTGGTGTTTTGATCCATAAAGCAGCTGCTATCTTTTGTCACTATTGTTAGTTCTTAGGAGTACTAAATTTAGATATACGGTGGCAACGCATTATTACACACATTTATCATTTATAATTATATGACTGCAAGTCTTCAAGAAGTCATTTTAATTTATTCCTCTATTTCCAGGGATTTAACCATTCCAGATAGATAGCTCTCTACCGGATTCCTAAAATTTTCTGTGAAATGAGATTGTATTACCTCTTTGAATCTCACACTGACAGCCTCATATCCCTAAGCTTTAGCGACCTTTGTCCATACTCAGGATATTATCATCTGAGATTATTCCTGGTTCAGAAAAGTGCTTTCTCTTTTGAGTTTTAAAAAGCTAGCTAAATGGCTTTGCCTTTTCTTGTCGTTTTCCACAGAGGCTGACCCCTGACGCGAAAGCACACTGTCCTGTCTCATCTATAATTATGCTGGTTGCATCTCACTGCCTCCCTAATTTGCATTGTAACTAACGTAAAGGTGGAGGCTGTTGTTTGCAGCCACAGGAATAGCAAATGCAGAGGTGTCGGAAATACTGTCATAGTTGTCTGAGGAAACCTCTGTCAGCATTTTTCAGAAGAAGGAAACAGCAGGAGCTTTTTATAATGTAACTTTAATTACAACGGGCAGGCACCCTGGCATAGGCTGAGGATCTGTTTATGATACACCTGCCAAGGATCATTTGATATGCCTCAAGACATGTGTCTCATAAGTGGTGTCACCCCCTACAGGTGCTAGCCAGCAGTTTTTTCCTTTCTTCCCCGGTCCCTGATCTCCTCTGCTGGCTGTTGGTCTGGCTACTCAAATACACAGCAATTTAAAAGAAAATTAGCAGTGAAGAGAGACGAACAAACCACTTAGTAAAGCCACAATATCTGTGACTCAGCTAAATACCTTTGATTTTCAAGCTGTGGCCGAGAAATCTAAATTAGTAAAATAAAACAAAATGGGTCATTTCTCACCTTCTAATCCTAAATTTATTTGTGGAGATTTAGATTTTGAACGTGACCTTCAAAAGCCTAGCCAGATCATGAAATCTCAGAAGACCAACCAGCAGATGGTAAAACATAGGCTTCCCCGAGGCTTCCTGATGACCTGTTCTATACAAGAGACTATTAGATTTGTTTGTAATTTGGTTTGGCCCAAAACTAATTTAGTTCTGGGTAAGGAAGTATTTAAATCAAAAAAAGAGAATGAGCAAATTTTACCTATTGGTGTTTCTAATAATATTTTGCAGGTAATTTTACATTTTCTCTAATCCTTGGGTAGAATATATTAGATAAGAATCACCAGTATTCCCAGTTCTCTATTTTTAACATAACTTCTTGGAACATGTTTGACTCGGTTATATCAGAGAATCTTTCAGCACTTAAGTTTTATGAACAATAACCGAAATTCAGGACAGTAATATTCAACTTCTTATGAAGTTTATTTCATAGGTACCTGATATTTGCATAGCACTAAAGGCCTGTAAAACATTTCTAGGACTGGTGTGGTAGTTCACACCTGTAATCACAAGACTTTGGGAGGCCAAGGCAGGAGGATGAGTTTGAGCTCAGGAGTTTGAGACCAGCCTGGGCAACATGGCAAAACCCCATCTCTACTAAAAAATACAAAAAATTGGCAAGGTGTGGTGGTCTGTGCCTGTGGTCCCAGCTACTTGGGAGACTGAGACAGGCACTTGAACCTGGGAGGCAGAGGTTGCAGTGGGCTGAGATTGTGGCACTATAGTCCAGTCTGAGTCATAGAGCAAGGCTCTGCCAAAAACAAACAAACAAAAACAAAAAACAAAACAAAACAAAAATAAAAACAACAAAAATTTCCAAAGTAGATTTTCAAAATATTTCTGAATTTCACACTATTATTCTTGCATAGGAAATAAATCTTTGTTGCGAGAATTGGGTGATTTCAACCGAGGCATGAATGAAAGCAAATGCCTATATTTTCAAGCCACTGAGAGGCTAAACTGACTCACGCTCCAGCTGCAAAAATTAGAAGAGTTGCAGGGTCTCCATCCCTCACCCCACCATTAAAGGCTAGCTACCCCTAATTGAGTGGGGCAGGGAGGAAGAGATAGGCTTCACTATCATGATTTGGGTAACTGAAGTTAGTGTGCCTCCAAACACAAAATGGAAGGCATTGAGCCACACAACTGAATATTGCGTAACTCATTCTCTAATGGAAATATAACCTGCTAATATTAAGTATCAGCCAGCCACAGGACATCCAATACAAAGCATTATTGTAGCTTTGTTTTTCTCCATGTATATTCTGCTAACTCATGCACACCAGGGAAGCGAGGGGATATTGGAATCGGTAGCAGATGAATGATGGATGAATCATAAATCGGATTGTGTGTTGGTTTATTTAATTAGTTCATTAGTGTTCTCTGGAAACATTTAGGCATTGTGCAAAATTAATATATACAAGAATAGTTAACTGTCCAATTAGGAAAACATAAATTAGTCACATCATCTATGCTGTAAAAATCACAACTGCCAAAAGAAATTAAACAAATGGAAGGCTAATAAAAAATAAATGTTTTGCAATGTATTTTGAATGCTCTGTGCATAAAGGCACTGTCAGGGAAGTAACCTAAGTTTATTAATAAGGCAACTTTTTCCAAATGAGCTTCGTTATTTGGAATAGCCAATCTCACCTACATATTTTAAAAATGTACTTAGGTATTTATTGATTGACTGGTTGGTGGCGTGAGGTGATCTTTTCAATAGCAGAGTTAATGTAATTTCTAAGATTTTATTTTATACCTAAAATTATGTTACAGAATGGACACAGCTGTTAGACCATATTCCTCTCTGACATATTTTTGAGAAGCTAAAAATTCTACTCGGGTTAATCATTTGTTTTGTTCCTGTCGACCTCAAAGATGACAAACTTGTTGTACGTGGATCCCATTGAATTCAGCAGTGACTATAGTTGAAAGAAAACTTAACTCACAGTAGCATACACCTTATCTTGAACTCTGCGGACTCTGAAAGGTGCTTTTCCCACTCAGTAAGCAAAATTCCTCTCTTCTGTTTCTTTCAATAAACTACCAATTGTGAGAAATCATGGAATTTGGATCGCAAATAAATAAGATAATTTAGTGGTTGCATATCCTATATCACAAGTCTAGAGCTTAACTGTTTTAAAACCTAGAGGTTTGTGATATTATCAGTTACTGTTTAAAATGCACTAACTATCTCTCAGTAGGAAGAGGATGTCGATTTGAATAAAGTCTTTGTTTCCCATGATCTCTGAAGCTTGAATCATGAATTGTAAACTCATTTGCAATTCTAGGATCATATGATTTTCAGAGGCCTGGGAATTTCTGTCACTGGTCATACCACCAGGTAGGTAGAATTTGTGTGTGCAACAGAGCAGGTGCTGCCCATTCAGACTTAGATGAACTCACTGTATGATTCTGGCAAAGGAACAAAGAAAAACCAGTGAATTAAAATGAAAACATTGTTAGGCATTCATGAGCCCATGAGAAACACACACACACCATGCACACATGCGCGCGCGCGCACACACACACACACACACACACAGAGGAATGGCTAAAAACCCAGGCTATTCTGGGTATCCATTGACAATATTGGGAGCAAAATTTAGTCCTGTGGGCAGTTCATGAACATCTTACCTGATGAATGCCTATTGACCCACATAACTGGAAAGCCAGCAATGGATGCCTCTAATTTTCCTAAATGTTTAGCGATTTCTTTGCTTACCGATCCTTTTTGCATCTTAAACTTGTGAATTTTTTAAGGAACATATATTAGAAATTCAAACCTGCTTCTGCTTGCCTCAAATATCTTTATTCAACATTGTTCTGGATTGATAGTCTAGCTGGAAGAGAATTTTTTTTTTTTTTTTTTTTTTTTTTTTTTTTTTTTTTTTGAGATGGGATCTGGCCTTGTTGCAAAGGCGGGAGGCAGCAGTTACCACCTCCCTAGCTCAAGGAAGCCTTGAACCTCAGCCTCCCAAATAGCTGGGACCACAGGCACACACCACTACACCTGGCTAATTTTTTGTATTTTTTGGTAGAGACACGGTTTCACCATGTTGCCCAGGGTGGTCTCAAACTCCTGAGCTCAAGCAATTCACCCACCTCGGCCTCCCAAAGTGGTAGGATTGCAGGCATGAGCCACTGTGCCCAGCCTTAAAAGATAATTTTTTATTAAAAGTTATTTTTACTCTTTACTTAATAATCAGTCGGTTACTTCAGTCCCGTGATTGTTGTTGAGACAACTGTTTCCAGTCTCACAGTCACTTTTCTGTAGGCAATCTCTCCTCCATATTATTTTAATTTCTTTTTTAATAATTATGCTTCCTAAATCTCATCAATTTTCAAAAATTCTCAGCCATGCAATAATATTTTCTCATCCTCTATTTATTTCTCCCTTTTTGAACGCTAATTAGATGTGCATTCCACCTTTATTTTTTTCATCTTCCATGTCTCTTTTCTCTCTTTTTTTCTCTATATTGTTATTTCTATGCTGCATGTTAGGTATTTTTTCCCATAATTTTTTTAGTTAACAATTTTCTCTTTGGGTATAGTAATCCGATTTAAATGATCAATTACATATTTTTACATTTTTAGAAATATATACATATATATTATATTTCTATAAGCTCAACTGTTTTCTTTCACTCTTTCTTTCTCTCTCTCTCTCTCTCTTTCTCTTTCTTTTCCTTCCTTCCTTCTTTCTCCTTCCTTCCTTCTCCTTCCTTCCTTCCTTCCTTCCTTCCTTCCTTCCTTCCTTCCTTCTTTCTTTCTTTTTGCAAATATGTTGGTCACTTTAATCTTGTAATGGTCTTATTTCTGTGTCTGGTAATTCCAGTATATGGCATTCTTGATGTTTCTAATTGTGCCTTTTTGTTGCTTCCACAGACTTTTGGTCAACATTGATAATTTGTTTTAGTGTTCAGTAATTTTAAATGGGGAGTTTAAATTTGGCTGATCTTAGTCTGTGGAGAGCCTGAGAGCCTGGCTTGAAGATGCTTTCTCCCCAGGAGGCTGTATGTTCTTATGCCGGGATTCCATGCAACCATAACCCAACATCAATTTCTGGTCTTTGCCTATTCTGGGACACACAAGTAATGCCAATAAGTAGGTACTTCCTAGCCCTCCCTAGCTGTTTGATGTCCTAGGCTTCAGGCAAAGATGGTTTTAATTTACCATTATTTTGTCTTTTCTTTCTGTTAAAATCTTAGTAAGCAGATTCTTCAAGGTGGCATTGACTTCTGTTTTTCTTTTATTGAGATAGAATTCACATACCTTAGAATTCACTCCTTTAAAGTGTACAATTAAGTGAATTTTAGTATTTTCACAAAGCTAACACCTGTCATCACTGTGTTATTTCAGAACGTTTTCATCATCCCCAAAAGAAACTCACACCCATTAGCATCACCTCCTGTGCCCCGCATCCCCTTGCTTGATACAACCATGAATCTACTTTCCATCTCTATGGATTTGCCTATTCTGGACATTTTCTACAAAATAAATTGTACAATGAGGGTCTTTTATGACTGGCTTCTTTTACTTACCATAATGTTTTCAAAGTTCATCCGTGTTGTAGAATGTATCAAAATGCCATTCTTTTTTAAGGCTGAATAATATTCCACTGTGCAAATAAAATACGTATTGTCTAATTATTGATAGGTTCACAGGCATTTGGGTTGTTTCCACTTTGGGTTTATTATGAATACTATTGCTTTAAATATAGATATACACATTGTTGTGTAGATATAAAGAATTTTTCATTTCCCTTGAGTATAATACCGAGGAGTGGAATTGCTGGGTCATGTGGTAACTCTATCTTTAACTTTTTGAGTAACCACCAAATTGTTTTTACAGAAGAGCTGCACTATTTTTACATTTCTACCAGCAAAGTATAAGAGTATAAATTTCTCCACATTCTTGCCTACAGCTGTTATTATCTATCTTTTCTTATTATAGGCATATGGTGAGTATAAAATGGTAACTCACCGTAGTTTTGATTTCATTTCTCTAGTGACTAACAATAGTGAGTATCTTTTCATACGCATATTGGCTATTTGAATATCATCTTTGGAAAAATGTATATTCAAACCTGTTGTCCATTTTAAAATATTGGATTATCTTTTTATTGTTGAGTTGTAAGACTTCCTTGTATATTTGGGGTAGTAAGCTAATGTTTACAAATATTTTCTCTCATTTTGTGGGTTGTTTTCTCACTTTATTCATCCTGTCTCTTGTAATAAAGAAGTTTTAATTCTGATAAAGTCCAATTTCTGTGCTTGTTTGTACTTTAGATATTATATGTGAGAAACCATTGGTCTTCTTCGCTTACCAATTATGCTGTAGCATCTTCTTCATTTTTGACCACTGGGATTTCTCTTACATGTGTGAATGCTCAGGTACACATTTACACATTTAGCAGTAGGATTGTTATATTTTTTCTAGTATCCTAGGTATTGTGGGAGGGTTTGTCAGAATATTGAGTACATTTTATTTTCAGAAATGGATGTGACAGTTCTTGCTACCATACTGTATGAAGACAGCAAAGTACCTATTGAAATTTTTTTTTTTTTTTTGAGATGGAGTCTCACACTGTTGCCCAGGCTGTAGTGCAGTGGCGTGATCTCAGCTCACTGCAACCTCTGCCTCCCGGGTTCAAGCAATTCTCCTGCCTCAGCATCCTGAGTAGCTGAGATTACAGGTGTACACCACCATGCCTGGCTAATTTTTGTATTTTTAGTAGAGACGGGGTTTCATCATGTTGGTCAGGCTGGTCTCGAACTCCTGATCTTGTTCGTGATCCACCCATCTCAGCCTCCCAAAGTGCTGAGATTACAGGTGTGAGCCACCATGCCCGGTCCTGAAGAACACTGTCTTGGGAACTGCAGAGACCTGAATTCAACTTCTGTTTCCATACCTTAATAGCTGTATGACCTTGAGCAGATTATTTAATCTTTCAAGGTCTGAATATCCTTATGGGTAAAATGGGATGAATGATACCAAGACTTAGTTATTACAGTTGTGATGAGGGTAAAACAAAATAATATGAATGGCTATCATGTTATAAGGGCTCACTAAACATCAGATAGCTTATGTTACTATTGATAATAAAGTTCACTTCAAACTGTCTTTTAAAATCACATGTCAACTATTTAGTCATTGTTTTGTTTTACTAAGGGTAAAATATTCTGGGAATGCTATATTTTCCTAAAGGGGAATTTATTGAGCACTGCTATATTTATTAATTTGTTTTACAAAGTAGGACAGTGAGGCTGAGGAAGGCATAACAGGTTGATGACGCTCACAGAATTAGTGAGTAGTAGAACTGAGGTTTGAATCCAGCTTGTCATGCTTTGAGATAGATATCCATTTTTACTAACTCCAAGGATCTCTTAAATCTATTTTCTCATTTTATATGATCAGTCTTTAGTAACTTTATTCTCCACAAGGCTAATCCCATTATGACTGATGATTTTCTCTCTAGACCTGTTCAATACTGTAGCCACTAGCAATAGAAGGCAATTTAAATTTAAATTAATTTAAATTGAATGAAATTAAAAATTAAGTTTCTCAGCTGCACTTGTAACATTACAAATGGTTTCTAGCCACACGTGTCTAGTGTCTATCATATTGAACAACACTGATATAGAAAGAATATTTCTATAATCGTAGAAAGTTACACTGGACAAAAGTACTGTAGATTTTTTAAAATTAAGGGACCTTATCATGAATAGCAGCACAGCCTTTGTTGGCTACTTCATTGCCCTTCCAAAATCATATCAGACATTTTTTGCTCGCTGCAGCCTGCACTTAACCACATCATGAATGAAAGCCGGGGAAAAGACTCCAGTTTCGTTGGCATTTGTTCTTTCATTGCCCTATGCTTTGGGTAAGTGAATGAGCTGCTGTTTTCCTATCCTAAGCAAGAGTTTGGCAACCATCTCCTCCTGGGGCATACAACAATATTTCAACTCAGAATGACTCACTGCCTAAAAATAAGCTCAAGTAGAGTCCAAACGAAAGTATATCAAAATCACATTCTCCTAAGACTGAACCCTGTGTGACAATTTATTTCTGTTATCTAAATTCTAGTATCTACAGAAATTTGCTGAATCCTGTATACTCTCAACTTTTCTTGTATATAAAAAAGGAAGGGTATTGCATCAGTAAGCATTTATCTCAATTTTGTAAAGAGTAAACATTTTAAGGTAATTTCTTAAAAAGTGAATTTAAAAGTTGATGAGTACAGCAAGGTACTACTACTGAAAATTCTAACATGTAGTGTCTATCACGTGAAGATCGTAACACTTTTTACCCACTGTTCTTAACATCGTGATTCCAGATAGAGAAATTTAAACAAATTTTGGCAAATGTGTTACAAACAGCAGTTATATAGGTGAGGATAAAGAAGATTTCACTGGCTTTTAGATCAATGATTTATTCAGGCTTTGGTATGTTTCTATTTAGGGGACTTTACGACTAGTGGTGATCTAGATTTCAAGATGACCCAGTAGTTAAGAGAAAGGAGATGAGAGCCTCTGCCCTTTTTAGGTAAGTAGAAGTCAAACTGAGTTGACTTTATCCCCATTTCCTGGTCCATGTATTAGTCCGTTCTCATGCTGCTAATAAAGACATAACTGAGACTGGGTAATTTATAAAGAAAAGAGGTTTAATTGACTCACGGTTGAGCATGGCTGGGAAGGCCTCAGGAAACTTAAAATCTGGCCTATACTGTTTCATTTCTCAGCAGAAAGAATATCCCCATTTTCATGGTGTATGTATTAGTCCATTCTCACACTGCCCCTACAGATATACCTGAGACTGGGTAATTTGTAAAGAAAAGAGGTTTAATTGACTCACCATTGAGCATGGCTGGGAAGGCCTCAGGAAACTTACAATCTGGCCTATATTGTTTTATTTCTCAGCAGAAAGAATATAACTTCACCAATTTGTCCTCAATGATAAGGCAGCACTTAGGAAATACCACCCATTTCCACCATGTAAAGACTTAGTGAAAAAGGTAATTTTTAAAATTGAAGGTAAGGAGAGAAAGCATAAAGTGGATGAATTAGCTATCTCAAATGAATGGTTATAAAAAAGTATGCTCTATGAAGGCAGTGAGTGGGCCTGTCTTTTTCTTAACTTTAGATTCAGGGGGATACAGGTATAGGCTTATTACATGGATATATTGGGCTTCTAATGATTCTGTCACCCTAGTAGTAAACATAGTTCCTTATAGGTAGTTTGTCAACCCTTTCTCTTCTTTCTTCCTGTCTCCCTGGTTTTAGAATCCCCAGGATTTATTGTTTCACCTTTGTGCCCATGTGTACCCAATGTTTGGGTCTCAGTTATAAGAAATGCAATATTTGGTTTTCTGTTTCTACATTAATTTGCTTAGGATAATGGCCTCCAGCTGCATCCATGTTGCGGCAAAGGACATGATTTCAATCTTTTTCACGGCTGCATAGTATTCCATGGTGTGTGTATTAGTCCGTTCTGATGCTGCTAATAAAGACATACCTGAGACTGGGTAATTTATAAAGAAAAGAGGTTTAACTGACTCACAGTTAAGCATGTGAGGGAGGCCTTTTCCTGAGGGAGGCCTCAGGAAACTTACGATCATGGTGGAAGGGGAAGCAAACACGTTCTTTTTCACATGGCAGCATCAAGGTGAAGTGCTGGGGAACTGCCCTTTATAAAGCCATCTGATCTTGTGAGACTTATTCACTATCATGAGAACAGCACAGAAAACACCTGCCCCCATGATTCAGTTACCTCCCACTTGGTTCCTCCCATGACATGTGGGGATTATGGGAGCTACAATTCAAGATGAGATTTGGGTGGGGACACAGTGAAACCATATCGCTGTATATGTACTACATTTTTCTTATTGAATCCACCATTGATGGGTACCTGGGTTGATTCTGTGTCTTTGCTATTGTGAATAGTGCTGTGATAAACGTATGAGTGCAGGTATTTTTTTTTTTTTTTTTGTAGAATGATTTCTTTTTCTTTGTGTATGTACCCGGTAATGACATTGCTGGGTCAAATGGTAATTCTATTTTTAGTTCTTTGAGAACTCTTCAAACTGCTTTCCACAGTGGCTGAACTAATTTACATTCTCACCAGCATTGTATGTGATTCAACTCCTCTCCCTTACCCCTCCCTAATTCCTATTTTCCCACAAATGGTTACATTTATTCCATGCTACATAAACCCCTAGTTTTAGTTGGTTATAAGGTGGATTTGAAACTGATCTCCCATTTTTCAGCTGTAGCACCAGAATAAAGCCTTCTTCCCTGGCAATACTCATTGTCTCAGTGATTGGCTTTCTGTGCGGCAAGCAGCAGGACCTAGACTGAAACCCTAGCATTTCAGTAACAAGGGGAGAGGAGGTACCTGGGAACTCTCTGTACTTTGTGTGCAGTATTTCTACAGTCCTACAGCTGCTCTAAAAATAAGGCCTATTAATACTTTAAAAATAAGTTTAAAAATAAGTAGTACAAGTTGAATTGTTTTCGTGGTCCAACTTCAAAACATAAGATACATATCCATTGACCAATGGATAGCTTTCAGGGAGCTGCATCGTAGTGAGCTGAAATTCTGATGTACTTGTATCCTAGTCATTTGAATGAAGGAATAGCTTCTAAAGGTGTCTATCTTAAAACAGAATTGAGAGTTGGGACAAGGAATCTGGCTCAAATATGATTTCCTGCAATACTCTACCTTTAATTCTATCTGCCACATTAGTAATCACTTAACTAATTACATTAAATGTTTTTTCATCGCATTTGGTGAAAAATTTTGGAACTTAAATATGATTATTATACATTTCATGATCTGGTAGTATCACTCAAAAAAGTCAGAATTAAGAAAATCTATTATTAATCTGCAAGGAAGTGCTACTGTGCCAATAACAATGTACTCGCTTGCTTGTACACCCAAGAAGTCAACCTGTTCACATTTCAAAATAGTAAAAATATTCACACACAGCTGTCAGCATAAACAAAACTGTGCTCTCTGCATCACATAGAGAGTATTAGTAAAAACTAAAAAACGAGCATGGCTGAGCCTGTCTTTACCCAGGGCAAAAAGCTATAGTGTGAAACAAAAATATATGGCTAAGAGATTGCAGTTGAAACTAAAAGTGCTGAGAAGTTCCTATTTGAATTTGGCTTGATTGTAAAATATATGGCACTGGCACTTTACTAAGAATAACAAACCCCTAAATATTGGGAGAGTGGGCTGAGGGCAGGAGGAAATAGTCTAATCTATGGACGATACGATAGGAGAATATCTGAAAGTTCACATGAAGTACATTTTTAGAGATGTAAGTTATTAAATACTTCTGTGCATCATCAAAGTCTGTATAAGGGCACTTGAGCTGTACTGTTTTGATACATGTGTTATAGATGAGGACTGTCAGAATCCTTGAAAGTCATGAGCCACAAATCGGTGTCCTCCTTAACACACTCTTGTCTCTGATAAAGCTCAGGGCAATTGAGAAGTGGTAGCATAGAGAGACCATTGGTCAACCATCAGCAAATATGGATACTGGTTCCAACCACACCCATCCTCAAATAGTCATATAACCTTGAACAAGTCATTTGGATTTTCTGAGATTCAATAGATTCATCCATAAAGTGGAGACAATTATTATACTAATCAAATGAAATAATGAATGGAATATGAGTTATTGTTCTTAAACATCTACAAGACTACCTGGAAATAAATCAACTTTGTTTTATGTTGATGGCCACATAGGTGAAGTTTTGGGTATTAGTTTTTAAGAAAAAGTAATTGCAGGGGGAAGGAATGAGTGATGAAGAGATGGAACATGGGAAATTTTTTCGGACAGCAACACTGTTCTATATAATGTGTAATCACAGATACATGACATTTGTCAAAATCCATAGAAGCACACAACATAAAGAGTCAACTTTCATGTGAACTGTGGGCTTTAGTTAATAATTATGTCTCAGAATTGGCCTATCAACTGTAACAAGGTACCCCAGTAATGCAGGCTGTTAATGTAGGGGGAGGGGAGGTGGATATGGGCTATGGGCTGTGGGAACTCTCTGTACATTCTGCACAATTTTTCTGTAAACCTAAAACCACTCAAAAAATTGCACAAACTTAAAAACTTGAATTCATATATGTCAAAAAGAGAATGAGGATGCAAGGAGGAAGGGGAGAATAGGAAGGAAAGATAAATGAGAGAGTGAAAGGGAGAAAAAGCAGGACCAGACCACAGCTGGATAAAGAGACAACTGACAAACCAGAGGGGTGAAAAATGGGGCAGATAGAAGAAAAAGCCAGAGATGAAAGGGGAGAGTACAAAAGAGGAAAACTAAGTAAGAGGAAGGGAGAAGGAGTAGAGGCAGATTGAGGGCCAGTTGGCCAACACACTTAGGTCTAGCTTTTGGCTTGGTGTGTGTGACCACTATTGCCTTAAAACCCCATTTTATCTATTCTGGAGCAGAGTGATTCAACTTGAAGACAGCTCCCTACACAGGTGTTCAGGGACTTTCTGTAGGATTCACTGGTTAGGGTGATTTTAAAGTTAATGATCTCAAAGTTACTGATTTTCAGGTCTTCAAGTTCACTTTTCCTATATTCCCTTTTCTAACAACCTTCTTGGAATCCATAAAGGAAGGGCATCCTCTTCCCCATCCTGATGCTTCCCGTGATGCATTTCTTGGGCTGTTATTTAAAAAGTGAGGAAGGCAAATAAAAAGAAAATTCAAGATATTGCTTGGGAGGTTATACTTTTAAGGATCAAATTCACCATAAAACCATAAGCCTTACATTCTTTCCCTGTCTTACACGTATTTTTGTTGAGGATTATTTTGGAAATGCAGTGCTCTCTACACCTTGAGATATTCTGAAGCTAAATATTTTGTGGTGTGAGGGTTGTGGGAATGATGACAGTTTTTGTTTACTGACCTCACCTCTTCAATCCTCCAGCTATTGGAAAAGCGTGCATTGCTCTTTGAGCAGGGGTCTATTCAAGTCTAGGATCTTGAAGATTATCAAATTTGAGGAACCTTCTGTATGAAAAAGAATGCAAAATTACTATTAAAAATTATGTACAAATGTGACCATTTAGAAAAAACACTCAATAAATTACATTTGTTTCCAATTTGAAAATGTTTACAAATGCCGCAGATATCACAAAGTTCAGAAAAATAACATGTTTTGTTAACAAGCTGTATGGAAAAGCATTGTTTCCTCCATATTCTGGCTGGATGTTTTGATTGCTTCTTTATTTAACAATAATTCTGTCATTTTCTATGGACAGAAGAGAAAGATAATTTAATCTTTCTTCTAGCATGATTGAATTTTTTCTTAGTATTGATAACTTATAAAACTTTCTAAAAGCTTTATAACTCATTATCGGTAATATCTGGTGGCACTATTTTGGATTGTTACCAACTGTGAGACCACTGCTAGAAAGTTTCTTTCAAATATGAGCTATAAGATTGGGAAGAATTTTCCTAGATCTGTTTCCTGGTTTCTTCTACACTGTCCTCAGGTTTCCGGTAGCAAGCTTCATTGGACAGTTCATCTGGTGGTATTGCAAGTTCAGATCACGTCATAATGCAGGGAGGATTTTGTGTTTTGTTTTGTTTTGTTGAGATGGAGTTTTTGCTGTATTGCCCAGGCTGGAGTGCAGTGGCACGATCTCGGCTCACTGCAACCTGTGACTCCTGGGTTCAAGTGATTCTCCTGCCTCAGCCGCCTGAGTAGCTGGATTACAGGCATGTGCCACCATACCCTCTAATTTTTGTGCTTTTAGTAGAGACAGGGTTTCACCATGTTGGCCAGGCTGGTCTCGAACTCTTGACCTCAGGTGATCCACCCGCCTCGGCTTCCCAAAGTGCTGGGATTACAGGTGTGAGCCATCACAACTGGCCAGATTTTGAAAGACATTTCTATATGAGGACAGCTAAAATAAGAAGTATAAATAGTTATGTTCTGGGCTTGGGGGCTCACGCCTGTAATCCCAGCACTTTGGGAGGCCGAGGTGGGTGGATCATGAGGTCAAGAGATCGAGACCATCCTGGCCAACATGGTGAAACCCTGTCTCTACTAAAAATACAAAAATTAGCTGGGCGTGGTGGTGCACACCTCCACCTTGGGAGGCTGAGGCAGGAGAATCACTTGAACCCAGGTGGCAGAGGTTCCAGTAAGCCGAGATGGCACCACTGTACTCCAGCCTGGCAACAGAGTGAGACTCCATCTCAAAAAAAAAAAAAAAGGATAAATAGTTATGACTGAACAACTATGAATTGTATAAAAATATCCCATTAAACTCATAGCGAAAGTATCTCCAACTAAAAAAAGGAAGAAAGAACAAAAAATAAATTAAAAAACGAGAGGAAAAAAATTCTCCAACTCACATTCTGTTTAGTTGGAGCCTCCAAAAAGCCTGAGGACCACTCCAGCACAACAGGATGTATAGAGAGAGGGTTGTCAAAGTTACAGGGGCAGCAGTTAAGGATAAGCTATCTCACTATTACAAATTTTATGAAATTGTAGTGACAATGTAAACACATTGCCTAGGCCCCTTCCACGCCTGGTGGGACAAAGATTTGTGCAAGCAAGGACCCCTGCCATTTCAGCTTATTGACTTATACAGAATACCTGTCATTCTGTTTAAGAGAGAGGCCATAAATGCCAAGAAAAAAGCAGTATCACAAGTATGAAATAACACTAAGAATGACATGTTCTTCAAATGTTAAAATATGAACAGTTTTTAAAAGCTATTCTCAATTCCCATTTCCAGGTCTTGATAATAACAGGAAAGAAATGCACTTTTAAATATCTGAGGCAGTACAACTTGGTGAGACTGATTTGCTGAGAAGTTACTTGAATCTCACTTTGAAAGGCCAAGGCGGGCAGATCACCTGAGGTCAGGAATTCCAGCTGTAGTCCCAGCTACATCTGAGGCTGGAGAATCACTTGAGCCTGGGAGGCAGAGTTTGCAGTGAGCCAAGATCTGTGTACTCCAGCCTGGGTGACAGAGCAAGACTCTGTCTTGAAAAAAAAGAGATACTTGAATTTTTTTTTTTCTGGGACTATTAAAAATTTCTGTTTGTACTGAGTAGAACCCATGGAACCCACCAGGCCTGGAAGGGGCCTAGGCAATGTGTTTACATTGTCACTACAAGATTTTTACATGAATTCTTTAGAATCGATATATTTGATCCAAAAAGGAATTTTAAACCTACTTTATCAAATGAGATAAAGAATTGTACTATAAAAGCTACACAAAAAAGAATTGTACTATACTGTAATATAATTATATTATTAATATAATTATCTAAGTACAGTCTATCATTACCAAAAAGTGTAATTATATTCTAACTGCTCAACCAATTATCTTTTAGCAATAGTTTTTTTCATTCATTATGTGTAGGAAAAGTACAATTATGATGATTCAGTGTATTGATGTTATTTCTGAGCTTTAAAAAATGTGATTTTTCAGCAAAAAAAAAAAAAAAAAAAAAAAGTTCAGGCAAATATCATTGTTGAACATTGATGCAAAAATCCTCAATAAAATACTGGCAAACCAAATCCAGCAGCACATCAAAAAGCTTATCCATCACTGTCAATTAGGTTTTATCCCTGGGATGCAAGGTTGGTTCAAAATACAGAGATCGACACAAATCAATCAATGTGATTCATCATGTAAACAGAACTAAAAACAAAAACCACATGATTATCTCACTAGATGCAGAAAAGACCTTTGATAAAATTCAACATCCCTTCCTGTTTAACACTCTCAATAAACTAAGTATTAAAGGAACATACCTCAAAATAATAAGAGCCATATATGACAAACCCACAACCAGTATTATAGTGAATGGGCAAAACTTGGAAGCATTCCCCTTTAAAAGCAGCACACAATCAGGATGCCCTCTCTCACCACTGCTATTCAACATAGTATTGAAAGTCCTGGCCAGAACAACCAGGCAAGAGAAAGAAATAAAGTCTTCCAAATAGGAAGAATGGAAGTCAAACTATCCCTGTTTGCAGATGAGATGATCCTATATCTGGAAAACCCCATAGTCTCAGCCTGAGAGCTCTTTAAGCTGATGAACAACTTCAGCAAAGTCTCAGCATACAAAATCAGTGTACAAAAATCACTTACATTACTATACACCAACAACAGTCAAACCAAGAGCCAAATCAAGAATGTAATTCCATTCATAATTGCCACATAAAGAATAAAATACCTAGGAATACAGCTAAACAGGGAGGTGAAATACATCTACAATGAGAACTACAAAACACTGCTCAAATAAATCAGAGATGACACAAACAAATGAAAAAGCATTCCATGCTCATGGGTAGGAAGAATCAATATCCTTAAAATGGACATACTGCCGAAAGCAATTTATAGATTTAATGCTATTTCTATTAAAGCATCAATGAGATACTAAAAAACTGTTTTAGTATCTCAAGTACTTTAGTAGTTTTTAGAGCTATAAAATCTTTTTTGAAAATTCATACAGAACCAAAGAAGAGCCCAAATAGCCAAGGAAATTCTATACAAAAAGAACAAAGCTGGAGGCATCACATAAACTGACTTCAAACTATACTACAGAACTACAGTAACCAAAACAGCATGGTACTGGTACAAAAACAGACACATAGACCAATGGAACCAAATAAAGAACCCAGAAACAGGATCACAAACCTACAACTATCTGATATTTGACAAACCTGATGAAAACAAGCAATGGGGAAATGATTCTCTATTTAATAAAAGGTGTTGTGATAATTGGCTAGCCATATGCAGAAGACTGAAACTAGACCCCTTCCTTACATCATATGTAAAAATTAAAGATGAATTAAAGATATAAAATGTAAAACACAAAACTATAAAAATCCTGGAAGACAACCTAGGCAATACCATTCTGGACATAAGAACCGGCAAAGATTTCATGATGAAGATGCCAAAAATAATTGCAACAAAAACAAAACTTAACAAGTGGGACCTAATTAAACTAAAGGGCTTCTGCACAGCAAAGGAAATGATCAGCAAAGTGAACAGACAACAGACAGAATTGGAGAAAATTGTTGCAAACTATGCATCCAGCAATGGTCTAATATTCAGCATCTATAAGAAACCTAAAAAAATTTACATGAAAAAAACATTAAAAAATGGGCATAGGACATAATACTTTTCAAAAGAAGACACACATGCAGCCAGCAATCATATGAAAAAAAGCTCAACATCACTGATCATTAGGGAAGTACAAATCAAAACCACAATGAGATATCATCTTACACCATGTAGAATGGTTATTTAAAAGTCAAAAAATAACAGCAAAAGGAACGCTTATGGACTGTTGGTGGGAGTGTAAATTAGTTCAACCATTGTGATGATTCCTCAAAGACCTAGAGACAGAAATACCATGTGACCCGGCAATTCCTTTACAGGCTACGTACCCAAAGGAATATAAATCACTGTGTTGTAAAGACACATGCATGAGTATGTTCATTGTAGCACTATTCACAATAGCACAGACATGGAATCAACCTAAATGCTTATTAATGATTGACTGGATAAAGAAAATGTGGTACATATACACCGTGGAATACTATGCAGTCATAAAAATAATGAGATCATGCCCTTTGCAGGAAAATAGATGGAGCTGCAGGTCATTATACTTAGCAAACTAATGCAGGAACAGAAAACCAAATACCAGGCTGGGTGTGGTGGCTCACGCCAGCAATCCCAGTGCTTTGGGAGGCTGAGGTGGGTGGATCACCTGAAGTCAAGTGTTCAAGACCAGCCTGGCCAACATGGCAAAACCCTATCTCTAATAAAAATAAGTGATTTTTATTTAATTATTTCCACATGCTAAGCAAAATAAATTCCAATTTTAAATAGACAGTATATTGGATTATAACAGGTTGAGGAATGAGAAATAAGTGTTCTTATTTTTATAAATTTATAGGATACAAATAATTGCATTATATAATTTTGATTTTCACTGTCTTGTTCTCATTTCTTGATGTGAATAGGAAGACATTTATTTGAATGGAGTTGAATTGAATCTAACCGAATTGAACCTAAATTGAAGAAGGAACTCAGACACTTTCTGAAAGTTCGATGGGCTGATTATTGACAAAGGAGGACTAAGGACTAAGTTTGTTATTAGAATGAATGTAGACTATTTTCCACAAATGGAAGGAGCTAAGTCTGCAGCTCCAAGATGTGGGTCCAGAAGTTGTTTATGCTGTTCACTAATAGGAGAAAAAGAAAGAAGAAAGAGGCCGGGCGCGGTGGCTCAAGCCTGTAATCCCAGCACTTTGGGAGGCCGAGACGGGCGGATCACGAGGTCAGGAGATCGAGACCATCCTGGCTAACCCGGTGAAACCCCGTCTCTACTAAAAAGTACAAAAAACTAGCTGGGCAAGGTGGCGGGCATCTCTAGTCCCAGCTACTCGGGAGGCTGAGGCAGGAGAATGGCATAAACCCGGGAGGCGGAGCTTGCAGTGAGCTGAGATCCGGCCACTGCACTCCAGCCTGGGCGACAGAGCGAGACTCCGTCTCAAAAAAAAAAAAAAAAAAAGAGAAGAAAGAAAGAAAGAAAAGAAAGGACAGGAGAGGGGAGGGGAAGGGAGGGAGGAAAGAACGAAGGAAGGGAGAGGCCAGGTGCTGTGGCTCACACCTGTAATCCCAGCACTTTGGGAGGCCAAGGTGGGAGGATCACCTGAGGTCGGCAGTTCAAGACCTGCCTGACTAACATGGGGAAACCTCGTCTCTACTAAAAATACAAAAATTAGCTGGGTGTGGTGGTAGATGCCAGTAACCCCAGCTATTCGGGAGGCTGAGGCAGGAGAATTGCTTGAACCCAGGAGGCGGAGGTTGTGGTGAGCCGAGATCGCGCCATTGCACTCTAGCCTAGACAACAAGAGCAAGACTCCATCTCAAAAAAAAAAAAAAAACAAGAATGGAAGATATTTAAGCATATGATTCAATAAAAATATTGTTTAAAGTAACTCAGGGCTGGGCGCTGTGGCTCATGCCTGTAATTCCAGCATTTTGGGAGGCTGAGGCAGGTGAATCACGAGGTCAGGAGTTCAAGACCAGCCTGGCCAAGATGGTGAAACCCTGTCTCTACTAAAAATACAAAAATTAGCTGGGCATGGTGTTGGGTGCCTATAATCCCAGCTACTAGGGAGACTGAGGCAGAGAATTGCTTCAACCTGGGAGGTGAGGGTTGCAGTAAGCTGAGATCAGGCCACTGTACTCTAGCCTGGTGATAGAGTGAGACTCCGTCTCAAAAAGAAAAAGTTATTCAAGCATATGATTAAATTAAAAATTTTAATAAAAAATATTATAACAAAGGTATATTGAAATAATCAATGATATGATTTTCCCAACTCCTTCCAAATCTATTGGGTTATGCAAAGTTTCTCAAGCAGGCATAATTAATACACATTTCATAAATCTTAGAGAAACCTTTTGTTATACTTCCCAGAAATTGAAAGAGTTTATTGATTAACAAATCAATTCATTTCCAATTCTTCCTTTCAAAATATTTAAAGGAAGATCTAATCAAATTGTCAGTTCATACATCATTAAAAATAATTTTGATGATACATCATTATATGATATTTGATATATATTTCAAGAAGAATTTGAAAAACTAAATGAAATTGTTATAAAATTTCTCCCATTGCCATCTACTTAGTAATATGAGTAAGGCCTCTCAGGCTTTACAACAATAAATACAATGAATTAAACAGAATTTGTACTCAGCAATATATAATATTCATCTATGAATACATGAACTGATTGATATAAAAAACAGCCCTAGTTATTTCATTATGAGATTCACTTCCATTAATCTTTACTCTTTGTTTAAAGTAACTCTGTAAGATTGCAATATAGTTCTTGTTTTAATTGTATTAGTATATTACTGATGATACTAATAACCCAGGAAAATAATTTTTAGATACTTAGAGACTTACTGTCAGAGGGATTTTACAAAACGTAAACAGTTAATTTATATAAATATTTTTGTGCAGACATATATTTTATAACATCAATAAAAGACAATCATAAAAACATCTTACAAAGGATAAAAATACAGGGAAGGTGAACTAGAATAGCATTTCAAGACGAAAATTTAATTTTGTAAAGTTTTTCTATTAAAGAAGAGCTTTGCATTAATTTAAAAAAGTAACTTGAAGTTTATTGGATACATTTATTTGTTTTTATCACGGTAAGAACATTTAACATGAGATCTACCCTCTTAACAGATTTTTAAGTGTTCAATACAGTATTGTTAGCTACAATTATGATGGTGTGTAGCATAGCTCTAGAACATATTCATCCTCCACAGCTGAAATTTAATACTTATTAAACAGCAACTTACCTATCTCCCCCCTTCCCAACCCCTGGCAACCACCATTCTACTCTCTGGTTGTATGTGTTTGATTACCTAAGGTACTTCATATAAGTGAGATCATGCAGTATTTGCCCTTCCATGACTAGCTCATTTCACTCATGATGATGTGCTCATGGCTCATCAATATTGTCGCACCATGGCAAGATTTCCATCTTTTTTAAAGATGAGTAATATTCCATTGTGTGTATATAGAACATTTTAAGACCCTGATTTCATGTGGAAGTCAGTGTGGCGATTCCTCAGAGACCTAGAAACAGAAATACCATTTGACTTAGCAATTCCACTATTGGGTATATACCCGAGAGAATATAAATCATTCTGTTATAAAGATACATGCACATGTATGTTTACTGCAGCACTATTCACAATAGCAAAGTCATGGAACCAACTCAAATGCCCATCAGTGATAGACTGGATAAAGAAAATGTGGTACATACATGTCATGAAATATATGCAACTGTAAAAAGGAGATGTAAAAAGTACATCATGTCCTTTACAGGGACATGGATGAAGCTGGAAGTCATTATTCTCAACAAACTAACACGGGAACAGAAAACCAAACATCACATGTTCTCACTTCTAAGTGGGAGCTGAATGATGAGAACTCGTAGACACAGGGAGGGGAACAACACACACTTGGGCCTGTCGGGGGGTGGCAGGGAGAGGGAGAGAATTAGAAAAAATAGCTAATCCATGCTAGGCTTAATACCTCCACCTAGGTGATGGGTTGATAGGTGTAGTGAACCACCGTGGCGCACATTTACTTATGTAACAAACCTGCACATCCTGAACATGTACCCCAGAACTTAAAGAAAATAAACCCCAAACAGTGAAGATCTGTAAAAAAAGAGACCCCGATTTCAATTCTTTTAGATAAACGCATACAATTGAGATTGCTGGATCCTAGAGTAGTTGTACTTTTAATTTTTTGAGGAACCGCTGTACTGTTTGTCGTAGAGGCTGCACCTTTTTACATTTCCACCAACAGTGTTCAGGGGTTCCAGTTACCCTACATCTTTGCCAGCATTCATTGTCTCTTTAAAAATAATAGCCATCCTAACAGATGTGAGGTGATATCTCATCGTGCTTTGATTTGTATTTCTCTGAAGATTTTTCAGGGATACAGGAGAAAAATATTTGAAGACAAATGCTATAAATGTTACAAAGAACCTACTAAGGATACTGTAACTTTTTTCTTTGAGATAATTTTATTATTCTCAAATGAACATATAATTTATAATTTAAATAATAATAAGATTATAAAAAGTAGTCATCCTCTGTTCCAAGTGTCAGCAAACTACACCCCACCAGCTGCTTTTAATGAAAAAAAAAAAAAGTCTCATTGGAGACCAGCTATGCCCTTTATTTCCAGATTGTCTACAGCGGCTTTCATGCTTCAAGGGCAGAGATGAGAAGTTGCAATAGAGATCCTCTGGCCCATAAGGACTAAAATATTGAAGTAAATGGCCCTTTACAGAAAATGTTTGTCAATTCCTTCTCTATTGCACCCTCTACTTTCCATTTCTGCTCCTCTGAAGCAGAAATTAAAATTCTTTTAGCTGTATCTTCTGCTATTTAATTCCACATTTATAAATGTCATGTATATAGCTGTTATCCTATATTTGAAGACAGATACACACACGTACATGTGCTCTAAACAGACACACAAATACTTCCTTCTGCTTTCATCAGTATTTAGATTTTACTTTTAGTTATTATGACTATATAATTATTGTTAACAGCTGGGACATTTCATTTATTTCCTGTGCCATCTTTTGATTTTCCTGAAATTAGAATTACTGTGATGTGTGCAAGTACAAAATAATAGAAACCTTGCATTTGCATAGCACTTGGCACTTTAAGAAGGATTTTACCTACATGCCTCTAATGCACATGCAGAAAAGTATAAGAGTATTAAATATGTTAAATATGCAGCTGGATAAAATTTTACAAAATGTAACTATTGTCCAGATCAAGATACAGAGCATAACCAGCACCTCAGCGTTTCCTTTGTGTTCCCTCCCAATCATTATAGCCTGAAAAGCAATCACCATTATTACTTCCATCACTATAGATTAGTACTTTTTTTTTTTTTTTGAGATGGAGTTTCACCCTTGTCACCTAGGCTGGAGTACAATGGTGCGAGCTTGGCTCACTGCAACCTCCACCTCCAAAGTTCAAGCAATTCTTTTGACTCAGCCTCCTGAGTAGCTGGGATTACAGGCTCCCACCACCATGCCCAGCTAGTTTTTGTATTTTTAGTAGAGATGGAGTTTCACCATATTGGCCAGGATGGCCTTGAACTCCTGACCTCAGGTGATCTACCGCCTTGGCCTCCCAAAGTGCTGGGATTACTGGCGTGAGCCACAGCGCCCGGCCTGTACTTAATATAGAGGGAATCAGGCAGCAATTACTCTTTTGTGTCTGACTTCCTTCATTCATGTTTGTGAGACTCATTGATGTGGGCACATGTAGCAGGAGTCTATTATTTATGTATGCTACTTGATGAAGTCTATATACCACAATTTGTTTAGCCAGTCTAACATTAATGGACATATGGGTTGTTTTCAGTTTAGAAGATCATGAACAACACTGCTATGAATTTTTTGGACTGTGTTTTGGTGAGTATATGTATATATTTTTGTTGAGTATCTATTTAAGAGTGGAAATACTGAGTCATAGTATAGGTATACATAGCCTAAGATTTTCCAAGAGATCACATATATTTGTACTCGCAACAGTACTGTGTGAGATTTGAATTGCTCCATATCTTCTCTAATACTTGGTAGTTTCATTTTTCACACGCCCTTCTCACGGCTGCATAGTGGTGCTTCATTATGATTTAATTGCATTACTTTGATATTTCTTGAGGTTGAGTACTTTTTAATGTATTGATTGATCATTGATATATCCTCTTATGTGAAGTTCATATTTGTGACTTTTGTCCATTTTTATGTGGCTTTTTTTGTTGTTTTACATGAATTATTTTTATATTTTGCCTAAGAATTCTTTTTTGGATATATATATTATATATAATATTTATTATATATTATGTATAATATTTATTATATATTATACATGTACCATATATTATATATTTATTATATATAATATATTATATATTATTATATTACATATAATTATATATAATATATTATATATTATTATATTACATATAATTATATATAATATATACATTATTTATAATATATACATATATACATAATATATAATATATACATAATTATATATAATATATACAATATATAATTATATAATTATATATAATATCTTATCCCCCTGTATGGTATATATTTTTAGCTTTTATTAATGTCTTTCAATGAAGAAAAGTTGTTAATTTTTCCAGTTTTTCCTTTATGATAGGTGCTCTTTTTGTAGCTTAATAAATCTTTATCTTAGGACTACGAAGATATTATTTTATGCTTTTTTAAAAGATGTTTTTGCTCTAAAAGTTCACCTGAAATTTTTTCAGTGTATTGTGTAAGAAAGAGAACATGACTTATTTTTTCCCACATGTACGGCCAGTTGATCCAATCCCATTTATTGAAACGGTTGTCATTTCCTTTTTGCACTGTAACAATACCTTTGCCATAGGTGACCAAATAGGTGTAAGTCTCTCTCTTGACTTTTTATTTTGATCCATGAATACATTCATTTGTCTTTGAACTAATATCGTACCAATAGCAATAATTACTATTGCTTTACAATATGTTTTAATATCCAATTGTGTAAGTCCTTCTACTTTTTTCTTCTTAAATATTCTTTTTGCTATTTGTGACCTTTTGAATTTTTATACATATTTTAGAATCAGCTTGTCAGTAATCACAAAAATCCTACTGAGAGTTTGAATGTGATTGCATTACAATAGACCAATCAATTTGGGAAAAATTGATTTCTTAATAATGTTGAGTAGTCAACCTATGAACATAGTATATCTTTCCACGTATCTGGAAGGTTAGAGGATACAATGATAGGTAAGACACATTCCTGACTTCCAGGAACTCACAGTCTCAAATAGGATTTCTGAAAGTATGTATGCATTGACTCTCACAAGGAACTATGTGAAGAACACCTGCAAAATATGAGGCAGCAGGTCTAGTTTTCACACTCCATCAAGAACCACTAACTTAGAATCTTCATCAGAATCTCTATGAGTGGTGCCAGTGATCTTTATACAGTTCCTCGTGGTTATTCTTATGTATAAGTTAAATCATAAACATTTTAATTTCAATGAATTAGTAATTTTTTAAAAAAATTTTATCTCATGTGTGACTTATGCTTCTTTAGTTTTTGTTTTTTTTTTTTTTTTTGCATTTCTTTCTTGTCTTTTCTCTAGGCTACAATTTGGATTACTTTCATTGATCTGTCTTTCAGTTCACTGATTCTTCTGTGTGTAATATGCTATTAAATCCAACCACCAAATGTCATTCTTCATTTTAATCTTCATACTTTTCAGTTCTAGAATTTTCGTCCTATTTTTTCCTTATAGATTTCAGTCCTTTATTCAAAAATCTTCATCTTTTCTTTTATATTCTTGAATATGTTTATTCTATTTGTATCTTAAAGTTTATTTCTTAGTACCTATGAGTCTGTTTCCATTGGCTGTTTTTTCTCTTTTTTTAAAGTATTTTATTCTGTCTCTTAGCATAACTATAATTTTTAATTGAATGTTGTGAGATGATTCCAAGTCGGGGGGCCCATCCTGCTGTAATAGTGAATCTCGTCTTAGACGTTTTAGTCACAAATGTGTGTGTAACTAATAAAGCCACTATATACACACATAGTATTTGCTTTAATAATTTTTTCCTAACTGACTTCCTTGCAGTAGACATTTAACACAATATGTAGGTAATTGCAGCCACCTGATTGTCCCTGAAGAGTTAATTTACATTACTCAGAAATTCTCCCCATTTTAGGCCAGTAGATGCTTTTTAGAAAAAGGTTTTCCCCATCTTTCTGCTCATCCAGTATTATGGCCTTGTTCAGTGTGGTGGCATATAGACCAAGTAACTCAACATACAAGACTTCCTCCTCACAACATAGCAGAATTATCTTTACACAGGTAAGAAATGTTCCCATTTTCAAGTTTAAATCAGGAGATAGAAGCCATATGAATTAACAGATTATTTGATATAAATTATAGTTAACTAAGTACTAGGTAATGCAAAAGGCAAATATCAAATACATAGATGTCACAGTGATATGGTTTGGCTGTGTCCCCACCCAAATCTCATCTTGAATTGTAGCTGTCATAATTCTAATGTGTTGTGGGAGGGACTTGGTGGGAGATAATTGAATCATGGGGACTGTTTCCTCCATACTATTCTTGTGACAGGGAGTAAGTATCATGAGATCTGATGGTTTTATAATGGGGAGTTCTCTTACACATGCCGTCTTGCCTGCTGCCATGTAAGACGTCCCTTTGCTCTTCCTTCATCTTCAACCATGATTGTGAGGCCTACACAGCCATGTAGAACTGTCAGTCCATTAAACGTCTTTCATTTATAAATTGCCAAGTCTTGGGTATGTCTTTATTAGCACTAATACACATAGAATAGTAGCTGTGGGATCCCTGGGGCTGGGAGAGAAAAGGAGATAAGATTGCAAATCACTAAAACCAGGTAACTTTGAGGTGAGGCCCCATAGAAAGGACAGTAAGACCCCTGAGAAGGGGATGCTGCCTGAGAGGTGCTGTTGTCTCTGAAAGAAGGCAATGATGCTGGTCCTGAGAATGTTGTAAATCCATATGCTGGAAAAAGCTTCTGCTACTGGAACAAAATTCTGCTGCCAGGATGAAGAAGTAGTGTTGCTGTAGGGATGTTGAAAAAAATTGGGAACAAAATAGGAATCAGGGAGCAAAACAGGAAGAAGTATCCTTGTTTCTCCTCTAACCTTTTTTTGTCCCTCTAGCAGACCCTAAAAAGAAGTCATCTGGAAAATAAATAGCAACACTATATTTTTTCCAACGTTGGGATACACATTTATTTTATATGTAATCATATTAGCAAGTGGTAGGAGTCTTAGAATAGATGGCATATGATGGTAATGGTTCAAGTAGTGTTTTTTCCTTAATGTCATATAAAATCATGGGGCCTCTTATAATCATCTTCTTCAATTTTATAAGATGCAATATTTTTAAAAGCATGAAAATGCTTTCCATAACCAAACATTCTGACTCTAGTAATGATTGTTTTTCTCTTCTGAGTTCTCACAAACCATCTGTTAATTCATTCTACTATTTTGTGAGGGGCCTAATGTTAATCTTTCTGATTTATAGTTTCTTCACTATTTCTCCACTTTTTTTTTTTTTTTTTTTGACACAGAGTCTCACTCTGTCACCAGGCTGGAGTGCAGTGGTGCGATCTTGGCTCACTGCAATCTCTGCCTCCTGGGTTCAAGTGATTCTCCTGTCTCAGCCTTCCAAGTTGCTGGGACTATAGGTGTCCAGCACCACACCCGGCTAATTTTTTTTTTGTATTTTTGGTAGAGACAGGGTTTCACCATCTTGTCCAGGCTGGTCTCGAACTCCTGACGTTGTGATCCACCTGCCTTGGCCTCCCAAAGTGCTGAGATTTCAGGCGTGAGCCACCGTGCTCGGTCATGGCACTCTTCACCCTATCTGTTGAGTCCTTGGTCAAAAACCATTATGAGCATTTTCTGTGTTTTAGTCACCAAGCAGTAATATTGTGATCACATTTTTAGGTTCTTTTGGTGTCTTGGGATTTGAGTCAAATGAACATGAAAACTCTCTAAGAGAACTACTGTTCTCTCCTACTTTAGGTCCAAATTCCCTGTTAATAGTATTTGTAACTCTTTGAAGTTTTGCTTTAGAGTTTGTGGAAGCTTCTCAGTATCCCTTAATTGTACCAATTTTGACACCAAGATAAATAAATTTATGATATTCTGGGTCTTTCCAGAGGAAGTTCAAGCTGAGTCTAGAATGCACCTCTTTCTACCTGGAAGGGCATTGCAAAGCACTTTGTATAATTACCATTGCATCACTTATGTCTATAAAGTTTTGTGTGACTCTAGAATTTCACCTCTTCACCTTATCTTGAGATTGGTTTCAACATATTTTAAAGTTTTTGAAGAAATGCACATGTGTTGATTAGTCGGGGAGAGAGATTACACTTTCCCTTCTTCTTTGTATTTGATGTGAATGTCAATATGCAAAAAAGAAAAGTATCTTATCACATTGTAACATTATTGGAAAAACACAATTTCACCAAATAAAATGAAGGGCTCTATATAGTTTGTTTGATAACACATTTTCTTACCTATTTCTGTTAACAAACTACCCAGAACTGAAGACTTTTGTTGCAAAACCTCCTCATCCAACTAGAAAAGGTCATTTGTTATATTTTCTGTTTTCCAGCTTATTGCAAATGACAGTTTAACCATAATTGTGCCAATATATAACATAGATCATTATTTTCCCAGCCTCCTGTAGGTGTTCTCACTATTCATCCAGCCTTTTCTCATAGTTTCTTCAACTCCACCCTCCAACTGCCTACAATCTAAGCCTATGCCACATATTTTAGGAGTATGGTTTGTTTTGTTTACAGAAGGACCCCACTTGAAGGTATTGAAGTCTATAGTAATCAATTACCACTGCCTAAAATAAAGACCTCCCACTTGAAGATGCTGAAACCTATGTTAATTATCACTGCCTAAAAAACAACCCACCAAAACTCAGTGACATATAATTACTATTTATTCAATTCTTTTGGGTATATGGGCCAGTTGGGGTTTGGTTGATCAAAGCTGGAGTTGACTGGCCTTGGCTCTAAGATGCAGATTGAGTTCAAGTTTTCTCTTCTTCTTTTATCCTCACAACAGCCAAAGCACAAGAAGTCAAGCCCTGATGCACAGACATATTTCAAACCTCTGCCTAGATGATGTCTGCTAATATCCCATTGCCAAAGCAAGCCTAATGGTCAGAGAAGCATATTCTGCCCTCACTAAGGGGAGGTAGGAATGTACATTTGCTCAACAATCATTCCAGTTATTCTAGAGGTTAACCAGAGAGTGGATGTAGAAATCTCAGATAAAACTTTCATGTTGTTAGATCTTTGAGTATTTCTGTCATTAAACTAATGCTAGTCACATCACTGTCTATTATTCAAAGACATGTTTTGGTCATGGCAACCCAAACATCCAAGCAATAAAGACTATTCTCTTTGTGTCATTACGCAGGTCGTGGATGGATCTATTTGTGGTTGATCCATCCATGACCTGCGTAATGACACAAAGAGAATAGTCTTTAAGCTACCCAGGGAGTGTCGTTATGAATTATGTCCCCCTGAAATTCATATGTTAAAGCCTCAACTCCTAATTTGACTGTATTTGGAAATAGGGCATTTAGGGATGTAATTAAGGTTAAATGAGATCATAAGGGTGGCATCTTAATACCGATGTTCTTGGCAGAGGCTTGTTCTGTTACCCAGGCTGCAGTACAGTGGCACAGTCTTGGCTCACTCTAACCTCTGCCTCCTGGGTTCAAGCAATTCTCCTGCCTCAGCAGGAGTACCGAGTAGCTGGTACTACACGTGCACACCACCACACTCGGATAACTTTTTGGATTTCTAATAGAGACAGGGTTTTCACCATGTTATCTAGGCTGATTTCAAACCTCTGACCTCAAATGATTCACCTGCCTCAGCCCCCCAAAGTGCCGGGATTACAGATGTGAGTCACTGTGCCTGGCAATACTGATGTTCTCATGAGAAGAAGAGACACCAGTGGACTTCCTCTTTACATGAGCATGGAGGAAAGGCCATGTGAGGACACAGCAAGAAGGCGGCTGTCTGCAAACAAGGAACAGAGCCCTCACCAGATACGGAATTTGCAGACACTTTTATCATGGACTTCCAGTCTCCAAAACTGTCAGAAAATAAATGTCTTTTATTTAAATTACCCAATTTGTAGTGTTCTGCAGCCCAAGCTGACTAATAAGGAGAGGGAGAATGTGAAATGATGGTAATGACTGGCTGGTATTTAAAACTAAAAAAAAGACATAGTCCTGGAGGAACACAAATTGAGCTTGGGTCAATATTATAGCAATATTGTCAAGATGCCAAACACTGATGTTGGGAGCAGGCAATTAACATCCATTTGTGAACTAGGTAAGACGTAAGAAAATAGGGTAAGGTGCTGTATTAGGGTTCTCTAGAGGGACAGAGCTTATAGGATACATACCAAGGTGAGTTTATTAAGCATTAACTCACACCATCACAAGGTCCCACAATAGGCCCTCTGCAAGCTGAGGAGCAAGAAACCGAAGAACTTGGAGTCCAACGTTTGAAGGCAGGAAGCATGCAGCATGGAAGAAGAAGAAAGATGTAGGCTGAGAGGCCTAGCCCTGTCTACTCTTTTCACGTTTTTTTTCCTGCCTGCTTTATATTCTAGCCATGCTGGCAGCTAATTAAATTGTGCCCACCCAGGTTAAGGGTGGGTCTGCCTTTCCCAGCCCACTGACTCAAATGTTAACCTCCTTTGGTAACACCCTCACAGACACACCCAGGATCAATATTTTGCATCCTTCAGTCCAATCAAGTTGACACTCAGTATTAACCATCACAGTTGGACTTCATGGTGAATGGAAGAGTGCATGCTTTGTTTAGAGAACCTAAACCTAAAGATAGTTGAAAAAAGCAAAAATGACAAAAATTAGTTAGTAGATGAATGAGAAGATGATACCTTACTTACATAATCAGGGACTCTAAGCTAGATTATTTAGGTATTCTATAGCTAGTCGCTATCTCCATGGAAATTAGAACCATAGAGACCCACCTAAGGTTCAATGTGAGAGATACTAATTTGAAAAGAATTGTTAGAAGAGAAATAATTTTGATAACCTGTTGAGGCCCCTTTGAGCTTCATGTCAGCAGAACGTTGAGAATTAAGGAATGTTTCTAGTTGCAGCCTCAGTAAAGGAGGTACACTGAGTTTTCAGCTAGTAAAAGTGAAAATTGAAAATACTAAATGAAAAATAATCTGCCTTCCCAGAAAATGGATTGACATATTTATAGGCACATGTTAGTGCATGCATCATAATGCATGCATCATATCCTCACTGACTTCTCAGAGCAGAATTTTCTCGGTGCAGAATGAATGTTTAAAGACAATCCCAGGAGATCTTGTCAAATCTGCGCTGTGGCCTATCATTTGTTTAGATCAGGTGTCTTTGTTTTGATGACCTTAGAAAAGACTCAGCAACATAAGACAGGTTAAAAAAAAAAGTCAAAAGCAAGCAGCAAAGCCCTCTCTCAGACTGGTGAACTTCTTTATAGCAGTAATTATATATTTGCTTTTCTTTTTAATGTACAGGTGTTTCCAGCGCCTGTGCTCCTGATTAATTCTGAGTTCTATTTCTCTGACTTGTTCTCTTCAGTTGATCTCTCTTTGCTATTCTCATATATCACTTATCCCAGAGATGTTTACTTTGAGATTAAGGGGCAGGGAGCAGTGGTAAAGAAACAGTTTTATTTAGTAAAACAGTTGTAGAATACCAAATTATTTCACCACCTTCACTTCCCATAAGGTGGCTAGACTCAGTTACATAAGACTTGATAACTTTGAACTCTCCCTTCAGGTCCCAGAAAAGAAGTGATCATGTTGATTCTCCGGAGTGTCATTTGGAAAGTTTCCCAAATTGATTTCTACATTGTGATAAATAATGTCAACCAATTCCCCAATCCAAAAAACTGTAATACTTAGGACTTCTTGGCTCTGTCAAAGATTGTCCAACAAAATGAAACATCCAGGAGGTCATTCTGCTCCCAAGATCTGACCTGCAAGTACATCTTTGAGGCTGATTTTCTTAGGAACAGAGAATAATTCACACCGCCTGGGACATAAATTTCTTAAAGATATGCTATCTCTGGTAAGCTCCAGAGCTTTCCTTTGACCACAGGTGGGACACTTCAGAGCTGCTCTCCCCAGGTGACTATGAACATGAGAGAAGAAGGTGGTAGTGATGTCAGAGGTGTTTGAACCAGAGCAACTCCATCTTGAATAGAGGCTGAGTGAAATAAGACTGAAACCTTCTGGACTGCATTCTCAGATTAGGCATTCTTAGTCACAGAATGAGATAGGAGGTCAGCAGTACTAGTATCACAAGATACAAGTCATAGAGACCCTACTGATAAGACAGGGTGTGGTAAAAAACCAGCCCAAACCCACCAAATGGAAAGTGACATCTGATTGTCCTCACTTCTCATTATACCTTAATTATAATGCATTAGCATGGTAAAAAACATTCCCACTAGTGCCATGACAGTTTACAAATGCCATGGCAAAGTCAAGAAGTTACCCTATATAGTCTACAATGGAGAGGAACCCTTAGTTTTGGGAATTGTCTGCCACTTTATTCATGAATGATCCACCCTTAGTTTAGCATAGAATCAGGAAATAACCATAAAAATAGCCAACCGGCAGCTCTTGGGGTTGCTCTGCCTATAGAGTAACCATTATTTTGTTTCTTTACTTCTCTAATAAAGTTTGTTTCTTCACTTCACTTTACGGACTTGCCCCAAATTCTTTCTTGCGTGACATCCAAGAACCCTTCTTGGGGTCTGGATCGGGACCACTTGGAGAAAAGGATGAAGACACATGGGACCTGATCTACAGGAAAACACACCAACAATCTTTCTCATTCTGTATGTGCATGAATTAGAAACTAGCTGAGTGGCACTCCATCCCATGAGATCTATTCTCTGAACAGGTATCTATATCCCATTAGCATTGTATGAAAAAGCTTTTTTGTAATAATAATGAAGCTCAGGGAGGGAGACCTTTGCTACCTAATCCATAGGGCTATATTCTTCTCTTGATAGACCTATAACTCCTATCATAGCTAATGGGAGTTCCAAACTGACATCAAAAAAGCTGTCTATCCCATTGTATGAAAAAGGTAAAGGTCTCTTTGCAAACCTCATTATCATTCAAACTGATCTTTTCTCTTCTGCTTTGCTCTCAAAGGCTGTGCCTCTCCCTTGAGATACTGGTAAGGCAGGAGAGCCTTGGAAATTACACATCTGGTAAATAGAACAGATTTCAATGCAGCTTACTCCACGGTTCTTCATCTGTGTCTCTTGGATACCAATGAAAAGGTTTTAAACTTAAAAAAAGACATTATTCTTTCAACAAAATGGGCTCACATTTAACTCAAAGAGCATATGTTCTGCAAATGTGATACAGCAAAGGTTAGTCTGAAACCACAAAAATTTATGAATTCTTGAATTCAGTGAAGGAAATCAAGCCATACAGATCTCTCTGCATTTTCTAGTCCTTCTCTGTTTTTGCTGCATAGATTTTTTTAAAGCTATTAAGAGAATGGGAGTAGTGGAAAAGAGGTAAAACTAATATGAAAAACATTTTTTAGAACTCTTTTTTGTTTGCACTTTCAATTTTTGGCTATAGCATTCATTCTGACACTTTGTAGAATGACACCTTGAACTGTTAAACAGGACATTTCCTCTCTCCTTTGAGATAATGTCCTCCTCATAAACATGGGCTATGTATTTTGCACCCTTCCCTCATAAAACCTCAACATAATGTTCAGGAAGCCAAATGGAGCTCTGTGACTCTGGTGGTTTGTACTGTATAGACAAGGCTAAGTGAAACTACATTTCCCAGAATTCTCTTTTCTGTATGTTTCTGGGTTAGAGTGACACAAAAGAGAAACTCACATGCGATTGGGAAGGCAGAGGCAAACCAGCGATCACCTTGCTCTGTAAGTTGGGATGCTAGAATAGCGGTTCCCAACCTTTTGGGCATCAGAGACTGGTTTTGTGGAAGTTAATTTTTCCACAGATGGGGCAGGGGGTTTGGTTTGGGGATAATTCAAACACATTGCATTTATTGTGCACTTTATTATTATTACACTGTAATATATAATGAAATAATTCCACAACTCACCAGAACGTAGAATCAGTGGGAGCCCTGAGCTTGTTTTCCTGCAACTAGACAGTCCCATCTGGGAGTGATGGGAGACAGTGAATGTCATCAGGCATTAGATTCTCATAAGGAGAGCACACCCTCGCATGTGCAGCTCGCAATAGTGAAGTGGCGTTGTTGTCTGGGGTAAATACTGGAGGTATTATTTTTTTGCACCAACTTAATAGAACTTAGCAAATTTTATAGACTTAACCATCATTCTATTTTTTGTATCATGTCAGATTCTAAGTTTCTACCCTAACATTAACAGATTTCCATTTATACCATTGCATCGGTAACAAAATGGAATGACCGAACATTTCTGTGTTATTTTTGGCAATAAGGATACATTTATACAAATACATCAGTGTTTCCCATGTATCTCAAGGCATTCTCAAGTCATATAGCAGTCTTACATTCTCTACATGGTTCGTTTATTCTTGAAGATCTAAAAAAACTGTTAAGCAATATTTTAAGTCTGTAATTACAGCTAATATGTTGGGAATGCTATTTGATTCTGAGACCCTGATGGAGTGGGTACCAACTTTTCCAGGCTGAATCTAATAGCAAAGGCAATTCTTACCCTTAGCTGTAGTGCATACAGTGCTAGAAGCAAAGAATACGATACTGGCTAAGAGAGACTATTAAGGATTTAAACCAGAGAAAGGTGACCAAATGGATTGTCATGGTAAGGAAAACTGAAGAAGGAAGGTGAGAGCTGAGAACAGAAGTAGTGAAAGCCAAGAGACAGCAGAGCTAAGAAGGTCTAAAGTAAGTCTTTTCTAGTGGTGATGAAGAAAGGGGGTGAAAAAGCCTGGAAGGATCCTAGGGACAGGGAGCTCTCTCTGGTGCTGGGCTTTTGAGCCCTTTCAATGATAGTATTTGTGTGAGAGGGGTGGATCCACTTAAAACAATCCAGAGTGAGCTAGCACAGCATAACTGCAATAAAGATAAGCATGGCTTTTGATTACTGATATCCATTCTCTGTCACTGGTTTAGATAGCTTTCTCCAACAGTTGTCTTTATTCTTTTTTGTCTTATCCCCCATCTGTTGAAAAAAAGAACTCAGCACTCTTATTCCAGTTACTGGTGCCCTTATATACTAAGAATAACCTTGACCCAGTCATCATGGTTCTTGACTTTACCTTATGAGTTTTCTGGCCCTGAGCTCGAATGATGAGATTGAGGGTTCTCCAGCCTCTCTTTGGAATCAGGCATTACTGTGGCTGCAGCAGATAAGGACGGACAGAGCTAACAATGGCCCTGAATCTGTTTCCAGTTCCTCAGCCTGGTCATCCTGATATGTAGAACCCTGGCTGGGAATGCTAGAAGGCTGGCCAAAGTGCCATATACCCTAAGTAAAGTTGACCCTATTATTCTGCTTGTTAATGTAACTATATTTTTGAAGACAGAACTACTTATCCAAATAAACAGGAATAAGTAGTCACCAAAGACTAACTGAAGTGCTAATTATAGAATGAGAAAGTGAGTTCCCCAAATGTCTCCTGAGTCTAATGTTGAGGGCACAGTGTCATGGAGGTGCTGACACACATTTGTCATTAACAATATGAAGGATGAGAAAAATGGAGAGAAGGTATCAGGAAGTAAAATAAGCAAGTAGAATTTAAATAGAGACTGAACATAGCACAGCAAATGGGAAAACAAAGAGAAAATAAATGCATTCCCTCTGCTCAGAAATGCAGTGGCTCTATGAAAGATCTGGTCTTCATTTAGTAATTTTTCAACGTTGACAACCAAACTGGATAATTGAGGCCCAAGATAGAAAAAAACACACCCTTGATTGTAATTAGCCAGTTTTCCCCTGAATTATGTAGGCCTTTATCTTCCCTCTCTACTCAATCTTGCATAGCATATCTTAACAGAGAACAAGCAAGAGGGACAGATCACCCCTTCTGTGGGGATGTCTTGGCTACGTAGTGAACAGACAATGGCAAAAAGAAAGAAGAGGAGGAAATGGTGCAGCAAAGTTTTGCAATGAAAATACACACCTATGCACAAATCATTTCATATTCTCAGTACAGAAAACCTGGGGAATTTACTTGTTGGTGTTTTCTTTTTAATGGGACACGACTCAGGAAGAAGAATGATGCTGAACGTGCCTGAAAAGTACATACGCATGTTAACTAAAATTGAACGAAGACTGTAAACAGAGGAAAAATAAAATTTACTAGTAAGGTCTGAGAGCAAATTCTTAGACTAACCGTGGCTGGAAATGGGCATCCACAATGCTCAAGGGGCAGGCAGAACTTCTCTGAGTTCAGTGTGAAGGAAAGGTGAGAGGAAAGATAGAGCACCTGATCTATTATTAATGACAGGTCTGTGTGTGAGATAGAGTTTTTGAAAACTTTTCACAGACGAAAGGAAAATGTTTGCAAACATCAGAGAAGACCAAGGAAATGTCATTATCTATGATCTAAGTGTCAAAGACTGTGCATTTTCAATTTTGGCAAAATGGATGTTTCTCCTCCTGCCCATCCCCATAAGGACCCTACAAACCAGCAAACGTCATCTAAGAGTAAATAGATGGAAAGAGTCGTGGGACAGTGGAGTGATAGAATTGGAAGACTTGTAATTATCTGCAACGTTCGCCGATATGCAGCAGCTGTATTTGATATACACAGGCACACTTAAGATAATAAAACAACAGTAGCCGTGGTCCATCCATGCAAAATTGTCTGTTTATTCTTTGTTGAGACTTTCCTTGTGCATAACATTTTCACTGACTTTTTTTTTTTTTGAGCCTGTGAGAAGAATCAAATTATGCTTATTAAAAATATGTATATTTCTGGAGGGATATGCGTTCCTATAACCTTCATTATGATGCTCTTAATTAACCAATATGCCTCATAATAAAGTATCTAGCTGTCACCAAAATCAACACTTTTCAGTTATTAATAGATTAAGGAAAGAATGTTAATTTCTTCAAGCTCCATTTCATTTGGTCTCATTACTTCAGGAGCCAGATGGTTCCAGGGCTGGACCTGTCAACAGTTACTGTGAGGAAGAATGCATTCAGAAACACCAAACTGAAGTATGAATAACAGCTGAAAAATGAATTTGAAGGTAACAATGCAAAAAGCAGGGCGGAAAGTTATTCTGCCGAGAAATAGAGAAAATTATGAATCAGGCACGTTTTAATTGATACTTTTCCATGAATACCCTCTCTTTTCCTCCTCTCTTCCCATTAAATTTTGTGCTCCCCCCCAGATCAAATAACAACCGTGCAGGGCTCCAGCTGTGTTGCAGAGCAGCTCTGCATTTTTCAAGTGTCTGACAATTTCTCTTGTCCCTCACACTGCCAGAATCTGACAGTTCTCCTACACTGTTGGTTGATTGATGATGTCAACTTGGAGGAGACAGTACCACCAGCAGCCAGTTTTTTCCAAGATGTTTTTCTTCTTTGATTTTAAAAATTCCTTCTGAATGTTTCCAAAGGAAGTCACCCTGAAGGGCACCTCCAGCCTGGCTCCTTGAGTTACCCTGTGGCTGGCTGTGCTTTGGGAAATGTAAAACTGAGTGTTCTGCTCTTAAATATTGGGTGAAATAACCGCTGAGTTCCCTGACAACTTTCAGATTCCATCATTCTGTAATTCATCCAAGTGATGATCAATATCTAAAACGAAGAAACAAGATGTTGGAATCATAGACCATATTTTTGGTGAATTCCTGTGCTTTCAAGCAAGTCGTTCGCTCTGGATACACCGCGGTTTCTGTTATCTGCCAAATAGGGTCAATAGTCTCTCCTTGTAAAATATTTTGTGATGTTCAAGAGTGAAGCATTACACAACTTGCCATTTCTATGTCACAGTAGCTCGTGTGGGACCGCTTTGTATTTCTAGTCCTTTTTAGCCACAGATGTGTCTCAATACCTGCCCTCTAGTGGGCCTGAAGCAATTTGCAACCTGCTTCTATTTTAAGGGGAGATTGAGATTGCACAGATTTGCTGATGTTCGGTTATTAGCACCTAGATGCCTAGCAGCTGGAAATTAAAGCCTTTCTGAGCTTGAAGGAATCTTGGAAATTCCTTGTCCAAACCCTGCGCTTTACAAATGAGAAACTGAGAAACCACAAGACTTTAAAAGACGTGCATAAGGTCATACATATTGTCTGTGATGGTTAATTTTAAGTGTCTGCTTGACTGGATTAAGGAATGCCCAGATAGCTGCTGAGGCATTATTTCTGGGTGTGTCTGAGAGAGTGTTTCTGGAAGAGATAAGCTTTGGATTAGTGGACTGAGTAAGGAAAACCCATCCTCACCAATGTGGGCAGGAAGCATCTAATCCACTGAGGGCCCAGAGAGAACCAAAAAGCAGAGAAAAGGCAAGTTAACTCTCTCTCTCCTGGAGCTGAGACAGTCTTCTCCTCTGGTGCTTGGACATCAGAAATCCAGATTCTCTGGCCTTTGGATTGTGGGGTTTGCACCAGTATTCCCCTGGGTTCTCAGGCCTTTGGCCTCGGTTTGAGAGTTGTACTATTAGCTTCTCTGGTTCTGGCCATTGTAATTTATCTGAGCCATGCTACTGGCTTCTCTGGATCTTCAGCTTAAAGATGGCCTAGTGGGGCTTCTCAGCCTCCATTATCACATGAGTCCATTTCCCTAATATGTCCCTTCTCATATCTCTATCTATACCTATACCTATACCTATACCTATACCTATACCTATACCTATGTCTGTCTGTCTGCCTGCCTGTCTACCTATCTCTCCTGTTGGAGAATCCTGACTAATATATTATATAACCAACTCCAGGTTAGAAAAGTAGAGAAACAGAACAGAATCCAGAGCTGCCCCCGGACCATGAATCTCGTTTATTAAATAAAAAAGCTCTCTCTCTTTGTAAGTCCTAAAATTCATTCACTTATCCAAGCGTGTGTTTATTATTTGCTGAGAATCTACTATGTTCTGGATTTTGCTACAGATGTCGGGAATAACTTTTGAGCAAATACATCATTCAGCAATTATTTTCAGCAGTCTCTTCTAATTCCATAGAAAATTAACTTTCCCTCAAACAGTTGTTTCATTCTTAACAATGAAAAAGTTCTTAAAAATCAAAAGTATGTTGTTTTTAGGATACTTTTTCTTCTAGGGTGAAAAATCCAAATATACAATTCTTTCATTCAGCCTGGTGACTCGAATTTTAAAAAGGGAGGAGTCCAGTTTAACTAAGGAAAAGTGGGTTTGAGGAGGAACCTCTACTGTCTGTGTGTTCCTTCATTCTTGTATCTGAGTTGTATGAGTGTCTTCAGTTAGTTCTGCTTGTAAAGTTACTCCACGCTTAGCTGAAGATATTGCCCATGCTGGCCAATGCCCTCCTGCCTTTTACAGTAATAACCTGGTGGAATCGTGTTACTGCATTATTTTCTCTCCTTGTCCTCAAACTGATTAGAAGAATCAGTCTTCTAAGGAAATATAGAAGTGTGGACAGAGGACATTTGGTTCTAAATGAGTGATGGGTACAATTTTTGTAGAAGAACAACTTTTGGAAAAATAAAGCAGTTCATGAGACACATTTTTTTCCCTCAAATTTGGTAGTAGGTTTATTGAGTACCGTGGAAAAGCAGTGTATATTTTATTCCACCTAAAGTTACCTACTCAGCTGAGTAGGTAACTCAGCTGAATGCCAATTTGAAACTTAACACTGAATTCTAGGCACTAAAGGTAACCAAATGGTCAGCCATTGTGGCAACAGAAGGTCCTCTTGCTGTCCTTCCATCTGGGCTGCCTCTATTCACCTGGGCCTTGAGTGGTTCGTTGCTGGCATAGATTGTGAATACTACCAGCAGTTTGACTTGTCTGGGTAAACAAGGAAGACTCATAGGTCAAGTCCTGGAAATGTATTTGTATTTCTAATACAAATACCAAATACAAGTTTTGTATTTGCACGAGGAACTGAGTAGCCTCTTGGGAAAGATCCCATGTCGAGGGAAGAGAGAGACTTGCATACTAAGTTTGGCTAATAAAGAGTCTCAGCCATTGGAGAGCGGGGTAAATTTTAATACAGGATGTTGTTTGTTGCTCATATTTTCCCAAGCCAATTGACCTTGAGACCTAGAAAGGGGTGAACCATTAGAGTAAACTGAATAAGCTATTTTCTTGCAAGCTCCCGAGAGTCATTGGAAACCAAAAGGATTTTAGATTACAATGAAAGTGAGGCATTCTGTCCCCTTGGGCACTGGGTATTTGACCACCTTGGATTCCAGCACAGTGTTCTCACCACAGACTCCAGTTGCAGTCAGAGCTGAGAGCTGCATCCTTTTGGGCAGTATCTGTCACTCAGCTTCAGCAGCAGCCAGAGGCAGCGCCAGCCTTGCTCAGCCTTGCTTGAGGATGCTGGACACTGGAATGAGGGGTGACATTGGGTTGGGCTTATCTTGACAGGGACCTCCAGCAAGGGCAAAGACAAAGGCTGAGCTCCAAGAGCACCAAAGAACGCAGAGCAGGAGGGAAGGAGAGTGGGAGTTGCCTGTTGCTAGCTGAGAGGATTTGTCTATGAGTACATATAAGAGACCCTCAGGCGCTCCTGGAAACAGTTGGAAAGAGGAAGAGACCTTGAAGGAAATGAAAGGAGCTCCAGAGGTTTCGCAGTTGAAGGAATAAACCCTGGCAAATACTGTTAAGTGGCCCCCTTTTACTTTTAGAATGATGTGAATTGGGATTTTATTAAAAAGCCTTAGAAAGGCAGTAGGGTAATCCTTTGAAGAAAACATAAGGGAACCATGTCTTCTGTATTCAACCTTTGCTCTGCCACTACCAGATACCAAAAAGATGACTCCAAGTTTTTTGCAGTCCACCATATTGGAACTGGGCATTCGGGTCTGCTTTGGAACTATCCTTAAAAGTCCCGTAGTTGTAGTTACATATTGTTTGCTGTCCAAGAGGGCCTTTATGTTCCCCTCAGCTTGATCAAATTTTAGACAGGTTTCTATCTGACTATAGACCTCTGATCTTACTTTCCTTAGAGCATTTACTTTAGAAAACTTGCAATTGTAAATTCTTTCTCTGCCCCTCTGAGATGTAAGTCTTCTCCCAGAGTCCTGCCAGTTTTAGAACTCAGGAATATCTTTCTCAAGGAATTGGGAGACATCCCTTTGAATGGTAATCATCACGAAAGATAGTGTCCTTGTCTCCCAGTCTTCTTGAGAGGGTAGGAGCCTAACTTCCAAAGGCACCAATTAGCAAACAGAAGAAGTCTAATCACGTTGACTAACTTCCCCTTTAATGTCCTCTAGTACTTTTCCTCTAGCTCATCTCAACACAGCGCTCCCATCTTGTTTCAGCAGAGTTGAGTTTAATCTGTCTCCCATATTCTAATAGTCTTGAATAACGTTTTTCTTGCCTGTTTAATTCTGATCAGTATAATTTTTCTTTGATACTATCAATAGACTGGATACTTTTCCTTGTTACTTGGACTAATCCTGGCTGGACAGAAGGATTTTTACCTGATTATATTTTGTGTATTTATTTTCTTCTCCTCCCCCTTCTTTTTCCTTCTTTCTTCTTTGAGATGGGGTCTTGCTACGCTGCCCAGGCTGGTTTCAAACTCCTGACCTAAAGCGATCCTCCCACCTAGGCCTCTCAAACTGCTGGAATTACAGGCATGAGCCTCTGTGCCCGGCCTTGATTTTAGATTCCCTTACTGACCCTGATATAAATGAGCTTTCACTTTGTTCCTGAGCTCTGACCCAACCCTTACTTCCCTTGACATGTCCCAGTTTTTATAGCCAAACTTAGCCTTGATCTGTCTTCCTCAGTTTTCTTTATGACAAGCTACCTGGTTCTTGTCTTACGTCCTGGCTGGTACCCTTTCTTGATGGGTAGACATTCTACATTGTACTTCACCAACCTGTTTATACCTCCAAATTCATATCAGCTTGGATTCCGTAGTGTCAATTGTTTGCCTGGACTAAAACTGAACATCATGAGAAGATGCCTTGGAAAAAACACTCAGATCCCAAAATTGCATAGCCCTTGGGCATTTTCAGCTGGATCACTTCTCTCCTAGGTCCCTCTGTCTTGGTTCAATGAATAAGTCTCATTTCAGTTCCTTGCTCCTGCCTACCTGACTTATATTATTGTAATCTCATTAAGCTCTTCTGTTGACCTCTGAAGTCTTTTGAGAGGAACATTTAGTGGCCTCTGTATCAGATTTTAAAAGAGATATTATAGGCATTATTTATTGTAAGGCTTTTAACATCCTATGAAGTAGAGACTTTGCAACCCTCATTTTATAAATGAGATAACTGTAGCCCAGGGAAATTATGTCACTTGTCCAAGAACACAAGGCAGCTGTGTGCTCTTAGATCTTGTACTCTTTCTTCTGTACCATGCCAAGTGTCAATGGTATTAATGAAATACCTTCATAAAGCTTTCAGGGAACAATGTAAAATTTAATTTGACAATTTGGTGCTGTAACATTTAGCTGAAAATTGATATGATTATGAAGTATTGTGGTAAGCCACACCAAAATATTTTGGGAACCATTAAAAACTGGCTTTGGTGAGTCTTTTAGGAAATATTTTCAATATTTGTACTTGTGCTTTTTTATGTGTACATGATTTTTGTTTCCATTAGAGGTATTTTTCTTTAGCATCTGCTTCTCTCACCCCATAACATGTATTCTCACACACAGTCTACTCATTCTGCATTATGCCTTCCTTTTAAATATTCTTGTTTCCTAAGGATGTATTTTCTAGAACATCACTGTCATGTCAATCCTATTTAAAACACCAAAAATGAGACCTGACATAGTTGCATAATGACTATGGGTTTATGTCAATCCGAGTATGGGATTGTTAGGGAAGGTGGGTCTATTGTTTACTAAGAGCCTTTTAGTTCCAAACATGGTAGGTTTCTATCCCTTTCCCAAGGCACACCAGCCCACATTCAGAATCCCAGCCATTGGGTAATACGTTCTGGGGCAGTGCAGTCTGCTTGTCTCTATACCAAGAGGGTCAAAGTGGAGATTGCTGCCTCCTGTTCATAGCTCTCTAGGGACACTTTGTTCACTAACCACTTTGAAACAAGATTCACATGAGCAAGATCACCCTTTTAATGGTGTATTTGTTTTCTATTGCTGCTGTAACAAATGGCCGCAAATTTAGTGGCTTAAAACAACACAAACTTATGATTTTATAGTTCTGGAGGCTAAAAGTCCCAAATCAGTTTCACTGGGATAAATTGAAGGTGACAGCAAGGCTTTGTTTTCTCTGGAGGCTCTGAGGAAGAATCTATTTCCTTGCCTTTTCCAGCTTCTAGAGCAAACTTGTCCAACCTGTGGTCCATGGGCCGTATACAGCCCAGAATGGCTTTAAATGTGGACCCACAGAAATTCGTAAACCTTCTGAAACATTATGAGATTCTTTTTGCAATTCTCTTTTTGAGATGAAATCTTGCTCTGTCACCCAGGCTGGAGTGCAGTGGCACGATCTCAGCTCACTGCAACCTCCGACTCCTGGGTTCGAGCAATTCTCCTGCCTCAGCCTCTTGAGTAGCTGGGATTATACGCACCCGCCACCACACCTGGCTAACTTTTGTATTTTTAGTAGAGATGGGGTTTTACCATGTTGTCCAGGCTGGTCTCGAACTTCTAACCTCAGATGATCCAACAGCCTTAACCTCCAAAAGCACCGGGATTATAGGTGTGAGCCACCGTGCCTGGCCAGCAATTTTTCTTTCTTTCTTTTTTTTTTTTTTTTTTTTTGTTAGCTCATCAGCTATTGCTAGTGTTAGTGTATTTTATGTGTGTTCCAAGACAATTCTTCTTCCAATGTGGCCCAGAGAAGCAGAAAGATTGGACACTTCTGTAATCTAGACATTGCCTGTATCATTTGACTCATGGCTCTTCCTACATCTTGAAAAGCCAGAAATGTTGCATATTCTCTCCTTTTTAACCTCCATTTCTGTCCCTACTTCTTCTTTCTCTTTGTCATTGATACTCTTGCACCCTTGTGATCACTGTGGACCCACGTGCATAATCTGGGATAACCTCCTTTACTCAAGATCCTTCACTTAATGGCATCTAGTAAGTCCTTTTTACCATATAAGGCAATATGTTAGTATTTCTGGAGATTAGGTTGCGGACATCATTGGCGAGCCATTTTCAATCTGCCACAAATGATTTAGTTACCAATATTGATAGCACAACTGGTGGGGAAAAAAAAATAGTTTGATTTGGCCTGGAGCAGTGGCTCACACCTGTAATCCCAGCACTTTGGGAGGCCAAGACAGGTGGATCACCAGAGATCAGGAGTTCAAGACCAGCCTAGCCTATGTAGCGAAACCCCATCTCTACTAAAAATACAAAAATTAGCTGGGCGTGGTGGTGGGCACCTGTAATTCCAGCTACTCAGGAGGCTGAGGCAGGAGAATCACTTGAACCTGAGAGGCGGAGGTTGCAGTGAGTCAAGATCACGCCATTGCACCCAGCCTGGGCGACAAGAGTGAAACTCCAACTCGAAAAAAAAAAAAAAAAAAAAAAACATAGTTTGATCTATCTTTTCCTCCCTTCCTCTGCTTCTCCCTCTCTTTCTTTCAACATTAGAAGATCTGATTGTAGTAGAAAGGCTAATCTATTGGATGTTGGAAAGTTTAAATGGAGTGATAAACTGTAAACTCTGGGTCCTAGCTGTAGCTCTTCACTGATGTTAAGGAATCAGAGAGTATCTGTTTTGTCTATCACAAATCTGAAATAAAAGTGTAATTGGTACATTTTTATTGTCATTAAAATGTACAGCAGGCCGGGCGCGGTGGCTCAAGCCTGTAATCCCAGCACTTTGGGAGGCTGAGATGGGCGGATCACGAGGTCAGGAGATGGAGACCATCCTGGCTAACCCTGTGAAACCCCGTCTCTACTAAAAAATACAAAAAACTAGCCAGGCGAGGTGGCGGGCGCCTGTAGTCCTAGCTACTCGGGAGGCTGAGGCGGGAGAATGGCGTGAACCCGGGGAGGCGGAGTTTGCAGTGAGCTGAGATCCGGCCACTGCACTCCAGCCTGGGCGACAGAGCGAGACTCCGTCTCAAAAAACAAAAAAAAAAAATGTACATCAATCCCATTCTTCCTCCTTTGGGGAAAAACTGTGGTCTAAAACAGAAGTAATACAAAGGTCATGTGCCATATTTTCTAAAATTTAAGAAGAATAAGTTTTAATTATTTTGAAATGTCTTGCAGTACTATTAATGGCTCACTTAAAGAACCCTAAAAACATAAATCTCCAATAATTTTTTTAAAAAGCCATGCTACCATGTTAATTAAAAACAGAAAATAATTATTATGTGGGCTTATTTTCTAGGTTTTTGTAGAATCAAATTTGGACTGAATTGTTCTAACCTCAGTGTTTTTGTATATGTGTAGAAAACTCAACATATTCTTTCCTAAAGTTTAACTTATCTTAGGGATAATCAGTAGTTCTAAAAAGCTGACACAGGAACATCAATTGGATGCATTTAGCAGATTACTTGTTCCCGTTCTTTTCTAGAAACAAATCCACCGTAAGGTCAATGCATTCAGAACAATTGTAGATCATCTGGAACTTTAACATCTGGGAAAAAAGCTGTTCCCACCAGACCTAATAAGCAGATGAAAAATAGGAGACTCTAAAGGACTTTACCTACATACATTTTTAAATTCCTCATGTCAGAAGAAACCTCTTCTGTCTTTAATATAAACAGGGGACAAAATTAAATGCAAAAGAGTCTGCTAATGCAAGATTGAGATGCTCAGAGGAACATCAATTTTCCCACATTCTACACATTCTGAATATTAAGGTATCACATTTAAGAGAATAGCTAGCTCTGAAAAGCACAATATTTGAAGCATAATAGATACAAATGAAAGGAATGACAGTAAGTCTCACTTTTTGGTGTATATGACCACAGTGGAGTCAACTCTTTTTTTTTTTTTTTTTTTTTTTTTGAGATGAAGTCTCACCCTGTTGCCCTGGAGTGCAGTGGTGTGATCTCGGCTCACTGCAACCTTTGCCTCCCAGGTTCAACCTATTCTCCTGCCTCAGCCTCCCGAGTAACTAGCATTACAGGTACCTGCCACCTTGCCCGGCTAATTTTTGTATTTTTAGTAGAGATGGAGTTTCACCATATTGGCCAGGCTGATGTGGAACTCCTGACCTTGTGATCCACCCACCTCAGCCTCCCAAAGTGCTGGGATTACAGGCGTGAGCCACCGCGCCCGACCGGAGTCAACTCTTGATTATTTAGGGTCCAATCTGAGAATTGGTGGGATCCTTCCCTCTTTTGTTTTTCTTCCTTTCTTGTAGCCCCTTCCATGAAAGAACTTTCAAGCTCAAGGAGAAGAAATAAAATGAGAGCAGGCCCTTTGGTTTCTAATTCATCGCTCAGTTGGTGTTTTGGGAGATGGGGATGTAGGGCCAGATAGAAATTGTCATTAATCAGTATTACCCATATCTTGTCTCCTGAGTAACTTACCATAAAAATGGGGGTCTTATGCTTTTACTCTTAAATGATTTCCCTTTGTCTCAGGTTGACCAACAACCAGCAAAGATGATTTCCTCTGAAACCATTTGAATTTTCAAAAAATATTTTTTTATTCCAAAAAAGGTTTTATGTATATAGAAAATAGAATAGAGGTGAACTTAGTGCACAATTTATCAGAGATGGAAAGAGGTGGATGTCATATAAAATAATCCATAGATTCTGTCTTTACCACCCTTTCCAGATTTTGAGAAATGTACATAGAATTTTCAATAAAGACTCTGTTGAATAACAATAGCAACACTCTGTGTTTATACAGCTCTTTTCTTCCGTTGAGTTCAGAGTGCTTTATAAACAGTATCTCATTAATCTTCAGAACTTCCCTATATGGAAAGAGGTTTCAGCTATCATTACTCATATCTTTATCAACAAAGAAATAGTTGCCTGCAGAGTGGCTGAGCAACTTGTCCAAGGTCACCGAGGGAGTGAGTGGCAAAGCCAAGAATAAAACTCAGGGCTTTGACCTTCCAGTTTAGTATTCTCCCCAGGAGGCCACACTGAAAGAAAAGCAGCTTCTAACATGCATATTCATAAATCTCCCAAGAAAAATCTACCATTTCTCAATATTTTCATCAGCCAAACTTTTATGCTATTTGGTGATGTTTTGAGAGAAAACCTAATGGTAAGTACTGATGGGGGAAAATACTTGAAATTGTATTGAGAGAGCACATTGATGTCAGACTCTGAGCCTCATTAATCATTAGATTACCAGCAGTTGACTACATGCAACTTATTAGGCCAATCAGGTTAAAGAAAGCCAAGGAGCAGGCAGTAGCCACACAGAACGTGAAGACCCTGCCTGAGATGACTAAACTCTCAGTTGATCCAAACATGACACCTCTTTTTCCTGGACCTCTTCCACTTCTGTTTGCGCTGGAGGCATGTTCGAATCTTTAGCTGTCAGCTTAACTGCTCCTCCTTAGAGAGCTCCCTTGACCTTTCTAACCGAGGGTCTTGTTTTTGTCAATCATGGAATATTCTTCTTTTCCTTTGTAGCTTTCATCTTCATTGGTATAATAGCACTGCGTGCTAACCAGTTTACAATCTGACTCCCTCTCCAAACTGTAAGCTCCTGTATAATGAAAAACAGTGGTTATCCAAGAGCGTGTACTCAGTGAAGAGATGATGCCAGAATGGATGACTCCACTTAGTTTCTGCTTCCTCTGTAAAATTAGAATAACGTACCTACCTCTTAGCGTTGTTGTGAGGATTAAATGCACAAATATCTATAAAACTGCTTAGCCCCATGCCAGGTACATTTGTTCAATAAATAGTAACCTAAAATTATCATTAAGTGTCTATGGACTTAGCAATTTTTAAGTTATTGATTATTTTATCGAATGTATTATTTTGTGGAGTGATAGGAGTGGAACAGAGGAAGGGAAATATATGAGTATCAAATACTTTTATAGAGGTGTAGTTGTGAAAAGAGAAGCTTAGAGTTACAAGGGCACATAGGGTAGCAGTGAGATTGTGTGTGTAATTTGTTTATGTGCTGAGATACTGAAAAATACAGGTTACAAGAGACAGATTGATAAAATATGATATCAATGAAGCATTAGAAGATTGTACGGAGTTTAAAGATAAATTAGTCTTGGAGGGAACAAGGAACATCTCTTCTTTGGAAATAGGGGAGAAAGATACAGGGATGAATGTAGACGCAACAATATAAATTTTTTTTATAGTAAAAATTTAGTTAGAATACTTACTGGGAAACAATATGTTTAGTTTTATATATATAAAGTTGTGTGTGTGTGTGTGTGTGTATATATATATATACACACACACATATATGTACACACACACACACACACACACATATATAGGCCAAACAATCTACTGAAGGACACACACTTAGCCCATGGTATAAACAGGCTTGTCTGCCTTCATGGCCCAGCTTGAAATTACATGGTTAAGTTGCTTCTCATAGAGGTAAGTCATTGCCGGTAGATTCTAAATGGAAAGGATTGAGTCTTGGGATTTCCAATTTCTAATTTCCTTGGGAGAAAAGAGGTCAGTTTTTGGTAGACTATGTATGTGTGGGAGGGTATACAGGCAATAAAATATGGAAGAACTTGAGAAGAGTGGTGAAGATTTGCTGTAAAGACCATGGGATTTGAAATTGGCTTTAGACTCCAGAAGCTGTGCATTTCTGGTGGGTATCACTGATCTTAACAGTACCATCAGCCTCCATGCTGGAGAGAGTAAGTGGAGGGTTAGCTTGAGCCATGGTTGGACAGTTGCTGCTGAAAGCTAAGGGAGAAATAAGATTGGTGATGCTAGTAAGGAGGTAAGAAAATTGGTTAACCATCAGATCTAGACTGGATAAGTAAATACATGAAGCCAGGAGGAAATATATTGCTTAGGGAAAAAAGAAAAGTCAAAGAATTAGAAAACAACAGATCAGAGTGGGAACAGGTAGCTAGAAAAATAAAAAGAAAACTTAGTTAATAATTTTAAGAATATACAAAAAAAAAAAAAATGAACGATGGCAAGACCCAGAGAAGACTGCTGAAATTAAACAAAGAGAGAGATGGCAAAACAATACAGGGTAGAGTTACCCAGAGAAATTAGATTTAAAGACAAGGACTTCAGGACTTCATGGTGCATATGCAGAAGTCCTGTGCTTGGAAAGTCAAGGTTTTCTGGTGGAGGGGATATTCTAGGACTCTCTAAGTGTATCCTGGAATCCCCACAAAGGAGGCCTTTCCTTGGTTGATAGTTTGATAATGTTAAATAACTATAAAGAAGCCCTTTGTCTTTATCTCTGACAGTAGTTGGCATTCTCTTAAAACAATCCACAATTTCTGCCAAAATATGTTCAGGAAATATGAGCTGTTGCAGCTGTGACCCCTTTAGATAACCGCAAACTAAATCATGGAATACAGTTCAGCTGAGTAATAAAATATAATCAGATTGGCAGACGGCGTCAGACTGGGCCATACTCATACAGATCTTCTTTTAACCCAGTTTAACAAGTTGCTCTCCAGAAGTTATTTATTCCACCTGTCAACATTTCTATTGTGGAAATCACAGCCATCAAATCTGTTTTAGATCCTAATCCTATTCTTTTCTCTTCTGCCTCAGGTAGCAGAAAGCCTCATATAAGCAATACCGTTTCAGTCAGCTAAGTGATTTGTTTGACACTGATTGTTTGCTTGAAGGAATAGCTATTATCTTAAAAAATAAATGTAATATCCCTGTCATTAGCTATGTAGTAAATTTAAAATAAATATCTGCAACCAAAATTACTTTGAAATCTTGTAAGGTCTGGATTCGTGTAGGTAGCTGTCCAACCAGCAGTAATCTGCCATTCGACTCCAAATGGCATAATAAACTGTCATTCTGAGCTGCTGCATCACCACGAGGTACTGTCACACTGAGTTTTGCATTTCATTCTCAACCTCTTCCTTAACTAAGGTTTGGTGCTAATAAGACCAAGGGAGGTCAGTGGTTAGGAGGAGATGACCTTCAATTGGAGTCCTCGTATTTAATAGTAACAAAAAGAATCATCAATTACTAAATGGATTCACGGATTAAAATGATAATCAATCATAGAAAATCAATAGTTGATCTGGGCCAGTCCTAGGCAGATCTCATCTTAGGTTTAACCAAATGCCTTTCATAATTTCATTTGCCTTTTAATAAAAATAGCCAGAATTTATTGACTATTTTGTTTGTGCCATATGTTGTTCTTAGTGTTTTTGTGTATGTGTATTTAACCATATGTGATATATACTGTCATTGTCTTTATGGTACAAACAAGAATAAACAAGAAGACTTAAGATTAGGGGATGCGAGTACCTTACCCATAGCTAGGAAGTAGTAGTTTTAGGGTTTGGACAGAGGTAGTTGAGTTCTAGGGCCTGAATTTGTAAGCACTGTACATACAGTTCTATCTATACATGCTCCTCTTTTGGAGCTGAACTCAGAACTGCAAGGAAAATATGCTGCTCAGCTCAGGAATTCTTAAGTCCTAAAATACAGAATCTGGGGTAATCAAGTTATTGAAATTAAAGATAATAAGAAAGATGAAATAGAGAGCTGTGCTTCTGAAAAGTTCTATATTGTCACAAAAGACCACCATTCCTGCTATAACAAAAGAAAACACTAGGTAAATATTTTTATTTAAAGGCATAAAATCTGTGGATGCAGAGAAGTCTAAATAAACAAAATTCTAGAGTGAGATAAGTATGCCAGTAGTGAGCAGGGACCAATGACTGCTTTGATTACTAGAACATTTGCAAAACCTCAAGGCATGAGCAGAGGGGGAAGCGTACTTGCTGTAGGCAGAAGAAACCATATTGGGACAAGAAGAAACCGTATTGGGACAAGAAGAAGCCAGCTAGATTTTGAACAGCTCCCCAAGGCCTGGCATGGCAGACTGGAATATGGAGGAGTTTCAAACTCAGAGCTAGTTTTCTCCACCGACCAATTCTCCCTTAAATATGCAGCAGCTTAAGGAACTGGAAGCAGTGGAAAGGAGATGAGAGAGAGAGAGAGAGAGAGAGAGAGAGAGAGAGATCAGTCTTACTATACTTTGATTTAAAATCCTATTGGAGAGAGAAGGCTGATCCCATTCTCAAGACATTTAAAATGCAGAGGTGAGCTGAAGCAACCCAGCCTTGAAACACCTCAGCTTCTTAGTAGATCAGAGATAGTCTATCTTACTAGATAACTGACAGAGAAAAGGTTAAGTACTTTTTGGAGGCCGAATAATAAGGACTTTAGTCTCTACTATTATTTCATACACAATGTTCATTATATAATAAAATTATGAGATATGCAAAGAGGGAGAAATGTATGATCCATAAATTTAAAAAATCAGAAAAAAGAAAACTCATAACTGAGCAAGGACGACAAGGACATTAGCATAAAAGTACTAATACATTAACAACTTTAGAAGAAAATTTTGAATAAATGAGTAAAACATTGAGTTATTTCAACAAAGATATAAAAACTGTTTTCTAATCAAAAGGAAATTATAGAACTTAAAAATATAGTTTATAAAAAATGGATTCTTTGGATAAGGTAGCAAAAGACTGGACAGAGTAGAATTTGTAAACAGTTTGAAAAATTACCTGAAGCACAGGGGAAATAAATGAATGAAAGAAAAAGCTATTAGGGATTTTTGTGGTGATATCAAATGGTCTCGCATACATTTAATTTCATCCTCAGAAAGAGAGGAGAGACAGAATGGGGCAAAAACAATACTAGAAGAAATAATGACCAATAATTTTCAAAAATAGATGAATACATTAACCCAGAAAGCCAAGAAACTTGGTAATCCCAAGCAGGACAAACATTAAAAAAAAATACCTGTCTGGGCACGGTGGCTCATGCCTGTAACCCTAGCATTTTGGGAGGCTGAGGCAGGAGGATCACTTGAGTTCAGGAGCTGGAGACCAGTCTGCACAAGATGATGAAACCCTGTCTCTGTGAAATAAAAAATAAAAGTTACCGGGCACAGCAGCATGCATCTGTCATCCTAGCTACTCAGGAAGCTGAGGTAGAAGGATCCCTTGAACCTAGGAGTTCAAGGTGGCAGTGAGGTATGATGGTGCCACTGCAGTCCAGCCTGGATGACAAAATGAGACCTTGTCTCTAAAAAAATAAGAAAGAAAGAAAAGAAAAAAGAAATCATACCCAAACCAATCATAGTCAAACAGCTGAAAACTAAAGGTGATGAGATCTTCTTAGGCAGTCAGAAAAGACATTAAATCAGAGAACAATGAAACTGATGGCTGACTTCTCATGAGAAACAATAGAAGCCAGAAGAAATGGACTATCTAAGTATTGGAAAGAAAAGAAAAAACTGTCGACCTAGAATTTTATTGCAGAGAAAATACCCTTCACAAATGAGGACGAACATGTAGATATTTTAAAACTTAGGAAAAAAAAAGACGGAAAGAGTATATTGTGCCTGGAAACACACTACACAAAATACTAAAATAATTTTAGACAGAAATGATCCCACCAAACGTGAAAATGGAAACTAAGATATCAAGAAAGAAAAATGAGTAATAAAAAGATATGTAGGTGGATACGAGAAACCTTTTCCTCCTATTTTTAAAAGTAAATTGACAAATATAAAGTCAATATATTACGGAGTTTTCAATAGAAGCAGAAATAAAATATATGTTAACAGTACTATAAAGGGTTGGTGGAAGATAAAATGAAATAAATAGTTATAAAATTATTGCCTTATTAATTTAGATAACATTAATTCAAAGCACACTATGACAACATAAGGATGCACGTTATAATCTCTAGAGTAACCATTAAAAATTGCAAAAGTAAGCACACAACAGAGGAAACAAAATGGAAAACTTTAAGCATTATAAAATACTCTTTGGTTTTAAGCAGTTTAAGCTTTGTGTGGGTTTTTTTAATTGATCCTTCTTGAGGTTCTTTGAGCTTTTTGGATTTGTGTAGACATCTTTCATTAGTTTTGCTTTTTTTTTTTTTTTTTTTTTTTTTGAGGTGGAGTCTAGTTCTGTCGCCAGGCTGGAGTACAGTGGTGCCATCTCAGTTCACTGCAACCTCCTCCTCCTGGGTTCAAGTGATTCTCCTGCCTCAGCCTCCCAAGTAGCTGGAACTACAGGTTTGTGCTACCATGCCCAGCTAATTTTTGTATTTTTAGTAAAGACGGGGTTTCACCATGTTGGCCAAGATGGTCTCACTCTCTTGACCTCATGATCCGCCCACCTCGGCCTCCCAAACTGTTGGGATTACAGAGTTCTGAAATTTTTAAAAATAATTATCTCTTCTAGCATTGCTTCTGTCTTGTGCTTTATCTACTCTCCAGTATATTTTTAAATCTGTTGTGTTTTTTCTATATTTTTTCTCTTTGTGTTTTAGATATTTTTAGTTAACCTATCTTCAGGTTCATTCATGCTGTCTTCTGCTGTATTTAGTGAAACTTAGTTTAACTCTGGTTCATCCTTTTTCTTCAGGCCTAGTCCATGTTGGCATTTGATTGAGATTTTGGTTAGTCTCTTCTCCTTAGCCCTGAAAAATTAAACAAGACTCAGTTCTATTATTTGGAGATTTTGAGCTTAGCTCTTTAGCTCCTACTCTAGACAGCTTCAAAAATCTACCATATGTCTTAAGGAGAAACTCACCATGTATTTATGTCAAACTTCCTATCTCTAGCAAGATATATTTCTTATGTACTGCAGGAGATTTTAGTCTGCCATCTATAAATTACTTGGCTTCTCTTCAGTGTATTGCACAATTCCAGAACTTAACTAACGTCTCCTGGTACAAACCATGTGTTTGGGCATCATCATTCTAGTCTATCACATCTGTCAAAAACTCTACTGGTTTCTCTTTCCCCTATTAGGATGTCTTTCCCTAGGCAAATGAATTTGCACCTGCCCTTAGAGCAAGTGAATGGCCTCAGGGAAGTAAATGGTTTGTGACTTAATGGGTTTTGCGTTGCCATAACAGAATACCTGAGACTGAGTAATTTATAAAGAAAATAAGTTTATTTGTCTCGTGATTCTAGAGGTAGGGAAGTGCAAGATCAGGTAGCCTATCTGATGACAGTCATGTACTGCTTCAACTCATGGTAGAAACCAGAAGGGAGGGAGTGGGCATGTGTAAAAAGACTAAATATGGGAAGGAACAACCCATCTCATGGTAAGTAACCCAGTTGTGCAAGAGTGAGAACTCACCCTTAGAAGAAGACAGTAGTCTATTTACGAAGGATCTGCCCATGTAACCCAAACACCTCCCACTAGTTCCCACTTCTCAACTTTCACACTGAAACTGACAATTTGGAATCATATTTCAACATGAGTTTTGGTGGGAAGAAACCACATCCAAACCATAGCAGCTAGCAATTATTAGCCCAAACAAGAAGGGTTCTTTCTCTGTGGAACCAGTTCTTTTGACCTTTCTGGTATCCCTACAAATATTACTTTGTAAAATGTATCCATCATTTTTTCTAGTTGTTGCTTAGTGTTGGTTTGCTGAAATATGCCACACCCTATTTAGAAGTAGAAATAGAGTATGTTGATTTTGATCCACCATTTTCACTGGTGAGTATAGATCCACTATTCTTTGTACCGTAGTATCTCTTATTCTGTGAGTCAGGGAAACAATGGGAGGTTTCTTTCAGTTCAGGACATCTATTCTATCTATTCATTAATATTCATTAATGTAACTGGAGATATTAGGTCCCCTAAAAACAGTCTTAGTAAAAACTTCATTTATTACCTGAAACTTTTTTTATTCCTGTTATGATGGTGCACTCTCAGTAAGTTGGTTGTCGAGGATTTACTAATCTAAAGAAAATAGTGTTTGTTAAATTGGTATAAACAGCCACCAGTCTCTCCTCATTCATCACTAAAATTTGATTATTTCCCTTTTTCAGGTACTAGCATGAAGGTTAGTGGCTCCACATCCTTTAGAAAAGGCTAGGAGGAATTTTCATAGTACACTTTTATATGACATACCATCATCTTTCATGAAGCATAGTGAGCCTTCCACTTTTCAAAGGGCTCTGCATTTGTAATGTAAACCAGGTCTAGAAAGAGGCTAATGTGTCATGACTAGATAAGTGGCCTGAATCAGGCCCCTGATAAAACAACTTAGAGAAATGTTTGTATCATACCAAGTAACTCCTTAGTGGGTTAATTATTTATTTTATTTTGTGGTCTCTGTGATTATTATACATAACCAGAGAGATCTACCTTTTAGACAATTCTAAAAAATATGACTGTATTTGTTCTGTTGACTGTTGAGCAATTCATCCCCACTGTGCTCCTTGTTTGAGGTCTGCCTGTAGGCTGAGCAGCACCAAACATCTTCTATCCCAATCCATTACAATTTCAGTCCCTTTTACCAGAATTCATGTTCTAGGGAGATCTGCCTATAAAGTGATTTTTGGGGGGTCCTAGTGTTCTTACCACCTATACATTCCACAGGGATATTTTGAGGAACAGGGGAGAAAATAGAGAACTCAAGAAAAAAGTTATACTGGAAATTCTGGATAAGCCCTGTTTTATCATGTTGGATTATTCTTTAATATACAATATAGTTGGATTTCAGCTTCTTGTGTTATTTAGGATTTTAACAGCCACACTCATAAATGAGATTAGTATAGTTTCTTTTCTGTGCTTTGTTGAGTTATGAATAGCTCCATCTTATTCTTCACATTCTGTTTCTTAAAACTACAAGTTTAAATTAAAAGAAATCATTTATTACACTAACTGGGAAGATTGCATTTTTAAAATATGCAATTCTTTGAAAAATTCTCTGAAAAAAATTAAAATCTCTTCTAAGTTTTCTATTTCTTGAATAAAATTTTGGTTACCTTATTTTTTCTAGAAAACCAACCAGTTTATCAGTATTTTCAAATGTATCAACCACTCTCATGAATGTTATTGTCTTATAGTTTAAAATTTCTCTGTTCATTATCTTAGTTTGTTTGCATTTGCTCACTTTTGAAATTGCTATAGATGTATCTCCAACTATTAAAAAGATGTAGCACCTACATTAATTTATCAAAATGGCTGTTTTCTGTAGTTCTGCCATTACATTTAATATTTATTTTCTCATAATATAATGGTAGCTGTTGTCTTCTTTTCCAGATCTTACATTGCCCTTTTAATGCATTCATTTTAATAATGGAAATGTTTAAATACATAAAATTTTAAAATATAATTTGGAAACATTTCAAATATTTTTTGAAGTTATATCATGAATTATCATATGCTGCTTGCTGAATTATTGTAAGCATTCACTAATCTCTTCCTACTTGCCACTAAACTTGGTTATTTCCCTTCCCTTTGTACTGTCATTCAAGTTAATGTCTCCCTGTTCTTTTTAGGAAAGGCTAGAAGGCGTTTTCATGGTATGTCCTACCTAAGTCCATTACAATTTACAAATGCTTCTACATCTGCCTTCTGTGAGTGGAGCTTTAAGCTATTTTCATTTTTTACTATTTAAAATAGTACATAGCGAATGAGCTTACTTGTCAGTCATTTTTCATTTTTGCAAGAATATCTTTGGAATAGAATCCAAGAGGTGGGTATATTGCATCAAAGGGTAAACGTGTGACTGTGGTTCAGATATTGCCAAGTTTTCCACCATAGGGATTTATACTAATTTGCATTTATATTCTCAGCACCACTGTATCTATCTGCCATAACCTTGACTAACAAGTACATTGTCAAGTTTTCTTATTTTTGTTAGTCTAATTGGGTTAGATATATTTCTCACTGTAGTTTTCCTTCAGACCATCATAAAGGTTAAATCATATATTGTGAAATGTACAAAACCTGTGTGTAATGTATGAACTCGTATAACCCCTCCTACTTTCAAGACAAAGAATAGTCTCATCATCCCAGAAAATTTTCTCATGCCTCTTTCCTAATTCCTCCACCTCTAAGCAACCAGCTTTCTTATTTTTATAATCTTGGATTAGGTTTGCCTCTTCTACAACTTCATACCAGTGGAATTATACAGTATGAATTATTTTGCCTTTTTGAGTCTGCATAATGTTTTTAAGATGCATCTGTGTGGTTGCATATACGAATTGGTCATTCATTTTTACTGCCAGATTGCATTCTATTACATGAATACCAAAATCTTTTTATTTCTTTTTCTGTTGGTGGACACTTGGGTTGTCTCCAGTTTAGTCATTCTAGTGAGTGAGGAGTGATATCTCATTTTGGTTGTAACACATTTTCCTAATGCCTGATCATCTTGAGTGCTTTTTCTTCTGCTTAATGGCTATTTGTATATCCTTCTATGCAGCATATCTTATAAAATTTGACATTAAAAATTGATTATCATTTTAACATTGAGTTACAGAAAGTGTGTATATATCCTGGATGCGACATCTTTGCCAGAAAGACGTATTGAGAATAGTATCTTCCAATTTCTTAGTGGCATCTTTTGATGAGCAAAAGTTTAACTTTTGTTGATATTTTATCAGTTATCAATGTATAGGTTTATTTTTTTGATTTGTGCTTTTTGTATCTAATACAAAAATCTTTGTCTATAGGTATATCCCCAAATTCTTCCTAAATTTAGGGAGAAAGTGTTCAGTCTTTCACCGTAAGTTTGACATTAGCTGCAAGTTTTTATAGAAGCACATTACCGCATTAAAAATATTTCCTTCCATCTCTAATTTGCTAAGAATTTTTGCTTTTTACAATATCTGTTTTTAAATAGTTTTATTGTTATGATTTACATACATTAAAATTCACCTTTTCATGTGTATAGTTCAATTAGTTTGGTCAAGCATATACCCTCAATGAAGTAAATAAGATATAGAGTATGTGTAGTATTTCAATAATGTTCCTCATATTCTTTGGTAGTCAGTCCTCTACCCTAACCCCCAGCAACCAGAAACCATTAACATGTTCCCTGTTTCTATGGAGTTTTCTTTTCAGGTTGTCTTATAACTGGAATCATATAGTAGGTATCTCCTTGAGTCTATATTTTTCACTTAGCATAATGTGTTTGAAATTCATCCATGTTGTTGCATGTATAAGTAATTCATTTCTATTTTATTATTGAGTAGTTTTCTGTTGCATAGATGTATTACCACTTGTTTACCAATTTGTGCCATTTCAGATTTTGATAATTATGAATGAGGTGCTGTAAAAATTTATGCACAAAATTTGTGTGGGCATGTGTTTTTATTTTTGAGTAAATAACAAGGAATAGAATTGCTGGGACATATGGGAAAAGTACATTTGGCTATTAAAAAGGGCCAGACTACATAGTTGCTGACTTTACATTTTGTTTTTTCTTATTGGTTTCCAACTTCTAATTGTTAAACTACCCAAATACAACAGGTTTTGGTGTGTTAACCTTGTATCCTGCCTTGCTAAACACATTTGTTCTAGGAGTATTTTCTAGATTCCTAGATTCCTCATTTTCTACACTGATAAATATATTACCTGGGATTAGGAACAGTTTTATTTCTTCCTTCCCAATCTGTATGCCTTTTGTTTGTTTTTCTTGCCTTGTTCACTGGCTAAAACTTCCTGTACAATTTTGAATATGAATGGTGAGAATGAACATCCTTGCTTTGTTTCCAACCTTAGAAGGGAAAGTTTTCAGTCTTTCACAATTTAGAATGATGTTAGCAGTAGGATTTTTGTAGATGTCCTTTACCAAGTTAAACAATTTTCCTAGTTCTGGTTTGCAGAAAGTTATTATAAATGGATTTTGAATTTTGTCAATCACTTTTGCTGTATCAATTCACATGATCATGGGACTTTGTTCTTTTGCTTGTCAATGTGGTGACAACATTAGTTGATTTTCAAACATGGAACTTGTCTTGCATTTCTACGATAAACTCCACTCGCTCAGTCATGGTATAGTATTCTTTTTACGCTATATTTGATTTGCTAATATTTTGTTGAGATTTTTGCATCTATCTTTATGAGGGACATTGGTTTGTAGTTTTCTTTCTGTACTTCATCAGTTTTGTTTTTGTTCTTGTTGTATTAAATCAGGGTAATGTTGGTACCATAAAGTGAGTTTGCTATTGTTCCGTAATCTATTTTCTGGAAGAGATCGTGTAGAATTGATATTCATTCTTTTATAAATGTTAGATAGAATTTACCAGTGAAACCATCTGAGCTTGAAGATCTCTTTTTCAGGAGGTTTTGGATTTTTATTTTTAAATAGTTCCAAGATTATTCAAATTACCTCTTTTACCTTCAGTGAGTTTTAGTTATTTGCAATTCTTAAGGAATTGATTGATTTCATCCAATTTGTCAAATGTATGTGCATAAAGTTGGTTTAGAGAATTCCTGTATTATCCTTTTAGTTTGAATGAGTCTGTAGTGATTTCCTCTTTCATTCCAGATATTAGTCATTTTTGTCTTTCTCTGTCAATCTTGCTAGAGGTTTATCAATTGTATTAATCTTTTCAAACAATCAGCTTTTTGTTAAGTTGCTTTCTCAATTGCTTTCCTGCTTTCAATTCCATTGCTTTCTATTATCTTTACTATTCTTTCCTTCTGCTTCCTTTGAGTTTATTTTGGTCTTCTTTTTTTAATAATTGTTCGAGATTGAAGCTAAAATGATTAATTTAAGATGTTGTTCTTTTCTAATATAAGCATGTAATGCTATAAATTCCCCTCTAAGCGCTACTTTAGCTGCATCCCACATATTTTAATTTGTTGTATTTTCATTTTTATTCATATAAGATCTCCTCTTATATCCAAGCTGTTAATAAGGTTGGGATCTAACATCCTCTAGCACTGCTCAAATTCTAATATCCTGTTCCACTCACAAACTAATATTAGTAACTTTCTGGTAGGCCTCAAGTAGTCAGGGTTTTTTTTTTTTTCTTTTTCTTTTTTTTTTTTTTTTTTTTGAGATGGAGTTTCGTTCTTGTCACCCAGGTGGGAGTGCAGTGGCACAATCTCATCTCAGTGCAACCTCTGCCTCCCAGGTTCAAGCAATTCTCTTGCCTCAGCCTCCCAAGTAGCTGGAATTATAAGTACCCACCACCATGCCCAGCTAATTTTTGTATTTTTAGTAGAGACAGGGTTTTGCCATGTTGGCCAGGCTGGTCTCGAACTCCTGACTTCGGGTGATCCACCCATCTCAGCCTCCCAAAGTTCTAGGTTTATAGACGTGAGCCAGTGTGACTGGCGATAGTCAGGTCTTGTACATTTGCAGCCCAGCCATCACCAAAAACTTTGGGGGAAATTCGACACAGATTTCTGCCCTATTTATTCTTCCTCACATTTATTCCTCTGTGTCTTATGTCCTGCAAACTCCAGTCACTGAAGCCACCCTGAAAGCTGATGTCTCCCTCCTCTGTTTAGCTGGAGAGCTATTTTGTGCTTGGATGTCAGATCACTGTGCCATAACCTGGAAACTGTTCCCACAGAGTTGGGTTTATCTTGGGCTCAAGTTGTGGCAGGGATTGTTGTCTTACACTTTCTGTTGTTCAGTGTCTGAAAATCATTGTAACATATATTTTATCTGATTTTCTGGTTGTTTATAGCAGCAGGCATAATTTGACACTATTTTCTATATCATAGCTAAAAGAAGAAGTCTCTCATGAATTTCAATTTGTTATATATACTCATTTTCTTTACTTCCTAAATAGATTGAAATTTCATTTTTGATTCCTGATTTCTTCTCTAATGTAACAATTCTATTTTAATTTAAAATTATATAAGTATGTTTTACATTATGCTCAGGTAAATTATAAAGATGAATCATCATGACTTAGTAGAGGGATTTTAATTTTTAGAATTTTAGTTTTTAATTTCAATTTTTAAAAGGTAATTTGAAAGCCATGTCAAGTAAAAGATGCAAAGCTGAGTGAATGCTTTGAGAATCTCAAATCATTCTTCTGCCAGAAAAACTCTACTTTCATTGTTTCCTGATAAAATTTCAACTAAAAAAAGAGTTGGAAAATTACTGACATAAATGTGCTCAAATTTTTGCTAACGTTTATGGACACTTAAAATGAAGATGCAATCTTAGATTGGATTGTAGAAGACACACACATACATACACACATGCACACCTATATACAAACACACACATAAAGTATATACATACATAAGCATATATACCTCTAATGTAATTATACGATATTCTCATTCTCTCTATATTTATTTATTTTGCATCTCCTTAGTCTACTGAATAAATAGCCCTAAAACAGTTTTCTCCGACACTAAATTAATTTCTTCACATATTTTACATTTTTGCTTTTGTACTTTATATTATCTTATTTTGTATAAAGGCTGCGAATTGTATACCTTTATTAGGAATTTTACCCTTAAATACCAAGTGACTTTTATTTATTTAATGCTTTTTTGTCTTAAACTTTGTGCCTAGAATTTATATTGTTGATTTTGCTTTTGTTTATTTATTTGAATGTGTCTGTACATCAGATCTTTAATATTTAACCTTTCTCTTTTGTTAGGTGAACATGATAAGCTCTCTTCATTGACTTTTGTTCTTAAAGGACCATATTTTTCATGAGAGGAAGACCAGCCTATTTGACTTCATTATCAAATTGATTTGTCTAAGTTTATATTCATTTATTGTAACTTTTATTTTTGAACTTTGTTTCTTTTATTTTCTATGTAAACCATGCTTGTTTTAAAAAATTTTAGACTTTATTTTCACTTGTAGCTTTCCATAAACATGGTTTTCTCCTAATAACAAATGCAAAAGTGAAATAATGGTTACGATGAACCCTATTTTTTTCTCCCACTAATTTCTTCTCTCCCCATTTCAAATCTCTTCTGATTTAATCAGCTTACTAGTAATATAAAATTACAATTTTGAAGTTGTTTGGCACTTTTTTTGTTTACCAATTAATTTATTTTATTGTGATAAGAACACTTAATATGAGATTTACCCTTTTAAGAAGTGTTTTGGTTTTTGGTTTTGGAGACAGGATCTAGCTGTGTCGCCCAGGCTGGAGTGCAGTGGTACAATCATAGTCACTGCAGCGTTGCACTTCTGGGCTCCAGCAGTCCTCCCAACTCAGCCTCCTGAGTAGCTGGAACCACAGGTGTGTGCCACCATGCCCAGCTACCTTTTCTATTTTTTATACACACCAGGTCTCACTATGTTGCCCAGGCTGATCTTGAACTTCTGGGCTCAAGTGATCCTCCTGTCTCAGCCTCCCAAAGCTCTGGTATTACAGGCATGAGCCACTGCATGGGCATTAAGAAGTTTTTAAAAGCACAGTACAGTATTGCTAACTATAGGTGAAATCTGGCACAGCTGACATCTAGAATGTATTCATCTTCTATAACCGAGGCTTCATATCCCTTGATCAACAACACTTCATTTCACATCTCTCCTCACTTTTGGAAACTAATCTTCTTGTTTAAAAATATTTTATTTCAATAGCTTTTGGAGAATAGATGGTTTTCGGTTACATGGATAAGTTCTTTAGCGGTGATTTCTGAGATTTTGGTGCACCTGTCATCCGAGCAGTGTACGCTATACCCAATGTATAGTCTTTTATCCCTCACCGCCTCCCACCATGACCCACTGAATTCCCAAAGTCCATTATATCATTCTTCGGCCCTTGCATCCTCATAGCTTAGCTGCCACTTACAAGTGAGAACATATGATACTCAGTTTTCCCTTCCTGAATTACTTCACTTAGCATAATTGTCTCAAATTCCATCAAGTTGGTATAAATGCCATTATTTCATTCCTCTTTATGGCTGAGTAGTATTACATGGTGTGTATATACCAACATTTTTAAAATTTTAAGTTTCAGCGTATATGTACAGCATGTGCAGGTTGGTTACATAGGCAAACATGTGCCATGTTGGTGTGCTGCACCTTTTAAGTCGTCATTTACATTAGGTATATCTCCTAATCCTATCCATCCCCACTCTCCCCACCCCATGACAGGCCTCAGTGTGTGACGTTCCCCACCCCATGTCCAACTGTTCTCATATACCACATCTTCTTTATTCACTCGTTGGTTGACGGGCATTTAGGCTGGATCCATGTCTTTGCAATTGTGAATTGTGCTATTATAAACATGTGCATGCAAGTGTCTTTTTCACATAACTTCTTTTCCTCTGGGTAGATACCCAGTAGTGGTATTGCTGGATCAAATGGTAGTTCAACTTTTAGTTCCTTAAGGCATCTCCATCCTGTTTTCCATAGTGGTTGTATTAGTTTACATTCCCACTAGCAGTATAAAAGTGTTTCCTTTTCACCACATCCATGCAAACATCTATTGTTTCTTGTTTTGCCTTTTTAAATTATGGCCATTCCTGCAGGAGTAAGTGGTATCTCATTGTGGTTTTAATTTGCATTTCCCTGGTAATTAGTGATGTTGAGCATTTTTTATGTGTTTATTGGCCATTTGTATATCTTCCATTGAGAATTGTCTATTCATATCCTTAGCCCACTTTTTTATGGTATTATTTGTTTTTTGTTTTTTGTTTTTCTTGCTGATTTGTTTGACTTCCTTGTATATTCTGGATATTAGTCCTTTGTCAGATGCATAGTTTGCAAAGATTTTCTCCCACTCTGTGGGTTGTCTGTTTATTCTGCTGATTATTAATTTTGCTGTGCAGAAGCTTTTTAGTTTAATTAGGTCCCATCTACTTACCTTTGTTTTCATTGCATTTGCTTTTGGGTTATTGGTGATGAATTCTTTGCCTAAGCCAATGTCTCAAAGAGTTTTTCTGATGTTATCTTCCAGAATTTTTATGGTTTCACGTCTTAGATTTAAGTCTTTGATCCATCTTAATTTGATTTTTGTATAAGGTGAGAGATGAGAATCCAGTTTCATTCTTCTACATGTGGTTTGCCAATCATCCCAGCACCATTTGTTGAATAGGGTTTACTTTTCCCACTTTACGTTTTTGTATGCTTTGTCAAAGATCAGTTGGTTGTAAGTATATGGCTTTATTTCTGGGTTCTCTATTCTGTTCCATTGATCTATGTGCCTATTTTTATACTAGTACCATGCTGTTTGGATAACTATAGCCTTGTAATATAGTTTGAAGTCAGGTAATGTGATACCTCCTGATTTGTTCTTTTTGCTTAATGTTGATTTGGCTAGGCAGACTCTTTTTTGGTTGCATATGAATTTTAGGATTTTTTTTCGAGTTCTGTGAAGAATGGTGGTGGTATTTTGATGGGAATTTATTAAATCTGTAGATTGCTTTTGGCAGTACTGTCATTTACATAATATTGATTCTACCAATCCATGACCTTGGGATGTTTGTATCAACTGTGATTTATTTCAGCAGTGCTTTATAGTTTTCCTTGTGGAGATCTTTTACCTCCTTGGTTAAGTACGTTCCTAAATTATTTTATTTTGTGGCAGCTATTGTTAAAGAGATTGAGTTGTTGATTTGACTCTCAGCTTGATCATTGTTGGTGTATAGCAGTGCTACTGATTCGTGTACATTGATTTTGTATCCTGAATATTCTACTCTCTGTTTCTATGAGTTTGGTTATTTTAGGTAACTCATGTAAGTAGGTTAATGCGGCATTTGTCCTTCTGCGACAGGCTTATTTCACTTGGCATAATGTCCTTGAGGTTCATCTATCTTGTCACTTCTAGCAGGATTTCCTTCTCTTTAAAGGCTGAATAATATTCCATTTTCTATAAATACCACATTTTCTTTATCCATTGGTTGTTCGATATTCATATATTCATTGATATTTAATCTGTGTCCTCATCTTGGCTACTGTGAATAGTGTTGAAATAAACACAGGTGTACTAATATCTCTTCAAAATACTGAATTCAGGCCCATTGATTATTCCCACGTGACCACTCTCTTGAAGTTAGGTGGAGGTCAAGAGGGAATACCCATAGCACCATTATCCCCAAAAAGATTCTTATCACAAATATACTCTTCATCTCTGTTCTCTTGACCCTTGTATACTTGATGTGGACAGGAAGGTGGGGGGTGTGTCTAAGAATTATGACACTTGCTCTTATCATTTTCTCTGAAAGTTTGCATCTTGATTGTGTACGTGAACCTGGTGTCCATTATAATTGCAACTCAGATAAAACTTATAACTTAACATTCTGCTACAAAGACATTAATTAAACTACTACATCAAAAACTAGGGCAAGAGGTTCTGAGTTATAGCAAGTAGGCAGCTAGTGAAAAAATGAACAGAAATTAGATGTGTTAATTCATTCAATAAACATTGAATCTTTATCATGTAACAGCTTCAGAAAAAGGCATCAGGGTGAGAGAAGTAGAAAACATACACAGGCACTGCCTTCATGGAGCTTATAGTCTAAATACAGAGAGCACTATTAGCTAAATAATCAAACAAAATAGCACAGTCAACCCTTGAACTGCACAGGTCTAAACTGTGCAGGTCCACTCACATACGGATTTTCTTTTATCTCTCTCACCCTTGAGACAAGATCAACCCCTTCTCCTCCTCCTGCTCTTCCTCAGCCTTCTCTACATGAAGACAATGGAGACTTTTATGATGATTTACTTCTGTTTAATGAATGAAGTAAATATATTTTGTCTTCCTTATAATTTTTAAAAACATTTTCTTTTCTCTAGCTTTATCATTAGAATACAGTACACAATTCATATAACATATAAAAATAAAAGATCCTGAATTCAATTATTTTGCATATATACCCAGAAGTGGGATTGCTGGATCACAGGGTAATACTATTTTTATTTCTGGGAACCTCCATACTGTTTTCTATAGTGGCCGCACCATTTTACCTTCCCACCAACAGTAATACAAAAGTTCCAATTTCTTCACATTCTTACTAACAATTTTCCCTGGTGGTTTTTTAAATAATAGTCATCTTAGTAGGTGTGAGATTATCTGATGATTAATGATGTTGAGCATCTTGTCATATACAAGTTAGCCATTTGTATATCTTGTCTGGAGAAATGTTTATTCAAGTCTTTTGTCCATTTTTAAATCTGGTTATTTGTGTTTTCTTTGCTACTGAGTTGTAGGGGTTCCTTATATATTTTCAATATTACCCCCTTATTAGATATATGGTTGTATTATTTTCACCCAACCCATAGCTTGCCTATTTTAAGTATTTTTTGTAAATGGAATTGTTTTCTTAAGTTTCTTATCAGATAGTTTATTGTTAGTGGATAGAAAAACAACTGATTTTTGTACACTGATATTGTATCCTTCAACTTTACTCAATCTGCTTATTAGTTCTAACAGTTTCTTTGTGAAGCTAGAATTTTCTGCGTATACGATAATGTCATTGCAAGCCAGGATAATTTCACTTTTGTTTTTCGCCACTGGAATAAGTTCTTTGTACTTTTTAACTTTTATTTTAGGTTCAGAGGTACATGTGAAGGTTTGTTATTTAGGTCAACTTGTGTCACAGGGGTTTGTTGTACAGATTATTTTGTCATCCAGGTATTAAGCTTAGTACCCAATAGTTATTTTTTCCTGCTGCTGTCACTCCTCCCAACCTCCACTCTCAAGTAGACTTCAGTGTCTGTTGTTTCCTTCTTTGTGTTCATGAGTTCTCATCATTTAGCTCCCACTTATAAGAGAATATATGGTATTTGGTTTTCTGTCCCTGCATTAGTTTGCTGAGGATAATGGCTTCCAGCTCCATCCATGTCCCTGCAAAAGATATGATCCCATTCTTTTTTACGGGTGCAAAGTATTCCATGGTGTATATGTCCCACATTTTCTTTATCTAATCTGTCACTGATGGACATTCAGGTTGATTCCATTCTTTGCTATTATGCATAGTGCTGAAATGAACATACATATACATGACTTTATGATAGAATGATTTATAATCCTCTGAGTATATACTCAGTAATGGGATTGTTGGGTTGAATAGTAGTTCTACTTTTGGCTCTTTGAGGAATTGCCATGCTGCTTTCCACAATGGGTGAACTAATTTACACTCCCATCAGCAGTGTATAAGTGTTCCTTTCTCTCCACAATCTTGCTAGCATCTGTTACTTTTTGAGTTTTGCATAATAACCATTCTGACTTGTGTGAGATGGTATATCATTGTGATTTTGATTTGCATTTCCCTAATGATCAGTGATATTGAGCTTTTTTTCATATGCTTCTTGGCCGCATTTATGTCTTCTTTTGAAAAACGCCTGTTCATGCCCTTTGCCCACTTTTTAATGGGGTTGTTTGTTTTTCTCTTGTAAATTTGTTTAAGTTTCTTATAGATGCTGGATATTAGGCCTTTGTCAGATGCATAGTTTGCAAATATTTTCTCCCATTCTGTAGGTTGTCTGTTTACTCGGTTGATAGTTTTTTTTGTTTTTTTGTTTTTGTTTGTTTGTTTGTTTTTTGCTGTGCAGAAGCTCTTAAGTTTAATTAGATACAATTTGTCAATTTTTGCTTTTGTGGTGACTGCTTTTAGTGTCTTTGTCATGAAATCTTTGTCCATTCCTATGTCTCAGGTGATATTGCTTAGGTTATCTTCCAGGGTTTTTAGTTTTGGGGTTTACATTTAAGTCTTTAATCCGTCTTGAGCTTATTTTTGTGTACGGTGTAAGGACAGGGTCCAGCTTCATTCTTCTGCATGTGGTTAGCCACCATGTATTGAATAGGAAGTCTTTCTCTATTGTTTGTTTTTGTCATTTATTTTCTGACTTGAATGCCTTCCATTTCTTTTTCTTGCCTAAATGCTCTAAGTAAAACTTTCGGCACTATGTTGAATAGAAGTGGCTAAAGTAGACATCCTTGACTTGTCCCTGATCTTAGAGAAAAAGCTTTCAGTTTTCCACTATTGAGTATAATGATAGCTGTGGACTTTTCTTATATGGCCTTTATTATGTTGAGGTTATTCCTTATATTCCTAGCTTGTTAATAGTTACAACTCTTAAAGGATATTAAGTCTTATCAAATGTCTTTTCTGCATCTATTAAGGTGATAATAGAATTTTTATCTCTTCTTCTGTTAATGTGGTGCTCTATTAATGTGGTGAGTCTCATTAATTAATTTTTATATGCAGAATCATCTTTCTGTCCCAAGGATAAATCCCGCTTGATCTTATTTTGTGACTCTTAATGTTCTGTTGAATTCAGTTTGTTAGTATTTTGTTGAAGATTTTTGTATGTATGTTCATTAGAGATATAGACCCACAGGTCTCTTTACTTGTAGTATCTTTGTGTAGCTTAGGTGTCAGTATAATGCTGGCCTCATAAAATAAGTTTAGAAGTGTTCCTTTCTCTTCAATTTTTTGAAAGAGTTTGTGAGGAACTGGCATTAATTCTCCTTTAAATGTTTGTTAGAGTTTACCAGTGAAGCCATCTGGTCCTGGGCTTTTTGTTGTTGTTGTCGTTGAGAAGTTTTTGATTACTGATTCAATCTCTTTACTAGTTATAAGTCTGTTCAGATTTTCTATTTCTTTATAATGCAGTTTTGGTAAGTTTTATGATTCTAGCAATTTATCCATTTCTTCTGGGTCATCCAATTTGTTGGCATATAATTGTTTACAGTAGTCTCATGATGCTTTTTATTTCTATGGCACACTACTTTTTTGTTTTTAGAATTTTTTATTTTTAACTTTAGTTAATAGTATGTTTTGTTTTTGTTTTTAATCCTCTGGGCCATCATTTTACAAATTGTTAATTGGTGCCTGAGTGTTAACAAATAAGGTACACAAAATCCATTCTTATGCTAATCCAGAAATTCATATACTGTTCTTTTAAATACAGTGAGATCCTTTTGATCATGCTTTTTCAGTCCAGGGTTGGTGATTTTTTTTTTTTTTTTTTTGAACTCTTAAACCTTTAGTTTTTGCTTTATACCATGACTCGTGTCCTGTTGTCAAGTATGACATGGATTCATAGATAAATCTTTGCTGAGGTACATAATATTTTTGTTTTTCACCAACTTCTCTCCTTAGAATCTATCATCACCTACAAGCTATATTGTTTTTAGTAAGAGGTAAAATGCAGATTTGGTATATTTTTCTGTGTGTTTGAACCAAAAGGTGAAAAGTAACATGGCTCTAGCAAAAGCAGTATGTATAATCACCTTAGAATACCTGTTTTAACCATGAAAAAATGGACAAGATTTGCAATACTAGAAGCCACCCTTTGAGGAATACTGTAGGAGCACTAAGGATAACCATGTGTAAATATGCAGCCTCAAATTGTCATTTAAGTTTCTGCTGTTTGGGTGGAAAAGGAAAAAGAAAGGATATTTTTCACCTGGCTTGATAAACATGCAACAAGAACAGAACATGAAAAAAAGAATAGAGCAGTTCCCACCATATTCTATATTTCCTATAAGAAGATATGGTTGGGAACAGAAATTCTTACTGACAATAGGATTATAAAATCTGCTTTATATATTGCACATTAATTGAAGAAATGTGCCTTCATTCATTTTATTCTTCTATAACAAAATATCTGAGACTGGGTAATTTATAAAGACCAAACACTTACTAGCTCACAGTTCTGGGTCTGGGAAGTTCGATATTAAGGTGCTGGCAGGTTTTGCAATTCTGATTCCGAGATGGAGCCTTGAACACTTCTTAATCACATGATCACAGCCAGAAGAGAAAAAAGAGAAAGCCCACTCTCCAAATCCCTTTTATTAAGTCATTCAACCCTCCAACAAGGATGGAGCCCTCATACACCAATTACCTCTTAAAGGCCCTACTTTGGTAATAAAATTTGAATATGATTTTTGGAAGGGACAAACATTCACACCATAGCAGAACATAATATGGGGCTTATTCTGAGTGCAGCAGTTTGTTTGTTTGTTTGTTTGTTTGTTTGTTTGTTTACTGAGACAGGGTCTCACTCTGTCACCCAGGCTGGAGTGCAGTGGCATGATCTCGGTTCACTGCAACCTCTGCCTTCTGGGTTCAAGCGATTCTCGTGCCTCAGTCTCCCAAGTAGCTGGGATTACAGGCATGTGCCACCATGCCCAGCTAATTTTTTAAAAATCTTTAGTAGAGATGGGGTTTACCATGTTGGTCAGGTGTGGTTTCTTTCTTTTCTTTTCACATTTTAAGTTCCAGGGTACATGTACAGGATGTGCAGATTTGTTATGTAGGTAAATGTATGCCATGGTGATTTGCTGCACTTATCAACCCATCACCTAGGTATTAAGCCCAACACGCATTAGCTATTTATCCTGATGCTCTCCCTCACCCTCACCCTCACCCTCACAGGCCCCAGTGGTGTTGGTTCCCTCTCTGTGTCCATGTGTTCTCATCATTCAGCTCCTACTTATGAGTGAGAACATGCGGTATTTGATTTTCTGTTCCTGCCTTAGTTTGCTAAGGATAATGGCTTCCTGCTCTATCCATGTCCCTGCAAAGTATGTGATCTTGTTCTTTTAATGGCTGCATAGTATTCCATGGTATATATGTATCACATTTTCTTTATCCAGTCTATCACTGATGGGTATTTGAGTTGATTCCATGTCTTTGCTATTGTGAATAGTGCTGCAATGAACATACGTGTGCATGTAGCTTTATAATAGAATAATTTATATTCTTTTGGGTATATACCCTATAATGGGATTGCTGGGTCAAATGGTATTTCTGGTTCTTTGAGGAATCACTAGGCTGTGGTTTATTAATGAAGATAAAACCAACAGAGCTCCAGTTAGCCAGGCTTGTTGGTACATGCTTGTAATCCCAGTTACTTGGAATGCTGAGGCGGGGGAATCACTTGAGCCTGGGAGGTGGAGGTTTCAGTGAGCCGAGATCTTGACACTGGACTCCAGCCTGGGTGACAGAGCAAGACTCTGTCTAAAAAATACAAAACCAAAAAAACACCGAACAGAGCTCCTAGCTTTCAGTGACTTTACACACTGTGACTGTTTGTTATTCATGAAATATCCATCTGTAAGTGTTTCGGTCAATCATGACCCTCCTCGACGTGGAGATTTAGGAACCCATACGTCTTTCATCATAGCTCCACCATTGACTAAAGTCAGGGAATTCTCTACGTCCCACTGGCTGTTGAAGAAGACAGATATGAAAAAATGAATCCATTATTCTCCCAAACAATGTGACACTCATCACTTCCACTTATTGGGGTGATCAGACCCAATACCAGGTTGTGGGGGCGATGAAGTCCAGCAGAGTCAAAGGAATGAGAAAAGACAGTTTGAGAGAGAAAGTTGGTCCAGGGGTCCAATGCGAGTATGGAGGCTGCGAAGGCCCGGAGCTCTGGAAGCCCAGACTATTTATTGGTGATCAAACAAAGAAACAGGTGGTGAGAATGTGGGGTTGAAAGGGAGCATTGCATTAAGCACATGATTTATAGCTGTGACAGTTTAGCATTTATATGGCCAGTTCTAAGACACAATCAATCTAGGAGTCTGGGAGGGCTAAAAGCAAGGGGCCAGCAAGTCTAGACACATTCCAGAGGCTGCAAGGGGTTTTATGCCCTGAACCCTGGATTCTGTTGAAGCCATGAGGGGTTTTATGTCCTGGGCTTAGATTATGGTGTGTCAGGGTAGCCTTCCACCCTTTAGCACAGAGCTTGGCGTTCCAAAGGCCACGAGGGGTTTTAGACCCTGGACCCCGGACATGTTCCAAGACTCTTTTACATTATGTCAGACATGCAAGCCCTGCCTCAGCTTCTCCCAACACTCAGCTTTTCTCCCAACATCCACTTACATTTTATTGGTGAAAACTACACATATGGCCACTCTTGGAGCAGTGAGCTGTGCGGGCATGAGCAAGAATTTGTCTTTATGTGGGCAGCAACTTCCATGCAGCAAGTGCACAAATGATAGGGGAAACGTTAGTTTTTGGTAGGCCTGCCACCGACAGAAGGAACCGATGAATGAGCTAGTCAAAAGCCATCAACAAGCCCCGTGTTTAGTGCCTTTTTCTCCTGAAGAGTCTGGAAAGCTAATATACTCACTTTCCCAGCCTGCCCTCAGTTGGGGATGATGATGTAGCCAAGTCTTTGTCTCTCAAAGAGAAAGCTCTTTTGTCTCTTTGGTCTTCCGTCTTTTTTCCTCAAATTTGGCTGAAGGGTGTGGTGGAGAGCTTTCAGTGATGAGGCGATGATTGTGAACATGAAGATCCTCACAAAAGGGAGTAGAAAGATGGAAAGGGTTTGAGTTGATGTCATTGTTGAATAGTTGCAGTAGCCTTAACTGCCAACCCCTGGACTTTTTTGTTATTTGTAAAACTTAGCTAGATCCTTCCTTCTGTAAACCTCTATTTGTTGGAGTTTCTGTTAACTGCAGCCACAGTCATACCTGCTATATAATTAAAGTGATTCAATAGCAAAGACATGGAATCAACCCAAATGCCCATCAATGGTAGACTGGATAGAGAAAATGTGGTGCATATATACCACGAAATACTATGCAGCCACAAAAAAGAACAAGATCATGTCCTTTGTGGGACATGGGTAGAGCTGGAAGCCGTCATCCTCAGCCAACTAACACACGAACACAGACAACCAAACAACACATGTTCTCACTTATAAGTGGGAGCCAAACAATGAGAATACATGGATATTGGGAGGGGAATAACACACGCTGGGGCCTGTTGAGGGGTAGGGAGGGGAAGGGAGAGAGCATCAGGATAAATAGCTAATGCATGCTGGTGCTTAACACCTAGGTGATGGGTTGATAGGTGCAGCGAATCACCATGGCCCACATTTACCTATATAACAAACCTGCACATCCTGTACATGTATCTCAGAACTTTAAACTAAATTAAATTAAAATTTTAAAAAATTATGGCGATTGTCCCATCCAAGCAATTAATTTCTCCTTGGAGCATAGAACAACTAGTCTTAAAGTAAATTCTTGAAGTAACTACCTATTTTCAGCTATTTCTTTTCTTTTTTTTTTTTTTTTTCTTGAGATGGAATCTTGCTCTGTTGCCCAGGTTGGAGTGCAGTGGTGCAATCTCAGCTCACTGCAACATCTGCCTCCCAGGTTCAAGCGATTTTCCTGCCTCAGCCTCCCAAGCAGCTGGTAGAACAGGTGCCCACCACCACGCCCAGTTAATTTTTCTATTTTTGGTAGAGACAAGATTTCATCACATCGGCCAGGCCGGTCTTAAACTCCTGGCCTTGTAATCAGCCTGCCTTGGCCTCCCAAAGTGCTGGGGATTACAGGCAGGAGCCACCGTGCCTGGCCTCTTCAGTTATTTTTATATCAAAAATCGTTCTAAAATTCACACGGTCTCAAACTTCTCAGCATTCCCTGCACCAAGATGACTGAAACAATATGAATATGCATTAAGAATCCAGCTGTTTCAAGATCCCCTTTCACAATAATTAGGCAAATTACTCTCTAGATACTTAGAAACTAAAATGTCTATTATTGGTATAAACAAGAAAAATATATAAGAAAAGAATAAAAGATTCAAACAACATGTAACAATATGACAATTATGTATCAGAAAAGGAAATCTATTAGAGGAAAGGAAGCAAAAATATTTAATTGGATGGAACAAAAGGAACGATTCATTCGGTTTCAAAAACCAGAGCTGTGAGTACATTAGGGAGAGGAAGAAAAATATAAAAATCTAGTAGGTAGATGTGAGAATGTCGAGCATGGAGGCTACAGGGTAACCAAAGTGCTCTTGATTTCCAACAGATAACAAAATAATGCCCTGGCAGGTAGGAAACTGAGAATCAACGTATGGACAAATTGCTAAAAGGTTATATACCTTAAACTCCATACTCATTGTAGGTGCAGATATGCAGCCGGACACAAATGAGTATCACTTTCAGAAAATTCTTTTTAATTAAAATGGATCTGACAGGTATGTTTCCATGTATGTTTCGCTTTGTCATATAGTATTTCTGCAAAATTTTGCCGCCTTGACTGAGGAAATCACCCACTGCATTCCTCGTGATGCTGATTCATTGGTTTTATTTTGGGGTTTCATAATTTAGAGACTGACACGGTGTGCAGAAAAGAATTCATTCCCTTCTGATTTCTACTGCCATCCTGAGCTTTATGCAATGATATATAAGTAAAGTATTTATTGCATGTATATTTTTAAAAATCTATACAGTTCTTCTTAACAGTGCCTCATTAGGGAAGACAAGCCCCTGGTTTGGATATTAATTTTCCTGTATCTCTGAGTCAATCGATGGTTTCTCGCTTCTTGTTACTATTATTTATGATCTTCCAAAGTGTGGGTCTTGAAAATTAAAACCATTGAAACATAATTTGCTGGAAAGCAATGATTCCCATCATAAAAAGATTAGAGTTCTCTGACTTACAAAGTTATTGCACATTTTATTTTATTTTTTTCATTTTTTCACATGAATTGTTGTCTCTGCAGCCAATTGAGTTGCAAAATGTTTACAGTTTTTTTTTTTTTTTTTTTTTTTTTCGTTTTTATGGAGAATGGGGTCTCGCTATGTTGTTCTGGCAGGTCACAAACTCCTGGGCTCAAGCTATCCTCCTCCCTCTGCCTCTCTAAGTGCTGGGATTACAGGCATGAGCCACCGTGACCAGCTGAGTTACAAAATGTGGCATCTCCTCCCACATAACTGGTTTTGGTGAACAATATGAATAGATATTATCATATAATTGGGATTAATGCATAGAAATATCTGTGGCATATGGTGAATTGGAAGCTGCTTGGCAAAGCAAGTTCTCAGTGTCACTTGGCAGTGGCTTATGTGCATTAAATTTATGCTTTTTGCTAAGATTTGACTGGGCAAGAAAAATATGTGCAAAAATATCACAAACTCACTAATACCTACTGGATTACATGATGAGTTTTTCAAACTCAAGTCTGTGACACAATGTAGGCAGCTCAGTAAACTCTAAAATCAGTTTAAAGCTACATAGGATACAGGATCTAATAAATCTAATGAGAGTAACTAATTCAAAGAACTAAATATAAACTTAGCATGATACATTGCAAAATTGAAATCTAGGAATAGGGTTGCAACTAGAAAGAATACACGAGAACCACAAGGATTTTTTATTTTAGTAGGATGAGCAGAGAAAAAGATTCAGACCGGATATCTGTGTGTATGTGTGTGTATGTACGTGCATGCATACACATGCATGCACACACACATGTATTTTTAAAGCAAGACCATCAATTGAATACAATCACCACCGAAGAACATGATGAAAGTTCTCTAAGTACATTTGATGGAGAATCTAAAGACCAATTAATTCCAGAAGTCCACAGTATCAGGAAAGATGGTATTTGTGAAAACTGTCTGCGAAAAATACATTGTCACTATTGTTTTACTAGATATCTTACTACTCCTTTGGCCATAATTGCTTTTTTGAGATTCACTTTGAAGCACTGCAGAGAAATGTAAGCAGTGCTCAATACCCCTAAAACAAACCAAATGACAGTTTAAAGAGACCAAGCTGCATTTTTTTTTTCTTGAGATGGAGTCTTACTCTGTTGCCCAGGCTTGGGTGCAGTGGTATGATCTCAGCTCATTGCAACCTCCCTCTCTTGGGTTCAAGCTATTCTCCTGCCTCAGCCTCCCAAGTAGCTGGGATTACAGGTACCCACCACCATGCCCAGCTGATTTCATATTTTTAGTAGAGATGGGGTTTCACCATGTTGCACAGTCTGGTCTCGAACTCCTGACCTCAAGTGATCCTCCCACCTCAGCCTCTCAGAGTGCTGGGATTATACACGTGAGCCACCGCGCTTGGCCTTGGTGCATTTTTCTATCTTGGGTCATGTGTGCTGCTGACCTGATGATCTAGATTTAATAAAATCACGAAAACATGGACATAATTCAATGTCAGATGAGAAGAGAAAGACTTCTTGTTTCACTTTATTGACTGTATTAGAGACAAAACCAGAGGTGAAGAAGGAGCCTCACACTTGGTGTAATCCCTAGAGTCTGTGAAGTCTTATTTCTTCAACTGGATCGGTACAGGCATGCCTGCTAAGCACAAAACTCACCTCTGTCATAGAGAATCAGGAGTGAACCTGTACATGAAGACCCTGCCTTCTTAATCCTTTGTACCCTAGTTATTTGGGGAAAACAGAGAACCCTAAAACCTTTTCCTCTGACTCCCCAAACATTCCCAGACTCATCCTTACCTCCACCATCTGTTTCCTTCTGTCACCTCTAATTCCTGCAACCCTTCCAATGTGTCCTCTGAAATCAGAGCTCGTTATCAGCAAATTCCCCTTAGTCCTTCACCTTGTCTCTGCACGTTCTTTTCCCCTCTTGTTCTGAGGCAAGCCTGACTCTGCTCTAAAGTGGGGACTCTGGTTTTCTCCTACAGCCTTGATATGAGTGGGTGTGGCGGGGAATTAAGTATCCCTTGCTCTACAATGCAGCTTCCAGACCATTCTTCCTCCCACCTCTCCAACTTTGAATGATATCCCGTATTAATAAGATGTTGTCACCTACCATTTCTCAGTGTTGTTGTGATCTATGAATCCATAATTTCTACTCTCATAACCATGTGTGGTACCATCCACATTGGTGAGGGTAGATCTTCTTAGTCTCCTGAGTAAAGCGTGTATCACTCAGCATGTATTAGAAATATTATAAATATTTGTTGACTAGGAAAATAAGAAAATATCCATTTTCTTAAGCTCAATTCCTCTTTTAAAAGTAGTTTCAACAATAATTGGCTATACTTCCTCTAGAAGTTCCAATACATCAGTAGCTTCAGTTAAGCCCCTTAAGGTATTTATGTTAAACAAACAAGAGGATTACTTAACAAAAGCAAAACTACTTACCCATTAGTTTTGATCAATTGCTTTGTGGTCACTTTCATTAGACTGTTTAATCTGAACCACAATTAGATTTTATTCTTTTAAAAGATGAAGCCAATTCCCTAGCCATTAATTAAAGGGTCTGACTAAAGTTGGCAAAATTAAAGTTGGTTACAAGATGGATGTTATATACCTTCCACTGTTGATCCAACTCAGCAAAATTGTATACTTATCTTTTGAGAAGCAACTATTGCAACTCTAATAATGAAAATTTTAGTTTCTTCCCGGAGCAGGTGAATAAAAACTCAAAATTCTTTCAAATGTGCTGCTAGAGCACTCTGCTCCTGGAATTCCACAAGGAATCATGCAGTGTATATCAACCAAATACATTAATGATTTCTACTGTTTTTTAGGAATGTAAATATACACATACATAATTTATAAATTTGTTAAAATGGAAATATCTAAATGATGTTCCATTATTGCCTTTTCATTAAAGCAATGAATGAAATATCACTTGTAAATGTCTCAAACGCCAAGTGACACATTCACTTCAAAAGCAATGGTAGAGACAGCTCAAAGAAGGACAGTTTTACATTTTGGAGAACTAGGACTTTAACAATAGCCAATAATGTTCTAGTCTCCTCTTACTGTTCAGCAGTTCTACCTTTAAGAAGAAATTCAAAAGGAACATTCCCTGGGCTACTAAATTATCCAAAGGAAAGGGACGAGGTTGACAGAGAATTTAAACTATCAAAAAAGATTACACAATCACATCCAAAAACACCTGTATTTGCATAACAAATTGTTTGCTTAAAACACAAAACACAGCCAGGCACAGTGGCTCACACCTGTAGTCCCAGCACTTTGGGAGACTGAGGTGGGCGGATCACAAGGTCAGGAGCTTGAGACCAGCCTGGCCAATATAAAAATACAATAAGATTACTACTAAAAATACAATAAAAATTAGCCAGATGTGGTGGTGGGCACCCGTAGTCCCAGCTACTTGGGAGGCTGAGGCAGGAGAATTGCTTGAACCCGAGAGGCAGAGTTTGCAGTGAGCTAAGATCGCACCACAGCACTCCAGCCTGGGTGACAGAGTGAGACTCCATCTATAAAGAAAACCAAAACAAAACCAATCAAACAAAAAACAACAAACACTTAAATATTAACCTCCTATGTGATGCCATTTATTTTAAATAGTGAAAGCTTCCTCTTTGCCAACCTGAGAGAGGCAGATTATAAGGCACTGCTAAAGACCATAGGCACAGGTGTCAAACTGCTTGCTCTTTCTTTCATGCTAATACAAGGACTTGGCAATCTTGTGTATCTCACTCAACCCTGCTGGACTCCTGTCTGTAAAACGTGTCTTCTCGTAGGTTTCTTGTGAAATTTGAAAGAGGTTGTCATGCAAAGTGTCAAGCACATACTAAGTACCCAGCACATTTTATCTTTTCTTAGTAGTTGTGGTTCTCCCATTATTACACAAAGAGTTATGTAGCGTTGAGCCACCTGTCTACCCTTGTTTGTTTGTCATCAGTGGGAAGAGTAGCGTGTCATCTTTTCCATGCCAATTCAGGTGGAAGGTCTGGTGTAGGCGAGAAGATGAAGAAAAGGTGCAGAAACAAGTCAACGTTAGGGGAAATTTCCCAGTGCAGCACATGGGATTACTATACTTGTGTTGAATTAAAACTGGAGGCTCTGAAGAGGAGGAGGCATGACTGTCATGAGGAAGAATACTTACCCTAGACCTTAAAAAGGTCTGGTTGAATTCCTGATTGAAGCCAAGCACACAGTTAAAGGGATTATTGAATACCTTCAGAGCATTCAGAATTAGGTACAAAGCAAGTCTTCTGTTCCAAATTTGGATCAAAACCATTCTAGCACAAAGACAAAGAAAACAGGTGTCAAACACATAACTTTAGATTTTCCAGGATCCATCCCTCTTTTCTGGGCACAGTAATTGGTCCAAGGGAAGGACAAACACCCAGTCCAGGACAACAAGACTCTCCCCCTTGCAGCTGGTCTAGAGAAGCTGCCATCCTCACTGGTTATAAAGCAGAATGTCTGCAATCTTAGAAGCAATATCAGCTGTGACCTCTGCCAAATGGAGGGAGGTGGTGTGAATGAACGAAGTTGACACAGACAGGGGTGATGAGAGTTCTGATAATGGTAGAGTTTCTGTTTCCAGTCATCCCTACTCTTCCCAAGCTAAGATTTTTCAGGTTTTGAACCTTTTAGCTACCCCTTCAACCTTCTAATAACCTTTTACAGTCCCCTGATCTTCCTCCCACTATGTAGGTAAGTTGATAGGTGCCATTACCAAACACCGCATGTTTTCACTCATAGGTGGGAATTGAACAATGAGATCACTTGGACTTTGGAAGGGGAACATCACACACCCAGGCCTATTATGGGGAGGCGGGGGAGGGATGGCATTGGGAGTTATACCTGATGTAAATGACGAGTTAATGGGTGCTGACGAGTTGATGGGTGCAGCACACCAACATGGCACAAGTATACATATGTAACAAACCTGCACGTTGTGCACATGTACCCTAGAACTTAAAGTATGATAATAAAAAATAAATAAAATTTTAAAAAAAAAGAAAAGAAAAGATGTGCCGGGCATGGAGGCTCATGCCTGTAATCCCAGTGCTTTAGGAGCCTGAGGCGGGAAGATCACTTGAGACCAGGGGTTCAAGACCAGCATGGGCAACATGTTGAAATCCTGTCTCTACAAACAAATACAAAAATTAGTCAGGTATGGTGGTTTGTGCCTATAGTCTCAGCTACTGGGGAGGCTGAGGTGGGAGGATCACTTGAGTAAAGGAGGTCGAGGCTGCAGTGAGCTGTGAACGTGTCACTGCACTCCAGCTTGGTTGAGAGAGTAAAATCCTGTATCAGTAAAAATTAAAATTAAAATAAAGATATATAAACCTTAAAATTGTCTACTATTTATTGAGTTGCTAAGATCTTTAAATAAATCATCTTCCTTGTTCTTCACAAAAATTCCAGATAGAGTTGTAAAGAGGGAACTGGGATGCAAAGTGATTAAGTGACTCATATACATAGCTACTAAGTGGAAGAATAACAATTCAAACTCACATCTGTGTAACTCTAAAGCCCATGTTGTTGAGACTACAAGTAATAATGAAATGGAGCATAGCCATCTACTGAACTAATTGAAACTCTTTAAAATAAAATTAGAAAGAAAACACCATCTTCAATGAAAGTAGAATAGAGCTGGCACAGAGAAAAAATAGTATTTTTGAAATTTAGTGCAATTTAGAAAAAACAGGAATGATATACGAAGTGATGTAAATGCAAATGTAGATATTGCTAAAAGTAAATGATACGTTCATAAAAGACTCAACTAGTATTTAATTTTGGGGGCACAAAAAAGTCATGAATGGATTGAAGACAAAATAAGACATTCGTATAAAAACTTACATTGATACCATGGAAAACAAAAGTTGATAGAACTAAAAAGAGAAATGGACTAATTTCCAATCAAATGATGCACAGGTCCTCGAAAAATATTTCATTCAGTGTCATTTTGTCATAACTTTGATGAGAAAGAAAAGATCCACAGTTGATAAAAGTAATTTCATTATACGTCTTTGTGCTTTAAGTCAGTTTTCAAGAAACTATCCATGACATTACATGAGGACTTACTGTAGTTGGAAACTTTAATTCATTTTTCTTGATAGCTGGCATAATAAGCAGAAAAGATCAGAAAGGATATAGAAGATCTGAACAACAAAATTACTAGCTTTCACCTAATAGACATACATAGAACACACAACTCAGTAATTATTTTTTACAAATGTGTATGGAATATTTTCCAGAACAGATCACACACTGGACCATAAAGAGAGACTCAATACATTTCAATGATTGGCATGACACAGAATATTTTCCCTAATTTGCAGTTGAATTAAGCTAGAAATAATAACAAATACATAAGTAAAATTCCCAACTACCTGGAAATTACATAAAAACTTTTAATATATTATATAGAACTTCATATAGAGAGGACCCCCAAAACTTTCATTAAAGTGTTATTTGAACATTCATTAAACATATTTATATATTGTGCAATAAAGTAAGCAAATTCAAAAAAAAGAGGAATATAACCGATCACATTCTTTTTAACACAGATTGGCAGTGCATTCACCAGTCCTGTGAATGTGTCTCTTGCTTCAACAGTGTTTGGAAGGAATAGACTCTCTCTCTTCCAGCCTCCAACCACCCTCCCATCTCTTCTTAACTTGCAACCTCCAGGACCATCTTCTTGGCCGTCTCCTGGTCTAGGACCACCCAACATCGGTTTTGATGTAAGCTCCTTCTTGGTGACCAACTATGAACTTCCAGATTTCTCAGGATTATTCCACTGAGGTGGAAGTAGCTGTCAATGGCCTGGTCAATTTGCATCTGAGGCTTCCTACCTCTCTCTGGGCTTCTATCTTGAACACGCAAAACCAGGGCAGCAACCACACTGCATTCCAGGAAGGGCAGAAGCTGTCTTAAGATGAGTGGGGTAAATCTCTGGACCCCATGAAAACCACCATGGTTCTAGAGAAGCACCGAACCAGGCCTTTTTGGGTTTCCATGCCCTGGGTTCTGCCCACACAGACTGCCATCTCTGTGACTTCCTGGAGAGTGAATTTCTAGACGAGGAAGTGAAGAAGTAAGATTCATCAAGGAATTGGTTTTCAATTCCTGTGTTAGTTTGCTAAGGATAATGGCCTCCAGATCCATCCATGTCCCTGCAAAGGACATTATCTCATTCTTTATCATGGCTATATAAGAACCTGATTCTTAACACCATGTCAATATCATAAAAGACAAAAAAACCCCACATGATCATCTCAATAGATGCAGAGGAAGCATTAGAGTTTCCTTGGGCACTGCAGGACTAATTTCCTCAGAAAGGAATGGAAAGGCTGCTCTCACTGAGGATGGGTAAGCCAACATTACTAAGAGTGGAGAGGCTAATTCCACTGGCAAAGAAGATTCATCAGATTTAGAGACTCAATATTCCCTGATTCATCAGAGTCTTCCCACATTTCCCCCTTCCAACTTAAAGGATCTCATTCTTTCCCAATCAATACTCTCACTATAAAAGTAGATATTCTTTGGCTGGAAGTTCAACTTGCATTGTTTTCAAACAGGTGAAGAATGAGATTCTGAATTTGATTTTCACCAGTCTCAGTGTTGTAGCTACCAGAGATAAAGGTCTCATTCAGGGCACACATACAAACCTTCAGTTCATTTGTGCAGCACTTGAGCTTGGAATACAAATCACTGAGCTCATTCTTTTCTTTCCCCACTTTATCCAGTGACATTAGGAGCAACCAACCAACCTTATTATATTAATTAGTTTTCCAAAAATATTTAAAACTATTATATAGACAGTCACCCACCTCCGTGCTTTTTATAAGAGGTTGATTAGGATATCTAATGGGGATACTTTGTCTGTCTCTATTGCCTGGTCATTCCATGGACTATCAGTGCCTTCATAATTACTAGAAATAAAGTTATTAACATTTATATATCTAATTAGATTAGAGAATCAATTCCAGACACCCCAGAACCATTTATCCTTAAAATTATCTTTTAGAAAAATTATTGGCATTAAAATCTGTATTAGTTTGTATTCCTAGAGAAACAGAACCATGTGAGATATATAACATATACATGAGATAGATATAAAATATGGAATTGTGGAAGCTGCAAAGTCTAAAGATCTGTAGTCAAGAACTTTGAGACCCAGAAGAGCCAGTGGTATAGTACCAGTCTTAATCCAAAGACCAGAGTTGAACTGGGTCTGAAGGCATGAAGGAGACCAATGTTTCAGCTCAAAGCCAGTTAGGCAAAGACAGCGAATTCTCCCTTACTCAGTCTTTTAAAATTCTATTCAGGCGTCCAGTGGATTTGATGAGGACCACCCAAATGGGGAGGGCAATCTTCTTTACTCAGTGTACCAATTGAAATATCAATCTCATCCAGAAACACTCTCATAGATATACCCTAATTAATATTTAACCTAATAGCTAGGCATCCTATGGTTCATTGGCATTGACATATAAAATTAACATTCACTGACTATTAGTAAAAGGTCAAAAAACAACAGATGCTGTCAAGGCTGCAGAAAAAAGGGAACGCTTATATGCTGTTCATGGAAATGTAAATTAGTTCACTGTGGAAATCAGTTTGGAGATTTCTGAAAAAACTTAAAATAGAACAACCATTCGACCCAGCAATCCCATTATTGGGTATATACCCAAAGGAAAATAAATCATTCAACCAAAAAGACACATGCACCTGTATGTTCATCACTCCACTATTTATAATAGCAAAGACATAGAATCAACCTAGGTGCCCATCAGTGGTGGATTAGATCAAGAAAATGTGGTATATAGACACCATGGAATACTACAGAGCTATAAAAAGAGCAATATCATTTCTTTGCAGCAACATGGATGCAGCTGGAGGCCATAATCCTAAGCAAATTATTGCAGAAACAGAAAACCAAATAAGACATGTCCTCACTTATAAGTTGGAGCTAAACATTGGGTACACAGGGGCATAAACATGGGAACAATAGACATTGCAGACTGCTAGTGCAGTGACATAGTTTGGCTGTGTCCCCACCCAAATCTCATCTTCCATTGTAGCTCCCATAATTCTGACATGTCATGGGAGGTAATTGAATCATGGGGGGTGGGTCCTTCCCATGCTGTTCTCCTGATAGTGAATAAGTCTCACAAGATCTGATGGTTTTATAAAGAGGGGTTCCTCTGCACATGCCATCTTGCCTTCTGCCATATAAGATGTGACTTTGCTCCTCCTTTGCTTTCCACCATGATTGTGAGGCCTCCCCAGCCATGTGGGACTGTGAGTCAATTAAATCTCTTTCCTTTATAAATTAACAAGTCTTGGGTATGTCCTTATTAACAGCATGACAGCAGCAATACATGTGGGGAGGGATCTCATGGGTGAAAAAACTAACCATTGGGTGTTATGCTCATTACCTAGGTCGCAGGATCCATACCTCAAACCTCAGCATCATGCAAAATACCCATGTAACAAACCTGCACATATACCCTGTTTCTAAAATAAAAGTTGAAATAAAGAAATAACATTTACAACTTGCATGAACAACCTGAAAATGAAATCCTCAAAGCAATTTTATTGTCAATTCAATAGCATCAAAAATAATAAGGAACAAATTTTAAAGAAGTATAAAATATATACTGTGAAAACTAGAAATCTGCTGGAAAAATTAAACATCTAAATAAATGGAAAGACATATGCATTCATGGATCTGAAGACAATATTTTTAGGATGGCGATACTCTTCAAATTGATCTATAAATTTAACACAATTCTTATCAAAGTCCCAGCTGGCTTATTTCCAGAAATTAACAAGCTGAACCTAAAATTTACATGGAATCTCAAGTGACAAACAGCCAAAAAAAAATATTGGAAAAGAAGAAAAAAGTTGAAAGACTCATACTTCACAATTTCAAAACTTACTACAAAGTTAAAGCAATCAGAACACTGTGGTACTGGCAAAAGTATAGACATAGAGATCAATAGAATAGAATGGAAAATACATTTAAAAATTGTATTAATGATAAATTGATCCTTGAGAAGTGTGCCAACACAGTTCAATGAAGAAGGAATAGTCTTTTCAACAAATAGTTCTGAGACCACTGGATATTCACATGAAAGAAAATGAAATCAGACCCTCTGCCTCACACCATAATACACAAATTAACTCAAAATGGATCAAATACTTAAATGTAGATTTAAAACTATGAAATTCTTTGAAAAAACATAGGGGTAAATATAACTTTATATTATGCAACTGGTTTTTAAAATATGATAAAAACCCAAGCAACACAAATAATATTTATTGGCTATCATCAAAGTTTAAAACTTACACATTTTAAAGTAAAACAACAACATCAAAATGAAAATATAAACAATAGAATCAGAGAATATATTTGCAAATCATACATCTCAATGAAAATTTTATCTAGAAAAATAAAGAACCCTTACAATTCTATAATGAAGAGAAACACAATTTAAAAATAGGCAAAGGTTCTGAATAGACATTTCTCCAAAGAATATATACAAATAGCCACTAAGGATATGAAAAGATTCTCAACATCATTAATCATCATGGAAATGCACATCAAAGCCACAGTAAGATATCACTTCAAACCCTCTAGAATGCTATAAAGGGTGTATAACAACAAGTGTTGGCCAGGATGTGGAGAAATTGGCATTCTTCTACACTGCTAGTGGGAATACAAAATGATATAGGCACTTTGAAAATCAGTCTTACAGTTCCTCTCTGAATAATGTATCTTATGGCCTGGCAATTCCACTCCTACATATGTATCTGAAAGCAATGAAGACATGACCACACAAAATGTGTACAGGAAGGATCATAGAAGTGTTATTCATAATAGCCAAAAGGTGAAAACTACCTAAATGTCCATCAACTGAGGAACAGATAAAGAAAATGGGGGTAAATCCATAAAATAAAATAGCACGCAGCAATAAAACATAATGAAGTACAAATATATGCTACAACAGAGATAATCCTTGAAAACATTGTGAGTGAAATAAGCCAATTTCAAAAAATCTTACTTCATTCCATTCATATGAAATGTTCAAAACAGGTATATCTAAATAGACAGAAAGAAGCTTAGTGTCTGTCTAGGGCTGTCAGGGTAAATTTATAGGTGACAGCTGAAGAGTGGTGATATCTACTAAAATTGGTTTTATAATTGTTGCACAAATACATGAATATATTATACTAACATCCACTGAATTGTACACTTGAAATGGTTGAATGGTATCTGAATTGTGTATCAATGACCACCCGAATATCTTCCTTGTGGCCCGGTGGGGTATGCCATGAAGGGTTTCTCTAAGACATATTGACTTCTGGTTTTTGCTCTAGCATGTCAGAAGCTTGAAAGTGGCCACACCATCCTAACAAGAAAAAAGCTGAACCAACTGAAAACTAACAACTAAAAAGCTGAACCAACTGAAAAACTAACAATCAGTAAGAAAAATGAAGTCTTAGGGCAAACTGGTCCCTCCAAAATTGAAGCAATTGATAGGCAGATGCAGAGAACCACAACATACTGGAAGAGAAATTCAGGAGCTGAAACCTCTGTGGCTACCAGTGCTGAACTATAATTAAGAAACTGTTGGAGGCATTATGTAGACAAGTCTGAGAGAGAAAAACTTGAGGGTAACCAAGTCATTGTGGAAGAGGGGCACCATTTTGTGTTTTATCTCCTGGAGTTCTACCAGGTTCATAGGTGAATATGCTAGAAAAATCCCTTTGTGCTTCCTGCAGGAGAAGGAACCATTTTGAAATACACCGGAGCATTCTGTTCATTTTAATAAAATATGCCTTCAGGAGAAACTGCTAGGGTTTTATGAAAGCCTGACTGACCTTGAGGAAGAGAAATACCCGACTCCAGCCGGTTCTTGTCTTCCACGTGGAGGAAGGGAAATAACCAATTCCAGGCCACTTTAGCCATCCTGTTCCACTTAAGGAGAGAAAAAAAAAAAACTGAGAAGCATGTGTGAAGTTCACAGTCCAGAGGCACAAGCTCACTGAAAGACCGAGAACTAATTATAGGACTATAGAGAGCTTCTCTACCCTCTTAACCTTACCACCACTTACTAAAGGCCTATTTTCATGCTTGTCCTTGTGATTCTTGGATTAAAAAATAAAGGCCTATTTTCAGCAGTTCCTTTTACCCAGCACATAATGTCCAGCTCTTAAGAAAAAAATCACAAGACATACTAAAAGGAAAAAAAAACAAGTTGAAAGAACAGAGAAAGCATTCAAACCAGACACAGATATGACAGGGATGTTGGAATTAATTATAAGAGCAGGAATTTAAAACAACTATGGTTAATATGTTAAGGGCTTTAATGGATAAAGTAGATAGCATGCAAGAACAAGTGGGCAATGCAAGCAGAGAGATGGAAGTTGTAAGAAAAAACAAAAAGAAATGCTATAGATCAAAAACACTGGAAGAGGCATGAAGACTGACTTTGACAGGCTTATTACTAGATTAGACAGAACTGAGGTTAAGGATATCTAAGTAGTAACCTTCAAAATAGAAAAGTAAAAAGAAAAAAAAGCTGGGAAAAAACCCAGAACAGAATATCCAAGAATTGTGGGACAACTCCAAATGGTATCACATCCTATGTGTGATGAGAATGTTGAGAAGAAAGGAAAGAAAGAAAGGAACAAATGAAATACGTGGAACAATAATAACTATTTCCTCAAATTAATGTCATACATTAAACCACAGATTTAAGTAGCTTAGGGAACACCAAAAAAGACAAATGCCAAAAACCTACACTTATGCATATCATTTTCAAGCTACAGAAAACCAAAGATAAATGAAAAATTCTGAAAGAAGCCAGAGAAAAAATATATCAGCATGGTATGTCTTTCTTTGTCCCAGTACGATGCTAACATCAAATTTTTTTTAAAGAAAAACAGGAATAACTATATTAATTGCAGATAGAATAGATCTCAGAGCAAGGAATGTTATCAGGAATAAAGAAGGGCATTATGTAATGATAAAGGGGTCAATTATCCACAAATACATAACAATTTTAATACGTATGCACCTAACAACAGAGCTTCAAAATACAGAGGCAAAAACTGATGTAAGTGCAAGAAGTAGACGAATTCACTATTATAGTTGGAGATTTCAACACCTCACTATCAGACATAGTTTTAGCAGGCAGAAAATCAGTAAGGATCATTAAACTCAAGAATACAATCAATCAACTGTATATAATGGACATCCATAAACGACTTCATCTGACAACAGCAGAATAAACATTCTTTTCAAGCTCACAATGAACATTTACCAAGAAAGACCACATTCTGGATCATAAAGCAAACCTTAATGAATTTAAAACAATATAAATTGTACAGTGTCTTTTCTCACACCACAATGGAACTAAACTTGAAACCAATTAAAGAAGAATAGCTGGAACATTCTCAAATACTTGGAGATTACACAGCACACTTCTAAAAGTAGTAAAAGCATATGACAAATTTCACCATCTATTCATGGTAACAGCAAAACTAAACCAATTTTTAAAAACTCTCAACAAACTAGAAATAAAAGAAATATTTAAATCCGATGAACAATGCCTAAAAAAACCTACAAGAAATGTTAGATTGTATTGTAAAGTATTGAAAATATTCTGTTTGTCATTAGTTCTAAAAAACAAAAGTGCTTACTATTAATATTTCTATTCAGCATTATAGTTGGCATTCTGATCAGTGCAATCTGACAAGAAAATGTATACTTAAAAATTTCTTAAGAGAGTTTATCTTTTTTTAAAGTATTTTAGAGGTGGGATATTGTTATGCTGCCTAGGCTGGTCTCAAACTCCTGGCCTCAAGCCATCCTCATGCTCACCCTCCCAATAGCTGCAATTACAAGCATGAGCCACCATGCCCAGCAAGAGTATATCTTAAGTTTCCTGACCACACACACACACTCACAATATTGGTAACTGAAGTGATGGATGTATTAATTAACTTGATTGTGGTAATCATTTCAAAAGGCATACATATATCCTCACATTATACACCTTGAATATATACAATTTTATTTGCCAGTTATACCTCAATAAAGCTTAAATACAAAACAAAAGAATGAAACTGTATTAGAAAAGCATGAGGTTTTTTCTATTGCGGCAAGATGGCCGATAAGCAGCTTCAGTCCACCGCGCTCATGGAGAGGAATGAAAATGGGGCAAGTGAATTCAACATCTTCAGCTGAAGCTTTCTAAATTGCTGTTTGCTATCAAATGGCGAAGTCAGCAACCTTTCTAGAAGCGGTTACCTTTCTTCTTTTGGTGAGTAATAAAAAGCAGTTTTATCACCTTTTAAATATGGTTGGATTAAATGTTATGTAATAAAAACTTTGATTTTAAAAAAAGGGAAAAAAGAAAAGTATTAGAAAATTTTACTTCGTAAAAATTTAATATTTATCATGGAAAAAGGTATATGGTCAAAATATTAAAATGAAGAAAATATTTACAACATAACTGGTTAAAAGTTTAGTGTTCTTAATCTGCAAAAATATTTTACAAATAAATGTCAAACCAAAGTTTTAAAAATAATTTAATAATTTTTGCCAACCTGCGGATTTGAAGTGATATCTCATTTTTGGTATTGTTTTGATATCCCTAATTGCTAGTGCGGTAAAGCATTTTTAAAATATAAAATTTAGCTATTTAGATTTTTCTTTTATTTCTTACTCATATATCTTTTTCCTATTTTTCTTACTTGGTTATGTAATGTAGAAACATTGATGTATAGATTTACACATGTATATTAGATACTAATACCTTTCATATTCTTCAAGTGTCTATACCTTGTGTTTCTAGTGTTTCTTTAAATAGAAATTTACTCTTTTCCTCTTTTATTTGTGGTTGACTGTGGCTTCTTAAAAAATCTTCCCTATTGATATGTCTTTATTCTAAAATTTTTAAGTGTTTGTTCCATTTGTCTATTTCAGTATTTATGGGTATTCCCGTATCAATATTATATTGTGTGATCATGGTTTATTTTTGCTTTGTTAGGATGAGTTTCTGCCCTTTCTCTTTTTTATCAAACTTCTCTTGCATATCTTGGCTCTATTTTTTTAATATAATTTTAGAATCAGCTTGTCTAGTTCTATGTAAAAGCTGTTGAGATTTTGCTTGAACTAATCTTGATTGTTAGCATTATAATATTGAATGGCCAAACACACAAATACAATAAATATCTAAATTTACTGTGATCTTTTAGTTTTTTAATTCAAATTTTATAGTTTCCTACATTATGGTCTTACTCATCTTTTAAGAGATTTATTTTTTAGTTACATGAGAGTTCTCACATCTATTATAAATTGTATTTTAAAATTCTATTTTGGAATACTTACAGCTTAGGATGTTACTGGTTTTGTACATCGAATTTGTTTCTTAACTTCACTGATTTGTCTTACTAGCTTTATTGGTTTTTCTGAGATTTTCTATGGAAAAGTTGTATGTAAATAGTTGCATAATTTAAATTTGAGGTTAGTTTTGTGACTTTGTTTTTCATCCTTATACTTCCTTCAATTTTCTTATCCCTATGTTGCTATTATTTGAGTAGAAATTGTGAAAGCAAACACTTTGTCATCTGCCTGGTTTAAGGGGATTATCACTAATACTTCACCATTAATTATGATGTTTTTAGAGGTTGCTGGTAGACATCCTTTGTCAAGTTAATGTAGCTTCTTATATTCAATATGACCTGGTTGTTAAGAACAGGATTTCTAGAGCTAAATTATCTGGTTCAGTCATGCTCCACTATTTACTAGCCACTGGACGTGAGAGGAGTTTCATCATTGCTTTGTGCCTAATACAACAGCTTTCTGGATACTTGCTTTTGTCATAGCATATGTGATACTATATATATATAGTATCTATATGCTATATCTCTATATCTATATATGCTATATACTATATAGGATATCTATACATATAGATACTATATATTATAGCCTGCTATATATATAGTATATATACTATATATAGATATTATCTATATAGCAGGCTATAATATACTGATATATATATCAGTATTTATATCTATAAATATATCAATATAAGTTGGTGTATATACAACATCAGTTGTAATTTCTCCTCTTTCATTTCTGATTTTATCTGAGTTGTCTCTCTTTTTTTTAATCTAGCTAGATTTTTGTTAATTTTGTTGATCTTTTCCAGAAAACCAACTCAGTTTCATTGTTTTTTTTTTTTATTTTCTTCTATTTGCCATTTTCTCTATTTCTGCTGGAATCTTCATTATTTCCTTTCTCTGCTAACTTCGGGCTTAGTTTGTTATTTTTTTCTAGTTCTTTGTGATGTAGTGTTAGATATAAGTTATTGTATTAATTGATTTTCTGAGACTAAGCCAATCTTGCATTCCAAAGATATTTTGCAATTTGTCATGGTGTATAATCCTCGTTATATGTTGCTGGAATTAGTTTGCTAGTATTCTGTTGAAGAGTTTTTCACCTACATTCATAAGAGATGTTGGTAGCTAGTTTTCTTTGGTTGTAATGTCTTTGGTTTTTGTACCAGGATAATATTGGTCTTATAGAATGAAATGGGAAGTGTTTCCTTAGTTTTTATTTTGGAAGCATTTGTGCATCACTGGTATTATTTTTTATGTTTGGTAGAATTCATTCTCTTTACCTGTCACATGGCTAGTCAGATTTTCTATTTCTCCCTGAGTCAACTATAGTAGTTTATGTTTTTCTAGAAATTTGTTTCACCTAAATTAATTTGTGAGCATACAGTTGTTTACAGTATTCCTTTATAACTCTTTTTATTTCTGTAAGATCGGTAGTTATGTCCCATTTTTCAAATCTCATTTTATATGTTTTAGTGTTTATTTCTTCTTTTTTGTCCATTTAGCTAAATTTTGTTGACCTTTCAAAGAGCTTTCAGTTCATTGCTTCTCTTTTTTGCTTTTCTGTCTCTATTTCATTAATTTTCACGCTACTTTTTATATTCTGCTAGCTTTAGGTTTAGTGTACCCTTCTTTAGTGTACCACCTGAGACCAGTTTTTAATGTTTTGTTTCTACCTTTTAATTCCCCAGCCTGCAGGTAGTATAAATTCAGCCCCCAAATATGCATAAAGCTCACATCACTCAGTATCAGTTCATGGACTTGCTCCTTGGCTTATCATTCTTTCTTAATTTCTTGGCCCTGAGTAATTTTCTTTCTATCTTGCAAACTTACTTATGTCATTTTTTTAAAGCTATAATTTTTAAGTAGTGTAGCAAAAAGGTCATTAGTTCAGATCAATAGGCCCATTCACATCACATGTAATTTCAGGTTAGTGGAGAGTTAGAGTCTAAAACTTATTCCCACCTCCATTAGATAATCCTTAAGGAAGAGAGAAAAGCCAACTTCTTGTAGGCAAGAGAGCATTTTGCTTATGTCTTCAGTATTTGAAGCATCGAATCTGACTTTAGATAAAGTCTCCATAGTAGAGGATGTTTAATAGTAAATGAATATAAAATAAAAATATGGAACTACTATTTCACTGTAACCAAAGTTTTTGAGTATACCTTCAAGTCAGCTGTATATAATTTGCTCCTTAAAATAAAAACACTTTTTTAATAGGAGCATTAACTTAGATAGCAGTATATAATTATAATAAATTATTTTAGCAATCTCATTATGAATAAAGAAAAGCTACCTGAGGAAACTGTTTTTCTATCTTACCATTGTTTTTCCTCAAATTGTTTGTAAATTACTGAGTTTGTTTTCTTGAAAGATTGGTATGAACTAGAATTTGGTAAAGTAAAATCTTAATTTTATCTCTCAAACTTTTAAAATCTTAAAAGATCACTTCTTACTGTATATCTCATTTCTTTGTCTATGAAATATGATTAATGACACTAATCTGGAGACAATTTATAACAAAGATGTAAGAGAGCAGAATCTGAAATGTAATTTTTGCCCCTTATCAAGGAAACCACAAATAATAAAAGGCTGCATTATTCAGATGTTGAGTATCTCCAGTGCTTAGTGCTATTCACTGAGGGTATGCTGCAGAAAGTAAAATACTTCACTTTATGAAGTCGGTCTTTTTTAAAAAAATTAATATTTTGGAGAGAGAGAGACCAACTAGATCAGGTGTCTCAAAGTCATCTTCATTCTCACCCCCCATATTTATAAATGCTTTGCTCTGTGCTCTTCTTAATTATATTTTTGGATTCCTATATGTTTTTAATCTCACTGAAATAATGAACATGTTTTCAAATGCTAAGTACAGCCTACTTGTTGCCCTTGGAAAAGTGCTATTGTCATATTTCATGGCCCTATATTTTAGCTCCCATCATTTTTTCAGGTGTAGCCCAGGGTAACAGCAGAGCTGATAAAAATAAACCTGAGCAAAGAAAGAGGTGATTCCAATCCATTTGATATTTATTACTAACAGTCATTGTTCAGAAAATACATGCAAAATAAACCCGATCATGAAATAAAGAAATACACTTAATTTTATTAATTAGATAAAGAGGAAAACTGAATCTGCTCACCTCCAAACAAGATAAACCCTCCAGATGTATTTAGTTTTTTTCCCACAGGATTTTGTAAAGAACTCTTGACATGGCCGTTCCTTTTGACTTCCAGATGTAAGAAGAGCCAAATTGTTTCCAATTTAAAACTCAAAGTTTGATCCTTTCCAATTTACAACTCCAGCCTCATTTTCTATATACCTAACTGAACCCAGAACCTTCCTATCACACCAGTAGCTTGCTTAAAAATCTTTGTAACAACTAAGGAATGATTGCAATAACTAGCATAAGGTAAGTCCATGTGATGACTGAGCCTGTGTTTTACCAAGGGTGCTATGGTAAATATTTGTTCAACAAATAAATATTCAAATATTCATTCACTAAATATTTGTTCAACATGTAAAGTAACAAAAATAGAAATTTGTGAGACACATGAATGGTCCATCAAAGTCATGAAGGCTGCCAGTTCAAGTCATTATGAAGGTTTTTAAGAGGAGAAATACTCAAAAGGAAAGAACTTAGCTATCATCCGTGCATTGTTCATGTCACAGAAAAAATGGGTCATGAGTTCATTTCTATGCATTTAACATTAAAATTGATTCAAGCTATTCTTTTTGTTTTGTTTTATTTTTGCAAAAGCAGACACAAACGAGTGCATGCTTTCCCACTGCAGTCACCACCAGGCATCTTCTCCAGCCCCCAACTCATAATCTTGGCTTTGCACAAGTTAAATATTAACTTTTGGGAAGAGGCCAGGTGAAAATCATCACCTTAGCTCAAATGTCCTCCTTCCTGTCAATGAAAGCAGTTCATACTTGCAAATCAACAAATGGGAAAATATGTCTGATTCTCTTCTTGTGTTTTGCTGGAAGAGGAACATTTGAGAAGAATTTTTGTTTTTAAGTTACAGGATAACTCGTTGGAATTCTCTACCATTTAAAATAAAAACTACATCAATAACAAGAGTGACAAAACTTCATTGTTCAGGCCTTGCAAGTTTTGACACAGAAAAAATCAGAGCTTTCCTCTTACCTCCTGTAAAAAGCAAAAAGGAACGAGAGAGATCACCAAATAATCTTAGCCATAAACCTAAGGGTTTATGATTTGTGATCTTCCAAATCAGTAGTCTTCAAGGCTGATTTAGCAGAGAACTCCATTGTATACCATAGTGAGGTTACATTCTCGACAAAATTGCAGTCATGTCAAAATATGCAAAGCATGCCCTTGTACTGAGTGCTTTCTCTATGATAAGTGTTGAGGATACAAAAATGAACATAGCACTGTCCCTGCGTCAAGGTGGTAATATTATATGGGAAGACAGACAAGCATATAGGCCCTGATGAGGAGGGTGCTAAGTGCTGAACAGGGGCTGTGACCTAGTACTGTTTGGGTGTGCTAGTGGGGCACCCGAATCATTTCTGATGCATCAAGAAGGTTATATGTGGGAGTGGTTTCCAAGCTGAAGACTGGAAGACAAATAGAAACCAATGAGTTATAAAAGAAAGAAAATAAGTGGAATTAAGTTATTCAAAGCAATAATTATATTCCAAATTTTTAAGTTCTCTTGTTACATTTTTCTCTGTCCTGTTTTTTTCACATTCTCCTTATATGTGTCCATGAATGAACCTAAAATGCTGGCATTTAACTTATACAAAGAGATGAGTCCCTCTTGTGCCATAGGCATCCCTGATTATGTATACTGACACTGAGTCTCCAGTGCATGTGAGAGATTTCAGGATTGTTCTAAAATTCATCATAAAAAAGCAATGTTTCAGACAAACACTGTGGCTTGTAATGGAGTTCCAAAGAAACTCTGGCCAAATCCGTGAAAAGAGAGAGAAAGACAAGTAAATCAAAAGCAACACATTGTGCAACACCTTCAAAAAAGAAATTTAACCCAAGTTGCACAGCAGAACCAGTGGCATTTGGTATCACACATCTGGTATATAGACATTAATGGAAAGATAAGTAAGACTTAATAGTACCTAGTATTGAAATTTGGCTGGCAATATGGGCAAATGAAAATGTACAAAGTGTAAAGTAAGTCTGTTAACTTTGAGGAAAAGGAAAATTATTTTCTAAACCGGAACAAAATCACTTCAGGATATCAAAGAGTTAACAAAATACAATTTTGCTGCTTAAAAGTGAATAAACTTTAATATTTAGTCATTAATACAATATAATTTTATATAGAATTCTATACATTTTATAAAAATTCTATACAAAATGGAATCTGCATTAGTGGTGGGTAATTTTATTAGTGAATCTTTATTTTTATTAGTGAATATACATTTTTAAGCTAAAATGTATGTGCATATATTCCTGGAAATATTTTTTCATCACTTATGAGACATGCATAACCTTAATCAGGAATGTACTTAAAGGCAAAGACTTCATGAGGAAAACACTAAAAGCAATTGCAACAAAAGCTGAAATTGACAAATATAATCTAATTAAACTAAAGAGCTTCTGCACAGCAAAAGAAACCATCATCAGAGTGAACAGGCAACCTACAGAATAGGAGAATATTTTGGCAGTCTACCATTTGACAAAGATCTAATATCCAGAATCTACAAGGAATTTAAACAAATTTACAAGAAAAAAACAAACCCATCGAAAAGTGGGCAAAGGATATGAATAGACACTTCTCAAAAGACGATATTTATGTGGCCAACAAACATATGAATAAAAGCTCATCATCACTGATCATTAGAGAAATGCAAACCAAAACCACAAGGAGATACCATCTCACACCAATCAGAATGACAATTATTAAAAAGTCAAGAAACCACAGATGTTGGCGAGGCTGTGGAGAAATAGGAACGCTTTACCCTGTTGGTGGGAATGTAAATTAGTTCAACTATTGTGGAAGACAGTTTGGTGATTCCTCAAAGATCTAGAACCAGAACTGCCATTTGACCCAGCAATCCCACTACTGGGCATATACTCAAAGGAATATAAGTCATCAACTATAAAGACATGCACACATATGTTTACTGCAGCACTATTTACAATAGCAAAGACATGGAACCAACCCAAATGTCCATCAATGATAGACTAGAGGAAGAAAATGTGGTACATATACAGCATGGAATACTATGCAACTATAAAAAGAAATGAGATCATGTCCTTTGCAGGGACATGGATGAAGCTGGAAACCATCATTCTCAGCAAACTAACACGGGAAGAGAAAACCGAACACTGCACATTATCACTCATAAGTAGGAGTTGAACAATGAGAACACATGGACACAAGGAGGGGAACATCACACACCGGGCCAGTCGGTGGGTGGGTGAAGAGAGGGAGAGCATTAGGACAAATAGCTAACTGATGCGGGGCTTAAAACCTAGATGACGAGTTGATAGGTGCAGCAGACCACCATGGCACATGTATACCTATGTAACTAATCTCCAGATTCTGCACTTGTATCCCAGAACTTAAAGTAAAAAAATTTTTAAAAAGAATATACTTAAGAGATACAAACTCCAACAGATAGTACAGCGTTGCTGGCTATGCTTTCCTTGCAGAGTAACAAGTCACAGCAGGATGGTCTGCAGTTAATATTAAATTTTTTGAAACAGCTAATAGTTAAGGTACAAGAAATGACCTTTTTACAGCACTGGCTTACTGCAATTCTCTCTTTTAGGTGGTTAAAAGAAAAGGTAGATCATTTGAAAGAGGACTAAAGTAAATGAAAAACGTACTTTAAAAAGAAAGAAAAGGAAATATGAAAATAATTTAAATATGTGAATGCCTGCATATTTGGCAAATTTCCCTTCAAATCAAACCATCCTTCTATTCCTTCATTATTAACACAGAAAAGAAAAGGAATGACTCTCCTTTTGACTGGAGCTGCGATCTGCCTATCTGCTGATTAGACAACCTGCTTCTTCCTAATTTATCACTTCAATGTTACCGTTAGTATAAATGACTGGGCTGCAAAACACTGAAACACAATTATAAATGGTACTGACCAGCTTACAGAGGTCCCAGTGCAAGCAAAGAACTGGCCTTCCATTAATCACCATTTGCTTTGATAGCGCAACATTCATTTCATTTATCACTTGATCTCTTTCTATTATTTCTTCCATGAAAGGGTGTTTAATCAGCATTATTTATTTCACATTGTATTTTCCTGAAAGCTTTTAAAAAGCTCCTAATGAGGGCACAATTACTGTGCTCACTTAATGAAACATCCAGCCCCACAAGACAGAGGTTCATATTCTGGTTGCCTTAAAAGAAGTGAATTGTTAGGAGAGAGTCTAAAGAAAGATTAATTTTTACTGTTATATGGCTTCTTGTTACGTGTGTGTGTAGTAACCAAAATGATACTCATTTAAAATGAATGGAATGTAGTTAATTGACTTAATTAGTAAACAATGAAGGGTTAAAGACTCTATGGTCCAATAATTAGTATGGCAAATGAAGAGTCAGAATTGTAAATTCATAAGAATTAAGGGATGAATTCATGAGAATTGTGAGGTCTTATCAGTGAATCCATTGCAGACAATTTTAGGTTATCCGTGCTTCTAAGTTATCTGCTGCTAGAAGAGACACATGCCATTGTTGTCTGTTTTTCTTAATGGCCAGCCGCTCATTCACTTTTTGTTTCCTCTATTAACCAGAAACAGTAATAATCCTCATGTTTTACGAGATAGATATGAGATTCTTAAGTAAAATGATGATTTTTGCAAATCTCTCAATGCTGTCTGTGATGTATTTATGCTAATAGGGTATGATCCTCCTTTTACAAAGAAGGTTATTTGCCATAAGGCTTTATTTTGCTTGCTCAGGCAGTATTGGCAAGGTAAACACTGATGGAAAACAAACAGGTAGAATTAGAAGATGATGCAGAAAAATTAGATTCCATTTTGTTTTTTGTTTTTTCTTAGATGGAGTCTCACTCTCTTGCCCAGCCTGGAGTGCAGTAGCGGGTCTTGGCTCACTACAACCTCCGCCTGCCAGGTTCAAGTAATTCTCCTGCCTCAGCCTCTTGAGTAGCTGGGACTACAGGCATACACCATGATGCCCTGCCTATTTTTGCATTTTTTACAGTAGAAACAGAGTTTCACCATGTTGGCCAGGCTACTCTCAAACTCCTGACCTCAAGTGATCCACCCACCTCAGCCTCCCAAAGTGCTGGGATTACAGGTGTGAGCCACTGCACCTGGCCCAAAAAACTGGATTCTGATCCATGTCCTGCCACCCAGAAGTTGAGATTTACAAACATATAACTTCTAAATCTCTGTGGAATAGGGATGTTAGACTAGACGAGTGTTTTGTACTTGTACATTCTGTAACTTTTAAATCAGCTTTTATTGTATCTATATACACATACAAAACAAGACGTACAGATATGCCAGACAGTTTTCTGAGAACTTTAGATATATTAACTCATTTGATCTTCACATCAACATTGTGATATTGGAACCATCATTATCCCCATTATACAGATGCAAAAATGGAGGCAGAGAGAAGTCGAATAGTTTAACTAAGATTACAATCAGTAAGTGGTACAGCCTCAATTTCAACCCAGACAGGCCGGTTCCAGGATTCATATGGTTATTGACTATATTGTACCACAATTTAACTTTCTTTGATACCAGTGCTCATCCATACATTTTTTTCTCTTTTATTTTAATAACATTACTTTGAAGGAAGACTTATGTTTCAACCATAAATGGAAAAACATTATCACCACACACAGGTTACTGTAAACATTATTTAAAAAATTAAATAAGGGCCAAACATGGTGACTCACCCCTATAATCCCAGCATTTTGGGAGGTCAAGGCAGGAGGATTGCTTGTCCAAGAGTTTGAGACCAGCCTAGGCAACAAAGCAAGACCCCATGGCTACCAAAAATGAAAAATTAGCTGGTCATGGTCATGTGCCTACAGTCCCAGCTACTTGGGAGGCTGAGGTGGGAGGGTTGCTCATACCCTGGAGTTAAAGATTTGCAGTGAGGTAAGATCATGCCACTGCATTCCAGCTTGGGTGGCACAGTGAGACCCTGTCTCAAACAATAATAATAATAAGGTTATTTTAAAATAAACAAAGAAGTAATAATAAATCTATTTCTAATTATAGCAGAAGAGATTTACCCCAGATTTCAGAGTGATTTTTTTGCACATCCGGAAGACAATCTCAGTGTTCCAACCTCCAGTTCAAGGTTCTATTCACCATCCCTATTCTTTCTTACATCACTAGCAGTTCAACTATCTTCTTATTCCCCAGGAGGCCTCTATTTACTGGAAATTCCACCTCCCCTACTCTTAGTTGCATTACCCATTTTTCCTTCTCTGAAAGCTTTCTTGCTCATTTTCTACTCCACATGTCTTCCCAAGCATTCTTTTATTCTACTGCCGGTGGGATTGCTCCATGCTGAGGCTGAGTTCTCCATCTGGACATCTTGGGTGTCAAGGAAGGACTGAGGAGTCAGTATGATCATCTGAGTCCACCTTTCCCTTGGGCACTTTGCTCATCAGTCTGCTTCTCTAGACATGTGTCACACACACACTCTTCCCCACCCACACAGCTGACAAGCACCACAGTCCGGTCTTGGGACTCAAACACCTCCGCCTCAGCTATAGACAGATTTCCTGGCTTCGGTTCCTTCTTCCTCTGGCTCACCTTCTCTTTCCTCTCCTCCTTTCTAGTCTTTGAGTCATGCATGGTAATTATGCAATGATGGGAAAATATAAACACCAAGATCAAGATGTTTGATCCTGCGCCACCTAAAATTACCTCACCAACTACAGGCAGCACACACCCTCCACTTTTAGAAGTGCTGCAATATTTTGTGTATATGGCTCTTTTCAGTTTTAAAATAACAAGGCCTAAAATGGGCCAAGTCAGCCACCTACTCATCAATCTTCTCTGAATAATCACATTAAGACTTCCTTGCAATTGGAACCAGTTGGACGATTACTTTGTGGCCTGAATCTAACTGACAGTGTTGAACCCACTGCAGTTCTTGAGCTTTCTATGGGATCCTTTTCAATTGTGATCACGCTGTCTCCCACAGTGTGACTGTGAACTTCTGTGGCAACACTTACATGGAATGAGGGCATTTGTGTGTTTGCAGGAAAGGAAGGGAACTTATGGAAAGGAGTCTGTGTCCACTGGAATAGGCCAGTGGCCTAATTAAATGGTGCCAGGGCAATTTGGGAAAGTTAATTTCACAGAAATACAAATTTAATATGCAAGCTATACTTAAAGGGAGTGACATGTGCCATTGGAAAGAGTTGTTGATGAGGGAGGAGCGCCACCTCGAGCAATTATACAGTAAGAAACATGAGGCTGGCCGGGCGCGGTGGCTCAAGCCTGTAATCCCAGCACTTTGGGAGGCCGAGACGGGCGGATCACGAGGTCAGGCGATCGAGACCATCCTGGCTGATACGGTGAAACCCCGTCTCTACTAAAAAAAAAATACAAAAACAGCCGGGCGAGGTGGCGGGCGCCTGTAGTCCCAGCTACTCAGGAGGCTGAGGCAGGAGAATGGCGTAAACCCGGGAGGCGGAGCTTGCAGTGAGCTGAGATCCGGCCAGTGCACTCCAGCCTGGGCGACAGAGCGAGACTCCGTCTCAAAAAAAAAAAAAAAAAAAAAAAAAAAAAAAAAAAAAAAAAAGAAACATGAGGCTTAAGGACTGAAAAACTGTGCCTGAAAAACTGAAGGATTGATGAATGTGTTTTGGGAAACTTTTTCATGGATTTTGAGTTTAGAATAAAAGAATCCAGAGACTTATGTGTAAATATAGGAATCATTGTCATTCATCATACAGTGTAATGAGAAATGAGGTGACTAAGAGCTGCCTGGGTATTTTTAATATATTTTATGTAATATATTACATACATAATATAATATTACACATAATATATCACATATATAATATGTATATATACATATATATAATCATGGGTACTTTAAATGATACTCTTGGATGCCTTTGATTTGAAAAAGAAATTTGTGAGTTAAACCCAGAGATTGAGGACCATGAACTTTTAGAAACTGGTGTACACACAGCGAAGGCATTAGCTATGAGAACAGACAGCAAAGGTACAGTGTTTCATATAACTGCTAAAGTGGGCCAACTTAAAATCCAATATAAGAAGTGAAAGAAAAAAAAAGTACATTTCTCAATAAGTTCTCTCATATTTATAGCTTCAACCATATTCACACTATGATGGGACATTACAGCTGAATTTTTCAGTGACTTGATTATTTGGACAACTACCCTACTGGGTCTTTGTCCAGTTGTATTTTCATTTGGTTTTACTACTGTGTGCCAGACTGAGTTAAAGAGGTGGTTCATATTGCCAAAAAAGTCTTTTTAAATATCACGTCCTTTAGGAAGTGTACATTGATTTCATTCTGAAATCTACTCTCCTAATTCCAAAATGTCATATGAAAGATCAAATAAAACTGTTCCAATGTTGTGCTTTCACTCAACACCAAGAGGAGCCTACCACGATGGATGAATGTATGCCTTAGCATGGTTAGACAGAGAGTGGGCCTCCTGAGTCTACTTTGGCTCCCAGCTAGTACAGAAAGAATCCACATGTTCATCTAGTCACCCTGTGGAGTAGGGGAAAGTGAGAAGTGAGATGCTGGAACTTCATGAAGGCAGCTCGGGCAAGGGTAACCTCTGCAGGAATTGTGGAGTGCACAATTCCTAAGCCAGAGGATAGAAAGAGAATTTGGATGAGAATTCGAGTTGACTTCAGGGCCAGCAAGAGCCCAGCTAGAACTGAATAAAAGGAGAGCCGTAGACCCTGACCATGCCAAGAGAAAATATAAACTTTAGACTATCAGCTGCAAACTTCAGTCAAGACTTCAGTAGTTGATGCTAGCAGAGAAGTCACCACAAGAAAACTAAGAGATAACAGAGGAGTCAGGAAGAGGTGAACAATAACAGCATAAGGTAACAGTGCTTAGATCCCAGGCTCCTCTCCAGGCCAGTGTGAAGTCATGTGTATAATGCCATTGACCAGATGCCATCTTGGAGAAGAGGACGATGGAGAGAAACAACTGAAAAATTGAACATTTCCCCAAACATACTAAGTTGCCTGAATAAAATGACTTAAACTAGAAGAGATGAAGATAAAGAATTGGCAAGCTCAATGCTCTCTTTCCAGTGCTAGTAGGGTGATACTTACAAGGAAGATTAATAGATCAGTAATAGAAAATAAGTAAACTGTATATTTCTTTGAATATATGATTAGTAGTGTGTAATTTTTTTTTTTTTTTTTTTTGATACAGAGTTTTGCTCTATCACCCATGCTGGAGTGCAGTGGTGTGATCTTGGCTCACTGCAACCTCCACCTCCTGGGTTCAAGCGATTCTCCTGCCTCAGCCTCTCCAGTAGCTGGGATCACAGGCAGCTGCCACCACACCCTGCTAATTTTTGTATTTTTAGTAGAGATGTGATTTCACCATGTTGGCCAGGCTGGTATCAGATGATCCACCCGCCTAGGCTTCCCAAAGTGCTGGGATTACAGGCATGAGCCCCAGTGCCTGGCCAGTAGTGTGTAAATTTGTCTCATTTTTCCTTTCTCTCTTCTCTTCCTTTCTTCCTTGACTTCTCTTCTTCTATTTTTGGCCTGTCCTTTACTAAATAATGCCTTCCTCTTAGGTGTTTGCCACTTTATTAGATGCTTGGAATGAAAAGGCAAAAATGGCAGGTCCTTCCTGTCATTCCAGGTCCTTCCTAGTGTAGAAAAACATGTAAATACTAATTACGTTATAGTTTGATGAGTGTGGAACATAGGTGTGGGCAAGATGTTTTAGGTGACATGACTGAACGAACTGTTTTCCTCTACACAGAGTATAACTTGGAGTTTGAGTATGATTCTGTCGGGCTAATAACAGAATTTGCAGACAATATGACTATCTGTGTAGAAGATTCCGAAGAATCTACAAAAAAATTTTTGGGACTAAAGAAATGAGGTTTAAAAGGTTATGGGATACCAAGAGAATATACAAACATCAATTGTATACCTATATACCAGAAATGAATATTTGGAATTTATAGTTTTAAAAACAATACCCTTTATAATAAAACCAGAACAATGATCTGTCTAACAAAACATGTGCAGAATCTGTATGCTGAAAACTATGGAACACTAATGAAAGAAATCAAAGATGTATACCAATGGAGAGATATACCATGTTCATGAACTGGAAACAATATTGTTAAGCTGTTGATTTCCCCCAATTTGATCTACTGATTCAACCCAATGGTAATCAAAATCCCAGCAAACCTTTTTAGAAAATAATAATAAGCCGATTCTAAAATTTACATGAAAAGGCAAAGGAACTAGAATGCCAAAATAATTCTTGAAAGAAGAACAAAGCCAAAATAATTATTGAAAGAATAAAGTCAGAAGACGCACACTGCCTGAAGGCAGAACCTGCACTTGTGGCCTGATTTTAAGACTTACTATAAAGTACAGTAATCAAAACAGTGTAGCTTTGGAAAAATGATAAACGTGTTAATTTATGAAATAGAATAGCCCAGAATTAAACCCACACAGAATAATCAACTGACTTTTTACAAAGGTGCAAAGGCAATTTAATAGAGAAAGGGTAGTTCTTAAAACATCTAGTGCTAGAACAACAATATCCATAAGTAGAAAAATAAGTTGACAGAAATCTCACAGAGTATTCAAAAATTAACTCAAAATTGATCATAGACCTAAATATAAAGCATAAAACAATAAAACTCCTAGGTGGAATAAAAATCTGGATGACAATGACTTTAGTCATGAATTTTAGGTACTACTCAACAATCACAAACAATCGAAAAAGTACGTAAATTGGACTGTATCAAAACTGAAAGTATTGTTCTGTGAAAGATACTGTTAAGAGAATGAAAAGACAAACCACAGACAGAGAAATATTGCAAATCGTATAACTTTCAATGGATGTACTCAGAATATATAATGAACCACTAGAATTCAACAATAAGTAAACAATCAATAAATAATGAGCAAAATATCCAGATATTTCACCAAGCAAGACATTGAGATGGCAAAAAACCATATGCTAAACTTTTTTTTAGAAAAGGAAACTGACAGTAACAAATACTGGTGAGAATGCAGAGCAATAAAAATGCTCATTCGTTGCTGTTGGAATGCCAAATAGTACAGCCACTTTGGACAATATTTTGGCAATTTCTTATTAGGTTAAACATACATTTACGATATGACCCAGTGATCCTAGGTTTAGTATTTACCTAAGTGAAATGAAAACTCATGTTTATACAAAAACCTGTAGATAAAATTTTATATCAGCATTTTTCATAATTGCAAAAAAGCTGGAAACAGTCAATATGCCCCTTAACAAGTGAATGGATAAACAAACTGTGGTGTATCTATAGAATGGAGTACTCCTCAGCAATAAAAAGGAACAAACTTCTGAGTCATGCCACAAAATGGATGACTCTCAAGCACATTTTTGTACGTAAAATAAGCCAGACTGCAAAGGCAATAGATTGCATAATTTCGTTTATATGACATTCCAGAAAAGGCAAAACTGTAGGGTCAAAAAATGGTTATAACAGCTTCATCTTATGTTGCTATATTAACCTGCCCCATCTACTCTCTTTTCCTAGAGAATTTGAATCATGCTATAGGACCAGATCTCAAGGTTTAGTATGAAGGGGCTTTGATCTGCTCTGACATGGTCTCTTAATGATACGCTAGCCTACTAGGATGATCATGGCTGATATATAGCCCTGAGGCACCTACTCCTTAACTAGCCTCACTCAACTTTATAACTTAACCTCCTATTTAGGGAAGACAAAGAAAAACAAGTTTTATAATGTATGTTTTTTCTTATAAAGGCCAGCGTCTGGCCTTTTCAGTATTATCATAATCATTTTCCTTATTTTGTAGTCAAAAACATTCTTCATAGGCATCGTACAAGCAATAGACCTGTAAAACTCTCAGACGGTAGGAAAAATATCAAAGAAAAGACCCAGTGCAAATTAATAAAGCATAAAACACTTGCACCATAAAAAACTAGAAAAGTATCATTAGTGTTGCAAATTATTGGAAGAGTAATTATCCCCAAGATGTTCCGGTTCCTGCTACATGTTGCTTGCAAATAACTGAAATAATGTGATAAGGAGATAAAACTGTCAGCCCTCAAATGCTTTGGGAATAAAGGCTGGAACATGAGACAAACCTACCTGTATGAACAAGTTCAATGACAATGTGATGAAAATTGGAGATTGTGATGTTGTTGGTGAATATGTCATCTAAGCCATTGTGGATGTTTTGGGTGTGCGCGTGGTTTAAGCATTTGAATATATGGCATCAGCAACCTTGAATTGCTTTATTAAAAGAAAAAAAAGTAAAATGTCCCTTTCAGATATTGCCATTTGCTACTTCTTTCAAGCAAAAAAGACTCAACAACTGTATATATGGTTGGGAAACTTATTTATTGGAGTGATGCTCTCATTGTAGTAATGCCATTTGAATATAGAGGTTTTTCACCAGTTTTAGGGATATTGAAACATATTGAAACCATCCTTGGTTTTTCCGTTTCCTAATTGTTGTTAGGGAAACACTCCCTCTAACTTGTGCTCAAATGCAAATCAAGTGTTCATTCATTTCTATTGACCAGGTCATCAGGGCAACCCCTGCATCTTCCACTTTAAAGATAGTCATGACAGTAAACCATGCTCTGTGGTACAAGTGCCACCCAAACTGCTCACACAATAGCTTGGAACAGGAAGAGCTGAGCCTTCTGGGCTGACAGGGTGGTGTGTAATACAATGGAACTTATGACAGAATCTCATTTAAATTTAATTGTATTGCAAGATCCTTTGGGATTTAAGAAACCCTAAGTTTGGAGGACAATCACATCTTTGACCTGATTTACCCATTTCCTAATGGTAACGTAGGGAAATGCTGCCTCTAACTTCTGCTCTAACGCAAGTCAAGTGTTCACTAATTTCGATTGATCTAAAAGGATCCATAATATGGTCAGTAAATTCAACCTTCTTTTCCTAACGATATGTGTACATAGATCAAGTATTTCCAAAATATGTCGCTTTACTTGGATGACAAGTACTTTTGCCTTCCACATGTTTAGTTGGTACTAGAATTGGGCAAGTTCTAATAAAACTTCAGAGAACTAAGTTGCATTATGTGACTTCAGTAGTAGTGGCTTGAATACTATCATCTTATAAATTAAGATGATTTATTCTATTTTTAAGCCTATCATCCTCACTGGCTTCTTCTTTTAGAAATATACTAAATAGAAATAATTAGTATTTACATTGTCTTATGTCTTACATTCAACACTTACACATATATTTTCTCCTTAAATTCTCTAGATATCGCTGAGACGTTTGATTGTATTTTTGTCATAGATGAGGAAACCAAGGCTTCTAGAAATAATTTGCCCAAGATTATATTGTAAATAACAGTAGGGCTGCGATTCAAACCCAGGTCATCTGACTTCAGAGACTAAGCCCTTTCTAGTATGCTAAGTAGTGATATTGTCTACAGTTTGTTCCGTGTAAGGGTAGAGGCGATGTCAGCTCTAAGCCATTTTATGCCCTAAATCATCTTAGAAGCAGTCATCTAAATGGTAAATGAAGACCCATTTGTTGATGTTAGAATACAACAAGATGATCTGTTTGAAATAAAGATGGTAAATTCCAGTTTGGACATGTGGACTATTTAAGAGCAGATATTCAGTAGACATTGGAGGTAGGTCTAGAGAACGAGAAAGAAAAGTGGGCTGTGATATGGATCTTGAAAACTCTGGGTGTAGACGGTAATTAAAACTATTGGAGTGGAAGAGTCTTCTCTCAGCAAGGATATAGCTGTAACTTGAATGATGACATGATGGTGTTCAAAAAAAAGTCAGTCCTACTTATATTTAGCTTGGAGCTTCATAACTACTATCATATCACAGAAAAAAAGAAAGGAATGGCATATTCTTGAAGTACTACCCAGTGAGCAACAAAAATTTTTTGTTGTAGTTTGCTACACGTTACATAGTGATAAAACATGACATTTAGACTTAAGCACTTTAAATAGTCCCTTGGGCTATATTCAGGGCACAGAACAGCTGTATGAGTAATTAAATAAACCTAATTTAAATAAATTAGATTTGCCAGAAAATCACTCAAAGTTTGCATTCATAAAAGTATTTTATGTAAAAAGTTGTTAATGCTATTTCTTCAAGCTACATACCTTGAAACATGGTGGGCTCTGGGACAAGGAATAGATCTTAAAGTAGCAAAAATGAAAAGATTTTTTCTCCTGATTTCATCTTGAAGGTGTAATCTTACTGATATCTTACGAGATGAATTACAAGAGAAAATTTTCAACATAATTGTCATTGAAGCATCAAGCAAAATGATAAAATAGAATAAAAATATGCTTCTTTTAGTTTCTTTCACTGCATATATTTTACATACTACACATGCAGCTTAGAAATGACATTACTCTTATTTTCAACAAAAGCTACCTCCTGAATATACTTTTATATCAGAATTTATATGAGAACTTATATTCTAGAAATCGGTCAGTTGTTACCTTTGTTTCTGGGCTTGAAAATGGGGATGTTGATTTAGCAATGCTAAGAATTTTTGGAATAAAAATGAGCATATAACTACTTTTAATGTTCCTGACTGCAGGGCTGTTAGAATGCAATCATCAAAGGCTAGGAAATTGTTTTCATCAAAAAGCTATAAGGAATATTTCTGGGAACCAAGGTGAATTAAGGTTTGACCTTTTAAAATATTGTCTTTGTTGACACCCTCTCTCACAGATGCTTGTTTTCAGGTTTCAGGAATGAAGTGCATTGATCCTGTTCCTAGAGATCAGTCATAGGTGTAAACAGAAGGCTCTATGATTTATGACCGACCTGCTGATAATTCCGAGGAGATGTCCACCATGCTCAGATTGAGAACCGTTTGAGGAACCGGGAATTCAGACTTTGCAAGGGAAACTGCTCAACTCAGTCCCCATTTCAGGAATGAAAGCAACTACAATTTGAAATTGATTAGAGTCCAATATAAAGATATCGAATACCTAGCCAATCCGTAATAAACAGATTTTTTTCTGACCTTATGTATGGCTAATCTCGGCATTTTGTCCCATTTCTTTTAAAAATGGGCTTAGTGCAAGTGTTTAAAAATGCACTTGAATCTGAAGATGGAGAGGTACACTCTGGCTATTTCACTTAATCCTATTCTAGAACCAGTAGTCGGGGGAAAACTTAAGCCACCAAAGAGCTTCAAGAAAAATATTTCAAAACAACTGAATGAATGGTCAGTCATCAATTATCAATGTGATTTCACAACAACTGTACAAAAAGACAATATTGTGTGCTATGTCTTTGTTAGTCATATTAAGTGTCATGGATATAAAATAAAGCAAATTCAATAATTACATACAATATATTAATCAAATATCTTATTTCTCAATGCAAGTCATCCCAATTGAGGTTTATAAAAAAGTTCTTTATTTTAGGAAATACATATCACATTTACATACCATATGCTGGTATGTCAGAAAGCGAGATGTCTCATTTGATTTGAATAAAATAGATATATATCATATTATATATATATAATATAGATTTATATATATAATACATATAAATACATTGTGTATATAGACTCTTGCCCTGAGCACTAGATTTGTATTAAATACAAATTTTTCCAAAGGTTAGAATAACGTATTTAGTTTTTGCTTTCTGTCTTTTTTTTTTTTTTTTTTTTTTCTAGACAGATTCTCACTCCATGGCCCAGGCTGGAGTGCTGTGGTGCGATCTCAGCTCACTGCAACCTCCGCCTCCTGGGTTCAAGCAATTCTCCTGCCTCAGCCTCCTGAGTAGCTGCGATTACAGGCATCCACCACCATGCCTGGCTAATTTTTGTATTTTTAGTAGAAACGAGGTTTCACCATGTTGGTCAGGCTGGTCTCGAACTCCAGAGCTAGTGATCCTCCCACCTCGGCCTCCCAAAGTGCTGGGATTACAGGCGTGAGCCACCACTCCCGGCCTGCTTTCTCTTTTAATCAGAGCACAAAACAAAGCACTTTTATTGCTAATTCCTTCAAATTCCTCTCAATATGAATGGAAATTTAATTTTTTTCCCTCAGAATAATTCACATATTCTTCTAATTCTCTCCTGAGTTGTAACTTGCTCACAAAATTGGAAAGCAAGGACTATCTTTCATTCACATTCCTTTGTGTTCAGAGCTAATTTTGTTTCCCCAGTGTTGGTTGGGGCAAGTTCTTCTGGTAGAATGTACTTTTAGAATCAGACTGCTTATTACTGACTGTGAAAAATATAGCAATAGTGACTTCACTTTTCTAGTTTGAAGACATTCGAGCTCACACTTTATTGGACACTTTTGGCTTAGCGTTCATTCTTTAGTCTGCATGTAATGAAGCCTTATGTCTGTGATAGATTTTCCTGGGAATTGGTTCTATACCTCTTATGAATATAATACTACATCTTTTGGGAGACTTAATGACAATTCCATTGATTATCTACAAATTACTCATATGTCATGATGAATGAACCAATAAGCTTCAAAGTCAATGTTTGAAACTTTTTTAGATGGTATAATCAATGCAGCAATTCCAACTATGATCATTTACATTTAAGATATGTTGTGTCAATGTTTTGATGTTGTTACATTTAGGATGTATTGTTGTTTCAATGCCTGCTATTTTCACAACCACATGTACACTGGTCAACATTTTTAAAAATTACATCTAAATTAGGAACAAACTTTGTATTTTCCTTCCTAGAAAACAAAGCCCTTTAAGGTAATTTATTTTTCTGTTTTTGCCATAATTGCACCAAATACCAAATTATATTTAAACTAATATGCCTCATCTAGTTAATTTTGTTGATTAAGTCCTGTCAAAACAATGTTATGATGTCAGGTTCAATCCGTATATAGTTTAACGAGCTTTGCATTAGATAAAATATTAACATAGGAATTTCTGTTCTATAATAGGAAGAAGAAATACCTGGGTCAGTTTCCCCACAGATTACAAACAATCAACAATTCTGGATAAAGCTTTTAAAAATATATTTAATTCATTGATGAGCTCACAGGAAAGTAAGAAATCCTCAGGCCATAAGGTCTATGGGGTTATTGGTGCCCTTCTCTGTAACTGGCTTTGGTCTTACGGTCCTTTGCCTGAGATAAATTGGAACTTCAATTTTCCAGGACTCCAGTGATACAGGACCTAGGAGTCAGAATCCATGGTCCACATACAGCACTATGTCTGCTAGATTTTTCTCTTTTTTTTTTTTTTTTTTTTTTTTTAAATTTATGTTTTTGAGATGGAGTCTTGCTCTGTCACCCAGGCTGGAGTGCAGTGGCTCAATCTCAGCTCACTGCAACCTCTGCCTCCCAGGTTCAAGTGATTCTCCTGCCTCAGCCTCCCGAGTAGCTGGGATTACAGGTGTGGGCTAATTACACGCCTGGCTAATTTTTGTATTTTTAGTAGAGACGGGACTTCACCATGTTAGCCAGACTGGTCTCAATCTCCTAACTTCATGATCCTCCCACCTCGGCCTCCCAGAGTGCTGGAGTTACAGGCGTAAGCCACAATGCCCAGCCGAGTTTTCTCCTTTAAAGCTGGGACACCAAAGTGTCGTTTGTAAGAGAAAACCAGAAATAAACCTATTCCCTGCAAATCCTAAGAACCACCCAGCACACTAAGTCTACTAGGAGACTTTCCTCCTTTCAGGCTGGGACCCCAAAGAGTCCCCTTGTAAAAGAAAAGCAGAAATAAACCTATTCTCTGCAAGAATTTTCAAAAAGAGGAAACTTATTTTAAACCGTGTGCTAAGCAGAGCTTAGGAATGTGGAGTCTAGCCCCCAAAGGTAACCATTAGGAGAGTTGATAAATGAAATTCACATGAGTTTAGATTCCAAAACATCTCAAGGAAAAATGTAATTTGAAGTGATCCTGGACAGTAAATGTCCCCAGATGCCTAGAAAAACCAAATGCAAATTCTCTCTAGATGAATTTACCTTCGTTCCAGAAAATGCTGTTGCTTATCCAGAACACACGAGTACATTCACATGAGCTTTTTGCAACTGGTGTTGATTCTTATTGAACCAATATCTCTTTAAATTGCTTAATATTCATGCTATACCGGTTGTTAAATATTTTAAATATGAATCTGTTGAAATTGGCATCTTTCTTTTCCCCGAATTCATCAGTTTATCTAATAGGCATGTATTAAATGCCTCTAAAGTTTGTTTAATGTAGAGAAACATCCAAATAGAAAACATTTTTTCTTTTTCCTGGAAACCAAAATGATTGTGAGCAAATATTTTAAATATTAACTGTTGAAATGGTGATATATATTTAAATAGATTTAAGCTTACGTAAGTTAGATTGTAAAATTTCATGGAATGGTTTTGCAATTTCTATCTCATGTTATTTAACTCGTATTCAGGCATCATTTTTTAATCAATTTAGTTAATTACTTTAATTTTTACTTTTAAATTTCAATACATTTAGGCATACGAATGGTTTTGGTTACATGCATGAATGGTATAGTGGTAAAGTCTGGGCTTTTAGTGTACCTGTCACCCAAATAGTGTAAATTGTACCCAATAGGTAATTTTTCCATCCTCACCCTGCTCCCACCCTTCCTCTCCTGAGTCTTCAATGTCAGTTACACAACTGTGTATAGCATCTGTTTTGATTTCATAGTGCCTATACCACAGCAGTTGTTAAATATTTTTAATTATAATCCTGATCTCACCCTAAAATAATTCTTTAAAAGAAAGTTGCAAGAAAATTGAGATTACAGTAAAAAAAGAATAGCCAAACACATATGGAAACACCCCCATAGAAGAGAACTGGTAGAAATCAGAGACAGCAAGAATAAATATGGAAGTACTTTTGATACTGTCATATCAAATTGAGACCATGAAAAAAATATTAAGCATATGTATGCAATACAAGCTTGAAAAGAAACTATAAAAAATGTCCAAGCAGAATTTAAAACGGAACCAAACAGAAATCAAAAAATATAATAATTGAAATTTAAAATTCTATGGATGATTTAACAACAGATTAAACACAGCAAAAGAGAAAAATAGAAAGTTGGAAGTTATATTTGAAGAAATTACTCAGAATTCAGTGCAGAGATACAAAGAGATGAAAAACATAAAAGAGAAGGTAAAAGATATAGAGGCTAGAGGGAAAAAAGGAAAGGTTAACAAAGATAAAGTTGTTCATTGAAAGGGCTAATAAAATTTACACAATCCTGGTAAGGTTTTTTAAGAAAAAGTAAGGCAAAGATTAACAATAACAATAACAAAAAGGAAAACATAACTATGGATTCTGCAGATTTTTTCCTCACAAATCTGTCAAATTGTAAGTCTGCAGACAGTTTAAAAGGTAATAGTTGGATATTATGGACAATTTTATGCCCCAAACATGAAAACTTACTTGGAATAAATTTATTAAAATACATAATTTTAATATAAGTAGTCTCAAGGAATTTTAAAAAGTGAGACCATCATCAAACATTTTTCCACAAAAGGAAAGTTCAGGCTCAAGTATCTCCACTTCAAGTTCTACCAAACTTCAATGAACAGTTTCCATTGTAAACAGGCTATTCCAGGGTATAGAAAAAAGTAGAACACTCATCAGTTCATTTCCTGAAGCTAGAATAACCATAACTCCAAATTTGATATTGACAATGTAAAAGACCATCCACAAATTTGGGAGGCAAAAAAATATATATGAAGAATTATTTCAAATCATTCCACAAAATGTAAATAACCTAATATGAAAATGGACTGTATTCTGATTGCCCCACGGAGGACAGGACCCACCATCCTTCATCCAAAAGCTGTTGAGAGGCTGAGACTGATGTGCCACACATACACCAAGACACAATGAAGCAATTTATTACACATCGAAGCTTTCCGGGGAAAGCAGGATGGACACTCTGTTTAATCTGAAAATGGCTTGGGTTTTTATTGTCTTTAGGGGATGGGACTGGGGTGTGGGTTCCCACACGCAGTCCAGAATTTGTGCCATCTAGTCTTCCTGCGGGTTCCAAAGGAGGGAGTATGTGGAATACAAAACTTTATTGAGGCACATAAGATAAATTTGAATTAAGGAACACATGTTTTATATGAGACTAAAACTTGCAATGATGTCATAGCTTAGACTGTTTCCCAGCATCCCTTACAACTAGGTGTAGCGCCAGTTCCAAAATTGGCCTTGTATGTTTTTGTCATGTTTTTAAAGGTTTTTATAACTTTCTCTATATGAGCTTCACCCTCTCATCCTCTCTGCCAAACAGATGCACCTGATTCAGCAAATGACTCTGAGACATTTCGGATAAGAAGATGCAGCAAGCTGTTGGTCTACTCACAGGGAGCGAAAAAGGAAAATAAATACCTGTATCTCACACTCCATTTTTCTCCTGTTTCCAGCATTCTGCTGGTGCTCCCTGTTGATTGAAGTCAACCAGAATCCAGAGAGGAAGTGAGTCCATTTGGATAATCCACATAGGTCAGACTTTTGGGGGCACAAATGAGTCTGCTGAAGGAACTACTACACAATCTACTGGCGTTAACATTTTACTAGTTTGACCCATAGTGTAGAATATTACCTCCTATTTGTAAATGGTTTAAATGTTCCTTTCATGTAGATTTAGAAGCACTTAAGACAGTGTTGTAATTTTTGCTTCAACACTCAAATATACTCTAGAAAACCCAAGACAAGGAAAATGTATTATACAGTCATGTGCTGCAAGATGATGCTTTGGTCAATGATGGACTGCATATATGATGGTCCCCTAAGAATATAATACCATATTTTTACTGTATCTTTTCTAGGTTTTGATAAGTGAATTTTTATCACGGTGTTACAGTTGCCTACAGTATCCAGTACAATGACATGCTATACATGGTTGAAGCCTAGGAGCAACAGGCTATACCATGCAGCCCAGATGTGTAGTAGGCTAGACCACTAGGTTTGTGTAAGTACACTCTATGATGCTCATGCAATGGCAAATTCGCCTAATGATACATTTCTCGGAACATATCCCTGTGATTAAAAGATGTATGATTATATTTTACTCTTTCTGTTTTTCTTTTTTATTTCCTGATGTTTCATGGTCCTTCATTTATCATTTCCTTTTTGTTTAGAAAACTCCATTTAGCTGTTACTTTAGGGTAGTTCTCCTGCCTACAATTTCTCTTACTTTTTTTCTCATGAAAATTCTTTATTTGTTTGTTTGTTTGTTTGTTTGTTTGTTTGTTTTTAAGACGGAGTCTCACTCTGTTGCCCAGGCTGGAGTGCAGTGACACGATCTTGGCTCACTGCAAGCTCCACCTCCCAGGTTCACGCCATTCTCCTGCCTCAGCCTCCTGAGTAGCTGGGACTACAGGCGCCTGCCACCATGCCCAGCTAATTTTTTGCACTTTTTAGTAGAGACGGGGTTTCACTGTGTTAGCCAGGATGGTCTCTATCTCTTGACTGCGTGATCCACCTGCCTCGGCCTTCCAAAGTGCTGGGATTACAGGCGTGAGCCACCATGCCCGGCCGAAAATTCTTAATGTCCCCTTCATTGGTGAAGGTTGCTTTCACTGAATATGGGATTGTGGATTGATTGCTCTTTCCATCTAGCACTTTAATTTGTATCGCTTCCCTCTGGCCTTCATGGTTTCTAATGAGAAGTTCACCATTATTCAAACTATTTTCCCCCTAGGGATCCTGTGTCATTTCTTTCTTGCTGCTTTCTGCTTTCAAGATTTTTCTCTTCTTTTTATTTTCAGAAGTTTGACTACAATGTGTCTTGGTGTCTTGGTGGTTTCTTCATTCCTTTGGGTTTATCCTGTTTGGAATCATTTACCAAATTTGAAAGGTAAGCCATTTAAGTCCTGTTCTCTTTCTTTTCTCTTTCCAAAGGCTCTGATGACAGGAATGTTTGATCTTTCTGTAGAATACCACAGATCCCTGAGGTTCTGTTCATTTTTCTTTTCAGTCTATTTTCCCTGTGATGTGCAAATTTGCTGTAATTTGTTGTTCTAACTTCAAGTTCACCAATTCTTTCCTCTGCCCGCTTCATTCTGCTCTTCAGCCATCCATTTAGTTTTTTATTTCAATTATTATATTTTCCAGTTCTAAAACTCCATTGGGTTCTTCGTTATCTCTTCAGTTTCTGTGTGTTTTTTGTCTTGTTTTTGAGACAGGGTCTCACTCTGTTGCCCAGACTGCAGTGCAGTGGCATGATTTCAGCTCACTATAGCCTCAGACTCCCAGGCTCAAGTGATCTTCTTACCTCAGCCTCCAAGTAGCTGGGACCACAGGCCTGTGCCAACATGCTTGGCTAATTTTTTTTTTTTGGAGAGATGTGGTCTGTGTTGCACAATCTGGTCTCAAACTCCTGGGTTCAAGTGATCCTTCTGCCCTAGCCTCCCAAAGTGCTGGGATTACAGGCATGAACCGCTATGCTTGGCCTCTCTTCAGTATCTTTGCTGAGCCTTCCTGCTTTTCATTCTTTCCAAGCACGTTGATAATTGCACATTGCAACTTTATTTTTTGAGTCTGGGTCTTGCTCTGTTGCCCAGGCTGGAATGCAGTGGTATGCTCGCAGCTTACTGTAGCCTCAACCTTCTAGGTCAAAGTGATCCTCCCACCTCATCCTACATAGCTGGGGCTACAGGCACATGCCCAGCTAATTTTTATATTTTTTTGTAGAGATGGAGTTTCACCATGTTACCCAGACTGGTGTCGAACTCCTGGGCTCAAGTGATCTGCCCACCTCATCCTTCCAAAATGCTGGGATTACAAGCATGTGGCACTTCAGCCAGCCTTGAAGCATTTTTATGATGGCTGCTTTAAAATATCTTTAGACAGATGTTAGAATTATCTAACATCTGTCATGTTGATGTTGGTGTCTATTGCCTTTTTTTTTTCATTTTAGTTGAGATTTATCTGTTTTTTTAATTGACAACTAGACATCTTGGGTAGTAAATTATAACACTCTGTGTCTTTTTTAAACCTTTTGTGGTAGCTGTCATAGCTATGTCTCTGACATAGCTCTCATAGGTAAAGTCCTGGGGGAATGAAAAGGGGCCAGTGGCCTGATTACTGCAAAATGAGAGAAGTCCAGGTTTTTCTCTTGGTCTCTGTTAAGCTGTGACAGGGAAGGGGCTCTGTGCTATTGCTGGGCTCCTCACCAGGCCTCATTGATGCCACCTTGGCTGGGAGAAGTAGGAGTGCCTTGCTACTCCCCCTCAAAAGGCTTTCACTCATGCCACGGGAGGAGAGATGTTCTTGGCACATGTGGGTCGTGGTAAAAGGCCTAACTTCCAGAAGCCTACTCTGATACCACCCAGCAAGGGGACTTGGGTGCCTCATTACATTCTAGCAAGGGTGGAAGTCTAGGCTTCAGGGTAAGTCTTTGCCAGCGTGGGTTGGGGTAAAGCCACGGGTTTTTCCGTGGTGTTTGTGTAGATTAGAGCAGTTACTGTTGAGGCATTTTCTGTTTTGCTAGGCTGCCTCTGGTCCTTTGGCTGGACAGAATAAGAGGTCATTGGGCTTTTTCTTTGCCCACACCTGTGGGCATTCCTAGGTCCCCAGGTTCTGGGATATATGAATCAGACAAACCCACGGATCCTATTGCCTTATTGTTTCTGGGTTTTAAGCTCCCTAGCCAGCCTGACTTCTCTCTGCTTTACAGAGTCTTCTTATGTTTGTTTCTGTTGTTGTTGTTGTTATTTGTTTTGTTTTTCAAGATAGAGTCTCGCTCTGTCACCCAGGCTGGAGTGCAGTGGCATTATCTCGATCTCAGCTAACTGCAGCCTGCGCCTCCCAGGCTCAAGCCATCCTCCCGCCTCTACCTCCCAAGTAGCTAGGACCACAGGTGTGCACCACTATGCTTGGCTAAATTTTTGTATTTTTAGTAGAGATCGGGTTTCACTATGTTTCCCAGGCTGGTCTTGACCTCTTGGACTCAAGTGATCCACCCATCTCAGCCTTGCAAAGTGTTGGGATTACAGGCGTGAGCCACCACATCTGGCTTATATTTGCTTTATATTGAATGTCTACAATTTTAGTTGCACATAATAGAAGAAATAGGAAAAATTACACCTATTGCATCTTCCTGGAAGCAGAAACCTACTGGGATTTTTTAATATATTGTATTTTTTCTCTTCTAAAAATATTAGTTTTTAGCTGTGTTTCCCACATATATTTAAGCTTAAATCTATGTGTATCTGATTTCGATGCTTACTGACATGGTTTCACAACTTCCCCCTTTTAAAACTATTTATCTTTGACTTATTCTTGGTCTACTAGAAAGTAAGATTTGAGTAATATTTTTAGGAAAGATATAAGAATTGTTTAACTTCTCAGTTTTTAAATATCCAAAAATACCTTTCTGTTTCCTTTATTATATATACCGTATGTCTGTGAAAAATTCTTGGACTTCACATTTTCTCTCAATTCTCTGACCATGCTTTTCCATTATTTTCTGAAACTCACCTGATTATTGTCTTAGGACCACAAGTTTTGTCTACCTAATGGATGTAGAAATTTTCTGAATTTAGATTGCACAATTATCCACAGATAAGATTACCTATAGTTTTCTTTTATATTTTTTGCTACTTAGTTAACATTTTTGATTCAGAACTTTGAATCTTTTCCCTGGTCTGGAAAGTTTGTGTTTAATAAATATGCAAGTGGTTACTTCTTCTGGTCTCTCTGCACTGATCTCCAAACACGTTTTGTAAGTTTCAGTGGTTGCTGTACACAGCTATCCCACTGGGACTAGGAGGCTGACCTTCGATCATACAGATTGCTAAGCTTTTCTCTCTCTTGCTATGAGTCTAGTGGTTTTGTGAGGATTTTTCTAGACTCCCTTGGTACATGTTTTCTATCTGTCCAGAGAGGATCAGGGTCTTCTATAGCCATGGTGCAAAAGATATCATACAATCATATCAAAGCCCACCACTGAAAGACATATATTCCAAATTTTTATTCTTTAATGTGATGAAAAAAAAAGTTGAGAGAATTTCTTTGTGAGGGTCAATTTTATAACTACTGTACAACTGGAAGTGTGAAGTCTTCTACTTTAGGATGTCTATGGATACTTCCTCTTTGGCCAGTCAGAGCATATGATACAAGTTCACCCTAAAAGGAAGTTGCCAGGAAATAAGAGATAAATCAAAGATGTTGTGTGGTAAGAAAAGTTGCTGCTTTTACAAACGCAATTGCCATTTTACTGCTGAAATAAAAAGACTTCTCAGAATTGGGATCATGTACAATATCTTCTCAATAATAGGAATCCAGGGAGAATAAATCCCAGTTCTTTATTGCCTTCCATGACATCTCCACACTATTTCTGTGAGACAAGGACAGATATCGTGTCTCTGGACAAAGGAAAAAGGAGAATGCATCACGCTGTGCATGCAAATAATGAAAATCGTGTGTGTGTGCGTGTGTGTGTATGTGTTGGGGATGTTGGTAGTAGTGTTGTAGGTGCATCTGTAGCCCAGCTCAGAAACCACTAAAATCTCCTGGACCTACACTCCATGTCTTTCATTATTCCTCACTCTTTTTTCCTCAATTATTGAAGAATTTTAAAGTTTTGTCTTTTGCTTTACAAGTTTGTTTTTTCTGCAACATCCAAGCTCATGTACACTGCCCTCAATCTGATTTTTGTTCTACATTTTCAACTTCATGCAGTATCTCTTGACCTCAGTTTTTTCTCTTTTGTTTTAGATGCTATATTTGCTTGAATCCAGAGACACCATGAATCAGAACATTTCCCCCTGTCAATTTCAGGGGCACGTGGCTGCTCTGATTCTTTGTGGTCTCCCTGTTATTTGAGTCTGGATTATTTTCCTCCAGGTCTAGTATATAAGACTTCTGCTTGCTTATCCTTATGGCAAGAGATCCATTGGCTTATAGCTGAATTCAGCATTGAAATGGAGTCTGTCAAAGACAGATGTGGAATTGTGCCCAGTTCTTTCATGTTTAGACAATAGGGAAAGGGAAAACATAAATCTACTGTAAATTATCATTCTCGATTCACAATGCAAGCAGCCTGCAGAAGTGGAGCGGAAGCTGTAACCCTGCACAGTCCCAGCAAAGATCTGAGTCTCCGTGTTATTTATTCTCTGTATTTAGTGAACTGCCATGCTGGGTTCCAGCTCTCATGATAATCAATTTCTGTTTGGCAAATTCAGTGCCAGGTATGAGCTGCAGCAGTACCTGGCAAGCCCAGTGTCCCTCTCCCACACAATGCTGTCATTCAGTTTATTATAGCTCACTCTTGCAAACACAAATCCCTGAATCAGCCACAGTGGTAGCTGGCATCACAGCGTGCTAATCCACATAATGTTTGCAAAGAGTCCCCAACAGACCCACCTTTGCTTCCCTCCTCTGTCACCTATCTGACTAATGTGTTGTTAGTTGGGTTTTGCCAATATCTTCTCGCTTACTTTCTTGGGATTCTGCTCTTTTTTATAAGAAATATTTTCAAGTTAGCTGTCTATATATATTCTGTTCTATTTAGTTAGTTGTTTCAATGGGAATCTAGAAGGTGGCCATTAAAAAGGTCTATTTTCTGCTCACTCCATTGCCATAAATTTTTCCTATTAACACTAGTGTTGAACATCACCTTCAGCTTCCAACTGCTAATGTATTTCCTTTCCCTTTCTTTTCCTTTTTTTTAAAACTTTCTGAGCAAACTAAAATTCCTCCAGAGACTTAAAAGCAAAGTATGGTAACTTCAGAAACTAAGCAGCTTATACTACTAGAGCAATTGCTGCAATAATTATGGAAGGTCTAACAATCATATTCATTCATTTTTATTCATTTATTCATGTAGCAAACATGTACAGAACACCAACTATTTAAGTTCCATGCTGAGCACAAGGAATCATAGTTTTAAATGTCCTCCTCCATTAAAATGTCATATGAGGCAGACAATAATTAAACAGTTATGATTTAGTATGTTAAGAGCAACAAAAGATCTGACTGGAACACCTAAGGATGGTAACCCTAAATATCATTATTATCATGCAGATTGGAATGGATTTCCCAGAAAACTAAATGAGTAGATTAAAAAAAATAAGTAGATGTTTGATATGGTTTGGATGTTGTGTCCGCTCTGAAACTCATGTTAAAATGTGACCTCCAATATTGGAGGTTGGGCCTAGTAGGAGGTGTCGGGTCACAGAGGTGAATCCTTCACGAATGTCTTGTTGCTGTTCTCATGATAAGGAGCGTGTTCTCACTCTGAGTTCACTCAAGACCTGTCTCTTTAAAAGAATGTGGTACCTCTCCCCTCTCTCTGTGTCTAGCTTCCTCTCTCTCCATGTGAGATATCAGCTCCCCTTGTGCCTTCTGCCGTGACTGGAAGCTTCTTGAGGCCTCACCAGGAACAGATGCCAGTGCCATGCTTCCTGGACAGCCTGCAAAACCATAAGCCAAAATAAACCTCTTTTCTTCATAAATTACCCAGTCTTAGATATTCCTGATGGCAATGCAAAACAGACTAATACAATATTGTTCTAAGGGGCCTGTTGGGTGAAAATGGGAAGAGAAAATTTCAACTGTCACCAAATCAGCTTCTGTGGCATTGCCATCTAGACACCTTTATCGATATTCTCCTATCATGGATCAGGTCTGACTCTACCCTGATAAGTCAATGGAAAGATTAAAACAAACAAACAAAAAAAGGTAGCATGCTTTCTTAGCCTCCACAGCAACTGGTAGAAATAGGACAAGACATTTTGGATAAATCAGTCCCCATTCAGCTATCATTTTTGTTTGTTTGTTTCTAGTGTCAGTATAGCTTGAACACTGGGGGAGGACCTTCAAAGTCAGATGAGCAGCTGTGAGTTGACACATTGCTTTAGAACCCAGGGAAAGAAGCTCTGCCATATTGTTAAGATAATTCCATAGTTGTGCTTTGCTTTTACAAATGTTCAAAAGTCTGACATCATGAGCACAGCCTAGGCAAGAGTGAACTCAGTGAAAGGACACACAAGTGCATGCTACAACAGTCAAGAGGCTGTCATGAATGAAATGGGACTTTAGTGGAGTTATGAAAGGTAAATTTTCAAAGGCAAAGGAAAGGAGGAGGGACAACGTCTTGGGGGTCAGGTAGAAACTTAACTTGTTCAGGAAAGACTGAGGAGAGGAACAAGAATAGAAGGAAGGGTTCCAGCCAGTGAGCAGTAAGGCTGGTAACACAAGTTAGTGCCAAATTATGGAGGATTTTAATTGTCACAGATGAGTTTAAATTTTATCTTTCTTGAAAAAGTTTGAGATTTTTTGGGAAAGATAATGACATGATTGTAAAAATAAAGCTTAGGAAAAATTAATCTGACATGTGTGCCTATGATAGCTAATTTAGTAAAAATAATATCACATGAGCATTTGATACATTGAGGAAAAGAATCCCCATCCTGAAATTTTCTCCTCCTTTGGTCCAGCAACACTGCACTTTCCTTCTTCACCTCCAACTGTTTTGTCTTTGTCCTTTTTTTACCCTCAGACTTTCTATTGACTTCTGCTCTTCCTTTCATTCCTTCATTGTTCATTATCGGTTCACTTAAGACAAATATTGTCTACTATGAGCAGACACAACACTTGGTATTGGGATTTGTATTAGTCTGTTTTCACACTGCTATAAATAACTACCTGAGACTGGCTAATTTATGAAGAAAAGAGGCTTAATTGACTCACAGTTCTGATGGTTTAACAGGAAGCGTGACTGGAAGGCCTCAGGAAACTTACAATCATGGAAGAAGGCAGAGGAGAAGCAAGGACTTTCTTCACATGGTGGCAGGAGAGAGACAGCGAGGGGGGGAAATGCCACACTTTTAAAACATCAGCTCTCATAAGAACTCACTCTCTATCATGAAAACAGCATGGGGGAAGCCTGCCCCCATGATCCAATCACCTACCGCCAGGCCCCTCCTCTGACACATGGGGATTACAATCATACATGAGATTTGGGTGGGGACACAGAAACAAACTATATCAGAAATTGAGTAGTGAACAAAATTCATGTGGTCCCTGCTTGCTTGGAGTTCAATTAAGCATATTGCATTGTACAATCTTTGGGCCTAGTCTTGCCTAATTTATACCCTCTTTCCCACAATCCCACCCACTTCCATGTCTTTAATGACTTGTGATTCATATCCCTCACATGATCTTTTCTACTAAGCTTCAGACTTAATTTTTTTCATTTATCAACTATGCTTTCCTCTTGGATACCTCGCAGGTGCCCCACATTGAACATGTCCCAAACTAAAGTCATGATCTCATCATCACTCTCCACACGGGCTGCAGCTGCTCCATCAGCACTTGCTGCTTCACTGTGCACTTTTATGTGATGAAGACGGCTTCTTTCCTTCAACCTCAGGAACCAACCTGTGCTAGTTTCCAACTTTTCTTCTGCAGCTTCTTCACCTCTGTCAGTCTTCATGGAATTGAAGGGAGGTAGTGCCTTGCTCTTGATTAGGCATTGGCTTAAGGAAATATTGTGGCTGGTTCGATCTTCTATCCAAACCACTAAAACTGTATATCAGCAATAAGGCTATTTTGCTTTGTTATTTGTAGCTTTTGATTTAAAGTACGAAACATGCAATTTATCCTTCCACTGGAACACTTAGAGGCAATTGTGGGGTTAATAATTGGCCAGATTCCAATATTGTTGTCTAAGGGAAAGGGAGGCTGGAGGAAAGGGAGAAAGAGATGGGGAAATGGCCAGTTGGTCAAAACGTAACTTTTATTAAGTTCACCATCTTATATGGGCATGGTTCATGGTCCCCCAAAATAATTACAATATTAGTGTCAAAGATCACTGAATACACCATAACAGCTATAATAATGATGAAACAGTGGGAAACAGTGCGAGAATTAACAGAATGTGACAAAGTGAGCATGCGTTGTTGGAACACTGGCACCAACAGACTTGGTTGATAAAGAGTTGCCCTAAACCTTTTATCTGTCAAAACCACAATATCTGCAAAGTGTAATAAAGTCAAGCACATGAAAACAACGTATGCCTGTGCACTCCTTTCCCCAGGTCACTTGTCTCTGATAAAACTAGCAGGTTAGGCTCTGGTTAAATAGTTTCACCTGAGGGCCGACCTTGTTAAGCGCACAGAATGCTCTGGTGCATTTCAAAATGGCTTGCTTTCTCCTGCTGCTGCTGGAGACTGACGGGATGTTTCTACAGTATTCACAGTGAGGACCTGGTAGAGATCCAGGACATAAAACTCCCAAAAGTGTGGGGCCTTCTCAATGACTGGGTCTCCCTAAAGTTTTCACCTCTGAGACTCCTCCACTCGGAGCCTCCAGGAACTGGTTAATTACAGCTCTGCTGTCCCCTCCCAGCGCTGCTTCCTGGGCCGTTTGGGCTCTGGTAAGTTGTGATTCTCTGTATTTGCCTGTTGGTCTCTTAAGTTTTGGGGGCAGTGGTTTGCCTTTCACTTCACTTTTAAGAAGAGTTGTTGGTTTTTCAATTTGTTAAGCTTTTTACTTGTCGTTAGGATGGAGCAACCAAACCCCAGCTTCTTATGTGCTGGACTGGAAACAAGAAGTCCAAGGAAAACTGCTGGGTGTTTAAGAAGAACATTTGACCTACCTAGGAGGATTGTGAGGGGCTTCCTGGTGTAAGCATTGGTTAATTTGAGTGGTGAGCATTGTGTAACTAAGCTGGACTGATTCGAGGGAGGAGAGGTAGGAAAGTGCACGTACCCAGGACTCCATAAAATGCCTGTGATAGTATTGCAGATGGACAGGTTTTTTTTGTTTTGTTTTGTTTTTTTGAGATGGAGTCTTGCTCTGTCACCCAGGCTGGAGTGCAGTAGCGTGATCTCGGCTCATTGCAACCTCCGCCTCCTGGGTTCAAGCAATTCTTCTGCCTCAGCCTCCTGAGTAGCTGGGACTACAGGCATGCGGCACCACGCCCAGCTAACTTTTGTATTTTTAGTAGAGACGGGGTTTCACCATGTTGGCCAGGATGGTCTCGATCTCTTGACCTCATGATCCACCTGCCTCGGTCTTCCAAAGTGCTGGGATTACAGGCATGAGCCACCACGCCCGGCCTGGAGATGGAAAGTTTTATAAGCTGTTTCAAAGTCTCATGATTTATATCAACCTTTACTAAATGTAATTAGTAACATTCAAAAGACATTGATCTGACCCAGGATGGGTCTATTCAGTGAAGAAATAAGCCTTGATGAAAAGGGGTCCTATGTGATTTATGTTTTAAAGGAGACAGAGACATATAATGGAAGAAACATTGGCTTTGATGTCATACAACTGGGTTTGGACTTGGGCTCACTTAGTAGATGAATGACCTTCAGGAAGTTGTTGACCTTCTGAGTTCACTCCGCAGGTTTACCTGGGGAATCGAACGGCTGAGATAGCATGTGTACAGTGTCAGGCACTTAGTGTAACTTTTCTTAAGAATCAGGTTGAAAAGATCCTACTGTCATAAGGGATGATGTTCCTTTGTGTTTTGTTGTTTGCATATTGTTACTGATACTGAATTAATTAGTTTGGCATACAATGGTGTGTGATAATTGGAGTGTGAATGAATTAATTCATTCATGCTGTTCTGTCTTCACATGTTTAAATGGCTCTCTTCTTCATTTACCTCCTTCAGGGGACTTTATGTATATCCCTTCTATCAATTAAAGTATTTTTTAGTTTAAGTTTGTTTCCCCACCTATTTTGAAAATGCTTGGAAAGGACTTGGTTTTATGCTTCAACGTAGCTCAACTGCCTAGCAGGACATCTCTCTCATAGCAAGAGCTAAATAATATCAGCTGATGATCATGAAAGACTAGAACAAGTTAAAAAAAATGAATAGACCACCATATGTGTACTTAATAGATTTAATATGCCATCTTTCAAACTAGATGGGTATATGTCACAGGTGTTTATATCAAAGTAGAAATAGATGATTTTTACTTAAAAATATGGAAGACATATAAATATACAAGAATTAATCTTGAAGAAAGTTCATATATGTATATAAGTTTGAGATAGGGATAGCAGATGATTAATAAGTAAAATTCTCCATGAGTCTCAACTTTGGTTAAGATAACTTATAATATCTGATTTTCGTTTTACTTCAGATGTGAAGGTAAGGTTGCTACTCACAGTATAACGACATACTTCTAGTAAAATTGATATTTAATGCTTATTGAAATTATCCATTAGTGATTAAAATGACACACTTTATAACTCAGCAAACTAAATCTACAACTATAGGTAGATTACAATCCTACAAAATAAGTTGATTTGGAGTCTTTGAAATTAGTTAGAAGGCTTTCATTAATAAAGCACAAGGAAATAAACAAAAATCTTAATATCTAGACTTAATGGCTAAAAAAGTTTGTATCCATTTAAAAATAGAGATTTGCATTTGTGACTCTTGTAAAAGAAAATAATGGCATCTGACATTATGTGACATTATTGGACATATGTGGCAAATTTATGTAGGTGGCCATCCACTGCCACCCTGCCAGAAAGGCCTTCTGTTCACATGAATCCTTCACTGGCCGAGCGAATCCCTTTGTTATGATAGTGATTTCAGGCTTGGGACCATTTTCCCCAGTATAAGAGTAGAAGAATATGAAACAGTAGAGATGAGGTTTTCAATTACTTTTCCTTGACAACTTTGGAATGTAAAGTATAAACATCACACTGAAATTTTCTAGATGCCCAGGTTCTCATCTCTAATGGATTGATGGCACTCCGTGAATTATTATTAATAATGAGAGTCAGGATGACACTGGATACACTCCTGCTTAGGAAATAAAAGTTTTTGAACATCTAGTAGGCATATGCATAATTTGTCTACCATATCCATAGATGCTTCTTAACATGCTTCACCCATTGTATACATGGAAAGAGAAACAAATAGAGAATGCTGATTTTCCAACCAAGAGGATTAGATAGCACAGTATTTATGCTTCACTGGATGATGGAATTGCTCTGTCATTCTATGTAGGAATAGCTCTTAACATTTTATCTACTGTATAATGCATATTGGATATACTTGCCACTTTCTTATCACTGAAATCCACAACATTGCCTGGTTCAATTGGGTCTACATTAGAGGAGGTATTGGTTTGGTGGGATGCTTCTCCATGATTTTAAGTAGAGCTACATGACTTTGTACCCTTCGAGTTTAAATATCTTTATGTTCCAGAATCTTTGGGGATACAGAGGACAAAACTTACAGTAACAGTATTCTGTTTTACAACTTTGTTTCTGATTTCATCTGATTCTCTTAAATAAGTAGGCCTTGATCCAATGATTTAGAATCGATATTTTTCTTCTATCTTGTTATTTCCAGGGCTAGTTCCATCCCTAGGAGGATGGTATATGATTTCTCTCATAATCTTTTATCAAAACGTACTTGGTCTCCCAGAGCTTAGTGCCATGATTGTATCTTGCCCTCTCTTGATTCTTAAATATCTGCTTTTTCACTGATACCTTCCACAGTGTCTTTATACATGGACAGTTTCCCACTTACCTTAAAAATATTTTGAAGTTCCTTCCTCCTCTGTTAACCTCCTTATGGTCTGCCTTACTTTTAGCTCTCGAATTCATAATTCCTATCCACTACCTACGTTTTCTCAACATCTGTTACTTACTAGGTCTTTGAAATTCTGCTTCTATACTCTAAAATCACTAAGGAAACATTTCATGTCAAATTCAGTGACCTCTTCTTGGAGATTTGTCTATGAACTTGGATATTGTTGATCATCTTCTAGTTCTTGGACGTTCTCTACATTTTATTTCCCTGGTTGTGAACATGACTGAGTCTCTTCCTATTTGTATCTGGTTTTTTTTTTTTTTTTTTTTTGAGTTCTATCACTTCTACTACCCTATAATTTTAAACACATCCAGTTCTTAGATACTCTCTGCCTCTCAGCTTCTCCTTAAGTGTACAAAAGAGTGAACCACTCCTGCTTCCTTGCTCCAACCATTAGCTCCTTGAGATGACTTTCGAACATTAAGCCTATCTTAAGCACAAGCCCTCATCTGAGCTTTAGACTCCTATCTCCAACATGTTGTAACATATTTACCCTTGTTTTTTTTTTTCTTTATGTCAAACCCAATGTGTAAATATCAATTTTAAAGACTGGCACATGTTACAGTTAGATAAATTTTTGTTAAATGAATGAATGAATAAATAAATCCTTATTAAGAGATGCACAAAGGTTTTTAGATTATTTTGTTTGTTTGTTTTGAAACAGGTTCTCGCTCCATTGCCCAGGCTGGAGTGCAGTGGTGGGATCATGGCTCACTGTGGCCTCGACGGCCTAGGCTCAAGCAACCCTCCTACCTCAGCCTCCTGAGTAGCTGGAATTACAGGCATGCACCACCACACCCGGCTAATTGTTTTGCATGTTTTGTAGAGACAGGATTTTGCCATGTTACCCAGGCTGGTCTTGAATTTCTGGGCTCAAGCGGTCCTCTTGCTTTGGCCTTCCAAACTGCTGGGATAATAGGTGTGAGCCACTATGCCAGGCCTCCTGGGAATTTTCTAAATTATTAACCATCTCTTTTTAGTTCCCATCATCACCCTTTTAGTTCTTACCTTTATCATCTTATGCCTAAGACAGTCTTCTAATCAAGTTACTCTGACTTTATTTCTCCTTGGTCCAAAAGAGCCTACATATTTTTACCACTTGGCGCTTCCAAAATGCAAATTTAATTATATCACTTGCATACTGATAAATCTCCTTATCTCCCCAGTACTTAGAGGACATAACCTACACATTGCCCTCCCCAGTGTGAGCTCACCACTAAAGCTAGATCAAATGGTTGATGCATTTGTCAATTGCGGTAGGTGTGCAAAATGATTCTTTATAAGTGTTGCGGCAAAACTCCCATTTAAAAAGTGTCTCCCCAAAAGAAATGAGCTATCAAGCTATTAAAAAACATGGAACAAACTTAATACATATTGCTCAGTGAAAGAAGCCAATCTGAAAAGGCTATATACTGTATGATTCTAACCATGTGACATTCTGGAAAAGGCAGAACTGTGGAGATAGGAGAAACATAAGCAGTTGCTAGGGGTTAGGGAGGTAGGAATAGGCATAGCACAGAGGATTTCAGGGCTATGAAGCTGCTGTGTATAATACTTTAATGGTAGATACATGTCATTATACATGCGTCCAAATCCATAGAATGTACACACCAGGAGTTTACCCTAATATAAACTCTCACCATTGTGTGATAATGATGTGTCAGTGTCAGTTCACAGATTGTAACAAATGGATCGCTCTGGTGTGGGATGTTGGTCATGGGGGAGGCCATGCATGTGTGGGGACAGAATTAGATGGCAAATCTCTGTACTTGCCATTTAGTTTTGCTGTGAACCTAAAACTGCTCTTAAAAAATAAAGTCTATTTAAAATAGCCTTTCCCCAAAACCTCACCCACAGAATAGATTATGAAACCTTTAGATTTCTATCCTTATGGTAGGTGAAAATAGTATCTTGGGGTAGTTGTCATTTTTATTTCTCTTACTATAAAGGAAGGAGTTTATTTTTCTGTGAACTCCATTGACAACCTGTGTTCTTTCTATGGGGTTGCTAGTTTTTTTCTTACCCATTTTGAAGAGTTCTTTAATAGTATTTTAAAAGAGTTTCATTATGTTTTGCTTTGCTTTGTTGAAGTTGAATTCCTTTTATGTATAAGGATTTTAATTGGTATTAAAAGTTCCTTTTTTATACTATTATATAATACCTTTAGTCTCCTAAACCATTGATTGGATCACTAAATTTCGTGTTACTCTCCCTCCCTTCTCTCTTCCACCATTCTGGTTTTTGTCAGTAGTATTTTTTAGTGCTTATTTTTGTATTCTTAAATACTTCTATTTAAAGAAAAAGAACTTTTATTACCACGCTTGTTGTCTTTAAATGATATCCTTTAACTCCTTGCTATCATAGATGATATAGTCAGTGAACTCTACCTGCCACTTTTTTCTCTTTTCCTAATTTTTAGCGTTTGTGGTACCTCTGCATTGGCAGAGCAAACAATATTTCCTTTCCTTCCTGTCACCCCAATCTCCACATCTGTTGATCTGCTCATCAATTAAGCATTTTTCATGTGTACCAACAGTACTTTCACCATAATTTCTGCCATCGTCCTTGGCTTGGCCGAAGACATCCTCTAATACCTTATTCTAGTGCATCTTGGGATGTACTTTATCCTTTGAGTTCTGGTGTGTTTCATGTTCTTTGTCTTACATACTTGAAGAACATTCTAGGTATCAAATTTCTGACTTTTTAGTTTGAAAATCTAGAATGTCGCTCTACTACCTTTCTGTTGAGAAACCTGATGTGACCCGATGCTTCTCTCTTAAAGTAGTGTGGTTACAGGCCCTGGTTTTTCCTAGACAGTCTTGCCATATGCGTGTCTCAGCATCTCACTCTATTTAGCATTTTCCTTGTCCCTTTTACTCTCAAAATGTCCTAGTCTGGATGCTAAATTAAGTAGCCATCCTACCTCGTAGTGATGTGGTCCTTTCCCTGCCCTTAGAGTTGAATAATTCTCTGGTTTTTTTGTTGTTGTTGTTTTGAGTTTTTTGTTTGTTTTTTGTTTTGTTTTGTTTTGTTTTGAGACAGAGTCTTGCTCTATTGCCCAGGCTGGAGTGCAGTGGCATGATCATGGCTCACTGCAGCCTTGACTTCCTGGCCTCAAGCAATCCTCCCACCTCAGCCTTCCAAGTAGCTGGGACTCCAGGCATGAGCTACCACACCCGGCTAATTTTTACATTTTCTGTAGAGATGGGGTTTTGCCATGTTTCTCAGGCTGGTCTTGAACTCCTAAGCTCAAGCAAGCCGCCCACCTCAGCCTCCTAAAGTTCTGAGATTATAGGCATGAGCCATTGTGCCTGGCCTTATGGTATGTATTAACATTGAAAGTTCTGAGACAATTTTACAGTACAATGTAGCCATCTAAACTGTAAGCCCAAGTCGTCTTTATTTCATGCAGTTTTTAAGATTGTACCTTTAAATTTTTTTTCCTAGTCTTTTGTTTTGGTCAATATTTTGGTTCTCATCAGTGACTGCAATTATGTGTATATTGAGCCTTCTTTGCTTGTCTGTTTTATTTATCACTCTTTCCTAATACTTTTTTAAGCTTCTTTATTTTCATTTTAATGACATCTTATTTTCTTACTGTTTCCTTGCACCTGTTGTCTCTTGTATTCCTTCCAGTTTTGTCTTCCCTTCTGAAGTGACATTTTTTTTTCCTATTTCTTTCCTGTACTCTGCTGATTTTTATTGTTTCATCATCTGAGTTCTCATATTGCTGCTTTTGTTCTTCCTTCCTAGAGACTGACTTCAATTGGTTTAAATTTATGGGAAAAAATATTTTGTTACCATTTTATTCTGTACCATGATTACTTTTTATGCATTTTCTTTTTCTATTAATAAATATTGCTTCCCTCCTCCTTCCCCTAGGTTTTTTTTTTCTTATGGTATCTTGGAGTTGATTCTGGGCTAGTTTTTTGTTTTGTTTTTTTTTCTTATTTGTCATAGAATCAGATGAATTTTTCTGGAGCAGATATTTACACATGTGTGGAGTGGGGATGACAGGGTAGACAAAGGAGAGGGCCCAGAACAGTCTCTGAACTAAACAAGTTTCCCATTCCAGAGATTCTTTACATCTCTGTGACTGCTGACTCCTGATGTGGTTTCTCTGGATGATTCTTTGTGTAGCTCTGCCTACATTTTCTGAATCGAGCCAGATGCCAAATGGTTTCTACCACCAGCTCTTCTCATCCAAGTTCTCACACTCATTTTTGCAAGCAAGAAATACAGTTTCCATATTTTAACATCACTCCTTAATTTTAAGACGTGTGCTTTTGCTGCTGCTTTTCTTAAGGTGCTGATGTTGAGCCCTCTTGCTGGTTTCACAGTTATTGTCACTTTCTCCTGCACAGCTTTCAACTGATCTCACCTGCTTTTGGTGGCTTTCACCTGTATTTTGCCAACTGTTGATTGGATATGTGGATATGTTTCCAAAGATTACTGAAGATAGATTTTACCTTCTTTGCTTTCATCTTACATTAGGTTTTTGGTGACTTCCAGGAAAAGAGAAAAAACATTGAACTGACTTTTGCAGACATCTTATGAACATTTTTTTTTCCATGTCCCTAATCATTTGAAAAGAAGAAAAAAAAATGTATCTGTGGTTACTTTCTGCTACTTCTATTAAAGTTACATTTCATCTAAATCAATAGGCCCCCCTTTTTGACTTCTGTTGTCCAAAATAGAAAGGAGAAAGAACAAAGGTGATGTAACATTTCGTCGTTTGCAGTGTTCTTTTATATTCATTTTAGTGAATGATCTTCAGTCATTTCTATGAAGTCACAAGATATGTCTTGTTATTCCCATTTCACAGATGAGGAAAATGTAATACCACTAATTCTACTTTGCACTGTGGTGACAATACCATAGAGAGGCCTCACCAGCTAGATCATGATATTCCCCAGCTCTATAAGACCATTTTCCACATGAACTGACACAGGTATTTTTAGATGAACAACTGCGGAGACGTTTTCTTCAAATGCTTCAACTTCCTTGGGGAAGTTGATTTGAGATATGCTCAGTAGACCTGAAGGTTCCCAAGAAATTGCCTTGACATTCTCGGGGGACGCACAGGGTCTGCTCCCTATTGATCCAGGTTATACATGATTAGGTTTCCCTGTGACAGTTTATCCACCACAGCAGTTCTTTAAATAAATAAATACTTAAAAAACTGCTTACCTACAGAATAAGAGAAAACCATATCTACGTCATCATTTTGCTAATTCCAGGAAAATCACATTTTCTCATGTTACCTAATGTTTTTATTTCTGCAATAGCCAGACGAAGGTGAGAGAGAGTTTGGTTTATAATTAATCGATTAGTGCCTTGGACTTCCCTAAATCCGAGTGTTCAAGCTTGAGTTACATGAGAGAAGAAGAGTGGGTGTCGGGCTTTGGGGGTGACAGCATGCATGAGGACAATACATGCATGGATTCACATATAGTACAGAGCGACTGCAGTGTCCTATGAAGAAGGTGCACTTCCTTGCCTTACTCCATCTTCAGGAGCTAGAGGAGCTATTTTTGTTATCAATCAGTTGTAATTTACATAGAAATATGTGTGTGTGTATTATGTATCCATATTTGCCTTATTGAGGTAGGAGACTGGCAGGACTTATTTTCCTGTCCAGAGAAGATGAAGTGAAGAAGTTGGTCATAACCAGCAAATGATGCCAAAAGCATCCTGTAGTTGGCTTTGCTGCTCATAAGCATAAGATATTCCCAGCAGCGCCATGACAGTTTACAAATGCCGTGGCAACAACCTAGAAGTTACTGCCCCATTCCATGGCAACAACCTGGAAGTTACTGCCACTTTTCTAGAGATTTTTGAATAACCAGTCCCTTAATTTGCATATAATTAAAGGTGGGTATAAATACAGCTAGAAAATAGCATACATGTGCTGACTTTTGGGTGCACTGGCTATGAGGCTGACCTGCTCTGCAAAGAGCAGATCTGGTTTAATGAAAGTTGCTGTCTAACACCACTGGCTCACTCTTGAATTCTTTCTTAGGCAGAGCTAAGAACCCTCCTGGGCTAAACCCCAATATTGGACTTGGCTGACCACTTACATCATTATAATGCCTTTTTTTCTCTGAGTATGTACTTATTCTGAAAGTTTCATGGGGTGCTTTGAGAAGCATGGGAAAAGCCTTTTGCGCATGGTAAAAGAGCACCTAGAATACAAGGCCTCTTTTCTCATCCTTCTTCCTCTGCATTTTATCTGATATCCCTCTGAATTCTCTACCACAAAGGTTGGTACATTACACCCACAGGCTAAATCTGGCCTATCAGCTGTTTTTTTCCAATAAAGTTTTATTGGAACACAGCTATGGTTATGCTCTAGGAAAGCACTGACGTAATGCTAATCAACCTTTTCACTTGTATTTTCAATCTGCACTGATTTAATCCCACCTATAAATACTGCTTTTGATGAACATTTAGTTTCCAACATTACAGTGTTTTCTCCATCCTGACGAAATTCTCCCTGATCTTACTGGAAAGCTGTGGAATCTTTCCTCCTCTGTAAGCTCTGCATTATGATGATTTTTTGATGGTACTTTCTAAGTTTACTTATTTCTATATCTTTTATTTTTTCCTTCATAATCTCTTATAGCTCCCTTGACAGAATAACTGAAGGCAATGCAATTTTGAATCTGACGCATAGGAAAGAAAAAGCAAGAAACTTTTCAGAAGCTCAAAGATCAGAGCTTGTGCATCAAACTAAACCAGTCACAAGTTGGCCCCGTGCCAGACGAGGAAATGTTCACTGTGCTGTATTTTTCCATCATTTTCTGACATCTGAAGTTTTTATCTGCCTTCTCTACAGCAGAACCTTCCTTGTGACACGTCCATATGCTTCCTCTCCTCCCATCTCTATCCAGGTTGATGTAGACGTCTTTATGAATTTAAAAACACGAATAACTAATGTGAACTTGAAATTGTCTATAAATAACATTTAAAGACAAAGCCATTAACTGGAGCATAATCAGGTAAGGACAGTCTTGTAAAAGCTAAGTCTAGAATTTTCCTGAGTTGAGAAGGTCTAGACTCAAAGCCACCCTGGTTAATATCTCCTGTCAATTTGTCCCTTTCATGATGTCATTACAGCTCTCTGACATTTCATATTCCCTTAGTTGTTCACAGGTAATAACTGACTCAGCTCAGATGTTCTCAGTTTTGCTGTACCTCACTGAAGTGCTCTGGACAGGCTGGGGGCATGTGGGAGGTGGAATTATATCACACTGGGCGTAGATAAGAATTTCTGGAGTCAAGGAGGTTGGTAGTTTGAAAAATTGACATTTTTTCTGATGTGATGGGATGAACTCTTCCACTTACCATTCTTACCCCTGACTCGATGGCTAACCAAGTTTGGGTTGTTTTCTTACTCTCTTGATGTTTTATATGATATGCCAAAACAACAAACTGATTTTTACCAGATATTTAAATGTCATGAAAAGAGGAGAGGAAGAGGCTGCTCAGGATAAACATCTCAAAAGTGGGTGGAAAAATTACAGTGGCAGGCTGACTTGTCCCTGACAATGCAGCTGGCTTTTGTAATAAAATGCTAAAACCAAGAAAGTATTGAAAAACTTTCAATGAGACAACAAGTGGGATATAGGATTTTATGTATATATCTCTAGTTAAAATACAGCCCTTTGAACTAAATGGGAGACATGGACACCCTAGATATTGAGGCACTATGGTGATCATGAATTGATGGAAAACACATTCCATTTATTAAATGATCCAATAATGTTTATACAACTTGAACATGCTATTTGTAACCACACCAATCCCTCATCTAACCTCAACTGAACAGATCCATGGGCTTGGCTAAGTCTCTCTCTCTCTACCCTCTTTCCCATCCTCCCTCTCTCTCCCTTCTCCTTCCCCACCATCACCCCTGCCTCACCCTCTCCCCTTCTCCCAGTCCTTACCTTCGTTCCTCCCTTCCTCCCTCTCTTCCTCCCTATCTCCCTTTACTAAGCCTTTCTTTCTCCTCATTTGAAGTAAAATGCTGAGCCAAATGTTGGCTGAATCTCATTATTGGGGAAGCATTCATTTGAAGGTCCATGAACTTGAACTCCCAGTAGACAAGGTACTCAGTTACTTTGTTCCAAGGCTTGCTTTTTCAGCTCCTCTTCTGTTTCAGCCCACTGCGCTTCTAATAAACACATTCTTTGTGATGTAATTTGAGTAGGTTTAAGTTCCTTTCAATTAATATTTTCTATGACACGGTAGTTCCCTACCCTCAAGGAGCTGACAGTGAAAGTAAAAAATTACATATAATTCTGTACCTAAATGCTTCTGTAACTAATTTATGCACTGGACCCAACTTCCTGGGGTATAAAAATGAAATGGTTTATTCCAATAACAGGCTCCTTTAATATCATATTGGCCAGATTCTATGGTTCTTCAGACACATAGTAGTTATTTGAAATTTCTCATTCCAGTATTTAAGATTCAGTCTGATTTATTTAAAATTGTTTTGGTTTCACATCCAACTCAAAGCTTTTCTTCTCCCTTCTCCCTAGAGAAGGGTATAGGGGGTGGTGTGGCTCTCAAACATTTTTCTCCCTTCCTCTTTGAGGTCTTTTGCTCCTTCTCTGTGGGGAATTAGTGAGAGGGAAGAGACAGAAAAGGGTAAATAAGTGTTTGCTTCTCGGGGCTTGTGGATGCCACTGCTCCACCTAAGGCTGCCTGATTGTGGGTGTGCTCTGTGTGGCTGGCACATTGTTGATGACCACTGTGTGCGGGCTGTGGTTAGGGGCTGTGTGTTCAGGTTGTATAAATGGGTGCTCACGTGTAGCACCCCTGCAAGTTCTAGAGGCAGGACCTATGGGAACCTCACCACTACTCAGTTGCTAGACATAGGAGATTAGTTCTGACTTGACCAATTCCATCATCCTCCCTCCATTCCATAGCTCACAGCACAGGTGGATTGTCCCACAGCTTCCAACTGCTTAGATCTTCTTGCTTTTCAATGGAATTCCAGCGAGTTGACCCAAGTCACAGCCCTCAGTGTCCACTTGAGCCATGGGAATTCCATAGCTTTACCATGCTAAGTAGTGGGAAGGCAGGCTGCTTTAATAATGCTTCTGCAATCGTCATTGGTATCTTTCTCTTTCCTCCACTCCAAGAGAGCTCCACAGAATTAGATACATTACAGTTTCAGAACAGATAGCCCTGGACCCATTTGAGTGGGAATCCAGTTGAGAGGCTCATCAACTTTACAAGTGATTTTCTTAGAATCTGCCTCCCTTGGCTTCATGGAGAAAATTCTTCTTCCATCCTGAAAGAGGTGAGGTCAGGGAGTTCCCTGTCTCAAGAGGATGTAGTGGCTTATATAAAATGTCCTTGAATGCCTAAGTAGAGAATTGAAAGCTAAATAATTTTCCAGGAGAGGGAAAGGAATGACAAAGTAGCAAGGAGATGAGCACGAACACAAGCTATTTTTTCCCATAGCTAGGATCAAAAGTCTCTCACCCTCCAAATCCTGGCATGCAGATGGCACCGTATCAATGTACATTGACATGAACTCTTCACCCCACAGGGAGATTTCCTGGATGATAGGGCTGGTTGTTTCCTGTTTACTAAAATGTTCATTCATATACTTTGCTATGATCACAGATATTCCTGATGATATTTTTGTGGTCGCCTTCTGTAGTGGTCTGCATTTTACCTCCCCAACCCCACCCTCAAAAGATGTCCACCTTCTAATGCAAGAAACTTGTTAATATTAGGTTGGTGCAAACATTATTGTGGTTTTGCCATTACTTTGGATAAAATCCAAAGTAGTTTTTAGTAGTTTTAGTAAATTATCTCCTTCTCCTATCCTATCCTATCCTATCCTATCCCCTTCTCTAGGGAGAAGGGAGAAGAAGAGCTTTGAGTTGGATATGAAACTAAAAATGTACTAAAAATATAGTAAAATTTTTAGTAATCCAAAGTTTTTGCCAATGGCAAAAACCACAATAATGTTTGTACCAACCTAATAGATACCTTATATAGTAAAAGGGACTTCGTGGATGTGATTAAAGAGGCTGAAATGGAGAGGTTTTCCTGGATGATACAGGGGCAGTCCACGTGATCACAAGGATCCTTTTAAGAGGCATATGGGAGGATAAAGATGAGAAAAGACAATGTGACCATGGAAGCAGAAGTTAGAGTGATGCCCTCATGTATTAGTCCGTTTTCATACTGCTGATAAAGACATACCTGAGACTTGGGTAATTTATAAGGAAAAAAGGTTTAATGGACTCAGAGTTCCACCTGACTGGGGAGGCCTCACAATCATGGTGGAAGACAAAAGACATGTCTTACGTGGCAGCAGACAAGACAGAATAAGAACCAAATGAAAGGGGTTTCCCCTATAAAACCATCAGATCTCATGAGTCTTATTCACTACCCCAAGAACAGTATGGGGGAAACTGCCCCCTTGCTTCAACTACCTTCCACTGGGTCCCTCCCACAACGTGTGGGAATTATGGGAGCTACAATTCAAGATTAGATTGGGGTGGGGACACAGAGCCAAACCATGGCACCCCATGAGCCAAGGAATATCAGCAGCCTCTACAAGCTGAAAAAGGCAAGGAATGTTTTCTCCATTAGAGCCTCCAAAAGGAACACAGGCCAGCCAATAGTTTGACCTTAGCCCACTGAGAGTGATTTTGGAATTTTGACCTTCAAAACTGTAGGATTGTAAACTTGCGTCGCTCTAAACCCCTAAGTTTGTGGTTATTTGTCACAGCAGCAAAAGGAAGCAAATACACTTATCCTATTTCTTGACCACCTGTGATGCCCCCTTCATGTTTCCAGAGTTTCTCTTCCCTTCTCTTCCTTTATTTCAGAGGTCAGTTCTACCTAAGCTTGCTTTCTTCCCATCTCAAAGAGTTCCAGCTTGTGATATTATCAATGTGTGACATTTACATTCCGCAGTTTTACTCTACCTTTCACAATTTCCACAGGCTGCATGGTACCAGTTGTGCATGCCTGCAGTCTTCACCTGGAATCGCAATCTCTTGGCTGGGCTCAGTCTCATGGTTTAGTGTTAGACAAAACTGAAGGAGGAGTTTTGTTGTTGCTTGGGTGTTGTATTTATCCTTGAGTTTTCCACTTTGTAAAAAACTTTTCTACGGTATCTCTCTTGCAATGAAAAATAGACATGCGTCTCTTTTCTCTGAGCACTTCCCTGCCTCTCTTACGTATCATCAGCAGTAATAAGGAATAGGAAAGAACTGAAACCGCTACTATGGGTGGATAAAACTTTCTCCAGCCGTTTCATTCAGAATCCAGTCATCTGAGTTAAAGGATAAAGAGCCTCAGCATCAAACTATCAGACGACTCAGTGGAGAAAATATCTAACCCTGTCAGAAATTGAAGGTTAAGGCCAAATTATACTTAAATTCTTTGCTATGCTTGTCTTTTGTGTTATTAAGATTAGAAATTACCTTAGGTGGCATTTCTGAAGGCTTCATGCCCTTTGTTTTTCTCTCGTAATTAAATAATAAAGGACAGATTTTAGAGTTGATGGGAATCAATGTTCTAGCCAGTGAAGGGACTGCCTTTGTATCATCCTCCACAGATCTTATCAGTATCTTCTTAAACATCTCCAGTGAGCATGCACTCATTATTAGCTAAAGCTCCCTTTTCAAGAGAGTGCACGTGAAACAATAATGTTCTTCCCCACTTAAACTAAAATTCTATATCACAATGACACATTTTTCTTGGATTAATCAATTATTCTAAGGAAATGTGTGTGTATTTGTATATATATATATATACACACATGGTTTTTTTGTGTATTTAATTAGACACTGGATCAAAGATATGCAAATAAGTACTTTGAAAATGCTCTCTGATTTCTAAAGTAACTCAGATGCCTGCTGATACCTCCTGCCCTTCATAAATGTGGTGGAACTTGGCTTAAATCCCAAACCCACAACCTGTGACAGTTCAGAGAACTCCCACAACTTTTCTGGCATCCTCGATTGAGTTCTCTTTTTTTCTTAGAAAAAAAAAACAAAAAAACAAAAAAACGGGTCTTGCTCCATTACCCCGGCTAGAGTGCAATGGCATTGATCACAGCTCACTGCAGCCTCAACCTCCTGAGATCTAGCGATGTTCCCACCTCAGCCTCCCAAGTGTCTGGGACTACAGGTGCATGCCACCATACCTGGCTAATTTTTGCATTTTTTTTTTTTTTTTAGAGATAGGGTCTTGCTATGTTGCCCAGGCTGGTCCCAAACTCCTGGACTGAAGCCATCCACCTGTCTTGGCCTCCCAAAGTACTGGGATTACAGGCATGAACAACTACACCTGGCCTAATTGAATATTTAGTCATCGCTCAGCCCCTAGATGTTTCTACCCTTTTAAATAGGGACACAAAGTATCCACCTGTTGTCCAAAAGACATGCACCCACTCCAGTTGTTCCATGTGCTTCATTCTTTACCTGCAGATTTGGGGGAATCCATACATTGTCCAAAAGACATGCACCTGACCCAGCCGTTCCATGTGCTTCATTATTTGCCTGCAGATTTGGTGGATCAGGGAGATATTTGTAATACAGAACATAGCCAGGCACGGTTGCTCACACCTATAATTCCAGCACTTTGGGAGGCCAGGGCGGGCGGATCACTTGAGGTAAGGAGCTCAAGATCAGCCTGGCCAACGTGGTGAAACCCCATCTCCACTAAAAGTACAAAAAATTAGCCAGGTATGGTGGTACCTACCTGTAATCCCAGCTACTCAGGAGGCTGAGGCAAGAGAATCATTTGAACCTGAGGTTGCAGCGAGCCAAGATTGCACCACTGCACTCCAGCCAGGGTGACAGAGTGAGACTCTGTCTCAATAATACCAATACTACGGAACGTAAAGACTTCAGTCTTTCCCTGGGTCTGCTCCCATATTATGTTTCCTTCTTTCTTTCCTTCTCCTCCCAATTAAATCAAGAAGTTCCTCTGCTTGTCTGGTAGAGGGCAAACTCAAACCAGTTGTGATCTAGGATTCTCCCAAGGCTGGCTTGTTAAGTAACATCGTCCACACACACACAATGCTCTCCTTAAAAGGAACTCTGCTGGATACATTTTGTTCCAGCTTTGGCATAGAGAAATAATGACTCAATCATGTATCTATCAATGTGGAATGGAAATTGACCTTTTCATTTCCCCCCTCCTAATTGCTGTTGTAGGCAAAGTCATATCTCACGTCTCAGTGGTGAAGTCTGCTGAAGATGATCCACACTGGTGCAGAACACTGGATGGGGAAGTGGAAGTCCCGGCACCATCCGACTTGACATGATTTTCTCCTTGATCTTGCAGCCTCTCTGAGTCTCAGGACTTCAGAGTTTTGGGGATGATGAAATTCCCTCATGTGTGTGAAACTAATTCGAAAAGTGCGCAGTTCCATACAGGTGTATGTTATGATTATGCCTGTGATGTTCATTTAAAGCAACAAACAGACCATGTGTAGCTGAGCACAGTTGTGGAGAGAAGTCTCAGACTGCTCTCGAGAAGCTTCCCAGATTTAGCCACATCTTGGCTGCCTGTGCGGCCAGGAAACTCTATAAAGATCTGTTTGCTAGGGAGAGAGACTAAGGACTTCCTTCTCTCTTTAAGGCTCAAATTAGTGAGAGTGTCCTTTCTGGGTGTTTTTTTAACAAGTCCACCTCCAGTCCAGATGGTCTAAGGCAGCACAGTGGCAGGACAAAATAACAAACAACAGCAATTACACTTTTAAAAATATTCGTTATTTTTGTATGCAATTCAGGAGACTGGGAAATGTTTGAAGACAACTTCAAGGATAAACAAGATCAGCGAAATACAGGATATCCGTGATTCAGAGGCAGGGAAGAGTGAAGTGACATTTATTTATGCAGGGCCGGGATAAACAGCTTTATTTTTGAATCACTTCCCCAACTGTCTTCAGCTAAGAGCCACAGGAGGAAGGTGAGGGGATGGCAGCAGCTGGGTGGGTACCCACCGAGTCTGGAGCAATGCCAGGCTCAGGGGAGCCACCGGAATGGGTGGAAAGAGTGACAGCAGCTCACACGGTCCAGGATGCAGTGATTCATTTTTGCTCCCAATTCTTTCTGTACACATTTATTAGCCAGACAAGTATCCTGGTGGCCACCATCTTCTCTACTTCTTCCTAAGGTCATCAGAGGCCCCCTAGTTGCCAAACACAACAGTTGTGTGTGTGTGTGTGTGTGTGTGTGTGTTTAACTTGTATGTTAGTTTCGGGAGTACAGGTGAGGGTTTATTACATAGGCAAACTCGTGTCATGGGGGTTTGCTTTACAGATTATTTCATCACTAGCTATTAAGCCCAGTGCTCTGTAGTTACCTTTTCTGCTCCTCTCCCTCCTCCTACCCTCCACCCTCAAGTAGACCCCAGTGTCTGTTGTTCCCTTCTTTGTATTCATAAATTCTCATCATTTAGCTCCCACTCATGAGTGAGAATATATGGTATTTGGTTTTCTGTTCCTGCATTAGTTTGCTGTGGATGGTGGCCTCCACCTCCATCCATGTTCCTGCAAAAGACGTAATCTCATTATTTTTTATGGCTGCACAGTATTTTATGGTGCATTTGTACCATATTTTCTTTATTCAGTCTGTCATTGATAGGCATTTAGGTTGATTCCAAGTCTTTGCTATTGTGAGTAGTGCTGCAATGCACATTCACGTGCATGTGTCTTTCTGATAGAAAGATTTCTATTCCCTATGGGTATATATCCAGTAATGGGATTTCTGGGTTGAACGGTGGTTCTGCTTTTAGCTCACTATACAGTTTTCATAAGAATTGAACTAATTTACATTCCCACCAACAGCAAACACAGCCGTTTTTACCTCCATTCTCACCTTCCCTCCCTTCTCCACAACACTGACCATCAAGACCGCAACTCCTTCATGAGGTTCTCTTTTCCACGTGGCTTCTAGGCCAGGCTGGCTTTTGATTCTCTGGAGCCTTTTACATTTTCTTCTGTGGCTCCTCCTCGCAGGCTTATACCACAATGTAGATGTTGTACCAAAAACTTTGCTGTGGTTCTCCTTTCTCTCTTGACCTTCACTTCCTGGGAACTTACTGAACTCACAGTTTTAGTTATCAGTTCTATTGGTTTCAAACAGTAGAGCTTCATCCCTAATTTCTCTCCTGACTTTTGCTGGTTTCAATTCTCTGTTGACATCTGTAACTGCATGTCTTATCAACATCTCCAACTCACTATTTTTAAAAATTAAACTCATCCTCTTCTTCTCGAGCCTCCTGCCCCGCATCTCCCCATATTCCTCAAATCCAGCCCCCACCCCCCACCCACTCCAACATCTGCCCCACCTAAGATTAACACTTTTGTTTCATCTTTGATCTCTCTGTTATCTGCCTCCTTTCCCTGCCCTCTCTCCCTCTCCCCAACCCCATTGGCTAACCAGGTGCCAAGATGACAATTTTATCAGTTCAGATTTCTTACTTGTTTTCTATCTCTATTTCCATTGCTACCATCCCCAGTCAGGGTCACTAACTTTCTAATGATTTTATTATGAAATAGTTCAAACTTAAAGAAAAATATGCATATAAATGTAAGACATATCTGTAAAAATGGCCAGATGTTACAAATATTAATGTTTTACTATGTCACCAGAGATCCCTTTTTTAAAGAGACATAAAGTTTTCAAGATTATCCCCTCATCTCTTCTATCATCTCTACTATACATCTCTTTCCTCTTCCCCAGAAGTGACCATAATTCTTAAATTAGAAAATTTCCTTCCTGGCTAATTTTACACCGTTAACAAATATGGATGTGTTAATAACATAGAAGATGATTGTGTGGATTTTTTTTTAATTTTATGAATTATATATTGCCCATATCCTTTAACTTGTTTTCTTAATCACTTAAATTATGCTTTTGAGATTAATCCATAATGATTCATTCATTTTAATTGATGTATCAGTTTCATCGAATGCTTATACCACAATTTAATCCTCGATGGATGATATTGATATTGTTCTCAGTTTTACATTAATACAAGGTCACATTGAACAATGCAATTATTTGTACACTTGTTAATTTTTTTTTTGAAGTTGTATATCCAGAAGTGGAATTGCTGGGCATATGTTTCCTCAACTTTACTGGAAATTACAAATGTTCCTCAACTTACAGTTGGGTTATCACCTGATAAACCCATTTTAAGTTGAAAATAACATAAGTCAAAAATGCATTGAATACACCTGGTCTACCTTAAAGATGCTCAAAACACTCACATCAGCCTATAGTTGGCAAAATCATCTAATAGAAAGCCTATTTTATAATAAAGTGTTGACTATCTCATGTAATTCATTGATTACTGACCTAAAAGTGAAAAACAGAATGGTTGTATGGGTTCTTGACGCATTGTTTCTACTGAAGGTGTATCACTTTTGCACCATTATAATGCCAAAAAATTTTAAGTCAAACCATTATATGTTGGGGGCCATCTGTATTACCCAACTGCTCCTAAGGAGCACCACCACCAATGTATAAGAGAGCTTATTCTTCCATAGGCTTGTGAACACTTAATATTATCAGGATTTTTAATTTTTACTGATTTAATGAATACAAAACTGTATCTGATTGCTGCTTCAAATTGCATTTGTATGGATCCTGGCAAGATTAAACACTCTTTCATATATTGATTGAATATTTATAGTTTTTTTTTTAACTTACCACCCATAAATATGACTTGATTTCTTTTTTTCTATTTAGTTGTTTTGTGTTATACTCACGAATTTGTAGGATTTCTTGAACATTTCCAATGTTCAACATAGTATTCTTTTGGTTGTATACAAATACATTCCTACAGTTTATCTCATTTTTTAAATGACATATAATCTCTTTTGTTGCATGGAAAATATTTTTAATGAGGTCAGGTTTCCAAACTTTATTTTTAGAGTTTTGGTTCTCGTTTAAGAATATTTCTCTATCTAAACATATTCTTCTCTACTTTGTAAACAATTTTTAATGTTTTCCCATTCTTTCAACACAACTTTATAATGCCACCTTTGTCACATGACATATATGGGTATGATAGGGGTCGATACCTAGTAATGTGGATCCTTCAGTTATAGTTTATTTGTCAAGGTTTCCCTGCATATCCTTGGACCTTTTGGTTAACTCAGCTTTCTCTGACTATAAAATGTAAACCTTAGAATTATTTTGTAAATTTCCACAAGCAAACTGGTTGAAATTCTTACTGGTATTGCATTAAATTTTTGTGGTATTTCAGGGATAATCAATATCAGTCTTCATTTCTATGAGCATGAATATTTCTCCATTTATTTAGGCCTTCTTTAATTTCTCACAGTAGTATTTTGTAGTTTTCAGTGTAGTACAGGAATGTTTTTGATACCACTTGTTACATGAATTCCTATTTGATATTTTAGATTCTACTGTAAATAATATCACTTTTGTAAATTTTGTCACTGATACAAATACAACCAATTATTGTATTTTAACCTCATATTGAGAGACTTCTGTAGATTGGCTTATTTATTTATTTTTCTAATTATTATTATTATACTTTAAGTTCTAGGGTACATGTGCATAACATGCAGGTTTGTTACATATGTATACTTGTGCCATGTTACTGTGCTGGACCCATCAACTCGTCAGCACCCATCAACTCGTCATTTACATCAGGTATAACTCCCAATGAAATCCCTCCCCCCTCCCCCCTCCCCATGATAGGCCCCGGTGTGTGATGTTCACCTTCCCGAGTCCAAGTGATCTCATTGTTCAGTTCCCACTTATGAGTGAGAACATGCGGTGTTTGGTTTTCTGTTCTTGTGATAGTTTGCTAAGAATGATGGTTTCCAGCTGCATCCATGTCCCTACAAAGGACACAAACTCATCCTTTTTTATGGCTGCATAGTATTCCATGGTGTATATGTGCCACATTTTCTAAATCCAGTCTGTCACTGATGGACATTTGGGTTGATTCCAAGTCTTTGCTATTGTGAATAGTGCCGCAATAAACATACGTGTGCATGTGTCTTTATAGCAGCATGATTTATAATCCTTTGGGTATATACTCAGTAATGGGATGGCTGGGTCATATGGTACATCAAGTTCTAGATCCTTGAGGAATCGCCATACTGTTTTCCATAATGGTTGAACTAGTTTACAATCCCACCAACAGTGTAAAAGTGTTCCTATTTCTCCACATCCTCTCCAGCACCTGTTGTTTCCTGACTTTTTAATGATTGCCATTCTAACTGGTGTGAGATGGTATCTCATTGTGGTTTTGATTTGCATTTCTCTGATGGCCAGTGATGATGAGCATTTTTTCATGTGTCTGTTGGCTGTATGAATGTCTTCTTTTGAGAAATGTCTGTTCATATCCTTTGCCCACTTTTTGATGGGGCTGTTTGGTTTTTTCTTGTAAATTTGTTTGAGTTCTTTGTAGGTTCTGGATATTAGCCCTTTGTCAGATGAGTAGATGGCAAAAATTTTCTCCCATTCTGTAGGTTGCCTGTTCACTCTGATGGTAGTTTCTTTTGCTGTGCAGAAGCTCTTTAGTTTAATGAGATCCCATTTGTCAATTTTGGCTTTTGCTGCCATTGCTTTTGGTGTTTTAGACGTGAAGTCTTTGCCCATGCCTATGTCCTGAATGGTACTACCTTGGTTTTCCTCTAGGGTTTTTATGGTATTAGGTCTAACATTTAAGTCTCTAATCCATCTTGAATTAATTTTCATATAAGGAGTAAGGAAAGGATCCAGTTTCAGCTTTCTACTTATGGCTAGCCAATTTTCCCAGCACCATTTATTAAATAGGGAATCCTTTCCCCATTTCTTGTTTCTCTCAGGTTTGTCAAAGATCAGATGGCTGTAGATGTGTGGTATTATTTCTGAGGACTCTGTTCTGTTCTATTGGTCTATATCTCTGTTTTGGTACCAGTACCATGCTGTTTTGGTTACTGTAGCCTTGTAGTATAGTTTGAAGTCAGGTAGCGTGATGCCTCCAGCTTTGTTCTTTTGACTTAGGATTGTCGTGGAGATGCGGGCTCTTTTTTGGTTCCATATGAACTTTAAAGCAGTTTTTTCTAATTCTGTGAAGAAACTCATTGGTAGCTTGATGGGGATGGCACTGAATCTATAAATAACCTTGGGCAGTATGGCCATTTTCACGATATTGATTCTTCCTATCCATGAGCATGGTATGTTCTTCCATTTGTTTGTGTCCTCTTTTATTTCACTGAGCAGTGGTTTGTAGTTCTCCTTGAAGAGGTCCTTTACATCCCTTGTAAGTTGGATTCCTAGGTATTTTATTCTCTTTGAAGCAATTGTGAATGGAAGTTCATTCATGATTTGGCTCTCTGTTTGTCTGTTACTGGTGTATAAGAATGCTTGTGATTTTTGCACATTAATTTTGTATCCTGAGACTTTGCTGAAGTTGCTTATCAGCTTAAGGAGATTTTGGGCTGAGACAATGGGATTTTCTAAATATACAATCATGTCATCTGCAAAGAGGGACAGTTTGACTTCTTCTTTTCCTAACTGAATACCCTTGATTTCTTTCTCTTGCCTGATTGCCCTAGCCAGAACTTCCAACACTATGTTGAATAGGAGTGGTGAGAGAGGGCATCCCTGTCTTGTGCCAGTTTTCAAAGGGAATTTTTCCAGTTTTTGCTCATTCAGTATGATATTGGCTGTGGGTTTGTCATAAATAGCTCTTATTATTTTGAGATACGTTCCGTCAATACCAAATTTATTGAGCGTTTTTAGCATGAAGGGCTGTTGAATTTTGTCAAAAGCCTTTTCTGCATCTATTGAGATAATCATGTGGTTCTTGTCTTTGGTTCTGTTTATATGCTGGATTATGTTTATTGATTTGCGAATGTTGAACCAGCCTTGCATCCCAGGGATGAAGCCCACCTGATCATGGTGGATAAGCTTTTTGATGTATTGCTGAATCCGGTTTGCCAGTATTTTATTGAGGATTTTTGCATCGATGTTCATCAGGGATATTGGTCTAAAATTCTCTTTTTTTGTTGTGTCTCTGCCAGGCTTTGGTATCAGGATGATGTTGGCCTCATAAAATGAGTTAGGGAGGATTCCCTGTTTTTCTATTGATTGGAATAGTTTCAGAAGGAATGGTACCAGCTCCTCCTTGTACCTCTGGTAGTATTCAGCTGTGAATCCTTGTGGTCCTGGACTTTTTTGGTTGGTAGGCTATTAATTATGCCTCAATTTCAGAGCCTGCTATTGGTCTATTCAGGGATTCAACTTCCTGGTTGAGTCTTGGGAGAGTGTAAGTGTCCAGGAAATTATCCATTTCTTCTAGATTTTCTACTTTATTTGCGAAGAGGTGTTTATAGTATTCTCTGATGGTAGTTTGTATTTCTGTGGGGTCGGTGGTGATATCCCCTTTATCATTTTTAATTGCGTTGATTTGATTCTTCTCTCTTTTCTTCTTTATTAGTCTTGCTAGCGGTCTGTCAATTTTGTTGATCTTTTCAAAAAACCAACTCCTAGATTCATTAATGTTTTAGAGGGTTTTTTGTGTCTCTATCTCCTTCAGTTCTGCTCTGATATTAGTTATTTCTTGCCTTCTGCTAGCTTTTGAATGCGTTTGCTCTTGCTTCTCTAGTTCTTTTAATTGTGATGTTAGAGTGTCAATTTTAGATCTTTCCTGCTTTCTCTTGTGGGCATTTAGTGTATAAATTTCCCTCTACACACTGCTTTAAATGTGTCCCAGAGATTCTGGTATGTTGTATCTTTGTTCTCATTGGTTTCAAAGAACATCTTTATTTCTGCCTTCATTTCGTTATGTACCCAGTAGTCATTCAGGAGCAGGTTGTTCAGTTTCCATGTAGTTGAGCGGTTTTGATTGAGTTTCTTAGTCCTGAGTTCTAGTTTGATTGCACTGTGGTCTGAGAGACAGTTTGTTATAATTTGTGTTCTTGTACATTTGCTGAGGAGTGCTTTACTTCCAATTATGTGGTCAATTTTGGAATAAGTGCTATGTGGTGCTGAGAAGAATGTATATTCTGTTGCTTTGGGGTGGAGAGTTCTATAGATGTCTATTAGGTCTGCTTGCTGCAGAGATGAGTTCAATTCCTGGATATCCTTGTTAACTTTCTGTCTCGTTGATCTGTCTAATGTTGACAGTGGAGTGTTGAAGTCTCCCATTATTATTGTATGGGAGTCTGAGTCTCTTTGTAAGTCTCTAAGGACTTGCTTTATGAATCTGGGTGCTCCTGTATTGGGTGCATATATATTTAGGATAGTTAGCTCTTCCTGTTGAATTGATCCTTTTACCATTATGTAATGGCCTTCTTTGTCTCTTTTGATCTTTGATGGTTTAAAGTCTGTTTTATCAGAGACTAGTATTGCAACCCCTGCTTTTTTTTGTTCTCCATTTGCTTGGTAAATCTTCCTCCATCCCTTTATTTTGAGCCTATGTATGTCTCTGCATGTGAGATGGGTCTCCTGAATACAGCAGACTGATGGGTCTTGACTCTTTATCCAATTTGCCAGTCTGTGTCTTTTAATTGGAGCATTTAGTCCATTTACATTTAAGGTTAATATTGTTATGTGTGAACTTGATCCTGCCATTATGATATTAACTGGTTATTTTGCTCGTTAGTTGATGCAGTTTCTTCCTAGCCTAAATGGTTTTTACATTTTGGCATGTTTTTGCAATGGCTGGTACCGGTTGTTCCTTTCCATGTTTAGTGCTTCCTTCAGGGTCTCTTGTAAGGCAGGCCTAGTGGTGACAAAATCTCTAAGCATTTGCTTATCTGTAAAGGATTTTATTTCTCCTTCACTTATGAAACTTAGTTTGGCTGGATATGAAATTCTGGGTTTAAAATTAGATTGGCTTATTAATTCCAACAGTTCTTCTGTAAACACAAAAATGTCATCTGCAAACGACCTTTTTTTTCCTCTTCTTTTCTAATACAATATTTTACTTGTCTTACTGTACTGGCTAAGATTTCCAGTATAATATTTAAATAAACTAGTAGACTATATCATTGATTTTTTTATTTCAGGAGAAAAGCTTTCAATAACCCATACTTAAATATGAAGTTCTTTACATGTTTTATTTGTGGTTACTCTTTATTGAATGAGAGATTTTCCTTTTATTCTTTGTTAAAGTAGAGGCTAATCCCTGTCATGGCATTAGATATAAAAATCTGAAACACAGCACTAGAATATTACATACAGGCAGATAAGGATAATACAATATTACCACGTGAGTCTCATTTCAGCAGTGCAAAGTGGTTCATTGATAATTATTTCATTTAGTTGAAACTTAATTTAGTTGATTACCTTAACTGACAAAAGAAGAAAAATCATATAATGAGCCTGATGGATGAAGAAAAATCATATAATGAGCCTGATGGATGAAGAAAAACCATTTTACAAACTTCAGTAGTCAATCAGAAAGACAGAAAGCACAGGACCCTTTTTCTTGCATCTGTAGTGTAAACCTCAGCAGCAGACAGTAACTGTACTAGGTCTCTCAGATATATTTGATGTTTTTGTCTGTTTCTTCTATGAACTATAGAGAGAGATATAGAAAAGTCTTAAATTATAATTATGAATTTAATACTTGTCCTTTTAGTTATGTAATTTATTTTTAAAACTATGTTATTGAGTATATATAGATTTAGAATTGTATTGTATTCACTGTGGATTAAACTCATAATTATGAAATATTCATATTTATTTCCAATTAAGCCTTAATCATCTGTGACAATTATTAGTAAGGCTACATAAGCCATCCTTTAGTTAGTGTTTCTATGGTTCATCTTTTTCCATTTTTTTCTTTATAACATTTCTGGTTCTTTTATTTAAAATATGTTTCTTGTAAGCAGCTTATCATTGAATTTGGCTTTTGTAACCAATCTGTTAATTTCAGTCTTCAAATTGGATTATATAGCCTGTGTGCACTTCATGTAATTACAATTCTGTTTGTGTTTAAAACTACAATCTAAAATGTTCTCTATTTTCACCTCCTCCCATTTTATATTCTTCCTTTTTTTCCCTCTTCTGTCTTCTTGACTAATAAAGGTCTGTATTATTCACCTTTTCCCTCTGTTAGCTAGCAAGTTCTACATTCTTTTCCTGTTTCCATTAATGGCTACTTTATAACTTATAACATGATATTTTACTTTAAAAACGTTGTGCAAATTACCTGACCACTTTGCAGTTAATGCTAGAGTTATTAATTAATTTAGCAGAGTCAAGGTTTGACTATGCTGCCCGGGCTGGTCTCGAACTCTGGGCTTCAAGTGATCCTCCTGCCTCAGCTTCTCAAAGTTCTGGGATTGTAAGAGTCAGCCACCCCACTCAGCCAGTGCTAGAGTTTTAGAGCACACCAACTTTATTTACTCTCTCACACCTTTGTATTATTATCATCATACAATTTAATCCCACACATATTTTAAACACCCAACATTATCTATTGTTTTCTACAGTCAGCAATCATTTAAATTTACAAACATCTTTCCTTTCCGTGGGTCTTCATATATTGTTACATTTCTCTCTGGAATTAATTTTCCTTCCACTGAACTCCTCTTACAATTTAGTGTAGGTCAGCTGGTGAAAGACCTCACCTTTGTTTAAAAATGTGATCATTACTGAAAGAATGATATGGTTCTATAATAGACATTGGGAAGGGAGTGAGGGATACGAAATTACTTAATAGATACAATGTACACTATTTGGGTGATGGTTACCCTAAAAGCCCAGACTTCATCGTCACACACTACATCCATGTAACAAAAATGCACTTGTACTCCTTCAATGTATAAAAATTTATAAAAAATATCATGATATTTTCCTCCAGCTTCTTAGTGTATGGTAAAATCAGCTTCCAGTTTTGTACTTACTTTCTAAAGTTAATATGCCCCTTTTCTGCACAGTCATTTAAGATTTCTTTTAGTCTTTCATTTTCAGCAGTTTAAATGCGGTCTTTGGTGTGGTTTTCTTTATATTGGTTCTGACTGAGGCTTCAGGAGCATCTTGATTCTGTGGGTTGATGTTTTTTATCAGCTCTGAAAAATACCTGGCTGTATCTTCAAATATTATTTCATCCTTATTCTCTCTTTTCTCTCTTTTGGGGACTTCATCCAATTTTAAAGAATTTTTACTACTCTTCACATATCTTACTCTCCTTGCCTTTTTCTTTTTGGACCTCAGTAGGCATATTTTTACTGACTTCTCTTTTAGTTTACTAATTTTATCCTTTATATAAGTTTTTGGTGAAATGGAGTTTTTTCCTCCAAAAGCCTTTGCTTTTTTTATTTAATTGAGTTTATTGTTTTCTTATTATTGAGTTTTGGGAATTCCTTTTTATGCTGGATGGAAGATCTTTATCAGATATGTATTTTGCAATATTTTCTTCCCATTTCTGGCTTATCTTTTCATTCTGTAACAGTGACCTTTAAAGAAGAGAACTCTTAATTTGATGAAAACCACTTATAATTTTTTTTCTTTATGTATTGTGTTTTGTTATCATGCCTAAGGAATCATGGTCAATCCAAGATCACAAAATTTCTACTTGTTCTTCTATGAGTTTTAAATTCACATTTTACATGTATGTTTATGATCTCTTTTATAGCTAATTTTTGTATATGGTACAGGATAAGAACCAGGATTTACTTTTTCCCATATGAATAGCCCATTATTTCAGCACCATTTATTACACTAAATACCTTTTCTCTGTTGAATTCCCCTTTCCCCTTTGTTGAAAACCCACTGACTATACATGTGTGATTCTATATCTGGATTTCCTGTTCCACTGAGCTATATGTCTATCCTTTCATCAATCCCAGGCTGTCTATATATTTGTATCCTTATAGTTAGTCTTGAAATCAAGTATTAGGTATTTTATGATGTCTTTCTGCTATTAATTTTTAATTTGTTATGTTTTTAAAAATTACTTCAAATGATTATAATTCTTTTAAATTTGCTTTTTTCTTTTATGGCTCAGAATATCTTGGATATGTGCTTGAGAAGAATGGTTAGTCTGATATTATTAAATGGAGTGTTGTATAAGTGTCAATTAGATAAAGTTGGTTCATAGTGTTATTCACATCTTCTGTATCTTTGCTGACTTTCTGACTGCTTGTTTTATTACTGAAAGAGAAGCATAAATTTTGTTATGATTGAAGTCTTGTCTATTTCTCTTATAAATTTTGTAAGTTTTTGCCTTGTATATTTTGAAGCATTGTTAGTTGAATACATATTTTGGATCATTGTATCTTCTTGGTACCTTGACCCTTAATTGTTAGATAATATTATTCTTTATCTCTCACATTCCTTGTTATGAAATAAACTCTGTCTGATAAAAATATAGTCACTTTAGTTATATTTTTATTTGAATGTTTTTTTTTTTATTATTATACTTTAAGTTCTAGGATACATGTGCACAACATGCAGGTTTGTTACATATGTACACATGTGCCATGTTGGTGTGCTGCACCCATTAACTCATCATTTACATTAGGTATATCTCCTAGTGCAATGCCTCCCCACTCCCCCCACACAACAGGCCCCGGTGTGTGATGTTCCCCTTCCTGTGTCCAAGTATTCTCATTGTTCAATTCCCACCTATGGGTGAGAACATGCGGTGTTTGGTTTTCTGTTCTTGTGATAGTTTGCTGAGAATGATGGTTTCCAGCTGCATCCATATCCCTACAAAGGACATGAACTTATCCTTTTTATGGCTGCATAGTATTCCATGGTGTATGTGTGCCACATTTTCTTAATCCAGTCTGTCACTGATGGACATTTGGGTTGGTTCCAAGTATTTGCTATTGTGAATAGTGCCGCAATAAACATATGTGTGCATGTGTCTTATAGCAGCATGATTTATAATCCTTTGGGTATATCCCCAGTAATGGGATGGCTGGGTCAAATGGTATTTCTAGTTCTAGATCCTTGAGGAATCGCCACATTGTCTTCCACAGTGGTTGAACTAGTTTACAGTCCCACCAACAATGTAAAAGTGTTCCTATTTCTCCACATCCTCTCCAGCACCTGTTGTTTCCTGACTTTTTAATGATTGTCATTCTAACTGGTGTGAGACGGTATCTCATTGTGGTTTTGATCTGCATTTCTCTGATGCCTGTGTATTTCTCTGATGCTGTGGGTTTGTCATAAATAGCTCTTATTATTTTGAGATACGTTCCGTCAATACCGAATTTATTGAGCGTTTTTAGCATGAAGGGCTGTTGAATTTTGTCAAAGGCCTTTTCTGCATCTATTGAGATAATCATGTGGTTTTTATCTTTGGTTCTGTTTATATGCTGAATTACATTTATTGATTTGCGTGTGTTGAACCAGCCTTGCATCCCAGGGATGAAGCCCACTTGATCATGGTGGATAAGCTTTTGGATGTGCTGCTGGATTTGGTTTGCCAGTATTTTATTGAGGATTTTTGCATCGATGTTCATCAGGGATATTGGTCTAAAATTCTCTTTTTTTGTTGTATCTCTGTCAGGCTTTGGTATCAGGATGATGTTGGCCTCATAAAATGAGTTAGGGAGGATTCCCTCTTTTTCTATTGATTGGAATAGTTTCAGAAGGAATGGTACCAGCTCCTCCTTGTACCTCTGGTAGTATTCAGCTGTGAATCCTTGTGGTCCTGGACTTTTTTTCGTTGGTAGGCTATTAATTATTGCCTCAATGTCAGAGCCTGCTATTGGTCTATTCAGGGATTCAACTTCTTTCTGGTTGAGTCTTGGGAGAGTGTAAGTGTCCAGGAAATTATCCATTTCTTCTAGGTTTTCTAGTTTATTTGCATAGAGGTGTTTATAGTATTCTCTGACGGTAGTTTGTATTTCTGTGGGGTCGGTGGTGATATCCTCTTTATCATTTTTTATTGCGTCTATTTGATTCTTCTCTCTTTTCTTCTTTATTAGTCTTGCTAGCGGTCTATCAGTTTTGTTGATCTTTTCAAAAAACCAGCTCCTGGATTCATTGATTTTTTGGTGGGTTTTTTGTGTCTCTATCTCCTTCAGTTCTGCTCTGATCTTAGTTATTTCTTGCCTTCTGCTAGCGTTTGAATGTGTTTGCTCTTGCTTCTCTAGTTATTTGGATTGTGATGTTAGGATGTCAATTTCAGATCTTTCCAGCTTTCTCTTGTGGACATTTAGTGCTATAAATTTCCCTCTACACACTGCTTTAAATGTGTCCCAGAGATTCTGGTATGTTGTATCTTTGTTCTCATTGGTTTCAAAGAACATCTTTATTTCTGCCTTCATTTCGTTATGTACCCAGTAGTCATTCAGGAGCAGGTTGTTCAGGTTCACTGCAGTTGAGCCGTTTTGATTGAGTTTCTTAGTCCTGAGTTCTAGTTTGATTGCACTGTGTTCTGAGAGACAGTTATAATTTCTGTTCTTTTACATTTGCTGAGGAGTGCTTTACTTCCAACTATGTGGTCAGTTTTGGAATAAGTGCGATGTGGTGCTGAGAAGAATGTATATTCTGTTGCTTTGGGGTGGAGAGTTCTATAGATGTCTATTAGGTCTGCTTGGTGCAGAGTTGAGTTCAATTCCTGGATATTCTTGTTAACTTCCTGTCTCGTTGATCTGTCTAATGTTGACAGTGGGGTGTTAAAGTCTCCCATTATTATTGTATGGGAGTCTGAGTCTCTTTGTAAGTCTCTAAGGACATGCTTTATGAATCTGGGTGCTCCTGTATTGGGTGCATATATATATATAGGATAGTTAGCTCTTCCTTATGAATTGATCCCTTTACCATTATGTAATGGCCTTCTTTGTCTCTCTTGATCTCTGATGGTTTAAAATCTGTTTTATCAGACACTAGGATTGCAACCCCTCCTTTGCATGTGAGATGGGTCTCCTGAATACAGCAGACTGATGGGTCTTGACTCTTTATCCAATTTGCCAGTCTGTGTCTTTTAATTAGACCATTTAGTCCATTTACATTTAAGGTTAATATTGTTATCTGTGAACTTGATCCTGTCATTATGATATTAGCTGGTTATTTTGCTCGTTAGTTGATGCAGTTTCTTCCTAGCATTGATGATCTTTACATTTTGGCATGTTTTTGCAATGGCTGGTACCGGTTGTTACTTTCCATGTTTAGTGCTTCCTTCAGGATCTCTTGTAGGGCAGGCCTGGTGGTGACAAAATCTCTAAGTATTTGCTTGTCTGTAAAGGATTTTATTTCTCCTTCACTTATGAAACTTAGTTTGGCTGGATATGAAATTCTGGGTTGAAAATTCTTTTCTTTAAGAATGTTGAATATTGGCCCCCACTCTCTTCTGGCTTGTAGAGTTTCTGCTGAGATATCTGCTGTTAGTCTGTCTTTTTCTACATCCTAATATATTGAGTACTTTATGATTCCATTTTTATGTTCACTATTAACTTATTATTTATAGCTCTGTAAAAAAAAGACAGTCATTTCCTTAAAGTTCATAATATACATTTGTGATTAATCACAGCCTATCTTCAAATAATAATATGTAATTTCACATGTCATGTAATAACTTCACAACCATATACTCCCAATTGCTCATGTACATCTTTTGCCGTAGCAACTGTAGTACATAAGGCTTTTTAAAAGAAGTTCACTACACACAATATACAGAAAGCTAAAACACAATGAATTGCTACTTATTTGTTTTAAAGAAATAATTTTCTATTAGAGCAATTTAAATGAGAAAATAAATTTTATACATACCTTTACTCTTGCCATTTCTAGCACCCTTCATAGATCACAGTTTCTATCTAGTATCATATTTTTTCTGCTTGAAGAAATTTCTTTAACATTTCTTGAAACACAGATATTCTTGTTGTAAATTTTGTGAGTTTTATTTGTTTGAAGGCTTCTCAGTTTTTATTTGAAGACGTCTTTATTTTCCTGCTGTTATTGAAAGATATTTTCATTGCATATATACATTGGAGTTGATGATTTCTTTTAAAATTTCAACACTTTAATGATCTCAGTCAGCTGTCACCTGTGTCAGTTTTTTCTACTGCTGAGCCCAGCAAAGACATTATTTCTGTTATGTTTTTTATTTCTGCATTGCCATTTGATTGTTTTCTTATGGTTTTATTTTGTTTGCTGGAACTCCCTATCTAGTCACATATGTGGTGTATCTTATTCACTATTAATCATATTAACACATTAATCATAGCTATTTTTAATTCCCTATGTGACTTCCAACATCTGGAGCATATTAGAGTCTGGTTTTGTTGGTTTTATTGACAGCATGTATTTTCTTGCCTCTTAATATTTCTCATAATTCTTGTTTGAATGTCAGACACGTTGCATAAAACAACAGTGCCTGATATAAATAGCATTTGGGCCTGCAAATGGCCAGAAAATGTTAATTTGGTAGATAATCAGCATGGGGGTTGAGTCAGTGTAGCCATGACTTGACCTGGATTTTAGTTTTCTTTTTGCTGTGGTCACCATGAGTGCACCCTAGAATTAAAATTCCTCTAGTGACACTTTGTGTTTAGGGTTGTGGCTGCACTGATGCAATGTTTTTTTTGTTTATTTTTTTTCTGTTATTTTACCACTCTCAGCTTTAGACTTTCCCTGTGACTTAAGCTCTCTAATGCATTCAGGAAAGTTTAAAATTTCATATACATTCCATCTTGTTATTGTAAGGGTGCTGAACATACTCTTTTTAGCTTTCTACATCTTAAGCAAAATCCCTGAATACTTGGTTTTTAAGTTTCTTTCAAACTATGATATTCTGATACAATATCAAGTACAAAAAAAAAAAAAAATGTCAAGAAAAGATTGTTCAGAGTGCTTCAAGAGAGATGGCAGAATGGATTGATGGCCTGTATTTTTACAACTTTTTGTTGAATGGCCATAACTCTAATATGCCACCATGATTTACGGAGATCTGACAAAAAAAATCAGCTGTTAACTAAAAGTGGTAATAACGTCTAATGTGTATCAAGTGCTTAACATGTGCTAGGCACAAAGCAAGGGGTCTTATGTCTATCCCATTTAGTTTTCTTACCATCACTATAGGATAGCAAGTGATATGATCTCTACCTTCTACAAGAGGAAACTGAGGTTCAGAAAGCAGGAGACCTGCCCGAAGTCACAGAACCATGAAGTGCTCTCTCAGGTTCCACGGGTCCTAGTCTTGACCTCTATGTTGTACTGTTTCCTTCTGGTGCTATCAGGATAGTTTTTCTCTTGTGAAGGGTAAACTCATTTTTATCTGTTCCTTTTGTGATATTTTTTAAAGGAGCAAATGCTTAAGAGTTTGGCAAAGTCTCATATCTGTCACTGGTTTTGATTTTATTTTTCGTTACAAAAGATTGATGAGTTGTCTACCATTTAAATCATATATTATTTCCTGTATGATATAAAGTTTGTGAAAGTTTTGAGACTGGAGTACAGAAAAATTCTCTATTTTTATCTGAAACTATCATGTTTATCTTTCAGTTTTAGGAGAGTTTGTCTGGTCATAAATTCCATGAGTCTCTTGCTGCTATTTCTGTCTAGCAAATTATTTCTTTATTCACGAAGCAATAAAAGGTCACTGGAAAGAAGAATATAATATTCGCTCTCATAAAATAAAGTTAAACAGTATTTAGCATTTATATCTTTCCAGTGTAGTAAACAAAATATGTTTTATTTGACTCAATGAAGACCTATGATACCAAAAGCGATAAATCTAATGATTTGTTTGAACACAGGAAGATAAATCTTTCATAGCATGCCCTCAGTGATGACATGTTGCCATTGTCCTAGTTTTCTGTAAAATTAGATAGAAAGGCAAAGCATGCTGGGCTTCTTGTTCCAAAACATTCAGATCTCAGTCCAGGACTATGGTCTAAGACCATCAGCTGAATAAGTACAATTGATGTTTTGTTTACTTGGTTTGCTTTTTAAAATGCTCCTTATTGAAATAATATTGACCTGATGTTTTATATTTGCAATGGAGACTAGAAGAAGTAAAGGCCAATTTTTCTTTTTAGTTTGCTTTAATTTCAGTGAGTATCTGAGAAAATGTAAAATTTCCTGACCTTTCTTTAGGCATGTCATGAGATGATTGTTTTCCTTTTTTGTAGGCAATCAGATCTGTGGTTAAAAAATTTAGCAAGTGCATTATTAAAACTGAGTTAGGATTTAATATAAATGCAAATTTCTTATTTTTATAAAGTTTCAATGGATTTTGTTTATAAACATAACGTGCACATAATTGGCTTAAGAAAATGGCTCTTTATAGCTTCCAATTTCTTTTGCTGCCATAATTAAAATAATACAACTAAAACACATTAAGTTAGTGTCTTTTACAAATCCAGATATAAAAGCAATGTGTTCCTCCTTATGAACTACACGGCTTGACATCTTTTTATGCAATCCTTTCTTGTGGGAAAACAGTGAGGAGCAAACCGGAAAAGAAAAGCAAAAGAAGCATAGGTTACAAACTACAGAGGGGCCAGTTTCTGTACCCCTGTTTCTCAATCTAGTCACTTCCAAGAAGTTTTGATACTTTTCCATATAGAAAAAGTCAATATAGTTACCAAATGGGCCAATTGTCTCTAAAGTTATTTAGAAAAAAAGAATATTCATCTAGTACCACTCCATTGCTTAGTCCTTTTTACAATTTCATTTTTACACATTTTGTTTCTCATTATCAAATAAAAATCTGTCTCATGCTGTTATAAGCCTTTTTATAAAAGATTCCCTTCACTGAACAGCAGAATCTGGCCCTATTATCTCTCTAATTAAAACATTGCAACCTCGGGAAGCCATCGGTTAGTTCTCAGTAACTGGCACTTATTTCGATCTCCTTCTGTATGGCAAGAAAAATGGTGAAGAGAACAGAAATGTCCCGATCCCTAAAATTAGATATAAACCTGCAAATATTCAACCTGCAGAATCCTTTGGGTCTATAGAAATGGCACCCAGTAATTTATTTCGACATAACTCAACTTGCTTTCACTCTATAGCTCAGCTCTGCTCAGCTCATTTTTCAAAAGAACTTAACAGTTCAAGATTGTTCATGCCTTCTGGAATCCTACATCTGTATTTTCTTTCTTAACAGATTCTCTGAAGTTGGAATCAAAGATCATACATCATAATACAACTCCACTACTTAGTAGACTCATCATTCTGGCTACCATTTTGTGTGTGTGGTTTTTTTACCCATTCAACTAAGCCTTATTGTTAAGATAATTTTAAGGGATTATAAGAACTTTAAAAAATTTTTTTTATTTGTAATTTTTGTGGGTAAATGGTAGGTATCTATGTTCATGGGTACATGAGATGTTTTGATCCTGGCATGCAATACACTAATATAATAAAACAAGCAGATCATACCCAAGAGAATTGGGTATCCATCCCTTTGAGCATTTATCCTTTGTGTTACAAATAATTCAGTTAAACTCTTTTAGTTATTTTTAAATGTATAATTAAGTTCTTATTGACTATAGTCACCCTCTTATTCTATCAAATAGTAGGTCTTATTCTTTCTATTTTTTTGTACCCATTAACCAAAGGTTTTTTTTTTTTTTTTTTTTTGGCTTTAAATAGAAAAACTTATGTTCTATTAGCAAAGGCATCAGTAATATTTTAGTAGCTGTACAAACTAGTGTCTCTGTTTTTTTTCTGTGTCCCAAGGATACCAGTAAAGCCACGAGTATTGGACACATTGATAATGGGTTGCTTGTTACAAATTGCTTTTCCATGACACAAGTTTACCTATGTGATAAACCTGCACTTACATACACCTGAACATAAAATAAAAGTTTAAAAATTTGCTCCTAATGCACATTAGCATTAATAAAGAATATCAAGCAAATGGCATAATCCAATCATATTTAATAAGCATTTATAAATATTAGGACCATTTGAGCCTCTATAAATACAGAGTAATTAAGATGGACTTTCTCAAGAAATTTAGTTTCTGGTGTAAAGAGTCCAAGCAGATGTTCAGGGATGGAATATGAGTTTGGATAGCTCAAATATACAATTCATGCCTGAATTTTTTTATAATTTCATTTTTTAAAAATTTTAGATTTGAGATACATGTGCCGGTTTATTACCTGAGTATAGTGCATGAAGCTGAGGTTTGGAATACAAATGATCCTGTCACCCATGTATTGAGCACAGTAGCCAACAGTCAGTTTTTCAACCCTCACCTCCCACCCTGCCTCCCTCTTACAGTAGTCCCCAGTGTTTATTTTTCCCATCTTTATGTCCATGAGTACCCAATGTTTAGCTCCCGTTTATAAGTGAGAACATGTGGTATTTGGTTTTCTGTTCCTGCATTGATTTGCTTAGGATAATGGCCTCCAGCTGCATCCATGTTGCTGCAAAGTCATGTCAGAATTTTGGCTAGACTATGTACAAAGGATATGTACTATATGTGTGAGAAAAACAGAGTAAGTCACAGTCATACTGGAAGTAATCAATTCATTTAAAAAAGTGGCCAAATTTACTTTATGCAACAAAAGCATGAGTCCTAGTTTAGAAACTAATAATTTCACTGATAATAAGGCATGGGATTTAGAGTAAGGAAGCTTAGATGTAATTCCTAACTCTGCCAGTAAGTGCTGAGTGATCTTAATCAACCTGGTTGACCTTTCCAAAGATTTTTATGGGTTGCTTATGCATAAAATGAGTGGTTGACTCTTGTGACCTCCAAAGTCATGTCCAACTCCATGATCTAAGGAGAAAGGAAACTCAGAGAATCCTTTGGATAAGAATTGACCCTCCAACCAAAGGAAGAATGCTTTTCCACTTTCCAAGAAGCTTATGAAGACTGCTAAAATACAGAACTTAATTACAGAAAATCTTAACTCTGCAGACTTCTGCAGAAAACACTGAAAATAATTTCAATTACCCCTTATGTGATAATTTTTAGCGTAGGTTAGGAGCCGTTTCTGATGCACAACATACTAGAACTAATTAAGCAAGGCCTATGTTTTAATTTTAGGACAGTGTATATTTGTAAAAAGAGCTCGGACTTTGGAATCAAATAGACCTGGCCCTCCCATTTCTTAACCATGTGAATTTTAACAAGCTACTCAACCTCTCTAAATATGAGTTTCCTTATGAAAAGGGAGTTTAATAATATCTATTTCAGACAGATGCTAGGATCAAATGGAATAATGTATGTGGAGTCTAAGGCTGTGCCTGGCATTCAGTAGACAATAAATGCTAATTCCTCTTAAGAGAGTTAAAGATTAATATGTTGAAAATAGGCACTTCGTTTACGTGACTAGTCACCCAACATATTTCTTATGGGTCGGGGTGAGTTCTACTGATACAGATTGCTCAGACAAAGCAATGAAACACAGATGAATCTATTAAGAAAACAATAATATTTACAATACCATGAAAAAACGAAATACTTAGGAATCCATTTTACCAAGCAGGTGAAAGACTTGTACACTGAAAGTTATAAAACACTGATGAAAAAAATTTTAAAAAGACACAAATAAATAGACATCCTATGTTCCAGGATTGGAAGACTTAATCTTGTTAAGATGTCCACATGGCCCAAAGCAATGTACAGATTCAATGCAATCCTTATCAAAATCCCAATGACATATTTTACATAAATAGGGAAACAAACCTAAAATTCGTATACAACCACAAAAGACCCTGAAAAGCCAAAGAGATCCTGACAAGGAACAACAAAGCTGGAGGCATCACACTTGCTGATTTTTAAATTTATTACAAAGCTACAGTAATTAAAACAGTATGGTCCTGGCATAAACACAGATACATACACAAATGGAACAGAATACAGAGCCCAGAAATAAACCAACACATGTACAGTCAACTGATCTTCAATAAAGTGCCAGAATACACAATGAGGGAAGGATGGTCTCTTAAAAAAAATGGCACTGAAAACAGTGGGTATCCATATGTAAAAGAATGAAATTGGAACCTTACCCTACACCATATGCAAAATCAACTCGAAATGAATGAATGTCTTAAACATAAGAACTGAAACAGTAAAACTTGTAGAAGAAACACAGGGGAAAAGCTTTATAACTTTGATCTTGGCACTGACTTCTTGGATATGACATCAAAAACATTAGCAATGATAGCAAATAAAGACAAGTGGGAGGGGCCTGGCACAGTGACTCACACCTGTAATTCCAGCACTTTGGGAGGCCGAGGCAGGTGGATCACCTGGGGTTAGAAGTTTGAAACCAGCCTGGCCAACATGGTGAAACCCCATCTCTACCAAAAATACAAAAATTAGCAGGGCATGGTGGCATGCATCTCCAGCTACTCAGGAGGCTGAGGCAGGAGAATCGCTTGAACCCAGGAGGCGGAGCTTGCAGTGAGCCGAGATCGCACCATTGCACTCCAGCCTGGGCAACAAGAGCGGAACTCTGTCTCAAAAAAAAAAAAAAAAAAGACAAGTGGGACTATATAAAACTAAAAAGCTTCATTTTTATTTGAAAAGGTGGCTATGTTTATTTTATTTTTATTTTAAGTTCAGGGATTTGTTGCAGGTTTGTTACATAGGTAAACTTGTGTCATAGGGGTTTGTTGTACAGATTATTTAATCACCCAGGCATTTATAGCAAACTCATAGCCCCTTTCTTTGCCACTCATAGCAAAGGAAACAGTTATCCAAGTGAAAAGGCAACCTACTGAATGGGAGAAAATATATGAAAGCCATATATCTGATAAGGTGTTAGTATATAAAATATATAAGAAATTTCTACAGCACAATAGCAAAAAACTTTACTGGATTAAAAGGTTGGCAGAGGACTTAGACATTTCTCCAAAGAACATAAACAAATGGACAACAGGCATTTATAAACATGATCAACATCACTAATCATTAGGGAAATACAAATCAAACCCATAATGAGATGTCCATGCACACCTGTTAAGATGACTGTTATTCAAAACACAAACAATAGTAAGTGTCGGTGAGGATTGAAAGAGGAGAAATTGAACTGGTATGGAACACTTTTAGTGGAAATGCAAAATGGCGTAGCCACCATAGAAAACAGTATTGAAGTTCCTCAAAAAATTAAAAATAGAACTACCATATGATCCAGTAATTCCATTTCTGAGTATACATCCAAAAGAACTGAAAGGATCTCAAAGGGATATCTGCATACCATATTTTTGCAGCATTATTCACAGTAGCCGAGATGTAGAAACAACTTAACTGTCTATTCACAGATGAATAGACACGGAAAATGTGGTGTATACATACAATAGAATGTATGTATGTATACATTTTATGGCCTTCAAAAAGAAGGAAATTCTGCCATATGCAACAACATGGAGAAACCTGGAGGACGTTAGGCTCAGTGAAATAAGCCAGTCATGGAAGGACAAATACTGCATGATTCCACTTATATGAAGTATCTATAATAGTCATACTCACAGAAACAAACATTAGAATGGTGGGTTCCAGGGGCTGAGAGAATGGGAGAATGGGGAGTGGCTTCCAATGGGCATATAATTTCAGTTATGCAAGTTGAATGAGTTCTACATATCTGCCATACAATAGAATGATTATAGTTAACATATTGTATGGTGCACTTAAAAGTTTGTTAAGAGGGTAAATTTCATGTTAAGTGTTCATATCACAGTTTTTTTAAATGGGAAAGAAGTGTATACAGCTTTGTTTTCATACTCATCCATGACTGAATAAGAAAAAAAATCCTTTACTAATCTATGATTTGACATAAATACCATAACCGTCTACCCAAGCATCAGCCAGAAATTTCTACCTGGATGTCCCAAGCAAATTTTGCTTTGACTCTGTACTTGTCAAAGTCTCCATCTACTCAGGAGAGAGTAACTGTCAGTCCTATTGTAAAGAAGAGTATTGCTGAATCTCAGTGTCATCTCATCAAATAATTTAGTGCCCCCTGAGAGGAAGCAAATCATATTACCTGGCTTCTATGAACTGTTTGGGGTTAGCCAGGAAGGCCACTCATGAAATGCCAGTTTGGTTGCTGAATTCCATTTGTGGGTTGCCACAGATGTCTGTGAAAAGATGTTGAGGTCGCTAAAACATAGTTTGCCTATGATGTTTCTATCAGGTGAACAGTTATCGTACGAATAATGTGTGTAATTTTTTTATGCCTGATTAAATTTCAAAGGCCACGTCATTCATGCCTGGGAAAGCACAATTTGAAATAAGACCTGCTGGAATATGCCTATTAACCCTGCTAATGAACAAATATAGTTTTTGTCACTTGCAGATGATACTCAGTGTGGCTTTGGGCTCATATTTCAGACAATACTTCCACATGAAGCTCATCCTAGCAGAAGAAATGGTTCCTGACTACTGACCTGAAGTAGTTTGCCAGGATGCGTGTATGCTGCAGCAGATGCCAGATTGGCCTCCGTCCCTCCTTGGGGGTTTTTCATAAAAGCAAATCCCTTATCTGAGAGACTAATCACTTGTGATGTTTGACCATTCTTAGACATGGCAAGGGCATAGATAGCTTTGCCTTGCCTGCAGCCTCTTCTGCAGAGTCATCAGGTTTCTCTGTCTTATCCGGAGAGTGCTTCTATTATGTAAAGACTGAAGTCTACCAAAAAACTCCTTGCAATGTAGAGCTACACCATTGAACTTCATGGAGGCATTTGTGATCATGATGTCATTGATAATGTGGGAAGGGTTCATTAAGAAAGATCAGGGTACACATGAGTAAAAGAGAACTTCAGAAGGGGTGAAAAATAAGAGTGTCTTAGGCTGTCTCAGGTAACTTTTTGCCCTCATTCAGATAAGGTACTGATACCTCCATATTACCAATGAGGTGGCTGCCTTCTCAAGAGGTGAGATGACTTTTCCTAGGTCACATACAAAATGAATAAGTGGGAAAAAAATATACAGACTCTTGATTGTTACACTGTAACACAGGTGCTTGTTTATTTAAGCAACAAATATTTTCTCAAGCGCAGAATCCAACAGAAATAGTCATTATTGTGAACAAGATGAAATAGTTCTTTCCTTTGAAAACCTTATGGTATATGGAGAGTTTGAAACTGAGGACAAATTTCTGAAATACTAAACAACCCTCATTTGTTTTCGAAATGCTTTAGCCACTGTATTTTAAAATCAATTTTGAACATAGGAAACATGTTTAATATTCATGATTCTTATTTATTATAATATTTTAAGGACTGCATAAATTTCATGCCCTGTTCAATTAAGCTAATCTTCCTTTTATATAAGTTAAAGAAGTTCCTATTCCTGAAGAAGAAAAGCATCAGCAAAATGGCCACTAGCTTTCTGGTGTGCTCACCATCCATGTATTTTTGGATAAAGAATAAAATGTATAACTCACCGTGATTTAATGCTTAACACTAAGGCTTTATATCTTTGATTTATTAGCATTCAATTCAACAAACATTTATCGAACACATATGGGCAAGGCACTCATGAGAATACAAAAATGAATAAGATCTATTCTCACCTTATCACTGAATTGCAAATGCAAGAATATCCTTAACAGAAGGTAAGATATAACAAGTGCCTAAGAAGGCGCAAACAAAGTGCTTTGGGAACACAGGGGAAGGAAACTATTTTGTTCCCCTGGGGAGCCAGGGCAGTATTTATGGAACAGTGGCAATTGAACTGAGCCTTGAAGCACAGCTAAACTTTTATTAGAAGTAGAAGAAGTATATTCTGAAGGAGGAGAACGGCATAAACAGAAAATCATGAGCAAGGTAGTCTGGTTACTGGAGTGGAGATTAGTAGAATGAGACTAATGAGAGATAAAACCAGGAAACTATATAATCACTGCCTGCAGAAATTTGCTAGGAGGGTACAAAGGACTTTGACCTTTATAATATGAACAGTGAGGAATCATTGAAAATTACTTAGTGATAGCAAAGGAGTGACATGGTCAGAGCTGGGCCGAATGAACAACATTCTGCAGGTGTGTGGGAGACAATGGAAGGAAAAGACCCTGAAACAGATTAAACCAGAGAAGATAACCAAGCACTAAGAGATCAAAGAAGACTCAACAAGGTAAAGGCCAACAGGAAAAGAAAGGAGTGTTGACAGTGTGAGTAGCCTCGTGTATCAAATGCTGCATTCATTCATGAATAATGCATACAGTCAATCAGCAAATACTCATTGAGAAACTGCTAAGTGAGAGGCACTGTAGTAAGTGATAAACATACAACAGTAAAATGATACATAGTCTTTTCTTCTAAAAGCTTACAGGCTACACAAATATGTAAGAATAACATATTCAACGTAAGTATGAATAATAAGAATAAATATGGAAGAATGTCACAGCAAGTGAGAAAAGCATATGCAAAAGTCAGAGGTGAAACAGAATAAGCCTAGTATGTTTGAGGAACTACAGGTAGTTCAGCTTGGCTGAGGCATGGAGTGTAAGGTAGCAGGTAGAAAGAGATAAGGTTGGAGATGACAGAACAGGAGTCAGATCATGGCAGACCCTATAAATGACCTCGAGAGTCTCTACTCGATATTGAGGCCGAAGGAGACAGCAGGGAAACGACACGAACTAGTTGCACTTTAGAAAGATCCCAAAGTGGATGAGTGGGTAGAATTTTTACAAAACACAAGGAAGAAAAGTAGAAAGTTGGAAAGTCAATGATATTGAGAAAAGCATGAAATCTCAAAGAATTTAGCAATTAAGTACTCATGATTTTTTTTTCCACAAGATCTTGTTCTGTCACCCAGGCTGGAATGCAATGGTGCTATCTTGGCTAATTTGTATTTTTAGTAGAGATGCTGGTTCACCATGTTGGCCAGGCCAGTCTCGAAATCCTGACCTCAAGAGATCTGCCCGCCTCAGCTTCCCAAAGTGCTGGGATTACAGACATGAGCCACTGCACCCGGCCAGCACTCAGGATTTTTGGGACAGCAGTTTCAGTGTAACCACTGAGAGAGAAGCCTGATTGCAAAGAATTTAAGAAGAAAAAGGAAGACAGTTGGTGTCACATTTTTTAAGAAGTTAGAAAACCAAAGGGGGGGAGATGGATTAAATAGTTGTAAAAGAAGTAGCAGGATCTAGGAAAGGGTTTTTCTTTGTTCATAGAGTAGTTGAGAGACATGAAAATTTTATCACAAGAATGGGAGGAATTCAAAGAACAGATTGGAAATGCAAAGGAGGTGAAAGAAATACCAGACAGAGTGAGGAAAGGATGGGGTCAATGTGCAATTAAGACACCAAAACCTTGGTCCTGAGCTAAACGACCCCTATCATGATGACCCATGCTCATTTAGAGTAAATTCAATAAGTACAAAGTATTTTCAGAAAGTCATGATGTAAATAAAGAACTTGATGGCTGAGCACGGTGGCTCACACCTGTAATCCCAACACTTTGGGAGGCCGAGGTGGGTGGATCACGAGGTTAGGAGATCAAGACCATCCTGGCTAACATGGTGAAACCCTGTCTCTACTAAAAAAATACAAAAAATTAGTCGTGCATGGCGGCAGGCGCCTGTAGTCCCAGTTGGGAGGCTGAGGCAGGAGAATCGTGTGAACCTGAGAGGCGGAGCTTGCAGTGAACCGAGATCGTGCCACTGCATTCCAGCCTGGGTGACAGAGCAAGACTCCATTTCAAAAAAAGAAAGAAAAAGAAAAATAGAATTTGATGAGAAATCCATGACATACAAGATTTGTTTAACCTCAGACCTTGGTGTTAGATAGAAGCCAAAATAACTTTTTAGGGCCTCCCACTTCTAAAAGAAAGTATCTTCAGCCAGGGGTATTTAATGCTCTAGGGATAGAAAAATAATTCTATAGATGAGGGTTTTTTTTAAGTCGATGAAAATCATTAATGCTTCCTCCCATCCAAAAATGGCTCTTAAGGGTTAGATCATGGTTCCTGGTCTATTACGTTTAATTGGACAGCAAGGTTCTCTTGCTGGGTTTTCTCTTTCTAACAGGATATGAGAGAGGCATCATGCCAAGTAGAATAAGACAGTCAGCTGAGAGCCCAGCTGGAGGTTTGGACTATCTGGTCTGGCTGTCAGGGACCAAAAGTCCTGTCTTTGGACCAAGCAAGCACTTAACCCTTGAAAAGACCATAGTGTTTTGATGGAGACCCAACCACCATGATGTTAAAGAAGCCTTCTAACAGCCATATACTGGCTGAAGCATGGAGTATCAGCATCACAGGATTTACTGGGAACTTAAGACTAGTTTAAAAAAAAAAAAAACCCAACATAATTTATATTCACTCATATTTGCCTCCCTACTTTAAATCTCAACCATCAAGATCCATGATGAATCTAGGGACGATACAAAGTTTACACTTTTCAGAAAGCAGGCTGAAATAAAGGGGTTAAAATTTGACTCTTCCAAGACACACAGACTCCATCAGATAATCAAGCATTTTTTTTTTAAACAAACAAACAAAACTACTTCATCTTTCTCTGAGGAAACAATGTATAGGGGGAAAAAAAGGAATCAAGTTACTAATAAGCCATTTTTCATTGAATCTAAAGCCTAATTGATTGGAACACATATTCCAACTTAAAATACATTAAACCACGAAAAAAAGTGTCTCAGGACCAAAGAAGCACAGTACTGTGTGATGATAAGATTAAAAGTTGATGAAATTCAGTATCAGATTGCCTTGATGTTCTCTGTAAGGAAACTATGTTGTCAGTTGAGAATAGTTTGACCTTAGGATATAATGAGGGTTGAAGACAGTAAGAAGTGCTCAGAAAAGTCACTGATAAATATGATAAAGAATAAGAGAAAACTTGTTTTCACTGTTCTTTCTCCTGATTTTGAGGTATTGGCCTCTACTTAAGTATGCAAGCTGAGAATCCGGGGTTGTCTCTGTTCTCCCTCTTCTCTCTTCCCCACACCTTAGCAATCACTATTAATTTCATTTCCTACATATTTATCAAGTCATTCTCTACTTTGTTCCTCTCATTGTGATTTCTTTTTATTAGGGCCTGATCATTTTTGGCTTAAAGAATTGGTGTAACCTCTTGGGGTAGCCAATCTGCAAGCTGACCCCCAGCAGTCCCTGACTCCTGGTGTGAGAACTTCCCACTTCCATATCTTATCAGGTTGGTCGATGTGACCAATGGAACGTGGCAGAAGTGATAGTACGTCACTTCCAAGGCCAGGTCATGGAAGACATCATAACTTCCATCTTGCACTTTCTCTCTCTTTCTCTGGAATCAGTTGCCAGTCTTAAGGATACGCTGGCAGCCCTATGCAGAGGCTCATGTGGTAAGGAACCGAGGCCACAGTGAAGATCCAGTAAGAAACTAAGGCCTGTTGTCAACAGCCACACACATACAATGGGAAGTGGATCATTTATTCCCAGTCAAGGCTTTGCATGACTGTGGCCCTGCTAGCATCCTGATTACAGTCTCATGAGGGAACTCGAACGAGGCCATGCAACTAAGCTGCTCCTGAATTCGTGGGCCACAGAAATGATGAGATAATAACCATTTCTTGTTTTATGTCACTAAGATTAGGGATAATTTGTTATACAATTATATAGTTTGGCTGTGTCCCCACCCAAATCTCATCTTGAATTGTAACTCCCATAATTCCCATGTGTTGTGGGAGGGACCCGGTGGGAGATGATTGAATTATTGAGAGTGGGTTCCCTCATACTATTATCATGGTAGTGAGTAAGTCTCACGAGATCTGATGGTTTTATAAGGGGAAACCCCTTTTGCTTGGCTCTCAGTCTTTGGCTCTCAGTTTTTGGTTCTCTATCTTCACTAATACAAGACATTTTCAGCTTATTAAATTTTTCTTAATCCATTTGATGTGAAATGGTATCTTATTATAGTTTTAATAGGCAATCTACTGATAAAATACAAATGAGAAATTTTATAAGTGTAATTTCTCTATAATATAATTATATAAAATTTAATAAATACAATATTTAAAAATAAAATAATTTAATAATTGTTAATTTAATTATTAATATTTGATAATTATTAATTATTTTATTATTAAAGAGAAGATATTATATTTTCCTCTTCCAAGAGAGACCAGTTTGTGATTTTGTTTCATGGTTCTATTGAGTTGATTGTTTAGTTAATTTCTAGGAGTTTGTTACATAATGTGGGGTCTAGTCATTTATTAGTTACATGGAGTGCAACTAACATATACATCTGTAATCAAAGTATTTACTAGTTTTCCCCCAGTTTTACTTTTATTTCTTTATAATATTTGCTGATAGATAATTAGAAATTTTATCAAAGTTGTTGTGGGAAGTCAGGGACCCCGAATGGAGGGACCAGCTGGAACCATGACAGAGGAACATAAATTGTGAAGATTTCATTTTAATATGTACATATATCAGTTCCTAAAATTAATACTTTTATAATTTCTTACACCTGTCTTTACTGCAATCTCTGTACATAATTGTGAAGATTTCATTTTAATATGGACATTTATCAGTTCCCCAAATTAATACTTTTATAATTTCTTATGCCTGTCTTACTTTAATCTCTTAATCCTGTTTTCTTTTTAAGCTGAGGATGTACGTCACCTCAGGGCCACTGTGATAACTGCGTTAACTGTACAGATTGATTGTAAAATGTGTGTTTGAACAATATGAAATCAGTGCACCTTGAAAATGAACAGAAGAACAGCGATTTTAGGGAGCAAAGGAAGAAAACCATAAGGTCTGACTGCCTGCAGGGTCCGGCAAAAAGAGCCATATTTTTCTTCTTGCAGAGAGCCTATAAACAGACGTGCAAGTAGGAGAGATATCACTAAATTCTTTTCCTAGCAAGGAATATTGATAATTAATACTCTGGGAAAAGAATTGCATTCCTCGGGGGAGGTCTATAAATGACCGCTCTGGCAGTGTCTGTCTTATGTGGTTGAGATAAGGACTGAAATATGCCCTGGTCTCCTGCAGTACCCTCAGGCTTATTAGGGTGGGGAAAAAAACCCACCCTGGTGAATTTGAGGTCAGACCAGTTCTCTGCCCTTGAACCCTGTTTTCTGTTGTTTAAGATGTTTATCAAGACAATATGTGCACAGCTGAGCATAGACCCTCATCAGTAATTCTAATTTTGCCCTTTGCCTTGTGATCTTTGCTTTTGTCCTTGCCCTGTTTCCTCAGAAGCATATGATATTTGTTCTCCTTTTGTCCTTTGAAGCATGTGATCTTTGTGACTTACTCCCTGTTCTTACACCCCCACACCTTTTGAAATGCTTAATAAAACTTGCTGGTTATGTGGCTCAGGTGGGCGTCACAGACCTACCAATATGTGATGTCACCCCTGGTGGCCCAGCTGTAGAATTCCTCTCTTTGTACTCTTTATCTTTATTTCTCAGACTGGCCAACACTTAGGGAAAATAGAAAGAACCTACATTGAAATATTGGGTGTGGGTTCCCCAGATACAAAGTAAAGCTTATTGTTTTTCTTTTTTCTTTGTGCTTTGGGATCTTATTTAAGAATCATTCCCTACTCTCAATATGGTAAAAACATTTTTGTATATTGTCTTTTGAAATTTAAAGTTTTTTGTGTTTAACACTTAAGTCTTTGAACCTCCAGAGTTGATTTCTATGTATGGCATGGGGTAGAATTCACTTCATTTATTACTATGTACATAAAAAATTGACAGAGTACAATTAATTAAATTGTCCATCCTTTCTCCACTGACCTACAATGCCTGTTCTATCAGATAGTAGACTTTGACATAGAGATAAAGCCTGTTTCTAGGCTGTCATGTTCCACTAGTTTGTTTGCTACTTCCCACCCCAATGCTAATTACTATACATTACTATTTACTTAATTGCTATAGCATTACAATAAGACTTGTTAGGTGGTATGGAAGATTTAAATCCCTAGTTCTTTGTCAAATATGTATTTGCTTTTCTAAACACATTTTAGAATTAGCCTTAAAGTTCCACAAAGAAAAGCAACCATTTCAATCAGATTTCAACTAGAAATATATTACTCAGACTTCAGTTTAAAGAAAATTGCCATGTTTACACTATGGAGTGTTTCAAACCATTAACGGGTTATTTTTCTCCTCTTATTTATTTAGAAGTAACCAAAAATATCTTGCAGGTCATTAGCTTTACATCAGGTATTTATTTTTTATGGTGTCATTACTGTTATAAATGGAGTTTGCTTTCTAAAGTGTGTTTTCTAATTGCTTGTTGCTGTAGTATAGGAGTACATTGAACTTTGTGTTATATTGATGATGTTAAACTATCTTATTTATTCTAATAATTGATCAATTATTTTAGATTTTGATGTAAAAAATTGTATCACTGGCTGGGTGTGGTGGGTCACACCTGTAATCCCAGCACTTTGAGAGGCTGAGGCAGGCAGATCACGAGGTCAGGAGTTCGAGACCAGCCTGGCCAACATGAACATGATGAAATCCTTTCTCTACTACAAATACAAAAATTAGCTGGATGTGGTGGCATGCAGCTGTAATCCCAGCTACTCGGGAGGCTGCAGAAGGAACCCAGCTTGAACCCAGGAAGTAGATAGCTTGAACCCAGGAAGTAGAGGTTACAGTGAGCTGAGATCGCACCATTGCACTCTAGCCTGGGCAATAAGAGCAAAACTCCATCTCAAAAAAAAAAAAAAAAAATTGTATCACCTACCAATAATGACATTTGTTTCCAATCCTTATGATTTTAATTTATTCTTCCTGTCTTAGATCACTGAATAATGCTTCCTGGAAAAAATAGCCTATAAGTGGTGATAGCAGGCATCCTTATCTATATTTTTCAGTTTTAAGAAAATGCTTTAAAAATTTCACCTGTAAGTGTGATGTTAACCTGGTCTTTGACAAGGTTGAGAATATTTTCTTCTATTCCTAGTTTTCTGAGATACTTATATAATATTTGAATTTTATAAAGTAATTTTTCTTGTCTAAGTGAGATAATCATGTAGTAAATTAATAAACTTATTAGTATTGAAACAACTTCAGATACTACACTAAAGATTTTTACACATTGGAGATGTATTAAAAACTTTAGATTTTTACACTTCAGATTTTTACATATTGGAGAATTTAAATTGACGTAATTTTCTTTGGAATTTTTACATCTATTTTTATAAATGAAAAGGACCAGTGATTTTTTTCTCATACTGTCCATTTTTTTATTTGGGCATCATGATTGTTCTATATTAATTTAACTTACCAGATTTTTTTGAGTGGCTTTGTTATGTTAAGCATTGTTCTGGTGCTTTGGTGAAATCAACAAACAAAACAGTCAGAATCTTCACGCTTGTTGAGCTTACCTTTTAACATAGCAAAACAGAAAATAAATGTAATAAATGAACTGTGTAGTATATTAAAAGGGATATTTCCATATCCTATGGAAAGAAGAAGCACAGGGAAAAAAAAACGATCAGGGATGTAACTGAAAGGCAAGTCACAATTTCAAATAGAGAGGTTACGGTAGTTGTCATTGAAAAGGTGGCTTGTGAGGAAAACCTTGAAGAAGGTGAGGAAGTGAGTCATGTGGGTATCTGGGACAAGAGTGTTTCAGAGAGAAAGAAAAGTTACTGAAAACATCATAAGGTGGGGTTGTCTATTAATGTGTTCCAGAAACATTGGGGTTGATGGTGGCTAGAAGGGATAAGTGAGGGAAAGACATGCAGTGAGAGAGGTGGTCTAGTTGAATCCCATAGGATCTACTGAGGATAGTTCTTGTCAGTGGTGCCGACTTTGAATGACACAGCCTTTACATCAGAACTTGACTTGACTCTGAGTGAAACCAGGAATGACTGTAAGATGTGAGTAGAAAAATGATCTAATTTACATTTTAAGGGGATCACTCCAGCAACTTACTGTGCTGAGAATAGACTACAGAGAGGCACAGGCAAAAACAAAAACCTAGTAGAATACTATTGCAAGAATCCAGATATACATACAATATTATATATTATATGTATATATGCATGTATATATATTATATATTATATGTATATATGCATATGTGTGTGTGTGTGTGTGTATATATATATATTTGTGTGTGAGACAGAGTTTCACTCTTGTTGCCCAGGCTGGAGTGCAATGGCGTGATCTCAGCTCATTGCAATCTCAGCCTCCCAGGTTCAAATGATTCTCTTGCCTCAGCCTCCCGAGTAGCTGGGATTACAGACATACGCCACCATGCCCAGCTAATTTTGTATTTTTAACAGAGACAGGGTTTCTCCATGTTGGTCAGGCTGGTCTCAAACTCCCGACCTCAGGTGATCCGCCCAACTTGGCATCCCACAGTGCTGGGATTACAGGCGTGAGTCACCACACCGGCCAATAATAGATATTTTTAAGGGTAGATCCCAACAGAATTTTCTAGAAGATTGGATATGGATGTGAGAAGAAGACAGGAGTGAAGGATGATCCAAGGTTTTGGTCTGAGCAACCGAGGTGGGAAAAACTGAGGTGTAGCTGGTTTGGTGGGGAGTGAGGAGAAGTGAGAAATGCAGTCATGAAACTCAGGTATGAAGCACCCCAAGATATCAAGTGAAGATGTGTAGTGGCAGGTGGATATGTGAGTCTGGAGTTTAGGCCAGAGGGAAACATAAGTCTATGAGTGAATCTGCACCAGGGAGTGAATGTAGGGAAAAAGATCTAAGCGCCCAGATTCTGCAACATTAAGTGTTCAGGGAGGAGAGGTGAACAATAAAAGGAGGAGGGTGAATCAATAAAAGGCACTGAGCAGTGACAAAAATTTTGCTTGATTTTTCTGGGGCGACCATACATGTAATATGATTTCAGACCCCAAACCCCTCTGAATACGAGCTCACAGTAAAGAATTCCTAAGAAATTTTTGTTAATTTAATTTTTTTTTTTTTTTTTTTTTTTGAGATGGAGTCCCACTTCACTCAGGCTGAAGTGCAATGGTGCAATCTCGGCTCATTGCAACCTCTGCCTCCTGGGTTCAAACAATTCTCCTGCCTCAGCCTCCCCCAGTAGCTGGGATTACAAATGTCTGCTACCTCACCCAGCTAGTTTTTGTATTTTTAGTAGAGACAGGGTTTCACCATGTTGGCCAGTCGGGTCTCGAACTCCTGACCTCAGGTGATCCGCCTGCCTTGGACTCCAAAAGTGTTGTATTACAGGTGTGACCCATGGTGCCCGGCTGAAGAATTCCTAAGAAATTCTTTATGTTCTCCTTCTTCACCTAGATTCCTGCCCTGTAAGAATGTGGGGCATCTCATGAGCCAAGTCTTCAGTCCAGTCTCTCGCCATTCGGAGGTTTCTCATTTGACTTTTCTCCACTGCTTTTATAGTCGCTTAAAATGCAAGCTCTCAGCCAGTGAGCATATAGACACTTACCCAGGGACAAACTTCACACTCAGAATTTGTGTATACCTTTCATTATTGGCCTATAAAGAATTGATTTACTTTTCATCAGCTCTACTCTACATTTAAAAAAATATATTTTCAGAGACTGGGAAGGGCGAGTGGGAGTTGGGGGAAGCATGAAGGAAAGTGGGTTGAAGGATACAAACATACAGTAAGATGGAATAAATTTAGTGTTTGACAGCAGAGAAGGATGACTACACTCAGAAAAAAATATTTTGTACTCAGGTGATGGACATCCTAAATTTCCTGACTTAATCAATATGTATTATATTATGTAGCAAAATGTCTCATGTACCCCATAAATGTGTACAAATAAAAAATTACATGTTAGCTTTAATTTAGATATAATGGAGAAATTCCCATAAATGTCTGAAGTGCTACATTGTACTGGAGAGATTTGCTGTTAAAGTTGCTGTAGAATGTGAAAAATTAAAAGGAGTCAGAGATAACTATTAGGTTTTTGGATTTTTGTTTGTTTGTTTGAGACAGAGTTTCACTCTGTTACCTAAGCCAGAGGGCAGTGGCGCAGTGTTGGCTCACTGCAACCTCCGCCTCCCAAGTTCAAGAAATTCTCCTGCCTCAGCCTCCTGAGTAGCTGGGATTACAGAGGGGCACCACCACACTACACTAATATTTGTATTTTTGGTAGAGATGGGGTTTCACCATGTTGTCCAGGCTGGTCTCGAACTCCTGGCCTCAAGTGATCCACTTGCCTCGGCCACCCAGAATTCTGGGATTACAGGTGTGGTTCACCCTACTGGCAACTATCAGGTTTTTGGACTGACAGACTACTAGTAGCCATTTACTGACATGGTGAAGATTAACAGATGAATAATTCTATTTGTAGGGAGTGAGTGCAAAATCAAGAGTTAAGGTTGTATAAGGTAAAACATCTAATATTTGATGAAAATTTCAGAACTTACTAATGCAAGCATATGCAACACAAATTAGAGTTGTCTAGTACGAAATAATCATCTTGGGAATTCTTTCATTTATTTCAATGATGGTGGCATTTCAAAATAGCTTTGGGACTCCTTTTTTAGAGACTGCTATCAAAACCTGTAGAATATTTTTTCTTAATATCCTCTGGAGCAGTAAATCTCTGGTCCATGAGGGTGAATTTGATTTTTAGAAACAGCCGAAAAATTATTTAGTACTGGGTCCATTGAAAATGGTGGTTGATCAAACCAGGGAATTATTGTTTACTTCTAAAATGAGTATGACCATAATTTAATAACTGGTTTTCTTTTGAGATGTCCACAGTGGCTTGTGCATATTTTGGCACCTGTGATCATTGTGTATTTATTGATGATAGACCGCCTTATAGCATGACCAGTGACCCTGGCCAGAGTGAGTCAAAAATCACACACCATAAATCTGAATGAGTAATGGTGTGGAGGCAGAGGGCATTCACGTGCTTTCTAATATATCTTGCCCCTTTGTTTATCCACTGGAGCTCCGCGTAACCCTACTGAGGATAGTTCTTGTCAGTGGTGCCGACTTTGAATGACAAAGTCTTCACATAACCTTCAAGCAAAGCCTCAGTTCAAGCCTATCACGGGCAGTCCAGGGAATCCCCTGGCAGCAATAAATGTCTCATATTCATTTTTCACTGGATAACAGTGTGGCTCTTGGTCCTGGAAGAAAATCGCACACAGTTATATCACATTTTAAATGCCCCTGATTCCCTTTCTTTCTGGCTTCTCTTTAAGAAAAAGAAAATCAGGTGTTCTTTCATTATTTATTTTTTTCATCGTTTATGTTCTTTTTGTTTCCTTTCCTGTTCAAATCTCCTAGGTAATCGTACCGTAAATAATCTTAAGTGATTCTCATGTCCACTTTCATATGATTTTTCATGGATTTCTTCATTTAACAAACACATTTGGCATTTGTTACACATCTTAATAATTTTGCATTTTACCATTAAAGTGTGACTTTAGCAATTAAAATATTTTTACTTCTCTGTATATTTTAAGAGAAAAACTAGATTTTTATAACAATAAATTTCTGATATGAAAACAGCTAAGAAATATGATATCTGACTTTCTGTACCACATAAATCATCTGTTTGTGAATAGCTGAATGATTATATTAGGCTTAACCATGTTAAGTTTCTATTTTTTCCATGAGAAGTCACAGAGGTTCTGAGTTGGATTAAGAAATATAAAATCAGACCAGGCGCGGTGGCTCATACACGTAATCCTATCACTTTGGGAGGCCAAGACGCGTGGATCACAAGGTCAGGGGATGAAGACCATCCTGGCTAACACAGTGAAACCCCGTCTCTGCTAAAAACACAAAAAAATAGCCAGGCATGGTGGCAGGCGCCTGTAGTCCCAGCTACTTGGGAGTCTGAGGCAGGAGAATCACTTGAACCCAGGAAGTAGAAGTTGCAGCGAGCTGAGATCGCCCCACTACACTCCAGCCTGGGCGATACAGTGAGACTCCGTTGCAAAAAAAAAAAGAAAGAAAGAAAAGAAATATCCAAAGTGACCATAATTTTATTTAGAATATAATTTTTAAAAGAAACTAAAGTTTAATAGCTAAAATATTTTTATATTAAGTTGTGTTTAATTCTCACAATTCTTTTAAATTATTTAAATTTAAGGATTCCCACTATATAAAGTAGAAAACTGAGCAAAATTCACCTCCTAAGTTGCAGGGAGATTCCGATGCCAAACCAACGAGACTGTCTAAATACACACTTTTCAGTAATTTGCTTTGTAATTTTAAATAGTTTCTGTAACAAGCTGTGAAAGCAGAAGGGAGTGCCCAGGTACAAATCCAGTTTAGGAGGACTCACAAGGAGGTACGGAACTCCTAAGCCTGGGTTCGGGAAGCAATTCTTCCTCTTGACCCACAGCACGACCCCTCAACAAGGGGAAAAGGAAATAGTGGAATGTAGGCAAGGAGAGATGAATGCCACGGCCACCCTCGTAGCTAGGATTCCAGGTCTGTGCCAGCACGCCCAGCTAATTTTTGTATTTTTGGCACAGATGGGGTTTCGCCATGTTGGCCAGGCTAGTCTCTAACTCCTGACCTCAAGTGATCTGCCTGCCTCGGCCTCCCAAAGGGCTGTGATTGCAGAACTTTTTAAATATTTAAAACTAATACAATTTGTGAATGCTGGTCATGCTCAGTCTTTTTGCTCCAAGTATATAGAAATGCCTGCCTTGGATCAAGCCTGCCTCTCTGTCACCTAATGGATTTAGTACAAGATGCGATGGTCTAATCTAAAATCCAGTTTTTTCAAAAATTTGCACGTACAAATGAAAAAATTGAAAATGTATAGGCATTAGATGTTCTGAGAGAGACAGAAATGTTTATGCATATGAACACACACATACACACACAAATATACTTCCTAGTGTGCCTTACACGTGGCAAAAACAAAAGTATTATAGATGCCCTTCAGTTTAACATTAAATAGTAACTCAGGAAGGAAAGAAACAAAAGATAAAAATGATTTTGAGACATTCTTCAATGATGAACTATTATAGAGTAATAAAAAATAATTATGAGGCTGTATGAAAACACAAACATTATATTAAATATAAATACAGGATAAGTGTGGTGGTTTATACCTGTAATCCCAGCGCTTTGGGAGGCCAAGGTGGGAAGATTGTTTGAAGCCAGGATTTGAGACCAACCTGGGCAACAAAGCAAAATCCTGTCTCTACAAAAAAGTTAAAAATTAGCTAGTCACCAGTTATGTGGGCCTCTAGTCCCCAGCTAGTCAGGAGGCTGAAGCAGGAGGATCACTTGAGCCCCAGAGTTTGAGGCTTCAGTGAGCTATGATTGTGTCACGGCACTTCAGCCTGAGCAACAGAATAAGATCTCATGTCAAAAAAAAGTAAATATGAAATTTAGAAAGCCTCATAAATTTGAGTGACATTCTGTAAAATATAGACACATATGGACAAGGACTAGAACGTGATATTTAAAAATAAAAAGTTACAGAATGATTATACATATTTATTATTTGACCCAGCAATCCTATGTTTAGGACTATCCCAAAGATACACGGGTAAAAATGGCATCTGTCTGAGGATATTCACTGTGGTCTTATTTATAAAAGCAGAAGACTAGAAAAAACCCTAATGTTAAAAAATAGAGGATTTTTTAAATAAACTGTGAGACATTCACGAATTGGAATACTATGTAGCTGTAAAGAGGAAGGGCGATGATCCTCTATATTATTATGAAGAGATCCCCAAAATGTATTGTTAAGTAGAAAAGCATGGTGCCATCATTTAACTCATAGCTGCCCAGATTAGATGGTCATTTGGAGTTTTAGATATAATTTATGGAAAAAGTCATTTTCAGTATTTTGGGGAACTTTTTTAGAATCATCTTAAATTATTGAAAATGATTTTTAAGTGGGCCTTTATCATCTGTGCTACATTCTGTGCAACATTGATGCTCTGCTGTGATTATCTTAAAACATTACGTAAAGTGATAAAAACAGTCATTGAAAGTATACTTTTTAAAAAACAATGGCCTGTAATCCTAGCACTTGGGCAGGCCAAGATGGAAGGATTGCTTGAGGCCAAGAGTTTGAGACCAGCCTGGGCAATATGGCTACAAAAAATTCAAAAAATAGCCAGACATGGTGGCATGTGTCTGTAGTCCCAGCTACTCAGGAGGCTGAGATGGGAGAATCACCTAAACCTGGGAAGTTGAGGCTGCAGTCAGCCATGATAGTGCCACTGCACTCCAACCAGGGCAACCAAGCAAGACCCTTTCTCTAAAAAGTAAAAATAAAATGAGCTAAAACCAAATATTTTTTTAAATACTCGATAGAACAAAAAAGGACAAAATAATAAACCCAGTTTATAATAAAGAGTATCGAATTGGACTTTCAAAAAATATCTGAAAACAATAGTAAATACAATGGATATTTTTGAGACAATGAAATTCATTTGAGCAACAGAACTACTAGTTTTGAAGCCTATAACATTTCAGATTATGACTTAAAATTTCAGGGTTATAAGAGCTAGCACCTTAGGGTAAAAGATCCACATGAGTCTCTGGACAAAATCCAATTAAACCAAGTTCTAAATATTGTTATCATGTAATCCCCTCCTCTTGACTTGGCACCTAAATAATTCCCTTCCACAACAAAACAAGCAATCTCCTTCCCACCTGCTAAAATTTTTGACTTGCCAACACATTTAATTTTCAGACATTCACATGATATAAGCAGAAAAAGAAGTCATTTAGAAGAATAGTAGGTAGTCCACAGAATAGCTAAGAAGACTGAAGATCTAAGCTCCTGTCTATGCAGCCAGGAACACTACCAAACATATTTGGTGAGGACAGGGCTGCTGCACTCTCAATGCCCCTAGTGCTAAACACTATGCTTCAACTACCACCTCTACCAACTGCTATCCTACGAGGCTCCTGTCGCAAAATAAATAACAGAGGCATTCAACTAGAGGAGCCTAAGTCATGCACTTACAATTTAGCTGCAAGGGAGGCTGGAAAAGGAAAGATCCACAGGTTTAACATCTATAGTGGAAGAAGGGCTCTCCCTCCTCCTGAGACTTGTGAGAGATGGATTTCAGATACTGGGTTTTAAAAAGGAATGGCAAATATTCACTCCAAAAGGATTCAGGCCAGGACTGGGACAAGACATCCAGATACAGAGTCACAATAGCCTCTTATCAAATTGTATCATTTTATTATTTCCTCCACTAAATGTGAGCTCTTTGAGGGCATCTACTATGTCCTAACCACATGTGGGTTATTAGTGCTTGGTACAGTCTGATATTCTCAACAAATATTTGTTAAGTAAAGAGAAAAATGAACGAATTAGTTAATGAATAACATAACTGAGCACTTTTACTTCACAGTGGCAGTATGTCTGGTATGGCCTGATGATATCTAACTACTTATTTGTTAGAAGGATAGCAGGTAATTACCTATTAAAAGAAAGAATAATAGGCCTAGTGTGACCTGATGTTAAACTAATTTCTCTATGAAGTTTCCTCGCCCTGAGCAAAGAGTGAGCCTCAAAAAGACGTTTTGAAATATTTAACGGTAATAACTATCTCTTCTGTGATGGGACAAACTCTGGGATGTGAGCCTAGAAATTCAGACATAGAAGAAGAAGAATTAATAAGATAAGGGCCTTTCAAACAGGTAGCATCTGGAAAACATACAGATCTTCTTTCATTTTTGGTCAAGACTGCTTCATGCTATTCCATCTGAAATGAGCCATCCCAATTTGTATCAGAGTTGGCTGTTTGATAAAAATTAATGATTGATCAAAAAAAGATTAATTACACATTCAAACCAAGAATTCTGATTAGTATATGACTAATTGGTTCCCCTTCTCCTCCAAAGAAAAGCCAGGACACATGAGTTGAAATTTTGGGGACCAGGGAAAGCAAACTACATGACTTGGCAAATTCATCTCAGAAAGTTTTCTGTATGTTATGATCAGATAGTTTCAAGTATTTCACCATTCAAGATTAGAGAGACCAAAAGTAAGTATTCAAGGGTGGCTTCAGCGTCATCTTAAAGGACCTTGAAAAGAGGATCTGTTTGTTGCTCATAGGTTTCATAGAGAGGATACATTATTCATTAGACAAAGTAATTTGCAAATTATATCATTAAACCTTAGAATGTTAGAAATTAGTGTAGAAGTGTTTCTAGTTTGAGAAAGTGTGTGTTTACTTTGATTTCTAGCTGTGGCTAAAATGCACATAAAAATGTATGCTGTTTAAAGAATACAACTACCTGTATGGTCCATTCACCTTAAACTGTAAAAGTATTTAAGCACACAAAGACAGCTTTGGCAAAATATTTTTTAGTCTTTAATCTTCAAACACACCCTGCTGAACGACCCATTGAATTTCTCATAGCCCTTTGTAGGTAAGAAGCAGCGCAATCCTAAAATCTCAAAAACAAAGTAGAGGACAGTTTGTATTTTTAGTTCTATTCTATGCTTGCTTAATTTTGTAGGGTAAATCATTGTTATTTGCCTCAAACTGAATTTGTATGACTTCATAATTTTGTGAACACACACACACACACACACACACACACACACACATACACAGAACGTTGGAGAAATATGTTATGTGGGATTTATCTTTGCTTAAAGAGTGTACTTCTGGTTTTGTCCTAGGAGAAAAGTTTAGGTTTGCAGCCTTAAAACTCTGACTCAGGCATTGACATAAGGATTCTCTCAATGGTAGGAAAAGGGGAAAGGAAGCTGTGGGTAGGGGTAAAACAGGCATCTGGTCAGTTATTAGGATGGAATTTAAAGAACAGGGACCCAATGAAAGTGTGATTCAAATATTCTTTGTGTATGTCTTTTATTTTCTCATCCACTTTCCCTTTTGCTGCAACTGACTTTTAGCCTTGGAGGGTTTTTCAAGCATTACCAAAAGAAAAAGGAAGAGAGGAAGTGAATGTAGCAAGGAGTTGCAAGGAGCTTGCCGCAAAGAAGAATAGATAAATGGGCATTTGCAATGAGGCATATAGAAGTATGGGATGGGTCTCTTTCTTAAAAAGAGCAAAAAGGCCTGGCATGGTGGCTCACGCCTATAATCCCAACACTTTGGGAGGCCGAGGCAGGCAGATCACGAGGTCAGGAGATCGAGACCATCCTGGCTAACATGGTGAAACCCCGTCTCTACTTAAAAAAAAAAAAAAAAAATTAGCCGGGCGTGGTGGCAGGCGCCTGTAATCCCAGCTACTCATGAGGCTAAGGCAGGAGAATGGCGTGAACCCGGGAGGAGCAGCTTGCAGTGAGCAGAGATTGCACCACTGCACTCCGGCCTGGGCCACAGAGCGAGACTCCGTCTCAAAAAAAAAAAAAAAGAAAAAAAGAGACTGTGGCAGTGATGATGTCCTTCAGGAGGCAAAGGAGATTAGATCCAGAATACAAGTGGAAGTGTTGGTTTTAGGCAAGAGCATAGACAATTTTTCCATGGGAACAAGAGGTGAGGCTGGGTGGGAGCTTGTGGAAGCTCTCTTCAGATTATTGCTATTTTGGCAATGAGAGAAGCAGCAAGATTATCTGAAAAGTGGGAATTGTTAAGCGGGTGTTGAAGGTTTTACAAGAGATGACTAAATACAAAATCAGCAGAGAGGAAGACAAGACAGATGCAAAGGAAAGTCGTGGATAGGGAAATGCGGCATTTCCAGGCAACATTTGAGGTTGGTCCAGTTAGCATGACTGGGTATGTTTCTCCAGCTAGTTCCAACAGCACAAGTACAACCCTTGAATAGTACAAGTATAGGTTTAAACAGGTCCTGAGGTTTTACTAGCAAGGACCATGGGATCAGAGGAGGGAAGGAGACTGTGACAGCCGAAGGTGTAAGCAGCGGAGTGTTAATGATGTATCACAGGATCCAGACCCACTAAGGAGGAAGGTGCATAACATAACGGGTTAAGGGACATTAAGGGGTTAGTAGGGTCAATGAACTGTGGGACTCAGAGGGTTGAAGGATTTGATAAACACAGGGTCCTGAAGAATGTGGACTGCAAAATTTTTAAGGTTGTGGTAAAACAATGAAATCCTTGAAACTACAATTATAGAAGCTATACATTTATTGCTAATGACAAAGTTTAGGATAGGACTATGGTGGGTGAGGGGAATGGTGAGGTCATTCACAGAAAGAAGATGAAGGCTCAGAGATGTCAGAGTATCAGAAGGATCATCTATGTATATACTGAAGTCACTATGAATTATTAAAGGAGTAGTGATAGAGACAACAGCAGATATCCAGAAGCTAAAATCCTCAAGAAAGAAGGGTATAGAAAAGGAAGTCTGTAACTGGGCAAACCAAGGAGGGTCGGATTTAGGAAATGAACTCAGGTTATGGCATGTGTTTGAAAATGGTGGGTATGAAGCATTAGGGAGGATGGAGAGGGAAAGGCTTAAGAAAAGTCAGGGAGGCCCAGGAGTACAAAGAATGTGAAAGAGAAAACAGCCATCTTCTGAGGGACCAGAGAAACAGTGTCTGGGGCAATAGCCAGATTTCACTGAAGGTGAGAAGCTAAATGGAACATTCAGAAACACAGCTGAAGTCATGTGGGATTTTGTGGGTGATGACTGTGAATTCCAGAGAACGCAGTGGAAGGGCTTTGAATGTCAGGAATGTATAGACATATGGTCAGATTAGAGGGTATGTTAGTCCATTCTCACGCTGCTAATAAAGACATACTAGAGACTGCATAATTTCTAATGGAAAGAAGTTTAATTGACTCGCAGTTCTGCATGGCTGGGGAGGCCTCAGGAAACTTACAATCCTGGCAGAAGGGGAAGCAAACACATCCTTCTTCACATGGCAGCAGGACAGAGAAGTGCAGAGCAAAGTGGGGGAAAAAGGCTCTTGTAAAACCATCAGATCTCATGAGAACTAACTCACTATCATGAGAATAGGATGGGGGAAACTGCTCCCATGATTCAGTTACCTCCTACTGGGTCCCTCCTATGACACGTGGGGATTATGGGAACTACAATTCAAGATGAGATTTGGGTAGGGACACAGTCAAAGCATACCAGAGGGTGTGCAGAACCATACTGGGGATAAAGGTCCAAATAACAAGGAAAGATGTGGGAACCTTGAGTCCCTGTTGTGCCTGGCGTAAGTGGCTGAGGTGCATGATGGCAGTGGCTATGCACGTGTTCTCTAGCGAGAACTTCAGAGCTAAAGGAGCAGAAGTGGCCTCTCTGATAGCACGAAGGGCTCTGTGACTCACCTGACTCCTTATTCCTGGAGGCCAGGAGGAGCAGAAAGCTCTCTAGGTAACCCAGGCTGCTACCCACTCCCCGTGACTCAAGAAGCCTTAGAGTGTGTGGTCTCTTTGAAGTAGACCAGGTATAGCGTGTGTGCTATGGTAAACCCCAAGAAAATAATTACAATGGGGCCACTGGATTTGAAAGGAAAACACTAAGACTTCTTCAATGCATTGCTACCATCCTTTGGAGAAACAGTTCTTGCTCATGACCAGGCTCTGTTAGAAACGGAATTACTGCTCACGAGATACCTGGTATCTGTGCAAATTGAACTGTGCTTCATGCAGTGGGAGCTTCTCCATCTGCCCTCCATCGGGCATGCTTAGTGTTAGGAGTAAGTGGTATTTATCGGATCAGATCCTCGGGGACTCTGAAATGCAAAGATATATTACCTATAACTTGCTACTTCTGATAGTTAATTTTATGTGTCAACTTGAATGGCCATGGAGTGCCCAGATTAAACATCATTCTGGGTGTGTTCGAGCAGCTGTTTCCAGATAAGCTTAGCATTTGAATTGGTGGAATCAATGAAGTAGATCACCCTTGCCAATGTGGGTGGGCACCAAGTGAGAGCCTGAACAGAACAAAGGGCAGAGAAGAAATTTGCCCCTTTTATTCCTGCTTCACTTCTTGAGCTGGGACATCTCATCTCATCTCATCTCATCTCATCTCATCTCATCTCATCTCATCTCATCTCATCTCATCTCTGGACAGGGCTTTATACCATCAGCTGCCCTAGTTCACAGGCCTTTGGACTTGGACTGAATTATACCACTAGTTTTCTTGGGTTTCCAGCTTGCAGACAGCAGCTCATAGGACTTCTCAGCCTCCATAATCACCAATTCTTCATAGCAAATCTCCATATAAAAATATATTCGGATATATGTTCATATATTCAAATAAATACATGTATCGGTACATATTTTCAAACCAATGTTTTGGGCTCTCTGTGGCCATCGACAGTAAGAATACTGATAGAGTATGAAAAGATTTTATTTCTGTTCAGTGAAGTCAGTAAAATCTGGCTCTATCTACCCTGTAGTTCATGGAAATTCCTACCATCCCCTAGAAAAGGGTTAAATGTTAGCCTTAATTCCATATTCTGTTAGTGTGGTTTTTTCTCATTTTATATGTCTTCCCAGATGATTTAACAGAAACTTGAAAGAAGCTATAGTTAATTCTCATTATTCATACTAGTTATGTTCTATAAAGTCTCCAAGAATACTGAATTACTGAATACTGAGCCATTTTCCTAAGGGAAATACAGGATAGGTTCCAGTGAGCCTCCGGTCTTAACATTGTCATCTTGACCTTTTTATAAACTGATTGGTACATAACATTGGTTTGTGTGTATCTCTGTTTAAAGACATTTTATTTAGTCTATGTTGTTGATTAGTTATCATTGAACTCACAGCCACCAGCACTATAACTAAAGCCTGAAGAAAGCTCATCTAACACATTTTTTCTGTAAAGCACTTCGCAGCCTTCTTGCACTTAGGAACGCTAGACGGCACTTCAGTGCTCTGCTTGGTGGCCGTTCTAAGCAGCAAAATCACCAACAAAAAGCACAAAAATGCAAAAACCATGGCACAAATAGACTGCAAAAGGACACTTGTTCACAGAGCTAAAACAGGAAGATGGAGCGTCGCCTTGTTAATCTCAGCTGGTAATGTGTGCATCTGACGACTCACATTTTCTGCTACCCTGCAATGTGCGTGAAAGACTGTGAAAGCACCACAACTGTTGATTTGGGGGTTACAAGTAAATTTTAGTGAGTAGGCAATTTCGCAAATATGGAATCTGAAAAGAATGAGGCTCAACAGTATATTGGAGAGAATCCCTGATGATGTTTTGGTGCTGATGGAGCTGTCTTCTCTAGGCAAGCTAGACTTGTAGACTTATAAACAAGGTACTTCTATAGTCACCCTCCTAGGTTATTCACAGGGAATATATGATGTAGACACTTGTGGTATCACACTGATTTAAAAAAAACGATGAAATTATTCTATTTCCTGGTATACTGGGCAAAAAGAAAAGTGAAGGAAAGCGAGACCACAAATTGCTCATGCTTCCTGATCTCCTGCCACACGGCCAAACTAAAATATTCTGAAGATCTTCTTTGAGTTGGGCATGCTTGGAGATGGATACAATGTTTTTGTCCTTTTGAATAATGACTTTAGTTACTTGTTCTAAAGAGAAAGTGATAGAATGAAATCTGGTCTCAACTTCCAAATACATCATCTTAGGATCGAGCTTCCGGTCTCTCAGAATTTTCCCCACCCACATAGTTCCACCTGTTTTCTGTTGCAAAGAGGAATAGAGAAATGGTATTTGCAATGAGACATATAGAAGCATGGGAAAGGTCTCTTTTTTAAATGGAGAAAAAAGAGCTTGTGGTGGTGGTGATGTCCTTGGGTAGGCAAGAGAAGATAGGATCTAGAAAACAAGTGGAGGTGTTGGCTTTCGGTAAGAGCACAGACACTTCTCCCATGGAAACAGGAAATGAGGCCCAACAGTAGTTTGCAGAGAATGCCTGCTAATGTTTTGGAGCTGTTTGAGATGTCTTTAAGGCAAGCTGGGCTTAGAGACAAGATACCTTTACAGTCATTCCCCAGGTTACCCACAGAGGATAAATGATGTGGGGACTCCTGGTATTACACTGATTTTAAAAAAATGAAATAACCACATTTCCTGGTATATTGGGCAAAAAGTAAAGGAAAGTGAGTGCATGAATTGCCTGAGCTTCCACCAACTCCAGCTGGGGTAGTAATAATATTATAGCTGATGTCCAATGAAAGTATTCCATGTACCAAGTATTATGCTATTAACTAGAACCATGTTATTAACTATGTTCTAGTTACTGATCATTGTGATAACCCTATAAAATAGTATTATTAACCTTATTGTATGCAGGTAAGGAGGCTGAGGTTTATAATTACATTTAGATCATTTACTTAAAATCACAGAGCTTTTTAGTGGTATAGCCAAGATAACGACTTAGATGGGTGTATCCCAGTGGACACTAAGCTTGTTACTTCAGAAGGAGGGTGTAATCAGCCGGGAGAAGCAGGATTACGTACCAGTAACATGCAACCCCCAAATCTCAGTGACTTGACATCATAAAGATTTTTCACGTATGTTACATATCCATTCTGGATCAGCTATGGGCCTGCACTGTGCTGTCTTCATTCTGAAACCCAGGCTGAAGGAACAGTCACCCTCTGAAATGTTGCCCGTCGTCAGGTAGGGGGAAAGAAGAGATTGCTGGTTTGACTGATTTTTTGTTGTTGTTGCTGTTGTTAGAAGACACATTCCATTTAGCTAGGAACTATAAGATTCCTATGGTTAAATCCTGATGACCATAATATGTTTTACAATAGTGAATCTGCTTCTATAACCTTATTTAAAAGGTTGTGGCTGGGCATGGTGGCTCATACCTGTAATCCCAGCACTTTGGGAGGCCGAGGTGGGCAGATCAGGTCAGGTTGAGACCATTCTGGCCAACATGGTGAAACCCTGTCTCTACTAAAAATGCAAAAAATTAGCTGGGTGTGGTAGCATGTGCCTGTAATCACAGCTGCTTGAGAGGCTGAGGCAAGAGAATCGCTTGAACCAGGGAGTTGGAGGTTGCAGTGAGCTGAGGTCATGCCACTGCACTCCAGCCTGGCGAAAGAACAAGACTGTCTTACAAAAAAAAAAAAAAAAAGTTGCATAGTATTCCATACTATCACTATTCTGTTCGTTATTCATTAAATAATCCCCTATCAGTCTGCCCCTATCATGTGAACGCTGGTGCTAATCTTTCACTCTTTTAACACAGAGCTGTTATATATATCTTCTACTGGGGGCAGCTCCTATTTTTTTTTCTTTTCAGTCTCACTCTGTCACCCAGGCTAGAGTACAGTGGTGTGATCTCGGCTCACTGCAAATTTTGCCTCCCAGGTTCAAGCAATTCTCCTGCCTCAGCCTCCGGAGTAGCTGGAATTACAGGTGTCTGCCACCATACCCAGCGAATTTTTGTATTTTTAGTAGAGATGGGTTTTCACCACATTGGCCAGGCTGGTCTAGAAGTCCTGACCTCCAATGATCCACCTGCCTTGGCCTCCCAAAGTACTGGGATTACAGGCATGAGCCACTGTGCCCGGCCTGTTATTTTCTTACTGGTTTCAATATGTGGACATTTACAGTTACTAAGAGGCTTTTTCTATCATAAATGTTGCGCATTGTTTTCATAGATTTTCTCTTTGCCTTTTAAGTGTAGTTACAGCAATTTTGAACAGGGAAATTTTCAAGAGCTTTGTTGGAACAACCACATATGAGTAGATCAATACCCCATTTCCAGCCTTGTGCAGCATTTCCCTCATCAGAACAAATGAAATCTGATTATGAACTTCGGGGTCCTAACATTCCGTAGCCGTCCTTATCTTCTAGCATTTTTTTAAAGCGACTCCTTGCATACTCTGATATGTATCTCTATAAACAGCAAAGAATAATAAATGAAACACATGAGAAAAGAAAAATACGATTTCATATTATTAAAGGAAAAAGAGAACACTAGATTAGAAAGACAGATAGGGAAAATAGATATCCCTAAACAATGGCAGATGCACTAAGATACAAATCATATTATATTTCTCTAGGTCGTTTCTCTAATGCTTTTTTTCCCATCATTCCTTAGCCTCTAGCATTCAGGCGTACTTGTTTTTCAGCTCCAAGGCACAAATTTCAAATGCTTCTATTTGCTCGAGTTTGATGACATCCAGGTACAAGTCTAGCATTTTGCTCTTTGGTGGAAAAGCAAGTTCATTATCCTCTGCTTATGCAAAAAGTTTTATACTAAGACTTCTTTCACTATCAATATATCCATCAAACACTGAGACATTGTGGGATTTAAGGAGACAAGGAACCTTAGGTGTTTTTACTTCACGCACTTGTATACCACTTGAATTTTTTGTGTGTTTGCAATTTTTATAAGAAAAAATTAGTATGTGGTTAAGATTTGTAAATGAACTTAGGAAATATTGTAAAAAATCAGAAGTTTAATGTTTTTAGCCATTTTATACAATGCTAAGGAATGTCTATAGATAAATACACATAGCTTTAAAGTATGATGGTATTTTAGAGCAAAGTGGGGAAGATGTTTCTATGCTACTCTTTAATAATATAGTTAAAGGGTTTCAAAGTTAAATGAAGTCTTGATTTCACCATAATTCACATGATTTCTTTGAAACGCATCATTTGTCATTACTGTGTTCACTTTTTCCCTCTAGAAAACTACACATTGAATTAATCCAGAGTCTCTATTCAAGAATTACATTATAGAATATAAGTTAAAGGTAAATTTGACTTAAAAGAGGGAGAATAATTCTTTTTCAGTTAACTTTGAGGAATAAAATAAAAATCATATATTTGTAAATCACTGACATCAGAATGTATTATGTATATACCATCACCACAGGAATTTATTATAAATTATGTCCTCATTGTAACAAAATATCTTGGCCAAGCATGATGGCTCATGCTATAATCCTAGCTTTTGGGGAGGTTGAGGCAGGAGGATTGTTTGAGGCCAGGAGATTGAGACCAGCCTGGGCAATGTAACATAGCAAGACCTTGACTCTTCAAAAAATAGAAAATAAGCCAAACGTGGTGGTGTATAACTATAGTCCTAGCTACTCAGGGAGCTGAAGCAGGAGGATTGCTTGGACTCAGGAGTTCAAGGCTGCAGTGAGCTATGATAGCACCACTGCACTCCAACACAAATGACAAAGTAAGATTCTGTCTCTAAAAAAAAAAAAAAAAAAAGTCTCTTAATGTAAGAGAATAAATACCCCATAGGAGTCTTGAATGTTACTGAACAGAAAACTTTCTGAATCGTTCTATGAATAAGAAAGATCTACAAAAAAAATAGCATTGGGAGTGTTTCCTTTAAAATAAGTCATCTCCTGAGAACTGTTTCATTACTCGATTCAACTTCTCCTGACCTTATGCTGATTATATGATAAAGTTTTATGAGGATGTATAAAATTGTAGCTGCTATCTTGGTGGCGGAAAAAAAAAAAAAACCAATAGCAAGTTGACTGCCTAAACTGCTCTATTTTAAATAGTAACACAAAATTATGGCAAAGGTTTCCAAAGGATACAAATCACAAATATTTTAAGACCCTGATTGATGGATATTTTGCAATATTTTGAGATATTTCAAAATGAGTAGTATATTTTTCTTAGGTGAAAGCTATAACTTAAAGCTTAAATGGCTGTAGGCTTCAGTTCTGAACTAAGTTAGAGTACTATTAGGTTAAGGTGTCTTGAAAAATCATTTCTTTTTGGTGCGCCACCCCTAAAGAAAATGTAATGTACACTTAGTTTTAATAGAAACCCATTTACTATGTAGATTAACTTGACACATTCTACTGAGGCCACTAGGGTCAGAACTCACCATGTATCATAGCAATACATAGCAATTTTTTATGATAAACATAGATAAGTTCTATAATATGAAAAATGATTTTTAAAGATTAATACTTGCTAACTATAGCATTCATATACTAAAATTAAGCTTCCCATAAATTTGTTACTGGTTGACTTTTTTGTTTTGATTTATTTCCTTAACAATTTACTGGGCTCCTATATAGTGCAGAAACTTTGCCAGATACTAAGGACACCAAAGTGAACAAGACATCGTTTCTGCCCTGAAAGAACATATACTCTAATAGGGAAATCAGCCAGCCAGGTAAACAAATAAGAATAATTTATAAATGTGATATGTCTTGTAGAAGAAAAAATATTAAGCATAAAGGAGGGTCATGTTCATCTGCTTAGGGGAAAAAGTAAGTTGTCAAAAAAGAAGGAATACATGTGCTAAGGTCTGAAAGGGTGTCTTCAGGCCTAGAACCAGCCAAGTCTATTTCACGTGGAGAACATGCGATGCATCTAGACCAGGAGGCTGAACAGACTTCTCATCACGGAATGACAAGAAACTCCGTGAAGCTGCAGTGCAGCAAATGTGGAGTAAAGTGAATTACTCGGAAACAAAGCTGGAGGCAGAGAACAAAGGGCCATGAATATCAATACAAAGTTTGGGCTTTATTCTGTAAAGTCATCAGAAATTGAAAAATTTTAAAGTGTCATTTAAAATGGTGTCACAATATAGGAACTCCCTAGAGGTAAATCTGACAAAAGACACGAAAGATCTGCACCCTGAAAGCTACAAAGTTATTGCTGAGACAAATTAAAGAAGACATAAGTAAATGCAGAGGTAAGCCACGTTCATAGGTTGGAAGATAGCTGAGATGTCAGTGCTTCCCAAATAGATCTGCAGTATCAATACCAAATCAAAACCCTCATAGGTTGTTTTTTTGTAGAAACTGACTTTTTTTATTCTTTATTTTATTTTATTTTATTTTATTTTATTTTTTGAGATGTAGTCTTGCTCTTGTTGCCCAGGCTGGAGTGCAATGGCACCATCTCAGCTCACTGCAAACTCCGCCTCCCGGGTTCAAGCGATTCTCCCGCCTCAACCTCCTGAGTAGCTAAGATTATAGGCGTGCACCACCATCCCTGGCTGATTTTTGCATTTTTTAGTAGAGATGGGGTTTTGCCATGTTGGGCAAGCTGGTCTCGAACTCGTGACCTCTGGTGATCCACCCACCTCGGCCTCCCAAAGTGCTGGGACTATAGGCGTGCCCCATTGCACCCAGCTGAAACTGACTCTAAAATTCACATGGAAATGCAAGGGGCCTTGAATAGCCGAAACAACTGTGAGAGAGAAAGAAAAGTTAGAGGGCTAACACTACATGGTTTCAAGAATTATTATAAAGATACGATAAGCTAAATCATGTGGTATTGGCATAAAGACAGCCAAATAGATCAATGGAGCAGCATAGAAGATCCATAAATAAACTCAGGCTTATATGACAACTGATTTTAACAGCAGAGCAAAGGCAATGTGGTAGAGAAAGGATAGCCTTTTTAACAGATGGTGCTGTAACACTGGATAGTAATATGCAAAAATGAAATTAACTTGGATCCTTTTCTTGCACCATATATAAAAATTAACTCAAAATGGGTCACTGATCTAAATATAAGACCTACAACTCTTGAACATGTTGAAAAAAATCAGGAGAAAACTTTTACAGGCTTGGATTAGGCAAAGATTTCTTAAATGCAACACCTAAAGCAGAATCCATAAAAGAGCAAAGTGATAAATTGAACTTTATAAGAACTAAAAACTTCTGCTCTTCAGAAGACACTTATGAAGCAAATGAAACACCAAGTCACAGACTGGGAGAAAAATCTTTGCAAAGCATATATCCGACAAAGAATATCTAAAATGTATGTAAGAATGCTTAAAACTTAATAATATATATATATATATATATATATATGCAAGCAATTTGGACAGACACTACATCAAAGGAAATAAATGGATGGCAAATTAGCAGATGAAAACATACTCAGTATCACTAACGATATGTACATTAAATCCACAATGACACCCCCACTAGAATGGCTAAAATTTAAAAGATTGACAATACCAAGTGTTGACAAGTGTGGAGGAACTAGAACTCTCACATACTATTAATCAAACTGTGTAATGGTACCACCACCTTGGAAAACAGGTTGGCAATTTCTTACAACGTTTAATGATCTAGACATTCTACTCCTACATATTTTTACCCAAGAGGAAAGAAAGCACATGTCCTCAGAAATGACTTGTACCTGATATTCATAGCAGCTGTATTTGTAATAGCCAAAAATTGGCAATAGCCCAACATCTATCCATAAGTGAAGAATAGCAAATTGTGGTACATCCATATGATGGAATACTACTCAGTGATAAAAAGAATGAACTTTTGTTACTTGCAACAAAATGGATGAACCTCAAAATAATTGTGCCATGTGAAAAAAAAACAGACAAATAAATGGATACCATATGATTTCATTGATATAAAACTCTAGAAAATGCAAACTCACCTACAGCAATAGAAAGCACACTAGTAGTCTCCTGTGAAGTGAGGCATGGCAGGGAAAAAAGAGGTCTCACTTGACGGATGGGGGGTGTGTTCACTATCTTGATCATGGTAGTGGTTTCATGAGTGTATCATATGTCAAAACTTACCAGATTGTGTATTTTAAATAAGTACAGTTTATTGTAAGTCAGTTATACCTAAACAAAACTCTTTTTCATTGAAGTTCCAGTTTCCAGTTCCATTAGAAATTGAATGGGACTTTCAACTTTGTCTATTCTAAACACACATGTAAAGAACCAATGTCCAACTAATGAGGTTGGCTTACATAGAAAAAGTGTATTTGGCAAATAAAAATGTGAACTTTTGGTCTAGCATAGTATAGGTGGGAAAGAGGCTGAATCTGACACGTGCAAGTATTCCTATATAAGAGAACTTACTTCTTCTGTAGAGAATATATATTACCATAAACTTTCACCATGAAACATGCCTGAAGGTTTGCACAAATCCGTGCTCACTAAGGAAACTTCTGCCTGGCTTCCCAGGAATCTTGACAGGGGAAAAAATATGACCTTAATAGGAAATGTATGCATCCCAGTCACTAGAATTTTAAATTCCCACATTAAAATTAATAAATTGACTTCTTGATTTATGTATCAGTCTCACATAATATAAGTTCATTATCCATCAAATCTTCTTTGATTTTACTAATGAAATCCAGATTCCAGACCTGCAAGTTTAAAGAAACAAACCTTACTTTCTAGTGAAATTACTAAGCTGTGCCACCACCTGTGCTTCTGAGTACGGCCTTCTCCCATAACCCCCACTACAACAATAATTTCTCTTCAGGCAAAGCTTCAGCAAGAAGATTCTGATTTAAAAGCTTTTGCTATATTTCTTCAAGAAACTAATCATTTTCTTAAGAAAATCCTAAGAGTCTTTCTCCATTTGCATAAGGGAAAAACATTCTGTAGTAAAGCACAGGCTGTGATATTTTTACAAATGACCCAATTACTTCTCTTTTAGAATCTTTAAGCATTCACCATTAAAGAATTTCTGGTCACACATACAGACATTTTTTATAATTATGGAGAACACTCCAAAAACAGCTTTTAGAAGCAAAAATAAGACTTTTAGTTTGAAGCAGAAATAAAATTATTTAGGATTTCCATGTACTTTTATGGATTTTCAGGCAATGTGGTGGAGTTAAAATTCTGAGGCAGTATTGAAGGTGCTCTTTCCAGAATAAAACTGGACCTGCAACCTGTATGTGTAAACAGACATCAGCCGAGGTTGAGGTTCTGGTCATCTTCTGGCTTCATGAATATTAGTAAATGCACTTTCATGATTTCTCATTCAGGGCACAGTTCTAGGCACTATGCAAAGTTATATTAAATCATCATGGTCCTTCCTCATCACTGAAGAGATAGTTTACAACCACAATCACATTTAACAAAAACAAGCCTGCAGAGAGGCCAAGAGGGCAAATGCTTGTCTTATTTATCTCTGTACTTACGAGAGCTGCATTTTTTTTTTCTTTCCAACTTTTATACTTTTATTTCAGGTTCAATGGGGTGTGATATTCTTTGGCTGTGTCCCCACTCAAATCTCATCTTGAATTGTAGCTCCCACCATTCCCATATGTCATGGAAGGGACCCAGTGGGAGGTAATTGAATCATAAGGGCGGATCTTTCCCATGCTGAATAAGTCTCATGAGATCTGATGGTTTTATCGAGGGAGTTTCCCTGCAAAAGCTCTCTCTCTTGCCTGCCACCATGTAAGACGTGCCTTTCACCTTATGCCATGACTGTGAGGCCTCCCCAGCCAAGTGGAACTGTGAGTCCATTAAACCTCTTTTCCTTTATAAATTACCCAGTCTCGGGTATGTCTTTACGAGCAGCATAGGAACAGACTAATACAGGGTACATGCACAGGTTTGTTACGTGAGTATAAATTGCGTGTCATGGAAGTTTGGTGTACAGATAATTTTGTCACCCAGGTAATGAGTATAGTACCTGATAGGTATTATAGTTTTTCAGTCCTAACCCACATCCCACCCTCCACCCCCAGTGTCTACTGTTTGCTTCTTTGTGTCCATGTGTACTCAATGTTTAGCTCTCACTTATAAATGAGAACATGCAGTATTTGGTTTTGGTTTTCTGTTCCTGTGTTCATTCCCTTAGAACAATGGCTTCCAGAGAGCTGTATTTTCATATAAAGTCAGTCCAGTAGGAAGTGATTTTCTCTTTTCCCATTGATCATACAAGACTTCATGGTGATGTTAGCAAGAAAGAAAAGGGGAGTAACTTGATGAGTAAACTCCTTGCTGTTTTTATATTTGGGTCTGCAAGTCAGTCCACAAAGGTAGGATTGCACAGAGCCACACATGATAAGAAGCAAAGAGTGGGTGTCATTCTCTGAATTCAAGTATATAGAATCACAGCGTGAGAAAACACGCCTGCATAGACAACTACATAAGCTGTAAGCCCTGCACTTAAGCTGAAATAAAAGCTAATCAGAAAGAAAATCAAGTAGGTTTAACTGCCTCTTCCAACAAACCCTCCTCCCTACAAAAAGTTCACTCATCAGGAGACATGCTTAGAGAATAATCTCATGTGTAATAATCTAAATGAGTCCTGTGGACACAGTGCTGAGTTGTAGATCTAGAGACTGATAGCCCATGGCAGCCCTGCACAGGGTTGCAAAAGGATGGAAACCCAATGTCAGTGTCCCTTTGAGTTTTCGTTAGTTTTGCTCATTTGTCAAACTCTTGTTTGACAACTATAGACAGTACAGTATGTTTTGCTCAGATCTTTTGTTTTGTTTTGTTTTTGTTTTTTTCAGACAGTGTCCCTCTGTCGCCAGGCTGGAGTGCAGTGCCACAATCTCGGTTCACTGCAACCTCCACCTCCTGGGTTCAAGTGATTATCCTAGCTCAGCCTCCTGAGTATCTGGGACTACAGGTGTGCACCACCATGCCCAGCTAAATTTTTTGTAGTAGAGATGGGATTTCACCATGTTAGCCAGGATGGTCTCAATCTCTTGACCTCGTGATCTGCCCGTCTTAGCTCCTCAAAGTGCTGGGATTACAGGCGTGAGACACCGCGCCTGGCCGGATCATTTTTAATGGTGAATAAAGCACTACTTGAATCCTGGCTCAGTCCTTCACTACCTGGGCACCAACTTCCCATGCATCACTTTTCTCATCTTTTAAATGGGTATAATAAGACATAACCTCCTGGGTGACAGGCAGTACTGGAGATATTATAAAGCACCCAGCAAAGTCCCTGACAGACAGTAGGTTCACCATACATGAAAATGGTCACGAATAACCTTTTAGTGAGACTTCATCGCCAGCCTGTTTTTGCTATCTAAACAATGCATCCTGACTAAATAAACATGTAAAAACACTCTAACTTTCCTTTTTTGATGGTTTATATACCTATAGAATGAAGCTAGCCAGGCGGAGTACATATTTAAATCAGAAATTAAAAATACATTTGTAAACTGTTTATTTGGAACCTTTTGAGAGAAGACATTCTGAATTGCACCCTTGATACTTTAGTGGAAATGCTACTTTGAGAGTCCGTTACTCCTCATTCATATAATATAAAGCATTCTTCTGTAAGACGTAGTGTATTATGGAAGCAACAAAGGCTCCCTTTATTGCTGAGAGACTGTTAAAATAACATACAAAATCCGCATCAGAGAAATAGAGCATGGCACTATGCATCCGTGGCTTTAGAGAAGGATTCCCTGAAGAAAACCTGTGAAAAAGTTCACAAATCAAAGAGAAAAAAAACCCTCAAAAATAGGAGCTTTAAATAAGTATTTGATTATTTGCTTCACTGTTTGTTATATAGGACTCAAGGATTCGAGAAACTTATTGAGAAATACTATTTTTTGGCAGTTGTATGTTGCCAGATGCAATATCTGTCTAAATATCCCTATCTGAGTAGTTAGTAAAAACTCATGGTTATAATAATGAAAAGAAACTCAGCAACAAAATCGCTTTATAGTCAGCATTCTCATATTTATGATTCATAAAAGTATTTGCACCCTTCAGAATACATCTAGTAAATTAGTTTTATAAAAACAATTTCAAATAGACTCAGAACTCTTTCTAAAAATTAATTTTAAAATATGAAGAAATAAAACTGATACATTAAAAGATCTGGGGACTTGAAAATCAGAAGACAAAGTCAGTGTTTGCCATTGTTTAAATGAAATTTAGAGACAGCTAAAGGGAATTTTCCACCTTATCTACCCTAAATGAGAGGACAAAAGGGTGGAGAGTCCAGACTACCAGCAGTGACCTATAAGATTAAAAAGAAGTCTCGTTGTCGCAATTTTATCATCACTTGTAAGTGATAAAGTACCAAAAGACAGGCTTGTGGCAGTAGCAATACATTTTCTTCGAAGCAGTAAAATCATCAACAAGGTGTCTGTGTACGTGTAGCCCAGCTTGAATATGAAAGCAATTTTCCAATGCCCTGTAGTTTAATTTCATTGTTTTCGTGAAGAACGAATATCCTAGATCACAATTTTCAGTGACTGATTGTAATAGACACAGCTTGAAAAATGAACGGGCGAGCTCCCCAAATGATTACTGGACAAGGCTTCAATACCATCAGCAGCAATATTTGCATTTCTTTAAACGGAGATTAAATGCTAACGGGACTGCTGTACATTTGTCGGCATGGCCTCCTTGCATGATTTTTCTATTAAAGTAGAGAAATGACAAGATTAGAATAGGACAAAAGGAAGAAACATTTAAGGACGTGTTGTACTGTAATATAAAAATTAATGTATACATTATATGAAAGCACTTAATTATTTTTAAATACCGATTATTTAAAAATAAAATAATTCCGCTAAATATATAAATGTCATTTAATTATATCACTTTCAAAAAGTTCATTTTAAGCTAGTTTTTCAAGTCGAAGACAAACACAAAGTTAGAAAAAATATTAACATATCACCTTTGAGTATTTAATCCAGCTATGACCAAAGGCAGTTTTAATTATTCAGATTCCTCAACAGCTTTTATGGATAATTTTATGGCCAATAATTACTTGAGCAGGAATGTTGCTTAGAAAAGGGTAATAACTTTTATGTGTGAAGAAATAAGCAGGTTGTCATGGTTCAAAAATTAATTGCTCTCTCTGTTCTTTTGTATGTGTTTGTGTGATTGGTTAAGTTTATGCTTTGGGAGGTTTTCTTTTTCTTTGGAGATTTTCTTGGAGGGATCTTTTGGCTGCTTAGTGCCACAAGGGGACATATATCAGATGATCCCAAATCAGGGCTTGATGATACTCATTTTACAACTTGCATAAGTGTGTGTACTTAAGAAATTGGCAAGGGTACTCGAGAGGCTGGTTTAGAGACACACGAAGGATAGCAAACGACAGGGAAGTGAAAAAGATTGTAGTACCCAGGGGAGAAGGAATAGCAGAGTATTGATGGCCTGACAACTTTAACTCCAATGCACCGGAAGACGCTAGGGAGAAAATAGTAGCATTATTCTCAGTTAATAATATGCAGAATTATTATAGAATTCTCAGCAAACGATATATTTTCTGTTGCATTTTTAGAACAATTACAAGAAAGACCTTTTTATTTCAGTCTTTACCTTTCAAAATGTTTCCAACATAAGATGGCTTTTGTTTTAGTACGTGGTATAGTGAGTAGTAGAGTTCTATATGGTGATTTAAGGTCTTGCAGAAGCTCATTGGGTACATCAAATATTACTGTCAAACTGTGTAGATGTACAGGGGGAAAAGTATAAACGACTGCATTTAATGTGAGTAGACTTAGAACATCCTTAAGGAGTTGACTATTTAATCAAAGCCTAGTATTATTGCTATCGATGATGTGCTTTCTGACTTTTTAAAAACAATATTGAGAAAATACTCTTGTTTATTGAGTATTTCCTTCAAAGTTTCACTTTTCTAGAAAAATATGAAACAAAGAAGCAAGAAATTTGATTTCGTGGAGCATTTGCTAACCACACATTTAATAATTCTTGCTTAGATAAGGAACAGGTCATAATGGTGAAGCCAAAAGCATAGCATGTTTTTTCAACACGTCATCTAAAGAAATCATGAGATCTCTAAGGATACAGATAGAGATTAGGCAGCCACCCGGTTAGAATGTGTTAGTTTTAAGTGGTCCCAGAAACAAAAGCATAGAGCTACGTCCGATTCTATGAGTTTGTCCTTTATACAACAGGATTTAGATGTCTTTACATTACTGGAAAAAAATCTAAATTCTCCATTATTTCTTTCATTTGCAAAACAGTTCTTCATACCCACTCTAACTCTGACATTTTAATTACCCATTTTTGTTGGGAGTGATTCTTCCACATTTAAATGTAGTGCAAAAATGCAAAAATTGAAAGGAAGCCACTAAGTACTCTTATCTACCCTCTTCCTTTTGATAGTAAAATGAAATAAGGCAGACAAAAATCAGATGATTTGTTCAAAGATCACACAAATAAGGCCAGGCATGGTGGCTCACATGTTTAATCCCAGCACTTTGGGAGGCTGAAGCAGTAGACTTACTTGAGCCCAGGAGTTTGAGACCAGCCTGGGCAACAAATGGAGACCCTGGCTCTACAAAAGATTTAAAAATTGGCCTAATATAGTGGTGAGCACCCGCAGTTCTGGCTACTTGGGGGGCTGAGGCAGGAAGATGGTGCAATCCCTGGAGGTCAGGGCTGCAGTGAGCTATGATTGCCCCACTGCACTCCAGCTGGGCAAGACCCCCATCTCCAAAAATGAAATAAAAACAAATATCACACAAATAAATCACTGTATAGCCAGAACTAGAATCCCAAGCTTTCTCTACTTAGTATATGAGTCCTTCATATTTTACAAGAAAAGTGGTTCTGAGGTCATCTATAACCAAACTATGCATAATAGTTTAGGCAAAAACGATAAAAGTGTCCCTGCATTATGTAACATACGCTACTTTACATTGTGGTTTTCTTATCCCTCCCACCATGCAAAACCCACTCCAAAAACGAGGTTGAAAAGCCCAGATCACAATATATCAGTGAAGGATTTGTCTTTCTGGAACCACAATATAGACATACTCTAGAAGGTGAGTACATCCCTGGAAGGAAACGAATGTTATTTCTGGCACAAAAAAATGACATGTAGAAACCCCTTTACACTGGAGGAAGAAAAGATTTGCTTCTCTCTGGTGTAAATATTCTCATGTAGAACTTACTAGTATGTATATATTTCAGTTTATTAAAAGGCAAATGTAATTTTAATTGATTTTTGGCTTGATTTAATATATTAGTCTCGGCTGGGTGCAGCGGCTCACACCTGTAATCCCAGCACTTTGGGAGGCCGAGGTGGGTGGATCATTTGAGGTCAGGAGTTCGAGACCAGACTGGCCAACATGGTGAAACCCCATCTCTACTAAAAATACAAAAAATCAGCCGGGCGTGGTGGTAGGTGCCTGTAATCCCAGCTACTCAGGAGGTTGAGGCAGGAGAATTGGTTGAAACTGAGATGTGGAGGTTGCAGTGAGCCGAGATCACACCACTGCACTCCAGCCTGGGTGACAGAGTGAAAATCTGTCTCGAAAAACAAACAAACAAAAAATTGTCTTAAGACTTCGAGAAATAGCATACCTGAGAAGATAATCTGTGTCAATTATAAAATAAATCATTTTAAAAATATGTAATTTATAAAATTTACCAGTTGGTAGAAAATACGATAAAACCCAACATCAGCTTTTGCATGTATGAACAAACTTTCTAGGATTTTACAAAACTATATACCAACTGGATGTAACAGATGTCACCACCTAACAACAAAAGAATGAGCATTTTCCTAAAGTGTCCTTGGAACTTTCTCTAGGATTAACTCTAAGTTCGTCCATGAAATAAGCCTCATTAAATGTATAAGGATCGAAAGCATATATATTCTGCAACAACAAAGGAATGAAATTAGAATTCAATAACAACAGGAAATTTGGGGAGTTCACAAATATGTGGGACTTAATCCTCTTTAATAACCAATGGATCAAATAAGAAATCACAGTGAAAATTAGAAAATACTTTCAGATGAATGAAATGAAGATGCAGCAAACAAAAACCTATGCATCCATAGCTAAAGCAGTAACTAGAGGGAAATTTATACCTGTCAATGCAAGTAATAAAAAAATAGGAAACATCTCAAATAATAATCTAGCCTTCCAACTTAAAAATTAAACCAAATCCAAAACAAACAGAAGAAATAAGATAATAAATAATTCAACCCTAAAAAAGAACAAGGTCTTGCATTTGCTGGAGCATCAATGAGACCAGATGATATTATGCTAAGTGAAATAAGCCAGATACAGAAATAAAAATATTGCATGATCTCACTTATATGTGGAATCTAAAAGAAAACAATTTAATACAGGTAGATAGAAAACAGGTGTTACCAGGAATGGGAGGGAAGGAGGTAGGTAAGAGGCAAAGGGGAGATGAAGGTAAAAGAATATAAAGTAGCAGATATGTAGGATGATCAAATCTAGAGGTCTAATGTGCAACATGAGGACCATAAGTAATAAAATTTTACTGCATATGGGGTTCATGCAGAATGAGTAGATTTTCGCTGCTTTTGCTGTAAAAACAAAACAGGTAACTATGTGAGATGATGGATATGTTAATTTGCTTCAAATTGTAGTGATTTTACTATGTATATTATAACAATACATTGCATACCTTAATTGTATACCAAAAATTATTTTAAAATAAGCTAATGAAGAAGAGAGCAGAAATAAATGAAATAATGAAAAGCAATACAGAAAATTTACAAAGCCAAAAGTTGGTTCTTTATAAAGATCAATAAAAATTATAAACCCTTAGTTAAACTTAAAGAAATATAAATGATTATTTAAAATGCCATAAACAACTTTGTCATTAAATTTTATAATGCAGATGAATGAAGAAATCCTAGAGACACAAACTGCTGAAACTGACTCTAGAAGAAATAGAAAATCTGAATAGATCTATAACAAGTAAAGATGTTGAATTATGAATTTGAAACTTCCCACTAAGAAAAGCTCATGGTCAAATGGTTTACTGCTGAATGCTACCAAACACGAAAGAATTCCTAACAACTCTTCACAAACTCCTCCAAAAAGTAGAATAGAGAATGTTTCCTAACTAATGCTATAAAGATGTTATTACTCTGACACTGAAATGAAAGACATCACAAAGATATCACAAACCAATATCCCTTGGGAAAACAGATGCAAAATTTTACAACAAAATACTAACAAAATGAATCCAACAACATATAACAAGTTTTATACACTGTGACCAAGTGGCATTTATCCCAGGAATGTAAGGCAGGTTTAATGTCCAAAATTCAATTAATGCACTATACCATGTTAATAGAATAAAGGAAAAAAACCATGATCATCTCAATAGATGCTGAAATGGCAAAATGTAATACCATCTCATAAAAATAACTCTCAACAAACTAGGAATAGGCATCAATTGAAAAGGAAAAAAAAAAAAAAAAAAAAAAAAAAAGAAAACACCCACAACTAGCATTTTACTTAATCCTGAAGGATGGAACATTTTCCTCCTCCTAAGATTAAGAAAAAGACAAGGATGTCTGCTGTTGTCACTTCCATCCAATATTGTAATTCAAGTTTTATCCAGGACAATTGAGGAGTGACTGCCAATGGTTACGAAGTTTTTTTTGAGGAGAAGGTGATGAAGATATTTTTAAATTAGACAGTGGTAAGAGTTGTAAAACTCTGTGAATGTACTTATTTAAAAAAAAAACACCAAATTGTACATTTTTAAATGATTACTTTGATGGCAAGTGAATTCTATTTCAACAAAGTTATTATTAAGAAAAAAAAAAAGGATTTAAGCTAGATACAGTAGCTGATGTTTGCAATCCCAGAACTTTGGGAGGCCAAGGTAGGAGGATCGCTTGAGCCCAGGAGTTGAGGGTTATAGTGAGCTGTAACTATGCCACTGCAATCCAGCCAGGATGACAAAGTGAGAATCTGTCTCTTAAAAAAAATGGTTATTAAAAAAATTAAAAATGATTTTTAAAAATTACACCCCAAACCTAGGACCTGAATGAACAAAACGAAAAATAAATTGGGCAATGGGCAATTTGAAATGTTTATGAAAAGCATATATCACCCCCAAAATAATATATTAATAGTAAAATCATAATAACACAAAACAACATAACACAACATGAATCATTAGAATACTATAATAAAATATGGCTTGAGTAGACTAGAGTATAATACAATATAATCTGATACAAAATGACTCTAGAGTGGCTATTGAAAATATAGCTGGAAAGAATACCACCAGTCCACTGGGAAGTAAAGCCCATGACCAGTGGCCTGTCAGTCAGAGGTGTGAGAACAGATGTCTAAGTTTGTCTTCTGCACTACTCTGCTTCTCTCCCTTGGTGTTATCATGTGATGAATATATGCAGAACTACCAGCCATTTCTCTGTAAGAGCCCAGGTCTTAAGAAGCTGAACATGGTGGACTGGAAGGATGGACCTCGGACTGCCTTCCAGCCCTGGTACAATCAGTCTCACGGATTTACCTGTAACAAAATGGACACGACACCTTTGAACTCAATCAACTATTATTCTTCTCTTTTCTTTTTTAATGAGATATAACAGTAAACCTGGAGTCTACCTAAAATACTCTTTTATATTTAATTTCTTTGTACATACTTAGCATGCCTAACATATATACATATACTTCAGGTACACATAATTTTACGTAAATGTGCAAGCATCAGCTAAGACAGTATTTTTTTTCTTTTCAGCTTTTCTCCTTTTCTTATGCTTTTCTCTTAATTGACATCAGATACCCCCCCAAATAATCCACATTAAAAATCTAATACTATTCATATTTTTCTATGTACTCCTGTAAACCTATATAGTTATGCATAGTTATATGTTGGAGCTTGTCTTGGTTTTTTAATATGAGGTCATGGTGTGTTATTTCTCTGTATTTTGATATTCACTCTAAAATACCTTGTGAAAATTGGTCATGTAATATGGCTTTACTCATTCTCTTAAAGCTAGATAATAGTCTTAGCTCTCTGTGGTGTGACTGGGCTGTCACACATTCACCATTACCCCACTTTTGGGCATTCGTTTTGTTTCCACCTTTTTGCTGCTGTGAAAAATGCTGCAATAAAAAACTTCAATTCTTAGAAATTTATGATCTGTGTTTGTTGTTGCTTCTAAGATATAAATTCTCAGGAGCAAGATGAATGCTAATGGATGTTGCCAGAAAGACTGCAATACTTTATATTTTTACCTCAATGTATACATATACTTTTCCCACATCCTCACCAATAGGAGGGTTGTGGTTCTTTATTATTTTTGCCACGTATTTGGTTAAGATTCTAGTCATTATAAATTTAGAAAGAAAGCTACTAGTCTGCTTAACCAAAATGGGAATGGATTTGCTCACAAAGTTCTGCAATATTACCAATATTTGGTTTATCCCCTTTCCCTCTCAGCTTCCATGATTGGCTCATTCCCAGATCGGCTCTCCCCTTCCTGTCACAAGATGGTGTCTAGCAACTCCTAGAGCCATATTCTTTCAGCATGACAACCAGAAAGAAAGAGGCGTAGCCTTTCTCTCACCATTCTCAGAAATCATTCTGAGATGTACTCCTACTGGATCAACTGCATGCATCTTTGAACATTACACTGTGTTGTTGGGAAAATATGACTCCTTGATTGGCTTAAGTCTGGATCATATGTTCCACTTTAGTATTAGAGGTGGAGCCTCCACGAGACTGAGGAGGAGAGGAACAGCTTCCCAAAAATATCATGGCTTCTTCCAGAAGAAGAGAGAATAGCAATGGCAAATATCCACTCCATCTTTTCATAATATGTGAAGTCTAGTTGCTTCTTACATTGCAATCACTAAGAAGGATGTGTTCATCCTAATTATAGTCCACTCTTTTAAACAGCTTTAAATGTCACAATGATTTATGATTTTAAATGTAGAATTTTGATTAAAATTATACTAATGTATATTATATCTTAAATGATAACCATATCATCTTGTATGTTATTATTCCTTCAGAGTTATTAGGAACCTCTGTTATGCCATATTCTAATATACTTATGGTCTATGAAAGGTCTATGGCTATTGGATTTTAATGACATTATCTTAATTTCTTATGTATTTCTTTCTTAGTTTCTCCTTTTTCTTGATACTACTCCACCCATCTCTAGCTTTTTCCACTCCAGCTTTCCCATCCCTGAAATCTGCCACTTATAGTAGACAAGTTATTCAGGAAATAAGAGACAGTTTGTCCTAAGTGAAAAACCCAAGGAGTTCCTCCATAAGGAAAATAGCCTAACTTCAGTACAAAAGCTCTGGGTCAGGCTAAGTCAGTCTTGATCACAATTGTGTATGAGCACAAAGGGGCTCACATATTTTATTGAAGGAATTAAAGTTATTTAGGATATTGTACTCAGAAGTCTTATTTACTCACTTTCTGATTCTTTGCTCTATTAAAGATAATTGAGGTTGTCCGGTAATTGAACTGAAGATAAGTTAGGCTTTAAAGTATTTAGGTTCTATGGTCTATATGTGTCCCCCAAATTTCATGTGTTGGAAACTTAATTCCTAATGCAAGAGTGATGGTAGACGGAATCTTTTGAAAGGTTAGGTTAGGAGGGCTCTACTCATGAATGGATTAACGCTCTAATAAAAGAGCTTGATGGAGGGATATTGTCTTTTTTGCCCTTCAAGCTTTTGCTATGTAAGGACACAACAAGAAGGCCCTCACCAGATGCCAGTACCTTAATCTTGTTCTTCTCAGGCTACAGAATTGTAAGAAAATAAATTTCTGTTCTTTTAAAAATTTGTTTTAACAGCACAAATGGACTAAGACAGTAGGATAAGTGAGGTTTTAATGTGTGTGTATATATATGTATATATGTACACAAACACACACATGTACACACATGCACACACACACATACATACACTTTTAAGTTGAACAGTTCAAGAATGGTTCAATTTTATTCAAATTTTTTCTGATCCTAGATTATATTTTTCTATCAATAAGCTGTAATTTCTTCTACTTTATGAAGTACCTTTATTAACTTAGGGAATATAAAGCATATTTTCTCACTTAATTTGGAATGAAAACTCTACATTTTTATTTTCTAATCTTATCTTCCACCCTACTTCCCTTCCCCCAACACCAATTTTTATTTTGCCCATTTAGTAAGCATGTAGAAAGAAGCAAAGAACAACTAAAATAAAAACAAATATGAAGGGAAAAACTAAAATGCCAAGTTCTATTACAGTTGCTAATGGTATTTAACCTGGTGTACCACTTGATACTTGGAACCCCTTACAAGTTTTCCTTTGCTGAGTAATTCTCTCTATTCTATAGCCTGCTTCTCAGCTCCTACCCCATATCCCTGACAATTAGACACAACCTCCTTCATGCCCTTGTAGTTTCCATGTGCTTATATTCCAGCTGTATTATATTGTGTAGCAAAATATCACAATTAAGAGCACAGGCTGGAATCTGGGTTCAAACCCTGACGTCAGCACCTACTAACTGTATGATCTTGGGCAATGCATTAAATTTCCCTGTGCTTTAGGTTCATATCTGTAAAATAATGTGTCTATAGCAGATAGCTGTTGTGAGTATTAAATGAGATAATCTATGTGAAACTCGGCAAGGTTCCTGGTATTCAGTGTGTTCAATTAGTGACAATATTGTTTGCTTGTTTTTCTTCCTGCTGAGCTGTGAACAACGGTATTCCTAATGCCTAGCACAGTTCTTGCTCCATGATATTCTATACCTAAATCTTGAATAAATTGCTAGAAACTAGAACGTAATTTTTCTGTATGTTCATAGAAATATACATGCAGGTTTACTCCATTTCAGAAGGAACCACTAATATTAAATCTTGTTGGAACAGGAATCAGTGGGTTCAAAATGCTATGAAACTATATATGCCTGGGCTTATAACAAAGTCATCGTAATTTCTGAAAATTGTACAGAGGCATCCCTGAACTGGAATTCTGTTTTCTTGTTTCCTTTTAACAGGTTACTCATTTTCCTGGTCAAAAAATTCTTCTTACAGCAATATTTTGCATAGACAGACCATAATCTTCAAAAAGATAAGGCAATTAAGAGGGAAGAGAATGTTTAACAGGTGGAGAGGAGAAATAGCAGAGGTTTTTTTTTTCTTTTTTAAGAGGTATTCAGATTCTGATTTGAGAGCTGTCCAGATTTTAAATAACATTTGCCCAAGTTACCCGAGGAATCCTGCTTGAACACTCTGACCGTGGAATATCATTGGCATGTCTCTACCACATTTTATACTGTACTTTCTTCCCCCATAGCCATGATCCCCCCATCCTTCAAAATTAACAGGTCTTAATTTTAAAGAAATCAAACAAAAACCAAATCCAGGTTATACACATTTTAAGAATCAAAGCTTTGACTTCGCCTTTCAGTCCTCTTATTAATACCCACATCATGACTCTTGTCGAGAAAAAGGTTTAGTGTCGCGGTCCTCAATCAGTATTTCTACATTCACTTTCATTAGGAGCCATGTTTTTCTGACAAAGGATAACAAATGGATACTCTTGGTCCCTAATGTGCTTTTGACTACAGATCCTGCACCATTTCTCTGTTAAGCAATTGCAATTATTTGTCATTTTAATATGACTTGGCAAGGAGGTCTGAAAAACATGGCTATTACTCATCAATATGTATATTTTGTACTTATATTAATATTAGAATATCATTATTACTCACCTCACATTGTATGAGCAAAATAAAATTATACCATGTAAAAAAATGCATTAAATTCTCCTCAGCTGCACTCATATAGCAAAAGTAAAGGTAATTTAAGAGTTTGCACCATTTATATGCTAAATGCTACCATTTATTATTATTAGTGAGGAAATACTTATAACTTTATGCTGATGGAAAATATATCAATGTGTTTCCACTATTAATTGGAAAATAATATAGCTAATAGTAAAACCCAAACCTTTTAAAGAATATCCATCCTTTTACATCCTGAAATGTTATAGTGCCTAATTTTTTTATCATATTAGCATAATATAGTTTTGATATTAGAGTAAAATTCTTTAATTCTTTACTTTTGCATTCTTCTTCTGGAGGCTTTTGCATGTAGAATTAGTTTTAGTTTTGAAAGCTTTGAAATTCAAGAATGAGCGTTCTAAATAAATACTAATAATTTATCAGCCAACCTTCTCTCAGTGGATATAGTTAAGTTTGTATCATAATGAAGCATGTTAAACCCCTATGGTGTCCTACATAGTTTTAAATTATTTCTGTAATTTCACCAATCTTTCTTCTATTACAAATCTACATCTACATGAAATTCAAGTATGCTGCAAATAAATACGTGAATTTTAAAAATTGCTACATGCTAAGATAATAGAAGGGAAGGGCAACTTTTTTAGAACCTGTTTCTCAAACTTAGGGGCAACACACACACAGAGCAATAAGAACCAAAGGAAAGCCAATCAAGTCATTTTCATGATTCTAACATAAATAGGCCCTGTATCCTCATAGTTCAAGTAAAATTAAAATTTTATTCATTCAACAAGTAGCTTGTAAAAGACCAGGAACATTTTTAGAGCACCTACTATGTGCAAGAGACTACACTAAGGCCTGATTTCAGTTCATAAGACTTAGAAAGATGGGGAGTCAGACAACAGCCTCTTGTCTAAGAAAGCAAATAAGGGGCAAAAAGCAAAGCAAAGCATCACAGTTGTTTATGTTGGTGGATGGAATGGTTAGAGTGGAAAGAATAAACCTAGAAATACTGAAGAGAACAATGACATCATCAGGGCAAAACTCTGATCCTTCCCTCAGAAAACATACCTCCCCCAAAAGAATTTGAGGTCATATTAAATTTTAGAGAAATCTTTTAAAAAGTAGATACAACTCTTCTAAAACTACATACAAATGGGAGACGGTAATATGACTTCTTATATCTGTCAAGCTATTAATGACCTTTCCATTTTCATCAAACAACCCCAAATGTACAAATAAATACTACCTCCAAACACCAGACAACCAAAATGAAACAAAATAAAATAACTAACGTGGCATGGCATCAGGAAACCAGGATAGACTCCGAGCTGAATTTAAGTCCAGTACATCCATTTGTTAATGTGTGACCTTGGGTATTATCGTTGCACAGTTTCTGTTTCCTTATCTATTAAAGTGGGATAAATACCTGCCATCTGGTATTGTAAGAATTCAGTAAGAGAGGTATAGGAAAGTGCTGTCCTAAATCTAAAGACATGGCCAGGCACAGTGGCTGACGCCTGTAATCCCAGCACTTTGGGAGGCCCAGGGTGGGTGGGTCACTTGATGTCAAGAGTTCGAGACAAGCCTGGCCAACATGGTGAAACCTCATCTCGACTGAAAAACAAATACAAAAATTAGCCAGGTGTGGTGGTGCACACCTGTAATTCTGGCTACTCAGAAGGCTGAGGCAGGAGAATCGCTTGAACTCGGGAGGTGGAGGTTGCAGTGAGCCAAGATCGCGTCATTGTACTCCAGCTTGGGCAACAGAGTAAGACTCCATCTCAAAAACAACAACAAAAATCTAAAGACATGTAAGATGTCATTTATTATTATTTTCTTACAAATCCAGAAGCTGAGAAGGGTCAGGAGACAGAAGTTGAAGTGAGGATAACACATGGGTTAAAACTTTATCCTCCAAAAGGAGATCTGGAGCGCTGGTATCCATTCATTTATTTGTTTTCTGCAGAGTAGTTGACTCTCAGAGCTCTTTTCATAATATAGACTCACTTTTCCCTTGAAGTTATTGTATACAATTTTTTTACATGTAGTGAGAAATTAGTCATGAGCATGTTTTAAAATACAAGATTGAAAAATCTTAGCAACCAATTTTTGCCTCTAGATGGGTTTATATAAGAAACATGATAGAGTTAATGACATATGTAAAGGAACCATGCAACACCTGACTTCTATTCCTGGCTTTGTCTCTAATTAAAATGGAACTAATCCCAGCGATAATTTTTCAATACCATTTTCTTCTCTATAATATGTGGTTGATAAAATCCACTTCTTATCCCTTTAAGAATATTAGACTACCAGGTATCTGTTGAAATGATAGAGTTCTATAATACGAGGGGGAAACTCTACATTTATACTAGAAGCAAGAGAAAAGGACTATCTGCATCAGAGAAAGGTTGAGGAATAACTGACAGATTTAGAGCCAATTGGGCTGGATTAATGTGAGACCTTGCCCAGGGCTCGAATACTGTCCCCTGCTCAACAAGAGAAATCAGAGCAGCATTTTAAGGAAATGAGTTTCTTCCAGGACATTCTTGAGGAACATAAGTAACATCCATTGATGTGGAGAAGTTTGATCTGACTGTGATGGCAGCAGTCCCTGTGAGGATCACACCAAAGGGAATTCCTTTGATAGTCTGAAGGTCCCTGTGTCTGTAAGCAGAGCCCTGGGACTTACACAGAATTACACCCATCAGAGAGGAAACAGTGCTGCCATGAGATACTTGCATAGTGAGATAAAAGCAACATCGAGCTAATGTTTTTTAGAAAATAATTAAATGGTTATTAATTTGTCCTTAATAACACATATCCACTTGCTTAAAATTTTTAGAGAATTCTCTACGTCTTAAAACAAAGCAAATAGTAGAGACACAAAACAAAGCAAGTAGCAAAGACACAATAAGAGAAAGGATAAGTCAACTAGGAGCAAATGGAAGGATACTCTTTGTATTCACTAGATTTATTTGGTTGCAACAGAAGCCAGTTCTGGCTAACTCAAGGAAAGGTAAGAAGAGAAGTTTTCAAAAGAAGAGTCTCTGGGAGTTTCTCTGGTTGGAAGGAAGGGCCGAAGGACCAGGTAGAGGCAGACAAGATCAGGTCACGACAAAAGGTCTCCCAAGAAGACACTGTTTGGCAGTCCTATCCAGACTCCACTTGAGAAGTCTGAAAGAACTCTAAGCATTGATGTTTGTTTCTAGTGTCCACAGCTCAAGATTTCAAAGTCCCAGGAATCTGACTAGTCAAGAGATCATATATATGCTTTGTCATGGCAGAACCCAGTCAGTTAGAGGAAGAATCTAATAGAAGAATCTCCAAGGACATGTTTGGATCCTGTTATGTGAGTGCTGACACTTGAATGTATTATCATATTAAGGCTGCACAGCACCTGGCAAAAAACTTTTCCAAAAGAAAGCTGGGATGCTGTATGAAGTGGACATGGACACAGAAGATAAGAAATGACAAATGTTTATTACAGTTTCTAAGCATGAAAGCAAAGAGAGGAGGTGAGGATGCAGATATGGATAGATGCATGTGTCTGTATCCAAAACTAAAGAACGTTAGTATATATTTGGTCCTATTCACAAAAACTATGGTGAAGACCATTCCTTGTAGAATCTTCAGAATAGCAAAAGACTGGGAGGATGGTAAGGAATTCATATAGAAGTAAACAGGTCAAAGGAATTGTAGTATATATAATAGAACACCATGATGTATTCTTTTAAGGCAGTATGTTTGCATGTGCTGATAATGAGTGTATATACTCAGGATATATTGGAAAGTAATAAACTGTAGAACACAGTATATGTGTAATCTACCTCTATGGAAGAGAGAGGGAGGTGCAAATTTTATGCACACACAAATGGAGTAATGGAGTTTGATTCTGGGATTAGGAAAGGAGGCCAGGAGTTTGGAAGATATAAAGAAAAACCTTAGGTTTTTCTCTCTCTCTCTTGCACTCTTTGATTTTTTAAAAAATGTGTACCTATCACCCTTCACATAAAAATTTGGTTACTGAAAAGTTGTTTACATTTTTCCCAATGATTACTCTTCTGAGAAGTTATCCTAATGAAATAAATTGAGCTAGAAGGAAATGTGTACATTCAAGGATATTCATCTCATTATTATTTATAAAATAAGAAATTAATTAAATGAAAGAGAAATTATAAAGAATTATCTGAAATTATCTAAAAGTAACTATAGCTATGAAAACATTTGAAATCATGCTTTAGAAGTATACTTGAAAGGTGGAGATTAAAAAGAGATTTTTAAAACAACGTATACATATACAGAAAAACAGATATATATATATGTATGAATGAAACAATATGCTACAACATACTTACTGGATGACAAGATTATGGGTGATTTTAATTTTCTTTTTTATACATTTTTGTGTTACCCAGATTTTCTGCAATAAATGTATTACTTTGTCAGAAAAACAGTCACTTAAAAGGCACACTAAAATATTAATTAGAAGATGATTTTTTAATGTGTAGAATTTAAAACTTATTTTTACAACTCAATACTAGATTAAATTATGGGTTTCTCTTGAATTTATTAGCAAGCTTAAATACGTGCTAACTAAACTTTTGGCTCTTCCTACCATTATTGTCAATATTAACGCTTAATACTTTAAAGAATGCCTATAGGAAAAATTAAGTATTATGGGAGGTATATTAAAGCATTTCTCCTGTCTTAAAGAAATCACAGAACCTCTGGGAAATACAAAATCAATCATTATTTTTTAAGGTAAACATTGATACCATAACCCAGATTTTAAAAATTTGGCACACTCACATGAATAGACACTTTTCAAAAGAAGACATATATGTGGTCAGCAAGCACATGAAATAATACCCAACATTATTAATCATTAGAGAAATGCAAGTCAAAACCACAGTGAGATACCATCTCACACCAGTCAGAATGGCCATTAAAAATCAAAAAGTAACACATACTGATGAGGCTGAGAAAAGGGAACACATATCCACTGCTGGTGGGAGAGCACATTAGTTCAGCCAGTGTGGAAAGCAGTGTGGCAGTTCCTCACAGAGCTCAAAACAGAATAACCATTCAATCCAGCAATCCCATTACTGGGTATATGCCCAAAGGAATGTAAGTTTTTCTGTCATAAAGACGCATGCACGCATATGTGTGCATTGCAGCACTATGCACAGTAGCAAAGACATGAACCTAAATGTCCATCAGTAGACTGGATTAAGAAAGTGTAGGACATATACACCACGGAATACTATGCAGCCATAAAAAAGAATGAGATCATATCCTTTGCAGGGACATAGATAGAGCTGGAGGCCATTATCCTTAACAAACTAACACAAGGACGGAAAACCAAATACCACATCTTCTCACTTACAAGTGGGAGTTAAATGATGAGAGCACACGGACACAAAGAGGGGAAAAACACACACTGGGGTCTACTTGAGGATAGAAGGTGAGAGGAGGGAGAAGAGCATCAGAAAAAATATCCATTGAGTACTATGCTTAGTACCTGGATGACCAATTAATCTGTACATCAAGTCCCTGTGACACAAGTTTACCCATACAACAAACTGTCACATGTACCTCTGATCCTAAATAAAAATTAAAAGAAAAAAAAATTGGACCACTCAATGACAGACTCATCCCAGTGTCAAATTTGAAACACAGATGCATTCAAAACATCATGAAAAGCAATGTATGTTTCACTGAACAATGAGGACAATGAAACATGAATTACACTATACAACACATGGTACAATTTCTTCCCCAAATGCTCTTTGAGCATATCTTCCTCTCCTCAAATGTCTGCACCAACTCTCTCCTCTCCTAGGCATCTTTATAGAGTTCCGGCTTCTGCACACCAGGATCTCTGCCTAAGCTCCTCCAATCTTTTCTTTTCTTTCAGATCATCCGTCTCCTATCAGCTCTAGGAATATCCATCCCATTTCTAAATGCAGATAATTTTTGCTCTTGTAGGAGTCTTCCAGTTCTTTTGTACACTTTTCCTCCCAGCCAGCACCACCGTTTACTCATCTATAAAAATGTGGAATTTTTTATTATTTATTTATTTATTTGTTTAATTTTGAGATGGAGTCTCGCTCTGTCACTCAGGCTGGAGTGCAATGGCGGGATCTTGGCTCACTGCAACCTCCACCTCCTGTGTGCGATTCTCCTGCCTCAGCCTCCTGAGTAGCTGGACTACAGGTGCCTGCCACCACACCTGGCTAATTTTTGTATTTTTAGTAGAGACGGGGTTTCATCATGTTGGTCAGACTGATCTCAAACTCCTGACCTCAGGTGATCCACCCACGTTGGCTTCCCAAAGTGCTGGGATTACAGGCATGAGCCACTGCACCCCGCCAAAAGGGTGGATATTAATACCAGCCTCCGATAGGTTAACTAGGACAACTACGGGACAAAACCTGTCATACGGTTTATATAAAATACATATTCACTCAGTTCTTCAACTTTAACAGTTCTGTTGAAGCTCTGTCAGCCTCTTCTCAATCATTTTTAGTCAAAATATAAGATGGTGCATTAAAAGCATTTCTACCTCATTCTCCTCTGTGAAACCGAAGTGCAAACAATAATAACAGCAAATAAAATTCTAACCTCAATAGAATAGGAAATAGCCACAACACTAATCCACAACTCTGAAGAGTAGCTATCAGACAGTAACATTTTAAGTGAGGAAAACGTTGTATCGTCATAAACTTTCAACATCATATGTGTCTTGCTTGCCAAAATCTTTTATTAGAAGTGGTATTGTCTGAAGAGAAATTATTTTTTTCCTCCAGAAAGACATGGGAAATAAGAATGAACTGTGTTCAATACTGCAAAATGCCAGAAAAGGCAAGATTGAGAGAAAAATTTCACACGTGTTTCATATGAAAGAAACATGTACAAAATCCTTAAAGAAGGCATGATGCACAAATTTAATACCAAGCCAAGATGCCATGCACACTTAAAAACAATAGAAAAAGACATCTACATATTTATAGCCAATTGATCTTCAACAAAGCTGTCAACAACATACACTGAGGAAAGGACACACTATTCAATAAATTGTGCTGGGGAAATCGTATAACCGTATGCAGAAGAATGACTCCTACCGCCCACCGTATACGAAAATCAACTTAAGATGGATTAAAGACTTAAAAATAAAACCTGAAACTATAAAACTACCAACAGAAAACATAGAGAAGACTCTTTGAGACATTGATCTAGGCAAAGATTTTTATGCCTAAGACCTCAAAAGCATGGGCAACAAAACCAGAAATAGACAAACAACAGTTAAACTAAAAGGATTCTACAGAGCAAAAGAAACAATCAACAGAGTGAAGAGAAGGTGGTGTTTGTTTGCATAATTTATTCTTTATGATATACACAATGAACTGCATGCATTTATAGAGCAATAAGAGGATGTATTTCATATGCCTTGCTTTTAACTGAATAACTGGAAGTATTAATAAATAAAACTAATTTAAATGGTAAACACAAAAAAGCATGCAAAGGATCTAAGTAGACATTTCTCCATAAAAAGATATACAAATGGCTACTAAGCTCATGAAAATGTGCTCATCATTCGCCATGAGAAAAATTGAAATCAAACCCACAGTGAGATCCCACCTCATGTCCACTAGGATGATTATAATTAAAAGAGAGAGAGAGAATGAGTGTTGGGCAGAGTACGGCGAAGTCAGAACCTTCATGCACTTGATGGGAATGCAAAAATGGTGCAATCGCTTTGGAAAACAGCCTGGCATTTCAAGAGGTTCTCTATCTACACAGAGTTTCCATATGATCCAGCAATGCCACTCCTAGGAATATACCCAAGAAAAGTAAAAACTATGTCCACACAAAAACGTGTACGTGAATGTTCAAGGCAGCATTATTTATAATAATCAAAATATTGCAACAACTCAAATGTGCATCAACTGATGAATGGATGAATGAAATGTGATATATCCAGACAATGGAATATAATTAGACAATAAATATAAACAAGATGCTGATTCATGCTGCAACATGGATGAATGTTGAAAGCATTATGCTAAGTAACGCTGAAAGGAGCCCACAGATCATATGCTTCCATATATACAAAATATCCGGGAGAGGTAAATCTATAGAAACAAAGTGTAGATTAGTGATTTCCTAGGGCTGGGGTGCTGGAGGGATTGAGGGGGTGGCAGCTTGGAGTGTTCCGTATTTTTTGGGGTGATGAAAATGTTCTAAAACTGATTGTGGAGATGGTTACAGAACTCTGAATTACTTAAATCCAATTAACCATCTATTTTAAATGTGTGAATTGTATGGTATATGAATTGTATCTCAACAAAGCTGTTAAAAGCAAACAATGTCAATTATTCAAGATCTCAGGGACTGTAAGTATGAATGAGACTTTCTTGGGGGAAAAAAAGACACTAACAAAATCTCTCAATCCACGCAAGTTATTTCTGTGTTGTTCCTGCATCCCACTAACAAAACCCCTCTGGATCTGGCTTTCTGTAACAGCTTAGTGCCCTCAGGATTCAACATGTCATCCCCAGGTCAGACTGGAGGCAGAAAACTCCAGGAGCTGCTGTGCCAAGCCACCTCCAGTGCAGAAATATCATTTCCCTGCACTGACACCATGCTGGGAAGTGTTTTCAAGTTTTCTGCATCGCCCAGCCATGCAGCCCTCTCAGTGCTGTCTGGATGGCAACCTTATGAGGCCCCGAGCGGAGAGCCTACCTCCACTGTGCCCAAACACCTGCCCCACAGAAACTCTGAGATCATAGATGTTTGTTGTTTGAAGTTGCTGAATTTGTGACGATGTGCTACACAACAGTAAAAACTAACAGGGTATTTTCTCTTGGAAGTACTGACTCTTTAGATAACCTTCTGTGTTCCCTTGACTTCCCGATTTGTTGCTGAAGCCTCAGCTTGGGTCACAACCATGCAAGGTCTCCAGAGTCAGTTTGTCTGCCAAGTGTGTTGGTGTTGGCAAGGAGTTTTGCTGCAGCTCGGGTGTCTAACAACACTCAACACATTTCTTCAGTTCCTCTGCAGAGATGAAATTAGGGCTCCATCTCAGGCCAAGAAAATAATTTCCCACCTGTACATAATAAAGACTGGGCTTGTACATTCAACTACATGGTGTTAGGAAATAACCCCAGGCTACATTAACTTAATAAAATAAATGCGGAATATGGGAAACAAATCAGGGAGTAATTTTGGCAGCTTAAAATCTTGAGTTGTGCACGCTGGCTCTTCCCTCATTTAAATGACATAGAAAGCAACTTCTTAAAAAGATCTCACTGTCCAAAAAATATTATCAAAAGAATTGTTAATCTTACTACATGGCTTATATTTCAGAGCTGCTTGTTTTGGGGAGGTCAAAGGGCAAGAGCTACAAAGGAATTCTTATTTTCAGTTTTATTTATTTTATTTAACTTTTAAAGTTCAAAGCCATAAAAGAATTTTACCACCTGAATGTCCTTTACTCCTCTTCAGTGCAATGCAAACTGAAAATTAGAACAATTTACTTCAATTTTACTTAAATTCTCCTACATTCTTGTTGAAGTACTTCAAATCCCAACAATTTTTATCTTATTCTTTTGCTTTATTAATTTTATTGATATATAGTAGTTTTACACATTTATGGGGTGCCTATGATATGTTGATATATGTATATAATATGTAATGATAAAATCAGGATAATTGGGGAATAAAATTAGGATACACATTTATCTTTTCTCTATATTGGAACATTCCTACTCATGCTCCTACTTTGAGCATGAGTAGGCAGTAAAGTAACATGGGAGACAAGGGAAAACCTGTGGATTGAACAAAAAAGAACAAGTGAAAAAACTGTTTGGAAGCCCCATAGAATGTGGGATGATATATTCATTAATAAACTAGAATTGAATGTCATAACTGTCTAGGAATAAAAAAATCTGATTTTTTATACAGCAGAAACAAATGAATACTACAAGGATAATCAAAATTAAATAAAAGTAAAAAGCAAAACTCAGGTTGCAAACAATCAAAACAATTATATAGAGAATAGTTATCCCAAATGCAAAAGGAAAAAAAAGTTAGTATAATGGGGAGGGGGTGGAAATGCAGTATATTTTAATGACAGACATAGGCAACCCAACGAATAGAAGGCAGAAGAGAGAGGACTCCTTCTCCCTGCTGATGTCCCCTGCAAGGAAGAGCTCCACTCACAGAGCACCCTGGCCCCTGGGGTCCCTCCTCCTTCCCAGATGAAAGGGATAGTAAATTCATTTCAGAGTGGTATTATCATTTAATGCCTTGGGCAGGGAACTCTGAGAAATAGGTAAGGATTTGAATGCAGGAACTAAAGTAGCAAGATGGACAGGACAAATGGAGCCAGGGAACACAGTTTCGTTTTTAGGCTTTAGTGAAACAGGCTTAGCAGTCTGTAGAGACCTCACTGAGCCATGGGTCTGAGTTTTTACAGTCATTGATACGGTTTGGCTGTGTTCCTACTGAAATATCATCTTGAATTGTAGCTCCCATAATCCCCACGTGTCATGGGAGGGACCCAGCAGGAGGTAATTGAATCATGGGGTTGCGTTTTTCCCGTGCGGTTCTCGTGATAGTAAATAAGACTCACAAGATCTGGTGGTTTTATAAAACGCAGTTCCCCTGCACACACGCTCTTGCCTGCCGCCATGTAAGACGAACCTTCGCTCTTCCTTTGCCTTCCGCCATGATTGTGAGGCCTCCGCAGCCGTGTGGAACTGTGAGTCCATTAAACCTCTTTTTCTTTATAAATTACCCGGTCTCGGTACGTCTTTATTAGCAGTATGAGAAAAGACTAATACAGTCACGATTTTAGATTTTATTCTGTCTTTAGCACAGTACTATGAAGTTGTGCATTTGATGATCACTGAATCTTAAGGCAGCTTTATCCAGACAGTGGCTACTTTACTGAGGCAGGGCTGCATTTACCAGACTATAAATACACAACTGGTGGCCATGACCTGCCTTATGCAATACCAAAGCCCTTACCTGACGTGTAGGCTCTAGAAGCAACGTGGGTCACAGCAAAGGTGCTGGACACAATGAGGCTTCACAGATGTTGGCCAGGAGGTATCTAAAAAGCAAACCCTAGTGCACAGGTCGGAATACCAAGGCCGGCCACCATGGTGTCAACCAGACCTCAGGTAGCCTTAGAGTGGAGACTTGAAATTCGCAGGGACCATCTGGCATTGCAAGCTTGGCAATACAGTTTGCCTGATATTACGAGTCTTAATGAGGCAGAATTATGTATTTCTAGATGTGAGTAAGCACAAAAATATTTATTTTAATGCAGCTGCGTTCTATACGTACGATGAAACATTTGTGATGTTCTGAGGTGAAACTATTAATGTTGGATTTGGGAGGATTGGGATCTCCTGAATAGATGAGTGAGGACCTCATTGTAACAGAGAAAAAGATGGACGGCATCACAATTTCTTATACAAAACAAGAATAACCTTGCTTTAAAAAAAAATCAGACAAAGGTAGAAACGATAAATGAATAAGTGTCACCTGTGGATATATATGCAAAATCTTAAGTAAAATATTAGAAGTTAAATGAAAACATGTGTTTTTCATGAATGTGTATACACTCAGCTGTGGCATAATGTTTTGGTCAATGATAGACCACGTGTATGATGGTGATCCCAAAAGATTATAATACTGTATTTTTACTGTACCTTTTTTATGCTTAGATATATTTAGATACACAAATACTGTTGTGTTCACAATTACCTACAGTATTCAGTAAAGTAACCTGCTGTACAGCTTTGTAGTCTAGGAGCAATGGCTATACCCTCTTGCCTAGCTGTACAGTAGGCTGTACCATCTAGGTTTCGGTCAAGTACACTCTGTGATATCCGCACACTGACAAAATCTCCTAGCCATGTTTCTCAGATATATCCGTGTCATTAAAGTGATCCATAATTGTACACATTTATGTGTATATATAAAAATTTATATGTAAATATATACAAAATTTATGTAAGTATATAATACATTTTAATACATATAATGTATAAAAATCATATATATAGTATATACACACAACCTGGTCATACAGAACTATTCTCATTCAAAGAAGATATAGTCATAGGAAATCTATTAATATAATTAAACATGTGAGTGAAGGAAAATAATAAAATTAATGCAATAGATGCTGAAAAGCAATGGATAAAAAATCAAGATTCATTTCTACTTTTTTTTTTTTTTTTTTTTTTTTTTGAGACGGAGTCTCGCTCTGTCACCCAGGCTGGAGTGCAGTGGCCGGATCTCAGCTCACTGCAAGCTCCGCCTCCCGGGTTTACGCCATTCTCCTGCCTCGGCCTCCCAAGTAGCTGGGACTACAGGCGCCCTCCACCGCACCCGGCTAGTTTTTTTGGATTTTTTAGTAGAGACGGGGTTTTGCCATGTTAGCCAGGATGGTCTCGATCTCCTGACCTCATGATCCGCCCGTCTCGGCCTCCCAAAGTGCTGGGATTCCAGGCTTGAGCCACTGCGCCCAGCCCTTTTCTACTTTTTAAAATAAACACTTTAAGTAAACTGGAATTAAAACAATAATTTCTTGAAAGGATACATAATATCTGTCTGAAGGCCTTTTATTAAAGATGGTGAAGAGAATTCACATGGAAATATTGCTTCCATCAAAATTTATAGCAATGGTAGATAAAGTATATATTTTAAAAATTAAAATTACGTAGTTACCCTCAAAAACACATCTGGACCAAAACCAATAGCACCAAGTTGTAACTGGAGGCTAAGATTGAGGGTCAACTGGTTTCAGGGAGCAACAGTGGTACTGGCTATCTGGAATTCATCTTCTGTGAAGAGCAAGGACCAGAAGTGCTTGTTGTAGAAAAATCTGTGCAGACGAATTCCAAATAATTTATGTAGACATTCTGCCCTCAAGTAGGGAGAATACAATTCTCCTGTTCCTTAAGTAAGGGCTAAACATAGTGACTTCCTTCCAAGAGCACCATATGGAAAGAGGGAAAAAAAGGGCCGGGCACAGTGGTTCGTGCAATCCCAGCACTGTGGGAGGCCAAGTCATGCGGATCATTTGAGTTCAGGAGTTTGAGACCAGCCTGGCCAACATGGTGAAACCCTGTCTTGGCTAAAAAACACAAAAATTAGCCAGACATGGTGGCCTGCATTTGTAATCCTAGCTACTTGGGAGACTGAGGCAGGAGAATTGCTTAAACCCAAGAGGCAGAGGTTGCAGTGAGCCAAGATCACGCCACTACACTCCAGCCTACATGGCAGAGTAAGAGTCTGTCTCAAAGTAAGGAAAAAAAGAGGGGCGGGGGAGAATAACCTTACAGTGAAAAAACCTGACAAACAGGACCTCAGCCAGGTGACAGAGGTAAATATCAGCAATGACAGTGGTAAGCTGTGTTGATAGTATGTGTTCTTGACATAATGGGATGGAAATGTCTCTTTACTTCTATAGTCTTCCCCCCTCCAAAACTCATAACCCAGTCCAATCACAAGCAAAACAACAAACAATCCCAGTCGAGTGACGTTCTACAAAACAATTGACCAGTCGTCCTCAAAACTATCAAAGTCATCAAAAACAAGGAAAGTCTGAGGGACTGTCACATCCAGCAAGAGTCTAAGAAGACACAACTAAATATAATGTGGTATTCTGATGAGATCCTGGAACAGAAAGGGGATACATTAGATTTTTTTTAAAACTCAGGAAATCTAACAAACTATGGATTTTAGTTAATAATGTATCAACACCATTTCATTAATTGTGAGATATACACCATCATACCTGTCAGTACCAGGAGAAACTGGGTATGAGGTACGTGGGAACTCTCTGTATTATTGTTGCAAGTTTTCTATAAACCTAAAACTATTCTAAAAGTAAAAGGTTTTTTTTTTTTTTTTTTTTTTTTTGAAGAAAATGTCCCCACAGTTTGAGACAAGCTGGATGAACAAATGATTTTTTTAAAGTGTGCTTTCCATCTTGCAAAACACACTAGCATTGTTTCCAGGAAATTCACAAATTAAATGTAAAGATTGAAACTTACTGGATAAAATATACATGGATATTTGTAAAATATGGGAAAACATTTTCAAAAAATAACACCAATCACAGCAATTAAAAAATGAATATATAAAATAGCCGTAAGTTTGACCATATAAGAAATTATGCTAATATATATGTGAAATTCCAATGAACAGACTGAACATATTTACCATATAAATGACAAAGAGTTTCTTTAATATACGATGAGCTCTTATGAATCCGTTTTTTTAAAAAGACACCTCCACATACAAAAGTGGACAAATTTTAGAACACACATATACTACTTACTGAAGTAGAAAGACAAGTGACCACTAAGTATACTGTAAAGATTAACATCATAAATTTAAAGAATGTAATAGGGAGTGCAGTAAAAATTTTTCCACTTATATTAGCAAGGATAAAAAGAGTGATAATAAGCCGGGCATAGTGGTGTGCACCAGTAGTCCCAGCTACTCTGGAGGCTGAGGTGAAAGGATATCTTGAGCACAGGAGTTTAAGGCTGCAGTGTGCTATGATCATGCCTGTGAATGGCCACTGCACTCCAGCCTGGGCAACATAGTAAGACCCCATCTCTAAGAATAATAGTAAGAAGAATAATACCCACCAAGGAAATAATCATTCTCATACACTGATGATACCAACTTAACGTTCAAGACCTTCACAATCATTATTAGACCTAATCTGTCTGAAAAAGACATTATTTCTAGTTTTAGTGCAGTTACATGACTAAATCAAGTTACAGAGTGGTGTTCTGTATCAAATGCTTAACACTATTTAAACACCTATTAAAATCTATTAGAGAAAGCCACTACAGAGGTTTTAACCAGCTTCCTTTAACTAACAGTGCTGTCTCCGGTTACAGAAGATACTTGTTCTCTAGGTATGCTGCCCCTCAAATACAATATAATTAACATTTATACTATGTGTTTTCATACTTCCAAAATTATGGTGGGCTTTATGGTTTTCTGTTTTCAAAGTCATTCCCCAGGAAAATAAACGTGTCTGACATAGTAGATCTCAAAAACATTGGATGGCTGATGGATGAATGGGTGGGTAGATGGATGAGTGGGTGGATGGATTAATGGGCAGGTGGATTAATGGACGGATGGATTAATGGGCAGATGGATGAATAAATGAGCCAATGCACCAAACGTGTTTCTTTAAAACCACTGTGCTCATATCCTCACTCAAATTCATTAGCTTCCAATTGTGACATGATCATTAGACCATTGATGGCTGGAAAATTCTCACCAGAAAAAAGCAGTAAAAAAAAGGAAGACAGAAGCAAAACATTTGTTAATTTTATTACAAAAAAAAATTTTTAACTGTTCTATTGTCTGAAACTAAATGAAAAATATCTAAGAGTAAAATTAACATTAGCAAGGCTTTGCATTAAACACTAAAAAGTCTTGTGATAAAAGCAGTGCAAAAATTTTTTTAAGCATTAAGGCTCTAAAATGATTTAAATAGGATTCCAAATAGATTTACATACATCTCTAAATCAATATATATCTTAATTCATATTATACCTAAACATAATATGACATGTTCTAATATTTTGAGGACTATTTTATATATTAAGGAAATTTAAAGTTTACCTTAGAAGAAATAACCAATACTTTACAAAAATAGATCATAAAAGTAACACAGACATCCTTTTGATCCTCATGGGTATACTTTATTTGTCCTTGAAAAAATATATATATCCAATGTACCTTTCAGAATGATTTATTAGGTGTTATTGTTATGGTGTTCAATATTGTTCAATACTGAACTACTATACTGATTACCACTCTCCACTCTGTGTTAGTTCTATCATGTGCTTTTATTTACCTCCTGAGGCAAAAACATTTTAATTGGTTTGGAGAAGCTTGAACTCTCTTTTATCAATGACAGATTTCATCAAAATGAAACTAACCCGGTAGCCATAATCCCAGGGCAGAAAAACCATGATCTACTTTGAGTTTCCAAGGTTTAAGACTTATAAACCAACAGTTTAAAAATAAAAAGGAAAATAAAACCTCTTTGTAATCTAAGAACTTTATTGTAATCTAAGACTTTTACACTTGCACATATACATACAAGTGCACACAGATGTGAATAGCATTCAGCTATAATTTTAAAGAAATATTAATATGTGTAAAACAGAATGTCTATAAAAGTATTTAACATAACAAAACTAACTGGTCTATAATTCTAACTTAGGAAAAGTAGATGAAACTAAGTTCTTCTGCTTTGCTTTGTTAATAGACTGCTTTCCAAATTATCCACACAGTAAATTTATGAAACACTGCAGTCAATTTTGAAATAATTTACAGTTACAGTAAATCTTGCTAAGTGCATAAACTTAGGCAAATGGTGCATTATTTTAATAGATCTATATTTCTTTGAGTATTCATTTCACAGTGTTCCATTATTTATGAACAATAGCACAAGAAATAATTTGCTCATTGCACAGAAATTGTATTTATTTAACAGATTTTACTGCCATACAGGTTTCACTGTTTCAGAATCTGAAGCTGAGTTGTAATTTGCACAGAGCCAGATATTAATTATAATGCATGTGCAAAATACTAACCACAGTGATAGGCACCCACCTTTGCTGTCACTTAAAAAAAATACTTATTTTATTGAGGTAAAAACACTTAACATGAGAGGTACTCTCTTAAATTTTTAAGTGTACAAGATGGTATTATCAGAAAAATCCCAAAAGATACAAGTATTTGCAAGGATGTGGAAAAAACTGGAACCCTTGTTCACCGTTGGTGGGAATGCAAGATGGTACAGTAGCTATGGGCTATGGCAAACTGTATGGAAGGCCCTTAAAAAATTAAAAATAGAAATATTTTATGATCCAGCAATCTCACCTCTAAGTATTTACCCAGAAAAATGAAATCAGGATCATGAAAGAATATTAGCACTCTCAAGTTTATTTTATTTATTTATTTATTTATTTATTTTTAGATGGAATCTCGCTCTGTCGCCCAGGCTGGAGCGCAGTGGCGCGATCTCAGCTCACTGCAAGCTCCGCCTCCTGTGTTCACGCCATTCTCCTGCCTCAGCCTCCCGAGTAGCTGGGACTACAGGCGCCCGCCACCTCGCTGGGCTAGTTTTTTGTATTTTTTAGTAGAGATGGGGTTTCACCGTGTTAGCCAGGATGGTCTCGATCTCCTGACCTCGTGATCCGCCCATCTCGGCCTCCCAAAGTGCTGGGATTACAGGCGTGAGCCACGGTGCCCGGCTGTTAACAGATTTTTTAAAAAATCTGTACTACGCTAGCTATCTGCCTGGGCATTGTGAAAGATATTGACATTCCTTCTCTTAACAGAAGCTAATAATTTGGTTGGAAAAAAAACAAACCCATGAAACAACATCAAACAAAAAAAAAATCACATTTCATAAACTTTTAAATTTTATGGTCCCAACCCCAATTCAGCAAACTTTTTTGGCAAAAAGCCAGATAGTAAATATTTCAGGCTTTACAGGACACAAAGTTTTTCTCAAGAGTGCTCAAGTCTCCTGTTGTAGAACAGAAGCAACTGTAGACAATCCTAAATGAATGAATGTATCTGTGTTCCAGTAAAACTATATTTATTTATAAAAACATCTAATGGGATGGAATTGTGACTGCCAAAGTAGTTTATTGACCCTAGGACTATTTTATAAGTGCTTTTTTCATTATGTTAACAGTGCCTTTGGAAAGGCAAGAGTTTGTTTGACTTCATAGAGTCCATTTTACCAACTTTTTAATTTTAGAGATGTGATTTTGTGTCCTTTTCAGGAAAACTTTTCCTAATCAATGCCTCAAGGAACAGACATCAAAATTACCAAGGGCCAGGTTGAAGAGCCTTCCACTAGTCAAAATTGTTACTGTTTGAGCATTAAAAAAATAGGTTAATGATATGATTGTTGAACATTCAATGAAATATTAAATTAATAAAAATCTATGAATCCCTAATAATCAAAAAAGGAAAACAATCGGAAAAAAATGCATTTTCACCTTTTTCACTATTAAATCAATTTCTTTCTTTGAAAATTAGAAATCAAAGGAAAAAACTAAATGCTTGTATCTCTGTCTTTCCAATACAAATTGTTTTTCCAAGTAGCCAAATAAACCCAGTTTATGAGGGAAAACTGTAGAAGTCTGCCAACTAAAATAACCCATAAAAGGAAGGAAAAAATTAGGAAAAATATAATTATTTTGCAATGGCTAGTGAAATTGTGTATTCAGACAATGATTACAAATTGATTTTAAGACCATTATGTGAATATTTGGGAACTAGATGCATATATGATGCCAAAGTGTGCCACACAGGCTATTTTCTGGTTGTAAATGGAAGTTCTAATGTACAATGAAGGGACAAGGCTATCATCGCTCTAATATGATGGTCAATGTTGAGTTTCAGTGATGGCTGTATGACTAATATATATTTATAGATATAATATGGTATGAAATATGAATCACTTATGATGTATTCTATCTAAAAATGTTTAGAACCTAATCAAGACTTTCAAACTAAGTTTCAAGTTACAGAAAATCAAGGTATCGAATTGTAAGTTAAATGACATCATGAGAAAGCAGTGAGACAAGGTCCAATAGGTAGACTATTCAACAAGACAATTGGTCAAGTCCCTATGTTATGAATTGCTTTTGATCAAAAGAGACGTAAGGGATGTGACAATCAGTTGCAATATAGGACCCTGGATTCAGTCATGTTTGCACAAATGAACTGTGAAGGACATTTGGAGAATAATTGGAAGAAATTTAAATATGGATCAGCTATTAGATTACACTGAGGAATTATAGATTTTATTAAATATGATACTGTTATTTTGTCTATATGGTAAGATGTTCCTTTTAGGAATGCATATTAACTTTTTATTAGTGAGATGCTGTAACATCAGTAGTTTCTTTAAGTGCTTTAGATCCCTTTTTAACCTTTTAACAAGAGTTAAAGAAAAATCAAAATGTCCTCTCTCCAACTTTGCCATGTGCTCCCATGCTGAAATCCCTATCCCACTCTCTAGCTCACATTGTATTTTCTCCATGACAATTATCATTAACTGGAAAGATTTTGGTTGGTTGGTTGGTTGGTTGGTTGACTGGCTGGCTGGCTGGTTGGTTTTCCATCTTCCTCCTCCAGAATGTAATCCCGACGACAGGTAGGATCTTACCTGTCATATTTACAGTTGTATTCTTGAAGAAATACATGACAGAGGGTAGATGCTCAGTAAACGTTGTTGGATTTTTTAAAGGTGCACTTGTACTAAATCTCAGTTGACACTGTATTTGTGAAAATTTCATTTAGAAGATTTCTTTTGCTTATTAGACATGTGGTTTCCTGTGGAAATGTGTTGACAGAATTGGGAAGGGATGCTTTTTTATTTAACATATGAATGAAGCTTACACTGTGTACTGCCAGTTAACAAACGAAGAGAGAAAAATGATGGAAAGATGTGGGATCCTAATTCAATGTTATTTGAAATCACATGTGAACAGTCTGCTGTGCTCAGCTGGAAGACATCCCTATGAAGTTCAAGAGCTGAGCCTTTCAGCACCTGTTTCTGAGCTATAACCTGTTTACACTTTTCATAATAAGATGAAACGCAATGTTTTCAGAAAGCCAGTACAAGAGAGTTCTAAACATATCCTGTTGGAATTAAATCTTTAGTCCTAAAAATAAAGCTTGCAGTGCTTGGATGAAAGAAAATTAAAACATTTTATTTAAAAAAATATGACACTGAAAATCATAATCTGAAGTAACTGTACCAGTGTGAATAGGAACATTTTTCTATCTACAGGAGGCATATATTATATTCAAGATCAGATTTAAATTTATAGACTACAGAAACTCTGGATTAAAAATACTAGTAACATATTTTTGTCATAAATAGAGAGACTGGATCTCAGAGGAAACTAATAGTAAAATCATATGCTTATTGTTTTACAACTTGACATTGAAAAATCTGCCTTAATAAAGGCCACCCAAAGAAGTCCACTAGGTGATGTGTCTGATAGCAGCATCTCCAATGAATTTCTCTTTATTTGTTACTTTAGTCCAAAGATAGAGAATTAGGAGTAAGCATCACTGGTACCAACACTGCAACAGGAAAGCAGTGGTTTCATAACCATGTTTTCCACGAGGCTAATTTTTTACAGTTAGAATTCTGCCTCCCTTCTGGGTTTAGTTGTCATTAAAAGGGAAGATAAAAAGGGGTATAGAAACACTCAGTGTAAGATCTAGTCAATAATAAGAACTCAAATCTATCTTCTCGCCCAAGTCACAGTAACTACATCTATTCAAAAAATATTTAATAAGTTTTGACTACTCATCAAATCTCTACGGGAGCTGGAGGAAACAAAGAATGAAAGGAACATGGTATTTGTCTTCAAATGGAAAATATTGTAGTAGAAAGTGTCCTGTTCCTATTGTAAGTCCCAGAAGCTTGATGGAAGAGGTAAAATATATCCTAAAGCTATGTTAAATTAGAGTAGAAGGTCAAGGTTTTAATAGTGGTGTTTTTCATAAGAGGTACAAGGTAATCTGTTAAGTAACCTAATAATATATTAATGTGTGTATCATCTGGAGCTTGATAAGACAAGGTAAAAAAAATTATGAAAATTTAAGGCACCATGCAAAGTGCTTTAATTAATTAATTTCTTAATAGCGGTGTTTTTCGTAAGAGGTACAGGGTAATCTGTTAAGTAACCTATTAATACATTAATTTGTGTATCATCTGGAGCTTGATAAGGCAAAGTAAAAAAATTTATCAAAATGTAAGACACTACACAAAGATAATAAAAGTATCATTAGAGTCACCACCCCACTTACTCATTGATATTAGTGTAATTTTGATCAAAAGTGTACACCTTAAAAAAACTATACAAGTATCTAAAATATGCAAATGAATAAAGGTAAAATTAAGCAACTACCATACCAAGATCAAACAGGGTTTTCTTCAGAAATACAAGGAGATCTCCATATAACTTACCGTATTAGTATAATGATCTATATGGATGCCACAAAGTTTCTGAAAGAATCATCACCCATTTATAACACAAAGAAATTTTCTTAACTTGATACAGAGTATCTGAAACAAATAGCAAATTCTAACAGTTTTCCCTCTGTCTCCTGTATAACAAGCAGCACCTGTCTTCTGCCTTCTCTGTGAAGATTAAATAAGTTAATACATATAAAGCATTTATAATAGTGCTTGATACATGAATAATAGTCTTTGTACACAGCCTGTGGGAGCCAGAGTGCGCAAAAAGGGACCTTGTCCTCCGAGTGTTGGGGATCTGTAATTTCTAATTGGTGTTTCTAATCACAGAGATACAAAGAGGCAGTGGCCATTGGGTTTGCACCTTCACATATTGTTGCAAGCTCCTTCTCCTCTGGATGAAGTGACTGCTGGGTGACTTAAAGGGATAGTACCCATCCTCCCTACCTTTATTATTTTTGTTTTTCCCTTTGGAGAGCCAGACATAAAAAAACCAGAACATTCAAACACAATGGCATATATGGGGAAAATTAAAAAGTGAACACACATGCCCATGGAAAGGTGTAGGCTCAGAAAGACTTGAGAAGACCCTTAAGTTTATGCCTTAGGCTTATTTATCCATAGCACAGAGACAGCCTACAATAATTAAAAAAAAAAATAGCAAACCCTAGGGAAGGTGGAGTATCTGATTCCCAGAGTTACCAGATTATTACATTCAAATGCACAGTTTTCAACAGCAACAACAACAACAAAAAAAAACACAAAGTATACCAAGAAACAGGAAAGTATAACCCATTCAAAGGGAAAAAAAGTAAATTAACAGAAATTGTCCTTAAAAGAGCTGGTAGCAGATCTACTAGACAAAGACTTTAAAATAACTGTCTTAAATATGCTCAAAAAACTAAAAGAACATGTGGAGAAAGTCAAGAAAACAATGTATGAACAAAATGAAAATATCAATAAAGAGATTTTAAAACAGAAAAAAACAGGGAAATTCTTGAGCTGAAAAGTACAATAACTAAAATGAAAAATGCACTGGAAGCATTCAAAAAACAGATTTGAGTAGCCAGAATAAAGAATCAATGTACTTGAAGATAGAGCAATGGGAATTATGGGAATTATCAAATCTAAGGGATGGGAGAAAAAAGACTGAAGAAAAGTGAGCACAGCTTAAAAGACTTGTGCCTGTGGGACACTATCAAGGGGACCAACATACAGATTGCGGGGGTCCCAGAAGTAGAAGAGAGAAGGAAAAAGGCAGAATATTTAAAGAAATAATGGCTGAAAACATGCCACGTTTGATGAAAGACATAAACATAAACCTGCAAGAAGCTCCACAAACTCCAAGTAAGATGAACTCAAGGAGACCCACCTCAAAACACATTAGAATCAAAATTTTGAAAGCCAAAGGGAAAATCATGAAAACAGCAAGAGAAAATGCAATTTGTCAAATACAAGGGATCCTCAATGAAATCATCAGCAAATTTTTCATCAGAAATTATGGAGACCAGGACCAGGGGTGATGGCTCACACCTGTAATCACAGCACTTTTGGGAGGCCAAGGTGGGCGGATCAGGTCAGGTTGAGACCATTCTGGCCAACATGGTGAAACCCCCTCTCTACTAAAAATACAAAATTTAGATGGACATTGTGGCCCACACCTGGAATCCCAGCTACTTGGGTGGCCGAGGTATGAGAATCGCTTGAACCCAGGAGGTAGAGGTTGTGGTGAGCCCAGACCACACCACTGCACTCCAGCCTGGGTGACAGAACAAGACTCTGCCTCAAAATAATTTTTAAAAAAAATTTTAAAAAGAAATTATGGAGAACCACAAGGCAGTGATCCAATATATTCAAAGTGCTAAATAAAAAAGCCTGTCAAACAAGAATCAAACATCTAGCAAAAGCATTCTTAGAAAGTGCAAGAAAAATTAAGAGATTTTCAGATAAACAAAACATGAAGAAGTTCACTACCACTAGAACTGACCTACAAGAAACGCTGAAGGATGTCCTGCAGGAAAAGATACATTGGACAGTAACTCAAAGCCAAATGAAGAAAATGATCTCTCCATAAAGGTAAATACATGAGCAATTATAAAATCTAGAAGTGTTATAACAATGCTATGTAATTGCACTTTTGTTTTCTACATGATATGAGACTATTACATTAGAAAGTAATTATTCTAAAAGCTAGAATTATCGTAACTGGTTTTTAGTTCTATATCTTGTTTTCTAAATAATTTAAGAGGCTAATGCACTAAAAAGATTTATGTTTTTTAGCACACAATAAATATGTAATTTTTACCTCAACTGAAACAGGTGAGAATGGAGCAGTTAAAGGAGCAGAATTTTGTGTATTATTGAAGTTAAACAGATATAAATTCATATTAGCATGCTATAACTTTAGGATATTAAATACAATTTCCATGGTGCCAACAAAGGAAAACTATAGAATATATACAAAGAAAATAAGAAAGGAATTTAAACATTTCACTATAAAAAAATCAACTGAACATAAAAGAGAGTAATGCAGAAAATGAGGGACAAAACTGCTATAAGGCATGTAGACAAATAGCAAAATAATAAAAGTACCTTCTTATCAATAATTACTTTAAATGTAAAGGATTAAACTCCCCAACTAAAAGATATTGGCAGAATGGATTTTAAAATAAGATCTAACTCTATGTTGTCTATAGGAAACTTACTTCAGATCAAAAAACATAAATAGATTGAAAATGAAAGAATGAAAGAAGCTATGTCATGCAAATACTGACCAAGAGAGAACAGGGTTGGGCATAGGAAAATCAAACAAAATAGACCTCACATCAAAACAGGTTACGAGAGCCACAAAAGACATTATATATCAATAAAAGGGTCAAGACAGCAAGAAGATATAACAATCAAACACATGTATGAAGCTAATGGCAGAGCATCTAAATATATGAATCAAGAACTGACAAAATTGAAGAGAAGAATAGGCAGTTCTAGTAGGTGAAGATTCCAATACCCTACTCTCAATAATTAATAGAACAACCAGAAAAAAAGATAAGTAAGATAATAGAGGACTTAACAACAACAACAAAGCCTAGATCTAACAGATATATAGAGAACTCTCTACCCTAAACAATAAACACATTCTTCCCAAGCGCATGAGAGATTTTGCAAAATAGAGCCTGTGTCAGGCTAAGAATTAAGTCTCAGTATGTTTTTTTAAATACGTATAACACAAAATACTCTCTTTGGCCACAATGGAATGAAGTTAGAAATCAACGAGTGAAACTGGAAATTTTACAGATTTCTCAGAATTAAACAGTATGCTCTTAAACAATGGATCAACAAAATAAACTAACTGAAAGGGACACTAGAAAATCCTTAGGCATTACATAGCACAACTTACGGAACACAGTAGAAGCAGTGTCAAGGGTTAAATTTATAAACACTTATATTAAAAAACAAGAAAGGTCTCAAATCAACAACCTAAGTTTGTAACTTGAGGAACTAGGAAAGGAAGAGCAAACTAAACCCAAGGGTAGAAGGAAAGAAATAATGAAAATTAGAGCAGAGATAAATAAAATAGAAAATAAAAAAGCAATGGAGAAAATCAACAAATCCAAAAGTTGTTTCTTTAAAAAGATCAACAAACTTGAAACGCTTTTAGTTAGACTATTTTAAAAAACACAGAGAAGACTCAAATTATTAAATAAGAAATGAAATTGGAGATATCATCAATTCTAAGAAAGAATAAGGATTATAAGTGAACATTCTAAATAATTGTATGCCAACAAATTGTATATCCTAGATGAAGTGGACAAACTCCTAGAAACACAAAACCTACCAAGACAAAATTAGGAATAACTTAAAAATCTGAATAGACCTATAACTAGTAAGGAGATTGGATAAGGAATAAAAAATCTCCTGACAAAGAGATGCCCTGGACACAGTGGCTTTGCTGGTGAATCCTTCCAAACATTTAGAGAACACAAATTCTTCTCAAACTTTTCCAAAAAGTTGAAAACATACCAGAATCTCTGGGACACATTTAAAGCAGTGTGTAGAGGGAAATTTATAGCACTAAATGCCCACAAGAGAAAGCAGGAAAGATCTAAAATTGACACTCTAACATCACAATTAAAAGAACTAGAGAAACAAGAGCAAACGCATTCAAAAGCTAGCAGAAGGCAAGAAATAACTAATATCAGAGCAGAACTGAAGGAGATAGAGACACAAAAAACCCTCTAAAACATTAATGAATCTAGGAGTTGGTTTTTTGAAAAGATCAACAAAATTGACAGACCGCTAGCAAGACTAATAAATAAGAAAAGAGAGAAGAATCAAATCGACGCAATAAAAAATGATAAAGGGGATATCACCACCGACCCCACAGAAGTACAAACTACCATCAGAGAATACTATAAACACCTCTATGCAAATAAACTGGAAAATCTAGAAGAAATGGATAATTTCCTGGACGCTTACACTCTTCCAAGACCAAACCAGGAAGAAGTTGAATCCCTGAATAGACCAATAGCAGGCTCTGAAATTGAGGCAATAATTAATAGCCTACCAACCAAAAAAAGTCCAGGACCAGATGGATTCACAGCTGAATTCTATCAGAGGTACAAGGAGGAGCTGGTACCATTCCTTCTGAAACTATTCCAATCAATAGAAAAAGAGGGAATCCTCCCTAACTCATTTTATGAGGCCAACATCATCCTGATACCAAAGCCTGGCAGAGACACACAAAAAAAGAGAATTTTAGATCAATATCCCTGATGAACATCGATGCAAAAATCCTCAATAAAATACTGGCAAACCGGATTCAGCAACACATCAAAAAGCTTATCCACCATGATCAAGTGGGCTTCATCCCTGGGATGCAAGGCTGGCTCAACATTCGCAAATCAATAAACATAATCCAGCATATAAACAGAACCAAAGACAAGAACCACATGATTATCTCAATAGATGCAGAAAAGGCTTTTGACAAAATTCAACAGCCCTTCATGCTAAAAACGCTCAATAAATTCGGTATTGATGGAACTTACCTCAAAATAATAAGAGCTATTTATGACAAACCCACAGCCAATATCATACTGAATGGGCAAAAACTGGAAAAATTCCCTTTGAAAACTGGCACAAGACAGGGATGCCCTCTCTCACCACTCCTATTCAACATAGTGTTGGAAGTTCTGGCTAGGGCAATCAGGCAAGAGAAAGAAATCAAGGGTATTCAGTTAGGGAAAGAAGAAGTCAAATTGTCCCTGTTTGCAGATGACATGATTGTATATTTAGAAAACCCCATTGTTCCAGCCCAAAATCTCCTTAAGCTGATAAGCAACTTCAGCAAAGTCTCAGGATACAAAATTAATGTACAAAAATCACAAGCATTCTTATACACCAGTAACAGACAAACAGAGAGCCAAATCAGGAATGAACTTCCATTCACAATTGCTTCAAAGAGAATAAAATACCTAGGAATCCAACTTACAAGGGATGTAAAGGACCTCTTCAAGGAGAACTACAAACCACTGCTCAGTGAAATAAAAGAGGACACAAACAAATGGAAGAACATACCATGCTCATGGATAGGAAGAATCAATATCGTGAAAATGGCCATACTGCCCAAGGTTATTTATAGATTCAATGCCATCCCCATCAAGCTACCAATGAGTTTCTTCACAGAATTAGAAAAAACTGCTTTAAAGTTCATATGGAACCAAAAAAGAGCCCACATCTCCAAGACAATCCTAAGTGAAAAGGAGGGAACATTTTCTAAGTCATTTTGTGAGGCCAACATTACTCTGATACTAAAGCCAGACAAAGACACTAAAATTTAAGAGAACTACAGGCCAATACCCTTTGTAAACATTGATGCAAAAATCCTTAACAAAATACTGGCAAACTGAATTAGGCAGCATGTTAAAATAATTTTACACCATGACCAAATATCTTTTATTCCTGGGATACAAGAAGAGTTAAATATAAGAAAATCAATCAATGCAATGCACCACATTCACAGAATGAAGAAAAAAAGATCATCTCAATTGATGTAGAAAAAGCACTTGACTATATTCAACACTCTTTCATAATGAAAACACTCAACAAACTAGTAATAGAGGAAAACTACCTCAACATAATAAAAGCCATATATGAAAAAAACCACAATGAACATTTTACTTTATGGTGAAAAACCAAAAGCTTTTCCTTAAGATCAGAAAGAAGGTAAGAATGCCAGCTTTGACTACCTCTATTCAATATTGTACTGGAAGTTCTAGCCAGAGCAAAGAATCAAGAAAAATAAATAAATGCTTCCAAATTTGAAAAGAAGATATAAAATTCTCTCTCAATATAAGTTTGTATGTAGAAAACTAAAGATTCTTTTTTTAAAAAACTGACAGAACTAATAAATGAATTCAGCAAAGTAGCAGAAATTAATACATAAAATATCAGCGGTATTTCTATATACTAACATTTCAACAATATGAAAAAGAAATTATAAAAACAATTTTATTCACAATAGCATCAAAAAGATCAAAATACTCAGGGACTAACTAAGGAGGTAAAAGACGTATACAATGAAAACTACAAAATCCTGCTGAAAGAAATTTTAAAAGATAAATAAATGAAAAACATATCCCATGTTCATGGATTGAAAGAATTAATATTGTTAATATGTTAATTCTATCCAAAGTGATTTACAGATTCAACACAATCCAATCAAAATTCCTATTTTTTGCAGAAAAAGAAAACCTTATCCTAAAATTCATATGAAATCTCAATGGATGCAGAATAGCCAAAGCAATCTTGAAAAAAGAACAAAGCTAGAGGACTCATACTTCCTGATTTCAAAATTTGCTATAAAACTGCAGTAACAAAATAGTGTATTAGTGGCATAAAGACAGACGTATAGAGCAATGGAATAGATTAGAGAGCCCAGAAACAATCCCTAATATATAATCAGTCTTTTCAACAAATGGCCCTGGAAAAAGAATGTATATCCACATGCAAAATAATGAAGTTGAACCCTTACCTAACATTATATTTAAAAATTAACTCAAAATAAGTACGTAAATGTAAGACCTAAAACTATATAACTCTGAGAAAAATAACACAGGGAAACTTTATGAGACTGACTTTGGCAATGATTTGAATGTGACATCACAGTATAGGCAACAAAAGAAAAAAGTAGAAAAATTGGACTTCGTGAATTTTTTAACATAGATCACAAGACGCTATCAACATAGTAAGTAAACAACACACAGATTGGGAGAAAAGATTTCCAAATTACATATCTGATTCTGTTAAGGGATTAAAATCCAGACTATATAGAAAACTTCTAAAACTCAAAAACGACAACAAAAAACCCAATTTAAAATTGGCCAAATAAGTAATATGAAATAATAAAAATTACATACAAATTATCTCAAGAAATAGAGGAGGCAAAAAATCTTCTCAACTCATTTCATGAAGCCACATGGTTTTTTAAAAAAACTAATTAAAACATTTCAAAAATATAATTACAGACAAATAACCTACATGATCATAGACACAAAAATCAAGATACTGCGATTTAAACCCAGGAATATATCAAAAGAATAATAAATCCATCATTACTAGGTGGAGTTTTCCTCCCCAATCCTCAAAGTGTAAGATTAGCTTAACATTCAAATATCAATCAATGTAATTCAACATATTAACAAAATGAATGAGAAATATTATGTAATTACCTCAAAAGATGTAGTAAAGTATTTGGCAAAAGTCAGCACTCCTCATGGATTAAAAAAATTTCTGCTGCTACAATTATACCAATAGTTAAATATTAAGCCCTGCCCCTTACAATCAGGAGAAAAGCGAGACTATCAATTTTTACCGTGTTATACAACAATGTAGTAAACGTTCTAGCCAAAGCAGTAAGAACAACAGAATAAATATTTTAAAATTTCATAAATATTGGAAAGTAAAGAATGAAATTGTCACTATTAGCAGAAAACATGATTATGTGCATAAGAGAATCCAGCAAGGATTCAGGATGCCAAATCAATATATGAAATCAATTGCATCTCTATATAAGAACAATAAATAATTGGAAAATGAAACATAAAAATAGAATACCATTTACAATAGCATTTAAAAAAGCAAATACCTAGTAATTAATCTAACAAAAGACATACCAGATCGCTATACCAGATTTCTACGAACAGTGTTCCTAGAAAACTATTGCTGAAGGGTTCAACGTCATTCTTTTGCTTGTGAATATAGATTTTTCTATTTGTGATAGAAATGAAAGATCTAAATAATAGAAAGATAGGCCAAGTTTATTGTATGTGTATGCTGTTTAGACACCTATTCTCCCCTAGTTGATCTTTGGATTCAGCACAATTCCAATAAAAATTCCCACATGATTTTTTGAAGAAATTGACAAGCTGATTCTACAATTTATATTGAAGTGCGAAGAACCAAGTCTATTAGTCCATTTTCACATAGTTGATAAAGGCATACCCAAGAGTGGGCAATTTGCAAAAGAAAGAGGTTTAATGGACTCACAGTTCCACATGGCTGGGGAGGCCTGACAATCATGGCAGAAAGAGAAAGACACATCTCACAGAGTGGCAAATGAGAGGAGAACTTCTGCAGGGGAACTCCCCTTTATAAAACCATCAGATCTCATGAGATTTATTTACTATCATGAGAATAGCACAGGAAGGACCCGCTCCCATAATTCAGTTACCTCACATCCCTCCCACAACACGTGGGAATTGTGAGAGCTACATTTCAAGATGAGATTTGGGTGGGAACACAGCCAGCCATCTCACCTAGAATAGTCAAGATATTCTTGATGTAGTAAAACAAAGATGGAGGAATTACCCTACTGTGATGATTGATTTTTACCTGTCAACTTGAAACTAAATGGAGAAGTCCTTGACTGGAAGTGCTTGACTTGACTCTCAGTGCACATATCCGGAAAAGAACGCATACCCAGAACACCTAAAGAACTCCTTCAAATCGAAAATAAAGACATGAACAACTCAAATTTTTTAAAGGGGTGAAAGATTTGAACAGACACTTCACAAAAAAAAAAAAAATCTTATACTAAAAGCCAATAAGCAAATGGAAGGCTCTCAAAATCATGATTAATTGGGGAAACACAAATTTAAAAAAAATGAGATACTACTACACACTCAGCAGAATGGCTAAAATTTGAAAGACCAGCAACACTCTATGTGACGATGAAAACAACTGGAATGATCACACATTGTCAGTGGTGGTGTAAAGTGGAACAATCACTTTGGTAATTTTGTATAAGGTTAAATATTTGGCCACCCATATTCCAGCAACTTTACTCCTAGAAATTTAACCACAAAAATAATAATGATCAGAGCAGCCTTATTCATAATAACCAAAATCTAGAAACAACCTATCAAAGATGAATGGGGAAACAAAGTGTGGTATATTAGTATCATGGAATAATATTCAGCAATGAAAAAAGTGAACTGAAATATGCAACAACATGGATGAATCTCAAAGCAATTATTAGCAAAAGAAGAGGACACAAAAGAATAGATACTTTATTATTTCATTTATGGTAAGTTCTAGAACAGTTACAGTTAACTTTTAGTGATAGAAATCAGAACACTGGTTGCTTCACAGGTTCTGGATCCAAAAACCTGGGTTTGCAATTGTCTGTGATGCTATTTTTTTAAAAAAGTTCTACAGACTGGGTAATTTACAAATAATAGAAGTCTATATCTCACAGTTCAGAGGCTGCAAAGTCCAAGATCAAGGCTCCAACAGATTGAGTCTCTGGGGAGAGTTGGTCTGTCTGCTTCAAAGATGGCACTTCTTATCACATCCTCCCACAGTGGAAGGGACAAACACTGTGTTCTCACATGAGCAAAGGGGGCAAAGTCATCTTTTTCAACCCCTTTAATGAGGGCATTAATCCCACTCATTAGGGTAGAGCCTTCATGATTTTACCAGCTCCCAAGAGCTCCACTTCTTAATATCACCATAATGGTAATTAGGAATAAATGAATGTTGAAGGGACTTATTCAGACCATAGCAAAGTCTCAGTCTCACCAAAAATTCCCCAATCTTCCATCCCATCCTATTCCCTTGTTTCCTTCCCATCCCCTCTCCTCAGTTCATTTTGTCATCATTACAATGTTTACAAAGGAATTCCTAGTTAATTCATAGTACAGTCAACTGCAAATTGGAGACACGTTTTCTGTACAGTTTGGTCAATGAATTTGTTACAGAGGAGAAGGATTTTTAGTATTTTTTAATGAACTTCAAGACAGACCCCAAACCGTCTCTTTTATTCACAAACCTTTTTGCAGTTTTTTCTGATTCAGGTTCCCTGGCACTATTATTTTTTAAATAGCCTGTACTCCCTCAATAATCAAAATTTGTTTCATATACCTTTTCTTTTCCATTTCTTCTTTCCTTCCCCCTTCCTCCTCCTCCTCCTTTGTTTTAAGGTCACTTCTTCACTAGAAGTGACACTGATTGCAGAGAGAGTGGCTGAGAAGTGAAGGGATAGAAGAACTGTAACAGGCTAATAGGATAAAGCTGAGGGGAATTAAGTATGGGACCCTCCCCCACATTGGGGAGGAGGGGTTTGCTTAGGGTGGAAACCCGAATTTTGACGTCCCCAAAGTAACTGTGACCCAGAAGCCAACAGGCCCTCCTAGGGCATGTAGTCCAGCTTCAGAGCACTGCAGTCTCTGAAATTGGTCTGAGATGATCCCAGGTTGCTGCCGCTCTCAGGGGCCTGGAAAAGGCACATGTAAAGCCCTCTCAGGAGGAAGATACCATCCTAGGCCTCAAATTATTTCTATAAACAATTCTGCAATTGCAACAACCGGCACAAACTAAACAGTAGCTAAGCACCAAAGGAGACATGAAAACACGAAGGAACATGAGCAGAAATGTTACACAACGTATTGAGACCCAGAGGAGCTCCACTGATGTTGACAGACACAGATTCTAAAATAAGAATGAATCAATCCAACAAAATGCGTTTTCATTTATTAAAAATGGCCCTTAATTCATTGACTTAGGGGGGATCTTAAGAAAAATGAGAAGTGAGGTAAGGACCTGGAGACCTTCTGTCTTCAAGTCCTGTTTGTGAGCACTGAAGGTAGGACCCCAACAAGGCCTTGGTAGGGTACAGTCATGGTGGTGGTGGTACAGGAAAGCCGCTTGACTGTAAGCTTCATGTCATCACTGATGGCCACAGACGGGGATGCAGAAGGCAGGATTGGCATATGGAATATCACATTGCCCACTCTCTTCTCTAGGTGGTGTGTCTATGGTGTATCTTATTCTCTGGATACAATTCAGGATTATTGACCTAGAGTTTTAAACTTTGAGGGGCTCGCTAGAACTTGAAGAATAAGACAGGACATTCATGACAATTTGGAGAGATACAATATTTACAAGGATGGTTTTGGAGCTGGAGTCATTCATAAGATAGGAGATCGGGCGTCATTCAACTCTCAGACCCAATTATATCACCATGAGCTCTACACACCAGAATGTCAACATTGCCTGTTTCACTGTAGCTTCATGATAACTGGGACTGTCTTTCTTACTCAATATGTTTTTCCCAATATTTATCACATTGCCTGGTATTGAGTAGAGGCTCAATAAATGTTTGTTGAGTAAATACATAGTCACAAAAACATTCAAAATTAGGTGAGGCACCCATTAGCATATTTTGATGTCAATTAAATTGAAATGTACTGAGACTAGGTAACCTACACAAAATCACTTGTCAGTCAATAAAGTGGTACTCAATTTAATAATTAATAATGATAGCTAATACTTACATGACACTACTATATACCAAGCACTATTATAAGAATTTTACATACAGTAATTTTAAGGCCCACTGCAATCCCATTTAGTAGTTATATGAGAATCTCTATTTTACAAACAAGAAAACTGAAGCACAGACAGGCTAAACAGGCCAGGCGCGGTGGCTGACTCCTATAATTCCAGCACTTTGGGATGCCGAGGTGGGCAGAACATTTGAGGTCAGGAGTTCAAGACCAGCCTGGCCAACATGGTGAAACCCCATCTCTACTAAAAATACAAAAATTAGCCAGGCGTGGTGGCATGCACCTGTAGTCCCAGCTACTCGGGAGGCTGAGGCAGAATTGCAGCCTGGGGACAGAGCAAGACTCCATTTAAAAAAAAAAAAAAAGTGCTAAATAATTTTCTCCAGCTCCTGTGACTCCTAAAAGAGTTGAGCTGGGATGCAGATGCAGGTGGTCAGGCTCCCTAGCCTAAGCTATTAACTACCACCTCCAATTCAATGGAAAAATATAACGAGTTCAATCTCAGATTTCCTCTTTATAAATGAGTCTCATTGTACCATGCTGACTTTTTTCTAAATGCAGTCAGTTCCGTTGGGACCGTCTTAATTCCAAACCTTGTTCTCTTTGCAGAAGTTTCATCTTAGATATTTTTATGTTTTCATAACTAGTTAGAAGGTTAGGCATTCTGTTTATTTTTAAAAAACATACAGAAATATTGATGTATTGAGTCAAAGTGTGCTGTTACCTAAATGAGTTGATTTTTAATGAAAACGAGTCAGTCCTATCTGTGATAAAACGTAGCCCAACACTGTCAAAAGCTACTCACCTGGCAGTGCCTTCGCACTGCAGGAAGTTTTACTTCAAACATGTTCATTAAGTCTGGGTGTGTTGGCTCAGGCCTATAATCCTACCTCTTTGTGAGGCAGAGGTGGGAGAATCCCTTGAGGTCAGGAGTTCAAGATTAGCCTGGGTAACATTGAGAGCCCATTTCTGAAAAAAAATAAATAAATAAAATAAAAATTAGGCAAGCCTGGTAGTGTGCATCTGTAGTCCCAGTTCCTTAGGAGGCCGATGCAGGAGGATCATTTGAGTCCAGGAATTCCAGGCTGCAGTGAGCTACGATCATGCCGCTGCACTCAGCCTAAGTGATAGAGCACGATCCCATCTCAAAAAAAAAAAAAAAAAAAAGTCGATTAACTTGCTGGCTGTACTAAATTAATATTTTCCAAAGGGCTTTAGATTTTTCAAATTTAGATATTTATTGTCCAATTATGAGACATCATGTTTGTGATAATGCAGCAGTTTAACTCTGCTATTTTTGTACATGGCCTAGTGATTTTCAAACTATGGTTTCAGTGACAAGTCTGCTGCCTAAATGGACTGGCTTTCCTGTTTGAACGTCTTTGGCCTGTTTGTCTGAAAAGAAAACTTTTTTATTCTATGTATACATATTTTTAAAGGCATTTCTTTGCTGTATCAGGATGCCTGTTTCAGGTAAGTATCAAATATATGCTTTATATCTGTGATGTGATAAAATCAATATGTATAAAGTCTTCTATTCTCAAATTTATTTAGACATCAATATTCTTTTTAGCCAGATATGTGAAAATTGGCATCTACTTAAGTCCAATATAGAGCATAAAGAGAATTTTCAGAGAACTAAAGCACCATTTACTAAAATTTAAATTGAAGGTGGTGGATGAAGATAATATAGCATTTAGAAAACAAATTGCGCACAGGCCACACAGAGTGAATCCAGTTGGAGAAATCTCTCTACATTATTTTTTAAAAAGACTGATGCAAAAGGAAAGCATTTTAGTGCATTGAGAAATGCATTCTCTTATGGGATAAACTACCTCATTAGTGCAAATGTGGTCTTGAACTCCATATGAAGGTGAGGCCAAAGGCAGTGCCATTGATGGAACACAACTCACATTTGGGATAATATTATACAATTGAAGGCTTTCTTGGGCTCATCATATCTTGCCACCTAGTGCAGTTCCTGAAGGCCAGGATTGCTTTAAATGCACTCAAAAAAGAAAAAAAAAAAAAAGGCAGACCCTACTACATTGAGCATTTGTTTTCTGGTTTTGTGTCTTTCTTTCAGCAGGATGGCTATTCCACAGAAAAAGTACCTTCAGTATAATAAACTGTGATAACTGTGCCCCAGATCTGTCATTCCCCTCGAAATCTACTCTCCATCCTCCGCCATCTTGTTTCTTGCTTGGAAGGTCAACCCCTAAGGCCAATAGCAACAGGTGCTCCTTCCCTCAGGCTTACTTTTGGGATAGCAAATAGAGAGTCCCAGCAGACCATCAGAGGGACAGAGGAAAGTATAGTTGGTTGCCTCAGGCTGGTCATGTCCCTCCACAGAAGGTCACAGTTCTCAAAACACACGATGTTCTCCTTTCAATCTCCAATACCATTATCTCCACTCTTCCTTTTGGTCCTAAGGTTGGCCATGCCTGGTATATCAGCCCCAAGGCACTGCACCATCTCAGAATTTCTCTTGGCTCCCTGGCTACCACTTTTACGTAGTCCCCTTACAAAACACCACTGCCCCTTCATGAATTATCCTAACTCGAGTGTGCCACCAGATTTTACTTGGGCTTGATTGATAAAGTTAACAGCATCAGAAAAAAAAACTGTTTTAAGCTCTTAAATGTAATAAAGAGCGCCTAGAAATTGTGTTAAATTCTTCTGCAAATCAAGAATGTATAACTTTCCTTTTGCTTATAAAATAAATAGTTAAAACATTTTTAAGTAAAATGACTAAAGAACTTACTAAAGCCTTCCTTTATCCTTTACTGGACAATAAGCGTGATGCAGTATAAACCTCTGACTTAAGAGACCATCCTTCATTTTTCACTTAGCACCTGTTATATACCAGACACTCTGCTAAGCAGTGGAGTTGCAGCGATTGATAAGAGACAATCGCTGCCTTGAAGGAGCTCACATATATGCACCGATTATTATAATGCTGTGCGACAAGGGTGATGAGAAGAGACAGTGTGTTATAACTCAACTCGAGATACAAGCAAAAGTTTTCAGCAAGAAGAGGGATTTTTTTTTTTAACTGAAAGAAACTGAACCCTTTTGTACCTGAAGGGAAGGAACAAATTTCTGGAAGAGACGCCAAAAAATAAAGTTAAGAGTAAACATGAAATTAAGGTGTTAGAAGCTAATTACATGTCACTTTTTTAAAAAAGAAAAAAACAAGAGACACCTTTTGTTTACGTGGATTGATGCAGGGTTGAGTATTTTAAATTATGAAAATCAATTTCTACACTGCTATCCAGAAGGACTCTATCTCCACCCGAGGATTTATGATTACTCAGCCATCTGTGACCAACAGTCCCCACAGAATTGTTCCAAATTTATTCTCCAAAGTTAAGCCTAGGATGGAAAAAAAAATCTGGCACCCATGCGGTACGTGAACATCTGGATTCATTTTGAACAGATAAGAACCAGATACCTGATATTTAAAATTTTTAATGACCATAAGGAATAATGTGGAAATATATTATTCTATTGTAATAAAGTAGAAAGAATTAATTAAATATATCGGAAGCATACTGAAAGTGGTTCAAATACCAAAAGGTCTATGAAATTGCAAAATGCTATTTTGAAGATTTACTTTTAGAAAACAGGAGGCCACAGGGAAAAGATACTGAATCCTAAAAGTCAGTTGAATGTAGGATTCATTGTCCCAAATTTTGTTTAAATTGGAAGATCAGTCACTTTAACGGTTTTTCTTGAAAATGTATTTCAAATGTGAATGTCTGTAAGTTAGATAATACATACATGATATGACTGGCAAGGGATGGAGCGGACCTTGTTCCCAGAGAACAAAATAAAATTCCAGAAAAATTAATTCTAACTTGAAAGGCTACAGCTTTAATTACAGCCTTCCTTAGAACAACACACTAACAGAGGAAGGATAATCAGAAGCACCGGCAAGCAGTCCTGATCACTGGGAAAATCTATCCCAATGTCTGCTTTATCCACAGCCCTTTGTGCTTCTCCAGATTCACAGCAGAGATGAACATATTAATAGATGGAGATGGGCTAGCCATGGTGGCTCAGGCATGTAATCCCAGCACTTTGGGAGGCCAAGGCGGGCAGATCACAAGGTCAGGAGTTCAAGACCAGCCTGACCAAGAGACCAGCCTGGCCAATGTGGTGAAAACACATCTCTACTAAAAATACAGAAACTAGCAGGGCATGGTGGCAGGTGCCTGTAATACCAGCTACTTGGGAGGTTGAGGCAGGGGAATTGCTTGAACCCAGGAGGCAGAGGTTGCAGTGAGTCAAAGATTGCACCATTGCACTCCAGCCTGGGTGACAGAGAGAGACTCATACTCAAAACAAACAAACAAACAATCTAAATAGATGGAGATGTAGTTCTTAATCTTTAAAGCTCACATCTATCTTGATTGCTTTCTGTTATAGCAGCCTAGACTGAGTAAGACACCCATAAAGTAAGAAGCTTGGACAAGGTACCAGTTCTAAGCCAGGCACAGAGGAATCAGGGATGGGTATGTCCTGGCCTGAAGACACAATGTAGTGTAGAGGTAATAAGGAGATTCAATAAAGCAAAGCAATGAGGCTGCTATGGAACACAGAGAAAAGGAACTTAATCCCAGACTTTTTGTGACTCCATTTCTTCACACCAGATAAAGCCATATGAACAACAGGATCATTTGACCTTGAACGCATTGACTCATTCTAGAGTTAGATACAAAGCCAGAAGAAGAAGTAGAATGATAAGAAAAGTTACCCTTACGTATTTACAAAATTGAAAAGCCTATGGAGGGAATATACAGAAACATCAGTGAACAAATTGAGAGTAGAAAATGTTCCCCAAATGGTGATCTCATTATAAGTTAAAGGTAGCACTTCAACTCAATAAGGAAATATTATTTAATAAATATTAATAGCCAACTATACAGCCACTTGTTTTCATTAAACACTTAAATATTTACACGAAAACGACAAATTCCAGAAATGTACCTGGAAAAGAGGTGGACGTAAAGAGGCCTGTCTTTCCAGGCCACAGGAATAAAAGCCGAGCAAGGCCTCCAACTCTACTCCTTTGCGAAATACTAGGACCTCATCAGGCCTTCTGTGCAGGGAGCTGGGGATTAGGGTGGTGGCGGGGGGAGAGAGATCTCAACAAGAGACAATAACAGGGCCAGAAATAAAAGGTCCTATGTGATAAAGCAAATCTTGGGCCAATAGTGCCTGTTCCCCAAGAAGCAGACCAGCAAAGGGAGCTGCTCTACCTTGCCACCAAGGATGAACATCCCCTCCTTCCTCCAAATGTAATGAGATTATCTGCACATATTCCTTTATATGAGTTTCTGTATGTTTCTTTCCTGAGAATTTATAAAAAGGCTCTTACTAGGTAAAGTATATATATACATATATATATATATCCGTGTATGTATATATATATAAAACCAAGATACTTTCTAGAAAGAATATACCAATTTTTACTCCCACCAACAGTGTGTGAAGTGCTGCCAGTATTGAGTAGTATCTTTTTTTTTTATTTTAGCAAATAGGTGAAGAATTGTATCTCGCTGTTATAAATTGTATTTCGTTGTTGCTAATGAGATTCAAATTGCGTTCAAGTTTCAGTCGCCTGTGATTGTCCTGGTGTGTGTGCATGTGCACACATATGTGCGTGTGTGCACGTGTGTGTGTATCCTCTGCTTTAGACTGCTATTCCTTTAAATCGGCTATGTCAATATAATTTCATCTTTCTACATATCAGTGTCGTGTCAAGCTGACTATGATGGAACTTGGACATAAGATCACCCAACGTAAGACTTCTAACTGTCAGAGGAAGGTTTGACAGACTGTGCAGAATTTAACTGTTGATAGAGGTTAATTATAATGGTTTGTTCTTTTCTAAATCTTTCCCAACGCCTAAGCGGCTTGTGGAGAAATGCCTGAGATTTGGTTTAAGGTAGCTAGACTTATAGATATTTTAGATTAAGTATACAAAATATATTTATTCAATCAGGGTACTACCCCGATTGTATAGCACCTTTTCTTTCCCTTCCAAGTCCAAGTATGGGAACAAACTCATTATTCTAAACAATGAATATTACTGGTACCATCTTTTTATAATGTATGTCTTGATTCAACACATCATGCATCTTTTAAAATCATACATTTTTTCTTGGATTCATTTGGCAAGAGAATTTTCTTAATCACATCATGTTTCTTAACAACTCAAAGAGATATTTTAAGACACTTAAATATCTTTCAAATGTTCCCTCCAATTTTTATTTTTAAATCCTTAAATTTCTACTTAGCACAAAGTTTTTCCTTACAAGTATTTCTTTTTTAGAATGAATAATAATTCACTGTCAACACATTAATGTAATAGTAGTGGAGATCATTTAAAAGCAGTTATTCAAAGAAATAATGTTCATTCTACAATAACTTGGCCACATATAACATCTTGACCCTTTCATTTATTGAGCAGCTACTATAAATTGACACTATGCTCTGTGGTCATGGATGTGAACAAGACAAAGACTCCACAACCAAAGTGTTTATAATTAAGGTTGCCAGGTTTAGCAAATAAAAATACTAAACTTTCAGTTAATGTGAATTCTGGATAAGTACTTTTTATTGTCAGCATGTCTCAAATATTTTATGGGATTTAGTTATACTAAAAAACATTTAGTGGCATGAACCCGGGAGTTGGAGCTTTCAAGGAGCCGCAATCGCACCACTGCACTCCAGTCTGGGCAACAGAGCGAGACTCCATGTCAAAAAAAAAAAAAAAAATTTACTTCATCTGAAATTCAAACTTAACAGGGCATTTTGTACTTTTTCTAGAAATTTACATATGATCTAATAGGAGAATAATAAAAATCATGATGTATTTAGTAAACATAAAATAAACAGTTGTATTAAGCACTAGAAAATAGCTTAGGCTAGGCGTGGTGGCTCACACCTGTAATCCAGCACTTTAGGAGGCCCAGGTGAGCAGATTACTTGAGGTCAGGAGTTCGAGACCAGCCTGGCCAATATGGTGAAATCCCATCTCTACTCAAAATAGAAAAATTAGCTGGGCGTGGTGGCACATGCCTGTAATCCCAACTACTCTGGAGGCTGAGGCAGGAGAATTGCTTGAACCCAGTAGGTGGAAGTTGCAGTGAGCCGAGATCGCGCCACTGCACTCCAGCCTGGGTGGCAGAGTGAGTCCCCCTTTCATTCAATCAATTGATCATCATCAGTAAAATAGGAGTTTAATCACGCTATGCAAATTGAGAAGTGGAAGATAAGAGAAGGATTTATTAAAGAGTTGTTGCTGAACTGGGTTTCAAGCAAGCAAGTTATATTCAAACAAATGGTAACCACTGGTGTTCCAGAAAAGGGGGAAGGCAGAAGTAATGTTGGATGCAAGAAAAGAGCCACATTTATCCTAATAATTGTGGTCTGTTTGGGCTGGCAAAGAAGTTTATACTGGGAGATATAATACAAGCGGTACCATAAATAATGTATGTAAGTCTAAAGGGATAAAGTATGAAAAATATGCACCACATTATATTTCTAGTATATTAATTATAAATTCAAGGGTACAATAGTTCAACAACAGTACAGGTCGGTGATGTAATTTCTGTCTAGAAAAAACAGCTATCCATATCAAGAGTTATAGCCCCCTCTACTGGTCAGAAGGAGAAAAATCCTCCGTTGATACCAAAATGCAATGGTTGGACAGACTGGATAATTAATTATAAACCATTTAGTAATATTGGCAATTTCGCGGAATGTCTTATTTTAAGCTGCACAAGTCTTTTTTATAAATACCGCAATTCAGAAACGAATTAATAATACAAAACACTCCAAAAGTTGGGGGATTCGTTTAAAGCCATTAAATGGAAAATGTTAGATTGTTCAAATGAAGCTCACTCAAGTTCTTGCTTTCCTCACCAAGATTAGGGAATTTTTTTCTGTCTAATCTGACCAAAAGTCCCCAGATGGCAAACACTAAGTCTGTTATAAGATATATTTTCTAACCACCTATAAGAGAATTATGTGTAAATAAGAGTTACTCTATGAGCCTGTAGAAATACTGCTTTCATCCCAAACCCATGGAAATGAGCGCTGCAAGAGCGGCTTAGCAATCTTCAGTTGAAACAATTGGCCCTGAGTGGTTCTTATTGGACCAGTTTGGGAGCAGTTCTCCAAAGGAAATACTCTTCAGTACACTAAACTTCTTCAGCTGCTAACTTGCTGATTGACTCCTGGGTACCCTCAATTAATTAGCATCACCTGTTTAACAAAAGCAACTCACTCCCTATTGTCTGTTAGATCAACTCTAAAATCTCTCTCTGGCAGGAATTTAATCTCTCCGCCAGCTGGTCTTGACTCACCTGCTCACATTCCTGTCCAAAGCCTGGATTCCAGTGAGGATTCCCCCTCATTGGTCCCCACTCTGCCATGGGTCTCCCTGCAAAAAAAAAAAAAAAAAAAAAAAAAAAAAAAAAAATACTAATCACTCCTGCAGGAAAATGTAACTTCTCCTCTCTTTTCAGGGTCTACTTCAAGTCTCGGCATCTACTGTACTGTGCAGCTACCATCTACCGTGTCTTAACTCTCTAAATCCTTCATGTTCATTATGTTTTAGACTTGCTCCTATATGTCGTGTTGTATTTACTGTTTTCTTGTCAATTTCTGAGCCAATACATGTGTAGGACCCCCTGGAAGGTTAATAATTTGGTACCTTTCTAGTTCATGTTAGTTACCTGTTAATCCGGAAGAGATTCACGTGGTATGAGGAAGCACATAGGGCAGGGACCACAGAGTTCAGTCACTACCCTACTGTTTCCAAGACCTTCCTACTTCACTCCGTACAACACACGGCCTGCAGCATGGCATGTCTCTAAGGGTCTCACCGTCCTCTTCCTCATCCCCAAGAAGCTAATCAAAAACATTCATTCCAAACACATATAGTGCATACCCTCAGAAATGATTTGTTTATAGGATCTTCCCAGTCTTGTTATTTTTCTACTGTTATTTGGCATGCCCTGCAGACTGAGACAGAGCAGTTTCCTGGCTAGCGTACTTTGTGGCCAGCTCTGTATATATTAGAGTAGTCCTTGGCTCCTCAGCTACCATGTTTAGATATCCTATTTTAGTCTTCTCTATGTGCAATGGGATCTATCATAATTCAGCATACACTAAAACTGTTTTTCTTTTTTTTTTTTCTTCACCTTTTAAGTTGAGGGGTACATGTGCAGGTTGTGCAGGTTTGTTAACATAGGTAAACATGTGCCATGGTGGTTTGCTGCATAGATCATCCTGTCACCTAGGTATTAAGCCCAGCATCCATCAGCTATTCTTCCTAATGCTCTTCCTCCCTCCACCCCTCAACAGGCCCCAGTGTGTGTTGTTCCCTGCCATATGTCCATGTGTTCTCATGGTTCAACCCCCACTTAAGAGTGAGAATATGTGGTGTTTGTTTTTCCATCCCTACATTAGTTTGCTGAGGATAATGGCTTCCAGCTCCATCCGTGTCCCTGAAAAGGACATGATCTCATTCCTTTTCATGGCTGCATAGTATTTAATGATGTATATGTACCACATTTTCTTTATCCGGTCTATCATTGATGGGCATTTAGATTGATTCCATGTCTTTGCTATTGTGAATAGTGCTGCAGTGAACATACATGGGCATATATCTTTATAACAGAATGATTTGTATTCCTTAGGGTATATACCCAGTAATGGGATTCCTGGGTCAAATGGTATTTCTGCCTCTAGGTCTTTGAGGAATTGCCATACTGTCTTCCATAGTGGTTGAACTAATTTACACTCCCACCAACGGTGTAAAAATGTTCCTTTTTCCTTTCCACAACCTCACCAGCATCTGTTGGTTTTGACGTTTTAATAATAGGGATTCTGACTGGCATGAGTATCTCACTGTGGTTTGATTTGCATTTCTCTAATGATCAGAGATGTTGGGCTTTTGTTTCATATGTAAAACTCTTGATAAATACTTGAAAAGTTGACCATAATCATGGACAGTCATCATTATACTGCTGTCTGCAATCTCTGGTTTAAGGGTACTAAAGAGGGTATACATCAGTATTTTGAATTTGTTTGTTTTTAGGCTGCAAAAGTACAATTATTTAAAGTATACATATTACTTCAATAGACGAATGCCTTACATAACATATAGTTACTTTAGCAATTCCAGACAACCTAAGAATTTCATTTCTAGCTATATGACTGACAAATTAACATGACAACACCAACACTAAAGCATTAGAAAAGCTAAATACACGTTAGCAAACATTCTTCTGGGGCAGAGTACTTAAAAATACATCAGAGAAAAAGGATATTATCCAAAAATGTCAAGCATATTTGACAAAGAACCAAACATAAAATTAGAATATTTATTAGAAAATAAATGTACTTGTTATAGCAGAAACCCCCTAAATATTCAAACTCTAAGACTATTACATTCACTTATTTGACATAAAATTTGTGTCTGCAATTATGTCTCAGCCATTGTGATCCAGAACATCAAGGTATTTTGTATATATTATATTCAGGATTGAATTTCAGCCAGGACACAGCGTAATACAGGAGACATGGCAGATACCCAATAACAGTTTGTTACATTATTTGAAATGAACAAATCACCTTAGACTAAGTACTCTGATTTAATTAGCAAGCATCAATTTGATGTGAGGGCACCTATTATCTATTAATTAAACAAAAACACACACACACATACACACGCACACACAATTTATCTGATGAAGTTGCATACTAGGTATACCAGTTGTTCATTGCTACAAAGCAAATTGCTACAAACATTGTGGCTTTGAGCAATATTAATTTGTTATATCACAGCCAGGTAAGTAAGAACTCTAGGATGACATGACTCATTCATGGCTGGGTTATTTTCATCGGGTGTCCCAGTACTGAAACCAGGGTATCAGCAGGTTAGTCTGTTATTTGGAGGATATGGAAGAATCCACATCTAAACTCATCCAGATTGTTGGCAGAAGTGGAGGTCCCCGTTTCCTTGCTGGCTATCAGCAGGGAGCCACTCTTAGCTCCTGGAGACCACCTGCATTCCTTTGCCTCTAGGAGCTGGGAGTGGTCCCATTCATCTTCGAAACCAGCAAAGATGCATCAAATCCCATCCCAAGCTTTGGATCTCTGATTCCTTTCACCAGTACATTAGAAGTTGGCTTTTAAAGGGTTTCATGTAATTAGATTATCTCCTTTTTTGCCACATAATATAATATAGTCTGTAGTCATGGGTGTGGTATCTCCTCATATGCAAAGTTTCCACTGCACTGAAATGGAATAGAATTACACAAAGGTGAGGGCTATCGGGGACTTCTATAGAATTCTGCCTACTGCATGCCAAGTGTGTTACTTAGTTGGTAGTTATGCTACATATTAAAAGAAGATAGAACATGGCCAGGTGCAGTGGCTCACGCCTGTAATCTCCGCACTATGTGAGGCTGAGGCAGGTGGATCACCTGAGGTCGGGAGTTCGAGACCAGCCTGACCAACATGGAGAAACCATGTCTCTACCAAAAATACAAAAATTAGCCTGGCATGGTGGCACATGCCTGTAATCCCAGCTACTTGGGAGGCTGAGGCAGGAGGATTGTTTGAACCTGGGAGGCAGAGGTTGTGGTGAGCTGGGACCGTGCCAGCCCGGGCAACAAGAGCGAAACTCCATCTCAAAAAAAAAGAATAAGATAGAACATATGCTTATTAATTTAACAAACATCTATAGCACTCCATGTACCAGATGCTATTACTACAAAGATTAATAAACCATAGTCCCTGCCCCCAAGGAGATTGACTTATAATATGGGTTTACTGTGGTGAGTGCAAGAATGGAGAACTCTTGAATATATAGGAGATGGATCTGAAACTTGACCTGGGACCTAGATGGGTACTAGCATGAGACAATAAAATCTAAGCAGCTTCTCAGATGGCAGAGGGCCTTGCACATCATGCTAAGGGATTTGGTTGTATTCTGTAGTTGATAGAGAGCCCTTGGTAGTTATCAAGCAAGGGAATGGCATGAGATTCCTGCAAACAGCAGTCATCCAGACATTGACAATGTCCCTAGCAATAAATAATATAATACCAGCTTCAACATATGCAGACTGAGTCACTATTATCGTTACTGCTTTGGGGAGAAGCAAATTCTAATGACCTAGTGGCCCAAAATATTAGTGCAATTTTCAAAGGAACCTAATTTGTAATCGACCATCACCTCAGCACTGAGAAAATCTGACTCAGCCCGGCATCTCCTCCATCAATATTCTGTGACAAATTTCTAATTTGCCATAATCTACTATGTCATCCTTCCAAACTTTCATGACTTTCCCACCCACCCTCTGCCAGGCTTTTCAACTACCCACAAAAAAAGATTTTTTTATAGACTAGAATTGAAGTTTTGTGCACATTTTTTTTTAAGCTGCACATTTTTTACCTGCTGTTGCTTCCTGAGAAAAGGTTACAGGAATCTCAAGTAAATTTTAATGAGTTGGCTTCTTGGGTCTCAGAACTGATTTATGTAGGGAAGCATTTGAGATTTTCTAGTAAGTGCATGGTTGACATGAATTATCACGCAGGTGTACACCATTCCACATACATAGTCCTGTTAGTTTAAAGAGTATCCAAGTTACAGAAACAGAATAATTTTTAAATGTCAATGTTGGATCTCTGCTAACTACGAAGAACTAAGTATTTAGAAAATCAAATTTCTGCCTCCTAGAAGTGACTCATCATTAACTTCTTGTCAGAGGAATATATTGTTTAAAGAAATAATAAACGTGGAGGAGGAACGACTATTTCCTGATTAAGAGGAGAAGAAAAAAAATCAAGTAACTCCCTTTGCATGACTGTCCCTACTCGTGCGTCCATCCTGTTCTCCCTCCTGTTAGCAGACATGTGTATGACTCATGAGATTCTATTTGAAGTTTCAGCTCCACTACTTTCCTCCCAGAGTAGCATTTTCTGGCAAAAATCTATGAGGTCATAAAATGGAGAAGCCTGAGCTTTCAAGATTCCTGACTACCAAGAAGACAGGTCAACATTTTTAAACAGGAAGGCTCAAAAATCAAAATGGTAATATTTAAAGGAACATAATGTCATCTCCCCTAAATATATTATTTTAAAAATCCATACCACGATAAGGTAATGGGAAGTTTTAGGGCTTCTATAAATTAACTTCTGAAATATCTAAATTTCTCAAAAAGAATTTTGTTTTATTCAATAAAAAAAAAAATGCTTCTGAACACCTACTATGTTGAGGCAGGATACCCTGCACAGGAAATACAATGTCGAATGAAGCGCCTTGTCAAATTCTATTATAACCATAGGGTGTTGGGAGTTTATATCCTTGGAAACCTTCAAATATCAACCCCCAACCCACGCATTGCAACCATGGAAGCTTTAGTGATCTTCCCAACTGAGGTAGAAGGTAGGTGGCGCTTGACTCTGGACCAGACTGAAGACTGGCCACAACCTGGAAGAGGCACCAAAAGCACCTTTCCATAAGACACACCTACCAGCACCATGACAGTTTACCATCGCCATGGCAACACCCAAAAGTTACTGCCTATTGTCTAGCTATTTCCTGAACAACTCACCATTTCATTAGCATGAAGTGGGTATTAATATGACTGCCAAACTGCCCCTAGGGCTGCTACTCTCTGCACTCTGCCTATGGAGTAGCCCAGCTCCACAGGGTCAGTCACGGAACTGGAACACTGCTGACACCTCAGTAAAGCTGTTTTCTTCTACCACCGGCTCACTCTTGAATTCCTTCCTGAGCAAGGCCAAAAACGTGAGCTAAGCCCCATTTTGGGGGCTCACCTGTCCTGCGACACAACTGTATGTTATAACTTCTTCCCGCAAGGAATCAACCGTATTTAGAGCCTTTAGCCCATTCTTCTTCATATTCAAGTTATTTATTCAATTGTCTTTTTAATCACCATTATCAAAACAACATAGTTCACCGTATTCTAACTCCCCCAACACATCCCTTTATGAACTACAAATCCTCCAAGACAAAGACTTTCCATTACTTCTGTAGCCCTCAAAGCAGAAATGTTAAGAAAATATTTGACAAATTGAAATATTTCAGTTAATTGCCTTTCATTTTCTGTAACTCCAACGACTCAATGAAGAGTCCAGTTGTATAATGTGAGGTCATAGTCACAGCACCTGTTCCTGTGGTCTTGTAGAGTTATGGAAGAATCTATTATTTTGCCATTCTTAGGGTTAGCAAAATTTCCTAAAAACCTAAATTCCACTGAATAGTACTAAGAATATGCTACTTTCTGATATAATAGTAGACAATAAATTTTCTATAAGGGATGTCTTGTCCAATTTCAAGAATAATTCCCAGGCGGTTGGCATCTACAAAGCAGGGCAGGCAAAATTCTATAGGAAAAGAGCCTTGTGAAATTTCACAGGTGGAAAAGTCAACCTCTCCTTATCTTACAAAAATACAGTAATTAGATCATTTTTCTCAATATATGTAAGGATTCTTAAGTCTTCATTTGAATATCAGTCAAGATATTGACTATTAAAAAATAGATGCTTTCTGTATCTTTGGAAAATTAAATAATAGGCTTCAAAAATAATATTCAATTCATTTAGTCTATTAACAGGATCCAAATGCATGAATGTTTGGGGCAGACTAGAACACCTGTCTTTTGACTGGAGTTCTGCTGATTGGTAGGTAGATGCCACGGTTGGTACCAACAGCTGTGGGAGATAGATAGGTTGTGGGTCATTTTTTTGCTGGTAGGTATCTAGTCTTACATTTTGCATGAGGTATAGACATATTGAAACTAACAATATAATTGCCACACTGAACCACACTCTACTAACCTAACACTCAACCCCTGAAATCAGAATCCTTGCTGCATTGACAAACTTTTTAACAATGTTCTATTTTAACTTTATTCCCCTAATATTATTAATCATTATTCATATTTTGGAAGAAAAATCTACCAGAACACTGTCAGCCGAATCCTCTATTCAGCAATGTCTGGTAGGAGAAGTTTCCCAAGAGGTGCTCCTTCTTGGAAAGGAGAGTGGAATGTTTCATAAGGTTCTGGCAAGAGAGCATCACCAAAGTCAGCAAGTGCAAATTATTCTTGCATCTTAGCAGCCATTACTTGGGCAGCTTGGTTTCACCAAGAAAAGTGAAGAGAAATAGTCACTGGATAAATTCAAGTGAAGGCAAGGTGGGGAAGGACAGCTGCCAGGGACAATGACATACAAATACCACAGTGAGTAACTCTTTTTTTTCCAACTTTTAGTTTGGATTCAGGGGGTACATGTGCAAATTTGTTACATAGGCATATTGTGTGATCCTGAGGTTTGGGGTACGAATTATCCCATCACCCAGGAAGTAAGCATAGTACCTAATAGATAGGTTTTCTTTTTTCTTTTTTTTTTTTTCTTTTTTGAGACAGAGTCTCGCTCTGTTGCCCAGGCTGGGGTACAGTGACACAGTCTCAGCTCACTGTAACCTCCGCCTCCTGAGTTCAGGCAATTCTCCTGCCTTAGCCTCCAGAGTAGCTGGGACTACAGGCACCCGCCACCATGCCCAGGTAATTTTTGTATTTTTAGTAGAGAAGGGATTTCACCATGTTGGCCAGATTGGTCTCGAACACCTGACCTCAGATGATCTGCCCACCTCGGCCTCCCGAAGTACTGGGATTACAGGCATTAGTTTTTCAAACCTTGCTTCCCTCTGTCCCCACTCTTATAGTTCCTAGTGTCTATTATTCCCATTTTTATGTTCATATGTACTCAATGTCTTGCTCCCCCTTATAAGTGAAAATATGTGTTACTAGATTTTCCATTCCTGCGTTAATTCACTTAGGATATTGCTGCATCCGTGGTGCTGCAAAGGACATGATTTTATTCTTTTTCTGGCTGCCTGGTAGTCCATGGTGTATATGTTCCCACAATGGGAAATTCTCAAGTCTCAAGTCCTGCAGGGTTTCTCACAAGATTAAGTTGATTGAAATTAAAGGCTAAAACAAAATAAGAATATTGGCTTTTAGCAATAAGTAACAACAAAACTCCACAATAAGTAGATAGCTTCTAGCTCAGGACATTACATCACTATAGTACTGTGCATACTATGGTACGTATATACTATATATGTATATGTACTATATGTGTATGTGTACTATATATGTAGTGTACTATGTGTACTATATATGTAGTGTACACTACACATATGTAGTGTACTATACACATATACACATATAGTACTATATAGTACTATAGCATACATGTATATACATATGCTATATATAATAGAGTATACACATATATGTATACTATCTATGTACACTATATGTAGTATACATACACATACATATTATGTATAGTATATACTATCTCTAGTATACACATATGTGTATATATAGTATACATGTACTATAGTATATACAGTACTACAGTATATACATATATACTATAAATAGATAGTATACACATATACTAACTATATATACAAATATACTATCTACATATAGTATATCAGTGTATACTATTATAGTGTATATACATAGTGTACATATGTAGTACAAAGTATAGAATAGATCATCATATAATAACTTAATGGATTTTGTTAAATATTTATTCAACTCCTGCTGAGCAAAGGATATTAATTTTGGTCAACATGTTGCAAAATGATGCAGTCACTTCTTGGTAGGAAGCAATTTGGTATAATGGCTACACTGGGTCTTTTTATGATTTGGAAAAATATTAGCCTTGGTTACATGATTTTATAGATTTTTCTGTTCTGATAGTTGTTGAAACTACAAAATTAATTTTACTTTATTTGTATATTTAGTTATTCATTAAAAAATGTATTAGTACTATATGTAAAGTGTTTTGCTAAGGCATTATAGAAAATGAAGTATTTGATTTGGAGGCTTTAATATGCTTGGGATAAAAGTGATAAGATAAAAATATTTTAGCAATATTAATGAGAATCTTTGGCACAAGGTAAGTAACTATATGTTTATTTTCCATATCATGCATCTTTACTTCTTTATTTACAACTAATACAAAATGAGAAAGTGTAACACCTTTAAAAATCATCCATAATTTCACCTTCTGGTAATAAATGGTATTAAGACTTTATATCTTTCAGCCTTTTTTCCATGCATGTAAGTGAATTGTATGTGATTAGGAAAAATACAGCATTGTTAGTTCTGTGCTGGCTGGGAATCCCATGGCTGACAGCAGAGTGCCTTGGTGTTTACTGTCCAGAATGAGGTTGTAGGGGATGGGGAGATACAAGAGGAAGCAAGGCTGGCTTGAATAAGCTACATAGAAAAGAGCATAGCATAATAAAATAGATCTGGAATATGGAAGGAAAAGAGAAAAGACCAGCCCAGTAAAGACTGTGGTGTGAAACTTTAGGTGATCTGGAGAGATGGGATAAAGCTTTGAGTAGAGGAGAGAGAGACAGAGACAGAGGCTGAGAGAACAGAAGCAAGTTTAAGAAATGTATGCCATTTAAATTTACATTGCTTTTCAAATTTTAGGAAGATGTCATACTTCTAATTATTGAATGAAGACCTATAGGTGATTCAACTTAAATGAGTATGTTTCCTCATTTTTATGACACCTGTTGCATTTGTACCCAGCTCTGCGCATTCCCTTTATTCCAGTAACATCATCGACTCCACAGACCTATTCCTGGCAGCCACACTTGAAATGACATAATCTATTTCTCTGGCCATACTTCATACACTAAGGATAGACCTCATATATGTATATATTATTGGTCCAAGTCTCTCCAGAAATTTGAAACTGGAATTTACAGAATGCCTAGCATTTTCTAGATATAGCTGGACTGTAATGCATAAAGTTAGGACTCCTGGGATAGACATAACCCATCATGGATCATGGAATTAAAAGAGAGAGAGATGAAAGATGAAGAATACTGACAATTTTTTAATACGTGTAGTACATGGGTGAGACTTTTCTTGGGACATTTCTCATAAGAAGTAGCCTTGGGATCCTTGAGATCTCTTTTTTGTTAAAATAAATTCCCTTTTTATTTGTTTTGACTATTCAAGTTAGCATCTTTTTTTTTGGCAACCACACACACACACACACACACACACACACAGATGTTGGGTAACCTGTCTTTTCTCATTCAGTAATATCGCAGGAATCTTTGTCATATTAATAAATATAGATTTACCTCTTCTACATTAATTACTGCATCATTTTGCACTGAAAATGCCCCATAACTTATTTAATTAATCCCTATTTTGTACATGTTTTGCTTTAATTAATCTTCACACACACATCTGCATAGTTTCTTTAGGATAAATTTATAGTAGCATACATGCTGGATCAAAGAGTGAGTATTTCTTTTAAGACTTTTGAGACATGTTGACAAATTATTTTATAAATATGTAACAATTCATCAAAACTAGCTATAAGTATTGACTAGTTAAATAGGAGGTGAGACATGCATCCTGTTTTAAGGTACAGCCCTTTGATCACTAGAGCAGTACAATATTTATTCACATGTAGGTCTTTTTCTTTCTTTGTTAATTATACTTTTACATTCTATACATTCTATTCTTAACTCTTTTTTTTAATTTTTTTATTATTATTATACTTTAAGTTCTAGGGTACATGTGCATGACGTGCAGGTTTGTTACATATGTATACTTGTGCCATGTTGCTGTGCTGCACCCATCAACTCGTCAGCACCCATCAACTCGTCATTTACATCAGGTATAACTCCCAATGCAATCCCTCCCCCCTCCCCCCTCCCCCCTCCCCCCTCCCCATGATAGGTCCCGGTGTGTGATGTTCCCCTTCCTGAGTCCAAGTGATCTCATTGTTCAGTTCCCACCTATGAGTGAGAACATGCGGTGTTTGGCTTTCTGTTCTTGTGATAGTTTGCTAAGAATGATGGTTTCCAGCTGCATCCATGTCCCTACAAAGGACACAAACTCATCCTTTTTTATGGCTGATAGTATTCCATGGTGTATATGTGCCACATTTTCTTAATCCAGTCTGTCACTGATGGACATTGGGGTTGATTCCAAGTCTTTGCTATTGTGAATAGTGCTGCAATAAACATACGTGTGCATGTGTCTTTATAGCACCATGATTTATAATCCTTTGGGTATATACCCAGTAATGGGATGGCTGGGTCATATGGTACATCTAGTTCTAGATCTTTGAGGAATCGCCATACTCTTTTCCATAATGGTTGAACTAGTTTACAATCCCACCAACAGTGTAAAAGTGTTCCTGGAGTCTCACCCTATCATCCAGGCTGGAATGCAGTGGTGCAGTCTCAGGTCACTGCAACCTCCACCTCCCAGGCTTAAGCGATTCTTCTGCCTCAGCCTCCCGAGTAGCTGGGATTACAGGTGCCCACCACCGCGCCCAGCTAATTTTTTTGTTTCTTTAGTAGAGACGGGGTTTCACCATATTGGCCAGGCTGGTCTCCAACTCCTGACCTCATAATCGGCCCGCCTCAGCCTCCCAATCTTAACTCATTTCTAAAAAGGTATATGGTTTTGCCTCTTTGATTTGTAAGAGATCTTTTAAATATATTAAAAGTAAGGAGTTCTGAGATAGATCTGGATCATGGAATTAGAGAGGAGATGAAAGATGAAGAATACTGACAAATTTTTAATATTTTAAATATATTAAAAGAAATTTTGAATATAAATATCAGTCCCATTTTAGCATATGTGCTACACATACATTTCCCTAGTTTGTTATTTGACTTTCATTTTTCTGTCTGGTGGGTTTATGACCATTTTGTTTTAAATTTTTCTTAATTTATCATATAGCAATCTTAACCTTCTACATTTCTGCATCTGAGAATACACTTAGAAATTCCTCTTGCGTTCCAAGATTACATAACCAGCCAATTGGTTCTCTTAGTTTTTCCAGGAAGGGAATCATTTGATCATCTCTGTAGTATTATTTAAAACTGTTTTTCCTTTCTTCTTCCTTCCTCCTTTTTCTTTGTCTGATTATATTGACTAGAATTTCCAAAACAATAGTCAATAAAGAAAAAAACCAACATAGATAGTAGGCATCCTATGTCTTGTTCCAAACTTCAGTGGAAAAAGCATGTAGTGTTTTTCTGTTAAGTCGATGTTCGGCAATTGGATTCTGAAACACCCTGTTTATACTACCAAAGTAACTTGCCGTTCACAGCTTCCTGGGAGGTCCTGTGCAAATTGGAAGTTGACTTTGCTCAAATGCCACTTCAGCATCTCTACAGCTGATTTTTTCTCCTTTGACCTATTGATGAGATAAATTATATTAATAGATTTTCTGATATTGCACCATCCTTAAAATCCTAGAAAAAATTTAATTTGGTTATGATGGCATTATATGTTTTAATTCCTCTTTGAAAACCTTAAGATCTATATTCATAAGTACTACTTGTTTATCATTTTTATTTTTCTACATGTTTTTCTAGTACTTATAGTATGAATATACTAGCTATAGAAAAAGAATTCAAAATGTAATTTCCTATTACTGTCTAGTAACAGTTAACTGTGTAGAGGAGGTCTGTTCTATTATTCACCCGTTCTCTGGTGATAGTAACTACCCTTCTCTCTATTCTTAACCATGTGGTTTTGTGGGGGGTTTTTTTTAACTTTTTTATTATGGAAATTTTCAAGCCTATGGAAAAGTAAACTGAAGTACAGTGAATCCATCATTTGGTCCTAACTTCAAAAACGACCAAATTCGTCACAGTTTGTGTATATGTGTGCTTTTAAGAAGCAGAGAGTTTAATAGGCAAGAAAGACAAGAGAAGGCAGAAAGAAGAAGCTCCCCCATACAGAGACGGGGTGGATGTCGGGGAGGGGGGAGGCTCCAAAGCCAAAAGAGGAGGTCCCTCCCCAATTGTTTTATCTATTCCCCCTCATGTTTTAAAAATTTGATGCTTGTCATCATGTGATTTCACAGTAAATTCTTCATGATATATCTTTAAAGGATGCAGTGAAATGAACCAATAAAGTGCCTTAGTTCTTTAAGCTTATAAGTTTATTGTTTGTTTTTTACTTTAAGCAAAACATTTTAACTAAGGTAGATAGCACAGTTTGTGTGTCTAGAACATTTCACAGGCCTTGCTTATACATTCCTGGGTCTAATATGTTTGGGGGACCACTCCTCTAATGTAATCTTTGCATTTCTTCTATGATTATTAATCTAATCAGAGTTCCTCTCATATGCTTTATGTGTTGTTTCAAAAATAAACTTCTCTATTCACTGCTTTTGGTTTATTATTTTCTCCTTTTTTCTCTATTTCTGCTATACCTTTCTCCTATAGCTCTTCGGTATATTTTAATATTCCTTTATTAGTTTTCATTGAATGGTACTTTAGTTAACTTATATCTATGACTTGTTGCTTAACAATAAACAATGAGGCCATGAATTTCTAATATTTTGTGAAGTAAATAGTTTTACTTTGGCCCAGAAGTCATACAAGAAAATATTTTACATGTTTTCAAGTAGTTAATTTTTATTATTGACCTTTTGTTATTAATATCAATGTGATGGCTTTGTGATTAAAGAATGTGTTCTGCAGACTTTACACATTTACTGAGAAACATATTTGTGGCCAAATACACCATTGATTATGATAAATGTTCAAAGGCACCACTTAAGAGAATGTATATCCTCAGTAACAAATGCAAAGTTTATAATATTTATACATGTGCCCTAATCTGCTTTGTGTTGCTATAACGGATTGAGACTGGGTAATTTAAAAAGAAAAGAAGGCTTATTTGGCTTATGGTTCTGATGGTTGGAAAGTCCAGGATTGGACATCTGCATCTGGTGAGGGCCTCAGGCTGACTCCACTCATGGCAGAAGGTGATGGGAGCTGATATGCGCAGAGATCACATGGCAACAGAAGAAGCAAAAGGGAAAGTGGGGAACTGCCAGGAGCTTTTTCACAACCAGCTCTCTTGGGAACTAATAAAGTGAGCATCACTAACTCCAAAGGAAGGGCATTAATCTGTTCATGAGGGATCCTCCCTCATGGCCCAAACACCTCCCAACAGGCCCCACCTCCAACATTCGGGGTAAATTTCAACATGAGGTTTAGAAAGGCTAAACATCCAAACCCTAGCAACATGTATGTATGTAACTGTAAAATCAACATTTTTTGTTATTATATTAGTCATACTTGTATTTCCAGAAATACGGCAGACCATATATCCTGAAAAATTATCCCAAACTACCTAGAAATGAAATACACCTGTAATCCCAGCACTTTGGGAGACCAATGTGGGCGGATCACCTGAGGTCGGGAGTTTCAGACCAGCCTGACCAACATGGAGAAACCCCATCTCTACTAAAAATACAAAAAAAAAAAAAATGGTCGGGTGTGGTGGCATATGCCTGTAATGCCAGCTGCTCAGGAGGCTGAGGCAGGAGAATCCCCTGAACCCGGGGGGAAGAGGTTGCTATAAGCTGAGATTGCGCTATTGCAATCCAGCCTGGGCAACAAGAACAAAACTCCATTAGAAAAAAAAACAAGAGAGAGAGAGAGAGAAAGAAAAAAAGATAGATAGATAGATAGATAGATAGATAGATAGATAGATAGATAGATAGATGATAGATAGATAGATAGATAGATAGATAGATAGATAGATAGATAGACGAGTACTCTTTAAATGAAGAGCTAAGCATCCAAGAATAGGAAAAATTCTTAGGAAAAACAATAGGGTGTTTAGAAAGCTGAAACCTGAATGGTAGCTGAAGCTGAAATTTATGGATCATGTATTTTGATACACTTCTAGGGAGCAGGAAACAAGGCCTTGTACCTACTTAAGGGAGCTGGGACTGAGGCACCCATCACCCACACTTATTAAAGGTTGCAGGGTTTATCACATACATAGAAGTAAAAGGACTGGCGATAATAGCCCAAAGAACAGCAAAGATGAAATATAAGTACAACATTGTGATATTCGTGTACTCTATATGAAGTGGTGAAGGTAGATTGTAATTTATTCAAGATATATAGTAAACCGGCCAGGCGTGGTGGTTCATGCCTGTAATCCCAGCACTTTGGGAGTCTGAGGTGGATGGATCACCAGAGGTCAGGAGTTCGAGACCAGCCTGGCCAACATGGTGAAACCCCATCTCACTAAAAATACAAATGGTAGCCGGGCGTGGTGGTGGGCGCCTGTAATCCCAGTTACTCAGGAGTCTGAGGCAGGAGAATCTCTTGAACCTGGGAGGCAGAGGTTGCAGTGAGCCAAGATTGGGCCACTGTACTCCAGCCTGGGCAACAGAGTGAGACTCCACGTAAAATAAAATAAAATAGATGTATAGCAAACCTAGAACAGCCACTAAAAGATAAAGCCAAGAAAGGAGATAAAATGGAATTCTGAAAAACACTCATTTGTTCCAAAAGAAGGCAGAAAAAAGAGGGAGGAAAAAAACAAATACCAGACAGATAGGAAACAAATAGCAAGAGTGAAAGATTTAAAACACAGCAACTTGATAAATACACTGACTGTAATTTAAGTGAACCCAGTGGACTCAGAGTGAAACAGACCTGGGCCAGGACTTCATCGATTTCCTTTCCCCTGTATATACATGTCTGGGGCATGGGATGGGGGCTGTGTGGGGAAATGATACCACTTAGGGTCCTTGGATATCAGTTCCAACTTGGATCTGTATCCAACAGCTGGCAAGACAGCTGGGTCTTGTCCTTTCTCCAGTGTACATTTCTCCAAATAAATGGCTCTAGGGGTCTTCGTTGAAGGATTAAGACAATCACTATTTCAGACACGTGCTGTGGAGTTGCAGAGTTCTTTTCTGTGAAGACTCTAGCTCTTCTTCAGTCAATGAGTTCAGAGTGAGAAAGCTCAAGCCTAGATACTGGACAAGGGCGTATTTATTTATTTATTTATTTATTTATTTATTTATTTATTTATCTGATACAGGATCTTTCTCTGTCACCCAGGCTGGAGTGCAGTGGTGCCATATAGCTCACTGCAGCCTTGAACTCCTGGACTCAAGCAATCCTCCTGCCTCAGCCTCCCGACTAGCTGGTGCTACAGACATGTACCACCATGCCTGGCAAATTTTTTTTGTTTGTTTTTAATACAGACAGGGTATCACTATATTTCCTAGGATGGTCTTGAACTCCTGGCCTCAAGCAATCCTCGTGCCTTGGTTTCCCAGAGTGCTGGGTTTACACACATGAGCCACTGTACTTGACCTATTTGCTTTTTCCATGTCAGATGAGTAATGTGCCCATGTTGCAATAAGGTTTGAGAGTGACACATCTCACACATGCATGTGAATACTCAATCATCACACTTACGAACTACCAAAGGATCTCATCATTTTCTGTCGGAGCACCCACTTCAGCCTCTGCTCATCCATGTTTTGTTTTTTTTTGGGTTTTTTTGTTTTGTTTTGTTTTGAGACGGAGTCTCACTCTGTCGCCCCTGCTGGAGTGCAGTTGTGTGATCTTGCCTCACTGCAACCTCCGCTTCCTGGGTTCCAGTGATTTCCTGCCTCAGCCTCCCGAGTAGCTGGGATTCCAGGTGCATGCCGCCATGCCCAGCTAATTTTTGTATTTTTAGTAGAGATGGGGTTTCACCATGTTGGCCAGGATGGTCTCGATCTCTTGACCTCATGATCCACCTGCCTCGGCCTCTCAAAATGCTGGGATTACAGGCATGAGCCACCATGCCTGGCCTGCTCATACACTCTTTGTATCTTTTGACGGCATAGAGTAAGCAAGGCCTTTACTGACAACTGCTTTGGACACTGTGATGCACCACTCAGGTGCCTCTTCTATGAACGACTTGAAGTCCCAGATGCTGGGATGCTCTCTGAAGGCACCTTTGAACTGCCAGCATCCTTAGGTGTCACCCAGCTGTAGAGACACTGTCTACTAAGGTCATGCTGTTTCCCAGAATGGCCTACATCCAGTGACTGCTTGGTGCAGAAATATAAAGGGCTAGCATCCCCACTCAACTCAGGACAATACTAAAGGACCATTTCGGCTCCAGGGCTGCCCTGCAGTTGGCCAAGACTAGTGTTGGGTCTGCCACAGAGCTGGATTTCCCTCTGCCCAATCTTGCTTCCATAACCTGCCTTCCACAGGTATTGACTCCACCTACACCCTAAATTCTGTCCTAGAACCTGCAACAGTTGATCCCAGGAGTATTCTGTGGAAGCAGGAGATAAGATGGGGTTTTGAAGATAGCACCTGCCACTGGCTGCAGTAAGGACTACATCCATAGGGGTAGGCAGAACACAGGTGCTCCCAGAAACTTTTGCTGGTGGTAAACCGGGATGGCTATCAGTAGTACAGTGTGCACTAGCTGGTGTATCAGAAATTTGAGAAAGATGGAGGGAATCGTAGCTACAAGGTCAAGAAAATTGGATGAGTAGGGTTAAACTGTGTTAAACTCTGGAAATATGTAACAAAAATCTGAGACTTATTAATGGAAAACTATGTCTGAAAGCCAGATGGTGTTCTTTGTCATATACCTCACATTGGGAAGGCAGTGAGAACTGAGGGCTATGTCCAGGTATGAATTGTGGAGGTGACTGAGCTCCACAATTAGTTTAGTTAAAATAAAACTAAAGACAAATCCACTATACTGAGGTCAGGGTTTGGTTTAGAAAGAATGTGTCCTGGCCAGGCATGGTGGCTCATGCCTGTAATCCCAGCACTTTGGGAGGCTGAGGCAGGCAGATCACTTGAGCCCAGGAGTTTGAGACCGGTCAGCCCAATATGGGGAAACCATGTCTCTACCAAAAATACAAAAATTAGCCAGATATGATGGCCCATGCCTGCAATCCCAGCTACTCAGGCAGCTGAAGCAGGAGAATCACTTGAACCTGGGAAGCAGAGGTTGCAGTGAGCCAAGATCGTGTCACAGCCTCGGTGACAAGAGCAAGACTCTATCTCAAAAAAAAAAGAAGGGAGGAAGGAAGGAAGGGAGGATGAGAGGGAGGGAGGGAGGGAAGGGGAGGAAAGGAAGAAAGGAGGAAAGGAAGAAGGGGAGAAAGGGAGAAAGAGAAAGAGACAAGGAGATAGAGAAAGGAAAGGAACAGAAAGGAAGAAGAAAGAAAGAAGGAAGGAAGGAAGGAAGGAAGGAAAGAAAGAAAGAAAAAGAAAGAAAGAAAGAAAGAGAAATAGAGAAAGAAAGAAGGAAAGAAAGAAAAGAAAGAGAGAAAGAGAGAAAAAAGAAGGAAAGAAAGAAGAGAAAGAGAGAAGGAAGGAAGGAGAGAAGGAAGGAAGAAAAAGGAAAAGAAAGGAAAGAAGAAAGAAAAGGAAAAGAAAAAGAGAGAGAGAGAGGGTCCTGATACATAGGAAGGAGGTGTCTGGTTTGATGCTCTCCCCAAATCTTAAATTCCTAGATGTGTTTGAATCCTTTGAGCCTGCACAAATGTCCATTCTTTCTATTAAAAGCTAGCATGCTCCACCTTGCCTGAAGACAATGCTAGAAATCTCTTCCTTGCAAGTCAAAATGTGTCCCACTTGAGATCTGCCTTTAAGTCCTTTCCTGGCCTCTCTAGGCCTATAAGTCAGGTGAAGTCATAACTTAGGCCAGTCAGGAATGTGCTGGGCCTGATGAGGAAAGAAAGGAAACTATACTTCAAAACGAGCTGCAAGACTTAGCCTGTGCACACTGGAAATATATATGCGACAGTGAGTTCTGTAGTTGGTCCCACTAACCTTCCTCTTCTTGGTGTCCCACAGACACACCAGCTGAAAGAGCAGTTCCTAGAAAATGTGTGACAAAGTAGACACAAGAGGTAGACTGTACTGAACACTCTAATACATCACCCAGGTCCTCAGTCAATAAAGGGCTCATTGCTCCAGTTTTTAGGGATGTTATTATCAGATAGGCTTCAGTTGGCAAACCCTTTTGGGATTTGTCAGTGACAGAGAGCTGCCTTACCCAACATTATGCCCAGTGATGGGTCATTTTATGGTTCAACCTGCCTGGACCAGGGGATGCCCAGATATCTGGTGACACATCCTTTCTAGATATGTCTAGGAGGATGTTTCTAAAAGGGATTAGCATTTGACAAAGTAGACTGGGTAAAAAAGACACCCTCCCCAGTGTGGATGGGCATCATCCAATCCATTGAGGACCTGAATAAAACAAAAAAGGTGGAGAAAGTTTGAATTCCCTCCTTATCTGATTGCTGGAGCCAGGACATTGATCTTCCCCTGCACTCAGCCCTCCTGCTTCTCAGGCCTTTAGTCTTGGAGGAGAATCTACAGAACCAGCTTTCCTGGGTCTCCAGCTTGCAGACGGTGGAATCACATCTGCCTCCAGAATCAGCCTCCGTAAGCCTGAATAGTCATATGAGCCTATAGCTTACAATAAATCTCTCTTGAGAGAGAGAGAGAGAGAGAGAGAGAGAGAGAGAGAGAGATTTAGATGTCTGTCCCATTGATTCTGTTCCTCTGCAGAATCCTGACTAATACCTGCCCCTTCCCAAGGTGGCCAACATCTATTCATTGATCAATGTGGGACAATAAGGCCTGGCCATCCCAACCCAGCTTGGAACACTGCTAAAAAACCATGTGAGTTTCACAGCTCACCCTGTGGGTCAGCCAGGCTTGTATGAAGTTCATTTCCCTCTGCTTAATGCCACTTTCTTTCCCTCAGTTTCACAAGTTTCAATCCCAAGGACATACCTGAGTGAACAACCTGCTTCCTAAACACCAGCCCGTTTCTAGAGAACCCAGCCTGTGACAGCGGCTCAACACTCTTGCCCTTACGAAAACCATATGCCATCTGCCAAGTCCCCTGCAGATCAGGTTCCCCTGAATGCAATTCCAGTCTTACTACCTGTTATAGGAATTATGTTCATCTTTCTTCTGATTCTTAAAGGCTGCCTCCTGGCCTCCGCTATCCTGGGATCTACTATCCTCGTTGCTATTAAAAAGCTCAGTTCTGCAACACCGTCAGCTACCTTCAGCCCCAGCTTACAGAAGACAGACTTTCCTGAGGTTCTCAAAATGCTGGTGCCCCTTCTCCTCACCAGGGCATTTCTTATCAATTTGGCCAATGTCGTATTTTCTGGACCCTCCTGAGGACGGTCAGCTGGTGGGTTTTCTGGTTAGGTACAGTAGACTCATTCTAGCATTTTTAAGTCCTTGAACACCCCTTCTTCCACAATCTCTCATGAGTTTTCTGGCATCTCTACTTTTGTTAATGAGGGGTATCAGTTTTTCCAAGCTAAAAGCCATGCTTACTAACTGTTATTTAGCAACACATCAAGAAACTTTATAACAGAGAAGTCTTGAGAGTCACCACTTTGGTCACTCAGATGATCAGAGTAAACACCATTGGACACATTAAAATCACTTGAGAGGATGCAGTGAGAACACAGTAATCCCTTTGAGAGACTCCCACCCAAAATCCCTAACCTAGATCTCCTCATGAGGAAACATGAAACTCAGATCGAGTGACATTCTGCAAAACAACTGTCCTAGTGTTAAGGTTATTGTCATGCGCTGAACTGTGTCACGCCCCCAAATTCATATGATGAGGCTCTAACTCCCCAATGTGACTATATTTACAGATAGTGCCTTTAAGGGGGTAATGAAAGTGAAGTGGTCATAAGAGTGGGGCCTCCCATAGAACTGGTGAGGATCCAAGAGGAAGGGAGAGTGAGCGTGCTCTCCAAGCTTGCACAGAGGAAGGGCCGTGACCACACAGAGAGAAGGCAGCCACCTATTAGCCGAGAAGGGAGGCCTCACAAAAAACAACCCTGATTGCACCTTAACCTTGGACTTCCAGCTTCTATACCTGTGAGCAAATGAATGTCCGTTGTTTAAGCCACTCCATCAGTGGTATTTTCCATGGCAGCCCAAGCTATCGCAGCCACAACATTTATGGAGATCTGCATTTTTCTACCATTCCTCTCTCTTTTCTTCCCTACTTATAGACATTTTAGCTAATATTTCCTAGCTTTATGATTCTTTTTCTAAATAAAGAACATTTCTTCTTGTATCCTACTAGGGCTGTAAACAATGTCCAGAGATTTACTTCTTGGAATATTTTCCAGGGGAAGTGTGTTGTGTTCTTGCAGCTCCAAATCTGTTTTCTACGACCTTCAACAATGATAAATCAAACCCTCTATTTTTATCAGTTCTAAGTTAAAGAATATGATGTAGGCCGGGCTCAGTGGCTCACGCCTGTAATCCCAACACTTTGGGAGGCTGAGGCAGGTAGATCATGAGGTCAGGAGATCGAGACCATCCTCGCTAATATGGTGAAACCCCGTCTCTACTAAAAATACAAAAAATTAGCCGGCATAGTGATGGGCGCCTGCAGTCCCAGCTACTCAGGAGGCTGAGGCAGGAGAATGGCATGAACCCAGGAGGGGGAGCTTGCAGTGGGCCGAGATCGCGCCACTGCACTCCAGCCTGGGCGACTGAGCGAGACTCTGTCTCAAGAAAGAAAAAAAAAAAAAAAAGAATATGACATAATATAATATATGACTACTTTACATAAAATTTCTGTAAAAAGAACTACAATTTTTAACTAACAAAAAGCATGCTTACTGCTCTCAAGACGTATAAAGTCTCAAAATTAAAAGTTGATCCTCATTAAAAAAAAATCATTATTCACTTCCCTGACATAAAGGAAAAAGGGCAAAAGTGTACTCTGTTATCTCTCACAGAATGGATAAAAAACTGCAAACAAACTTTAAAAGAGTGTAATGGCAGATGGGAATTGAATAATAACAAAATAAGGCTTGGATCTGCCCTCATTCTCTTTTGTGCCAGGCAAAAGTATATTTTCCACTCTTCACTTACTACTCCAATTAGAAAAAAAAAAAAAATGCCAGATCTGAAAGTCAAAAAGGTCCTGCCTGCACAATTCAAATCTTAATGAAGATAGAACCATATGGTAACACAATTCATGGAAAGGATAGGGGAAAAATATCTATTATCACAATTTAATAAAAACAATATTTGGCCGGGCACGGTGGCTCACGCCTGTAATCCCAGCACTTTGGGAGCCTGAGGCAGGTGGATCACGAGGTCAAGAGATCGAGACCATCCTGGCCAACATGGTGAAACCCCGTCTCTCCTAAAAACACAAAAATTAGCTGGGCGTGGTAGCTCACACCTGTAGTCCTAGCTACTCGAGATTCTGAGGCCGGAGAATCACTTGAATCGGGGAGGTGGAGGTTGCAGTGAGCTGAGATCGTGCCACTGCACTCCAGCCTGGTGATAGAGCAAGACTCTGTCTCAAAAAAAAAAAAAAAAAAAAATATATATATATATATATATATATATATATATGTTGTTGTTATATATATTAAAATATATATATATTTGTATTTGTACAAATATATATATTTGTAGCCAGATGCAGTGGCACGTGCCTGTAGTCCCAGCTTCTTAGGAGGCTGAAGCATGAGGATCACAAGCACAGCAATTCAAGGCTATAGTGCAGCATAATCACGCCTGTGGATAGCCACTACACTTCAGCTTGGGCAACCTAGTGAGACTCCCATGTCTAAAAGGAGTAAACAAATAAAATTAACAGTTGTACTGTTCTATACACTGTCTTTGTCCTCTAAACTTATTCACTTACTCTACAACAGAGCAACTATAGTTATAGTTAAAATTTCATCTGTTCAGTCTCCATTGTGGAATAAAAAAGAGAACATAATTTAGAGAGATCTGGCTTTTAGTCTGGGCTCCAATTCTTACGTTCAGTGTAACTTTTCAAAATGTATCTTAATTGTGAAATGGGGATTGTGACAGAGTTGCATAATAAGAATGAACAAGAATAAACTCAAGAATAAATTTCAGAATGTATATGTGAACCACAGATATATGCTGTGTAAACGAAAACTATACATTCAAACTTAAACCAAAGGAAAATGATTTTAAGAATATTTCCCAGTTTATTAATAAAAGAAAAAAATATGTTCGGTGTATTGATAATTGCATCATTTAACATATAGCCCCTAACTTGGATGTCTGCTCCCAAATAAATTCTATTTTGTCTACTTTGAAACTGAATTTTTCATCTGCTGACCTATTCGTCTAATTTATCCAAATGGTTCTAACTATTTGTTTCATTTCTTGATATTTCTGTTGTTTACAGTTTTAGCATTACTAAAGAACTGTATCATTTTCAATTACTGTTTTTTCTGATCATCCATCACAACAATGTAGGACTAATTAGCTTAGAAAAGCTGGCTGTTCCTAAAATCCCTGAGGAGAATCACAAGAAGCCTCAAACTAATTTCTCTGTCAGTGGCTCATGCCAACTTCCTATTACCACCTCCCGTGATCATGCTGTGACTTTGACAGCTACCCTTGAGGAAATAGCTTTGCCAGTTTACATAGTGAATTGCAGGCAGAACAAAGAGTGGAGTAGAGTCTGATGTCATCCTCTCTTACTTCACTTTATGACAGGGCATATGAGGTTACCCAAGTCAAGCTGTCCCCACATGACTTGCCACAACACCAAAGGGAGCTCCACAGTGTTGTTTCTGGCAACACATAGCTACAAAGAGATCTTTTGGCAGAGCTGTGACCCTTGTCCCGTGTTATATTTAATGGTATATGTAAAGAAAAAAACACAAATATTGTCTTGCTTTTCTTGGTATTACAAAATAGTGAAGCTTTTTTTCTTTTTTTTTCTAATACCTAGTAGTTTTTTAAATTTATAAAACGAAAATAAGATGAGAATTTTCAGGATCAAAAATATTAAAGCAGATATTCTCTATATATTGGAATATATAACTACCTATTATGAATTTTAGTTTTGGTTATTATGACTTTGTAGGCAAAATAGACATACAGCATGCAATTTCTAAACTTAATATACATGAGAAGAATCCAGCCAGTTTTGCTCTGCAATATGACTTTAACCATGTAACATTTTTTAAAACCCTAAAGTCAAAATTTCTCAGGGTGCAAAAGCAGCTCTAAAAAAGCTGAGATGCTTATCAGCGCAACTAATGACAAAATATTTTTCTTTTACAACATTCAAATTATAGTACAATGGCACCACCTGTTGATGGAATGGCAGAATTGAATTCTAAGACTACAACGCAATATCAAATGTTTACTGGAATTTTAAATCAAGAGATAGAACACAGGTCATTGACCACTGATCAGATAATGTATCAGTGAGATGGCTAGCTTATATTTGATTTGGTTATATCAATTGCTACTTTGACTTTCTGGCATTCTGTAGAATGGCACAGCATTTGCTTAAGGGCTAATCATTGCATGAACATAAGAAAATGTATAATTAAGATTAGTTTTCTTACATATATTTAAATGTAAGTTCTAGAGAAACAGTTTTTCTAACGTTAAGTTTTTTCTTCCAACACATAGTTACATTGGATTGAATATGATGGTTCTTCAGAACTCATTTTTGGAAAACTAAACTCATTTTTGGGAAATATGCTGGACTGGATTAATAACCAGTAAACACATTTAAAAATTACTCTTATAGCAAACATACTCTCAAAAAAACAAACAAGAAAAACAGTTGGAGGCTTCCAAGATGGCTAAATAGGAACAGCTCTGGTCTGCAACTCCCAGCGATATCGGCACAGAAGATGGGTGATTTCTGCATTTCCAACTGAGGTACCTGGTTCATCTCATTGGGACTGGTGGGACAGTGGGTGCAGCCCATAGAGGGTAAGCCGAAGCAGGGTAGGGCGTTACCTCACCCGGGGAAGCGCAAGGGGTAAGGGGATTTCCCTTTCCTAGATAAGGGAAGCCATGACAGCCTGTACCTGGAGGAATGGTACACTCCTGCCCAAATACTATGCTTTTCCCACAGTATTTGCAACTGGCAGACCAGGAAATTACCTCCCGTGACTGGCTCGGCAGGTCCCGGGGCCACAGCTCACTGCTGGCACAACAGTCTGATATTGACCTGCAACGCTGCAGCTTGATGGAGGGAGGGGCATCCGCCCTTGCTGAGGTTTGAGTAGGCGGTTTTGTGCTCACAGTGTAAACAAAGAGGCCAGGAAGCTCATACTGGGTGGAGCCCGCTGCAGCTCTGCAAGGCCTACTACCTTGCTATAGATTCCACCTCTGTGGGCAGGGTATATCAGAACAAAAGGCAGCAGACAGCTTTGGCAGACCTAAATGTCCCTGTCTGACAGCTCTGAAGACAGCAGTGGTTCTGCCAGCATGGCGTTTGAGCTCTGAGAACGGATAGACTGGCTCCTGAAGGGGGTCCCTGATGCCTGTGTAGCCTGACTGGGGGACAACTCCCAGTAAGGGCCAACAGACACCTCATACAGGAGGATGCCCCTCTGGGATGAAGCTTCCAGAGGAAGGATCAGGCAGCAATATTTGCTGTTCTGCAGCCTCTGCTGGTGATACCCAGGCAAACAGGGTCTGGAGTGGACCTCCAGCAAACTCCAACAGACCTGCAGCTGAGGGGCCCAACTGTTACAAGGAAAACTAACAAACAGAAAGAAATAGTATCATCATCAATAAAAACCACATCCACACCAAAACCCCATCTGTAGGTCACCAACATCAAAGACCAAAGGTAGATAAAAACCACAAAGATGGGGAGAAACCAGAGCAGAAAAGTTGAAAATTCCAAAAACCAGAGTGTCTCTTCTTCTACAAAGGATTGCGGCACCTCACCAGCAAAGGAACAAAACTAGACAGAGAATGAGTTTGACGAGTTGACAGAAGTAGGCTTCAGAAGGTCGGTAATAACAAACTTCTCCGAGCTAAAGGAAGCTAACCCCATCGCAAGGAAGCTAAAAACCTTGAAAAAAGGTTAGACGAATGGCTAACTAGAATAAATAGTGTAGAGAAGGCCTTAAATGACCTGACAGAGCTGAAAACCATGGCCAAGAACTTCATGACACATGCAAAAGCTTCAGTAGCTGATTCAATCAAGTGGAAGAAAGGATATCACTGATTGAAGATCAAATTAATGAAATAAAGCCAGAAGACGAGATTATAGAAAAAAGAGTGAAAAGAAACAAAGCCTCCAAGAAATACAGGACTATGTGAAAAGACCAAATCTACATTTGACTGGTATTCCTGCAAGTGACGGGGAGAATGGATCCAAGTTAGAAAACACTCTTCAGGATGTTATCCAGGAAAACTTCCCCAACCTACCAAGGCAGGCCAACATACAAATTCAGAAAATACAGAGAACACCACAAAGATTCTCCTTGAGAAGAGCAACCCCAAGACACAATTGTCAGATTCAGCAAGGTTGAAATGCAGGAAAAAATGTTAAGGGCAGCCAGAGAGAAAGGTCAGGTTACCCACAAAGGGAAGCCCATCAGAGTACAGCAGATCTCTTGGCAGAAACCCTACAAGCCAGAAGAGAGTGGGGGCCAATATTCAACATTCTTAAAGAAAGGAATTTTCAACCCAGGATTTCATAACCAGCCAAACTAAGCTTCATAAGTGAAGGAGAAATAAAATCTGAAGAGGTCCTTCACATCCCTTGTAAGTTGGATTCCTAGATATTTTATTCTCTTTGTAGTAATTATGAATGGGAGTTCACTCATGATTTGGCTCTCTGTTTATCTGTTATTGGTGTATAGGAATGTTTGTGATTTTTGCACATTGATTTTATATCCTGAGACTTTGCTGAAGTTGCTTATCAGCTCCAGGAGATTGTGGGCTGAGATGATGGGATTTTCTAAATATACAATGATGTCATCTGCAAACAGGGACAATTTGACTTCCTCTATTCCTAATTGAATACCTGTTATTTATTTCTCTTAGCTGACTGCCCTGGCCGGAACTTCCAACACTATGTTGAATAGGAGTGGTGAGAGAGGGCATCTTTGTCTTGTACTGGTTTTCAAAGGGAATGCTTCCAGGTTTTGTCCATTCAGTATGATATTGGCTGTGGGTTTGTCATAAATAGCTCTTATTATTTTGGGATACATTCCATCAATATGTAGTTTATTGAGAGTTTTTAGCATGAAGGGCTGTTGAATTTTGTCGAAGGCCTCTTATGCATCTATTGAGATAATCGTGTGGTTTTTGTGATTGGGTCTGTTTATGTGATGGATTACATATATTGATTTGTATATGTTGAACCAGCCTTGGATCCCAGGGATGAAGCCGACTTGATTGAGGTGGATAAGGTTTTTGATGTGCTCCTGGATTTGGTTTGCCAGTATTTTATTGAGGATTTTTGCCATTATGTTCATCAGAGATATTGGCCTAAAATTCTCTTTCTTTGTTGTGTCTCTGCAAGGCTTTGGTATTGGGATGATGCTGGCCTCATAAAATGAGTTAGGGAGGATTACCTCTTTTTCTATTGATTGGAATAGTTTCAGAAAGAATGGTACCAGCTCCTCTTTGTACCTCTGGTAGATTTTGGCTGTGAATCCATCTGGTCCTGGACTTTTTTTGGTTGGTAGGCTATTATTGCCTCAATTTCAGAATCTGTTATTGGTCTATTCAGAGATTCAACTTCTTCCTGGTTTAGTCTTTGGAGGCTGTATGTGTCCAGGAACTTATCCATTTCTTCTAGATTTTCTAGTTTATTTGCATAGAGGTGTTTATAGTATTCTGTGATGGTAGTTTGTATTTCTCTGGGATCAGTGGTGATATCCCTTTTATCATTTTTTATTGCATCTATTTGATTCTTCTCTCATTTCTTTTTTATTAGTTTTGCTAATAAAATAGCAAAATAGATCTATCTATTTTGTTGATTTTTTTCAAAAAAACAGCTCCTGGATTCATTGATTTTTTGAAGGTTTTTTTGTGTCTCTATCTCCTTCAGTTCTTCTCTGATCTTAGTTATTTCTTGCCTTCTGCTAGCTTTTAAATTTGTTTGCTCTTGCTTCTCTACTTCTTTTAATTGTAATGTTAGGGTGTTGATTTTAGATTGTTCCTGCTTTCTCTTGTGGGCATTTAGTGCTACAAATTTCCCTCTACACACTGCTTTAAATGTATCCCAAAGATTCTGGTACATTTTGTCTTTGTTCTCATTGCTTTCAAAGAATATCTTTATTTCTGCCTTCATTTCATTATTTACCCAGCAGTCATTCAGGAGCAGGTTGTTCAGTTTCCATATAGTTGTGCAGTTTTGTGTGACTTTCTTAATCCTGACTTCTAATTTGATTGCACTGTGGTCTGAGAGACAATTTGTTGTGATTTCTGTTCTTTTGCATTTGCTGAGGAGTATTTTACTTCCAATTGTGTGGTCAATTTTAGAATAAGTGCGATATGGTGCTAAGAAGAATGTATATTCTGTTGATTTGGGGTGGAGAGTTCTGTAGATGTCTACTAGGTCCACTTGGTCCAGAGCTGAGTTCAAGTCCTGGATATCCTTGTTAACCTTCTGTCTTGTTGATCTGTCTAATATTGATAGTGGGGTGTTAAAGTCTCCCATTATTATTGTGTGGGAGTCTAAGTCTCTTTGTACGTCTCTAAGGCCTTTTTTTAAATGAGTCTAGGTGCTCCTGTATTGGGTGCATATATATTTAGGATAGTTAGCTCTTCTTGTTGAATTGATCCCTTTACTATTATGTAATGACCTTCTTTTTCTCTTTTTATCTTTGTTGGTTTAAAATCTGTTTTATCAGAGACTAGGATTGCAACCCCTGTTTTTTTCACTTTCCATTTGCTTGGTAGATCTTCCTTTATTTTGAGCCTATATGTGTATTTGCACCTGAGATGGGTCTACTGAATATAGCACACTGATGGTTCTTGACTCTTTATCCAATTTGCCAGTCTGTATCTTTTAATTGGGGCATTTAGCCCATTTACATTTAAGGTTAATATTGTTATGCATGAATTTGATCCTGTCATTATGATCTTAGATGGTTATTTTGCCCATTAATTGATGCAGTTTCTTCATAGTGTCGATGGGTCTTTACAATTTGGCATGTTTTTGCAGTGGCTGATACCAGTTGTTCCTTTTCATGTTTAGTGCTTCCTTCAGGAGCTCTTGTAAGGCAAGCCTGGTAGTGACAAAATCTCTCCACATTTGCTTGTCTGTAAACAATTTTATTTCACTGACTTTCTTCACAGAGTTGGAAAAAACCACTTTAAAGTTCATATGGAACCAAAAAAGAGCCCACATAGCCAAGACAATCCTAAGCAAAAAGAACAAAGCTGGAGGCATCATGCTACCTGACTTCAAACTATACTACAAGTCTACAGTAACCAAAACAGTATGGCACTGGTATCAAAACAGATATATAGACCAATGGAACAGAACAGAGGCCTCAGAAATAACATCACACATCTACCACCATCTGATTTTTGACAAACCAGACAAAAACAAGCAATGGGGAAAGGATTCCCTATTTAATAAATGGTGCTGGAAAAACTGGCTAGCCATATGTAGAAAGCTGAAACTGGATCACTTCCTTACACCTTATACAAAAATTAACTCAAGATGGATTAAAGACTTAAATGTAAGACCTAAAACCATAAAAACCCTAGAAGAAAACCTAGGCAATGCCATTCAGAACATAGGCATGGGCAAATACTTCATGACTAAAACACCAAAAGCAATGGCAACAAAAGCCAAAATAGACTATTGGGATCTAAATAAACTAAAGAGCTTCTGCACAGCAAAAGAAACTATCATCAGAGTGTACAGGCAACCTACAGAATGGGAGAAAATTTTTGCAGTCTACCCCCTGACAAAGAGCTAATACCCAGAATCTACAAAGAACTTAAAAAATTTTATAAGAAAAAAAAAAACCCCATCAAAAAGTGGGCAAAGGATATGAACAGACACTTCTCAAAAGAAGACATTTATGCAGCCAACAGACATGTGAGAAAATGCTCATCAATGATCATCAGAGAAATGCAAACCAAAATCATAATGAAATACTATCTCATGCCAGTTAGAATGACAATCATGAAAAAGTCAGGAAACAAGAGATGCTGGAGAGGACGTGGAGAAATAGGAATGCTTTTACACTGTTGGTGGGACTGTAAATTAGTTCAACCATTGTGGAAGACAGTGTGGTGATTCCTCAAGGATCTAGAACTAGAAATACCATTTGACCTAGCCATCCCATTACTAGGCATATACCCAAAGCATTATGTATCATGCTACTATAAAGACACATGCACACATATGTCTATTGTGGCACTATTCACAATAGCAAAGACTTGGAACCAACTCAAATGTCCATCAATGATAGACTGGATTAAGAAAATGTGGCACATATGCACCAAGGAATACTATGCAGCCATAAAAAAGGATGATTCCATGTCCTTTGCAGGGATACGGATGAAGCTGGAAACCATCATTCTCAGCAAACTCTCACAAAGACAGAAAACCAAACACTGCACGTTCTCACTCATAATTGGGAGCTGAACAATGAGAACATGTGGACACAGAGTGGGGAACATCACTCACTGGGGCCTGTCGGGGGGTGGGGTGCTGGGGTAAGGATAGCATTAGGAGAAATACCTAATGTAAATGACGAGTTGATGGGTGCTGCAAACCAACATGACACATGTATATATACCTATGTAACAAACCTGCACATTATGCACATGTACCCTAGAACTTAAAGTATAATAAAAATTTTTTAAAAAATTTTAAAAACTCATGCAAAATAAAAAACCCTTATACTTGCAAGAAAGTAAGGGAAACCCCGTAGGCAAAACCAGAAGAAGAACCCAGAAAATAAGAGCAACAACCCAAAGAACTTAATATTTTTCAGCTGTCCTGGAGGAAAGAATATGTATTTTGGTGGTGGCAACTGGTTTCAAAGTTGTTTGGTTTGAAGGTCTCAAGCCAAAATATAATCACTTCAACTTGACTAGTGATGTCACTAGTTGAAACTGAGCCATTCAAATGGCTGTACCATTAGTGAAACTGTGGAATAGAAAAAAGAATATCTGCCAGCCCAGGAAAAAGGCATGGATGCTTGCATATCTTGACCTGGGAATCTAGATGGATAAGTAAAATGTCAGATCTGAGAATTTTTGATAATGGAGTTCCTGGCATGGGCTCAAGTTCTTCAGTCCATTATCTATGTGGTTCAGGAATGTTTCAGCTGAGAAAGCAACATAAAACTGGCCTGTGATTGCATCACTGCATAATATCACTGGAAGTACGTGGGTGAAGCACATTCAAAACCTTTTTATGGGACACATACTCTCTTTAGACCATATAACCAGATAGGAATCCTGCAAAAAACAAACAAACAAACAAACAAACAACCTCCCATTGAACATGAGTGCATAACTCATAAATCAGAAAACTAACAAGAAAATATTTTATTGTAAGTGAGCTATGAAATACTATCATGAAAGTTCAGACAAATTTGGAAAACAATCAAATGGAACTTGTATAAATAAAAATACGTTATTGAAATTGAAAACCTAATAGGTTGGACAAAACAGATAAGATAGAGCTAAGCAGAGAATTAATAAATGGGAGACTTTATTGCAGATATATAATGCTCCAGAGAGAAAGAAATGAAAAATGGGAAAGAGAAGTTGAGCCATGGAAGATGGAAGAACGAAGCCCAATGTATGTCTATTCAGATTTCCAGAGATGAACAAGAAATGAAATAATGGAGAGAAAATATTAAAAATGAAATGGTTGAAATGTTCTCCAAAATGATGAAAGACACAAATTCCTCAATTGACGATATATAACACTCCCAAGCAGTATAAATAGAAGTGAAATACCTAGGTAATCCAGTGGAATAGCAGAAACTTAAAGATGAGGGAGTAATCCCAAATGCAAAAAGAGAAACAAGACAGGTTTCCTAAAAAGGAATGACAATTAGATAAACCACCAACCTTTCAAAAGTAATAATAAACGGCAGACAACTGTAGAATGTTATCTTTTAAGGAATGACAGAAAGCAACTCACACCTTATTCATTTATTTCATGTATTTTATTTGTAATTTATTAGAGACGAGGATTTTTTTCCTATTCCACACTTTCACTAATGGTACAGCCATTTGACTGGCTCAGTTTCAACTGGTAAAATCACACAAGTTCAAGTCATTATCTTCTGGCTTTAGCCCTTAAAACCAAACAACTTGGAAACTAATTCCCACTCCACAAAGCATGTGTACTTTCCTCCAGTGCAGCTGAGAAATAATGAGTTCTTTGGTTTATTGCTCTGATTTTCCGGGTTCTGCTTCAGATTTTGCCTATGGGGATACCTGTTACATTCTTACAAGTATAAGTTTTTGACAGTATGTTTGCCATGTTATACAAGTAATTTTAAAATGTGTTTACTGGTTATTTATCTAGACCAGCATATTTCCAAAAACAGTTTATTTTATATTTAATTTAATCATAATAATAGAGACAAAGTCTCATCCCTAAAAAAAAAAAAAAAAAAAAAAACCTACCTTATGTCAGTTAAATGAGTTAACATTTGTAACTCTTCAACAGGGCTGGCTCATAGTAAATGCTATGCAAATGTTTGATAAATAAAAATAAAATACATAAAATCCACCCTCCACCTCTGCCTCCTGAGTAGCTAGGACCACAGGCGCAAACCCAGTGGTGGGCATACTCTAATTTTCATTTTACTGGTGAGAAAACTGAGGAAGAGTTAGGTAAAGCAACATTCTCAAAGGTACACGGCTAGTAAGAATTTAGACCTTGGAATTTTATCCCACCTAAATTAACACATAAGAATAATGACAAAATGGGTCATGTGTGGGGGTACACGCCTGTAATCCCAGCCCTCCAAAAAATTAGCCAGGCATGGTGGCATATGCCTGTAGTTCCAATTACACTGGAGGCTGAGGTAGGAGGATCACTTGAGCCTGGGAGTTCAAGGCTCCCGTTAGCCAAGGTGGTGCCACTGCACTCCAGCCTGGGCTACAAAGTGAGACACTGTCTCAAAAAAAAAAAAAAAAAAAAAAAAAAACAAGAATGACAAAAATAAGCACCCTCTTTACAAACCAATGTTTAGTGACAATAAAATTTCTCATTGGAAGAATTCAAAAACTATATGCTTTAAGAAATGGGAAATTAAATCCAAAAAGAAGGAAAGGTAAGCAAAGAAAGTGACAAGTAGGACAGTAAACCTGAACAAACCTTGACTATAAAAACATAATACATATGAAGACTAATTATAGAGATTACACAAAGAGGAACTAAATATTGGACACTGCCATTATTTATTCTAATATGATCTTACAGATTAAATGAATTATTTGTTAGGTATAACAACTCTAAATGTGTGGGTATCAGATATATAATATAGCAATATATAAAGCAATGCTCGATACAACAGCAAGAAAAATATTGGCAAATCCACCTCCACAGTGGGAGATTTAACAGTCTCCTTTCTAAATGATTGATTAACTAGATTTAAACATTTTTTAAGGCTATGGATGTATAAAACAATGAATTAATCTCTTAAACTGTTAGCAATACATAAAACCCAAAAAATCAGAGAGAGCTGATATTCTTCTCAATTATGCATGAAACCTTTTTTAAAAATGACTATGAACTAAGCCTAAAAGCAACTTTCACCGAATACCAAAGTATCAGGATTATAAAAACAATTGTCCTCTGAACAAAATATAATTAAAACAATAATAAATAGATAACTCTAAGAGATGTCTGAAGGTTTAAAACCTACTTGTAAATAACAAATGGGTTAAGGAAAAAAAGGGAATCATAAAACATTTGAACTGAATGATAATTATATTATATATCAACATTTGTGTGAGATTTAGATTGTAACTTTATAGCACTAAATATTATATTAGAATGCAGTAGGAAGGTTGAAAAATAATGAATCAATCATCCAACTCAACAAGTGAGAAAAACAACCACCAAAAAACAGAAGGTGATCATTTTGCAACTCTCAATGGAATAATTGATTCAGGCAAGAATTTTTAGTGGCTGCTAAACCATTAAATAAAAGGCTAACAGAGAATTGAAATGACACAGAGCTAAGGTGGAGCCCACAGGTTATTTGCATGGGGACACCTTGCATGAAGAATCAATATTAGCAACACTAGTAATTAGATGACCGACCAGTTTTGGTGTGACGCAATAAGAAAAACATAACATTCTTAAGATATTCTTGCGAATTGTTTTGCCATCTAATTAATGTACTCAAATTAAATTGAATCAAATCTTTCCATCTAAACTTCTGATTTACAGGAAATTCCAAAACCTAAGCAAGGTACAAATGAAACATTCCTACAAGGAAACAATCAGAGAAGGAAACAATCAGAATCAAATGTTCTAAAGGAAAATTGATGCAGTCTCTTCAACAAATTGTCATGAAAAAACAGGGGAAGAGGAATGTTCTACGTTAAAATATTCTTTAGAGAAATGCCATATGTTGTCATTGATTGTATCGTGGACTGTCAAAACTAGCTCTAAAAGGTATTGTAAAACTTAATGGAGACATGCAGATAAAGACTGATAATAAATTATTTTAGGAAATTATTAATTTTGTTGGACGTGATAATGTGGTTTTGTGGGAAAGTTTTAATTCTTAGAGATGCATTCTGGAATAACTAGGGAAACATTGTTATGACATCTATAATCAGTTATTTTAAAATTTACCAAAAATAGATGAAACAAATGATTTAATTATTAAATCTAGGTGTGACAGGTGTTTTTTATCCCTTTCTCTCCATTTTTTCATATATTTGACATTTTTAATAACACATTTCAAAAATATAAACCAAAGAATGTAGAAGCAGCCTTGGGGGTTCTACTGTTGTTTACTTTTGAAGGTAAAAAAGACCTCTGTCTGTCCATCTAGGCTCCAATCCTGCCTAAGGCTGCTTCCCAAAGCCACAGAATGTGTGACACGATGCCCAGGGGCAGAGGTCATTCATTCTTCAGCAAGCATGACCTTCTGCCTGGACAGAAGCCATGCTGGTGATCATGACATGAATTCAACCAGGGAGTTTGTTAATGATCATATGCCTTTTCCTCCCCGGGTTTTATATGCAACATTCCAATATCGATTTTTAGCCAAGCCAATTTGGACACCTTCTAAGAGAACCAAGAAAATTGGGAGAGAGTCTGGGATAAAATTAAAAGCAGTCTCAACTCATAGAATCCATTTTGTTTTACTATTGCTGACTTAGTTCAAAACTGCCAGACGTTCTTTTCTGGGCATCCAAATCCATTCAGTTTCTGAGTTTTCCCCAACAGAAATTGTCATTCTTCTTCCAGACTATGGAAGAAGAGTTCAGTATTGTACCATAATCCCCTGCCTTAGCCACAGTCTCTCTTTCCATATTTGTTACCCATGGTCAAGAAGGTTGAGTATAATACAGTAAGATATTTTGGGAAGGAGAAAGAAAGAGACCACATTTACATAACTTTTACTACAGTATATCGTTATAATTGTTCTATTTTATTATTAGTTATTTTTGTTCATCTCTTACTATACCAGATTTATAAATTAAGGTTTATCATCGGTTTGTATGTATATGAAAAAACATAGTATTTTTATCATGAAGTACTATCTGCAGTTTCGGGTATCCACTGGGGGTTTTGGAATGTATCCCTCATGAATATTTTGCCATATTGGCAAAAGTTAAGCTGCTGGATTTGATATGTTTTTATTGGAGTCTCAATTCATCCAGAGGGGATTTGATCATTGCTGTGAGGGAGTCAGAGACATGCAAAAAAGTAACAGTTCGAGAGAAAGGTCTTAAGGATTAAGGGCAGAGTGTGCTATAGAAGTCCAGAAAAATGCTAATTACAAAATTGAACATGAGACAGGCTACGAATCATGAAGCTTTATTTCTATTAGTCTTTTTATTTCTTCTTCTGGCCTTCCTTTATTATATTGAATAGAAGTGACGGTTGTAGAATGCCTTATATTGTTGCCAATCTAAAAGAGAAATTTTTCTTCATTAAATATGTTGTTGCTTAAGACTTTTCGATTTTCAGTATGCATATGGATGCGTGAGTTTCCACCTAAATTCCTTTCATTGAACCAGTCGGTATATCCATCCCCCAGCTACTGTAAATTCTTGGCAGTTAAAAGTTTATAACTGTCTCTTTCTACAATTTGTAATTATCCTTGACCAAACTAGAGCCACAGGGACAATCCGTGGCTAATCACTAACTGATATTGAATTACAAAGACTGTCTGCTTTTTAAGTACCATTGAAACGATAAAGAAAGAAAATGACAGGCTTGTATTTATTAATCAGCAACCTAAGATGAAACATGAGAGTCAAAAATGGTCCCTGGCAGCATTTAAAGCAAACACACTAAACCAAACAAAACTTACTTCCTGCAGTGGCCGAAACAAACAAAGCTGAAGGCCAAGACATAATTTATTTTTTGAGAGTAGGAAAATTTCAGAAAAAGCTGAATTTGCTTTGTCTTGGTGAAGGTCCTAATAATAACCAATGGGGATCTTAGAGACTGGGGATGGGAACATCTAGCTTCAATTTCTCTTTATGTGTGCCTGTCCATAGACAACTTGAGTACCCTCACAACATGGCAGCTGGCTTCCCTCAAAGAAACAGAGACACGAGACCAGGTAGAAACTGCAATGCCTTTGAAAATCACATCCCGTTACTTTCACAATATCCAATTGGTCAGGCAGTTGGGGTCTTTTCAATGTGGAAAGGAACTACCCAAGGATATGACTATCAAGAGGCATGGTCACTGGTTGCCACCTTGGATGCTGGCATTAAGAACATTTGTGATTCATGGAAGGATATCAACATATCAACAGGAACAGGAGTTTGGAAGAAATTGATTCTAGCTTTTATAGATGACTTTGAAGGAAGCAAGACTTCAGTGGAGGAAGTAACTGCAGATGTGTTGGCAATAGCAAGAAAATGGGAATTAGAAGTGGAGGCTGAAGGTATGACTGAATTGCTATAATGTCACGATCAAATTTTAATGGATAAGGAGTTGCTTCTTATGGATAAGCAAAGAAAGCGGTTTCTTAAGATGGAATCTACTCCTGGTGAAGATGCTATGAACACTGTTGAAATGACAATAAAGGATTTAGAATATTCCATAAACTTAGCTGATAAAGCAGCAGCTGGGTTGGAGAGGATTGACTCCAATTTTGTAAGAAGCCAATCAGCAGCCACCAACATGGAGGCAAGACCCTCCACTAGCAAAAAGATTGCAACTTACTGAAGGCTCAAATGGTCATCAGCATTTTTTAGCAATTGAGTATTTTTTAAATTAAGGTATATATGTCCATTGTCTTTATTAGACATAATGCTAGTGCACATTTAATAGACTACAGTATAGTGTAAACATAACTTTTATATGCACTAGGAAACTACAGCATTTGTGTGACTGGCTTTATTGCAATATTCACTTTATTGTGATGATCTGAAACTCAATCTGCAATATCTCTGAGGCATGCCTGTATTTAACATTTAATATTTTTAACAGACTGTATTAGTTTGCTTGGCCTGCCATAACAAAATAGCACAGACTGGGTGGCTTAAACAGTGTAAATTTATTTTCTCACAGTTCCAGAGTCTAGAGGTCCAAAATTAAGATGTTGAGAGGGTTGGTTTCTAGCGAGGCCTCTCTTCCGGGCTTGTAGATGGCCACCTTCTCACTGTGTCATTACATGGCCTTTTCTATATAGAGGGAGACATCATGCTCTGGTATCTCTTTCTCCTCTTTGAAGGAAATCAGTCCTATTGGATTAGAATCCCACTCTTAGGACCTCATTTCATCTTAACTACCTTCTTAAAGCCTCTATCTCCGAACACAGTTTAATTAGGGGTTAGGGCTTCAATATATGGATTTCGGAGGGACAGAATTCTGTCCATCACACCCTCCATAGCCTGATATTCCTGACTTATCTCTCTTCACTAACACAAATGCTAAGATTCTGCCACCAGAGTATTTCAAGCATAAAATGCGCATCCTCCCTTTCTTCTCTAGTCAAGATTCTATCCAGCTCAAACTTCTCTGGGTTTTCCCCACTTCAATGCAGAAATAATTCATATGCTATCTTTGCTCCTTTATAATGTTTTGCCTAAATCATTAATAAAGCTAACACAGGAATAGTATTTTTCAATGCTCGTATTTCTTTCGTGCCTAATGTTCCCTATTAAATATCACAATCGTTGTAAGATGCAATTATTAGTAAGTCCCCTTTATGAATGTGGTAACTGAACCTCAAAGAGGGTGTTTATTCATTCTATCACAATTGAGAACATTAAGGAATGAGCTTTTTGTAGATCTTGGCACCATTCACGGATATATGAAACATGGAGAGTAAAGCAGGGTTTGTGGGAAGAGTCATGTTTAATTTGGCACATATTGAGTTTGAGGTACCTATGACATATCCAAGTGTGTAAATATTATATGCTTACTTTATACAGTCTTGTGTTAATGTACAAGTTGGAATTTTATCTTTTCATTTCATGTTAACACAAGTGCTAAAATGGCAAATAACCTCTTTTATTCTATGTCTTAGTAAAGAATGCCATAATTATTTGTCTACTCCATATACGTTTTCAATATTCTTTTTCTCCCCATTATTCCCATACATTTCAAATTAAAGACAGCCACTTTTCAGAATCACAGAAGTGAACAGGACCTGCAGCAAATACGACCTTAAGAGATAATCTAAATTTACTTCTCTTATTTTACAGATGAAGAAAGCAAGGTACAGTTAGTTAAATGATCCACCGAACATCACACTTACTGCCCATATAGGGACTAACGTTCAGATTTTCTAATTCCATTTCAAGAGACTATGTCATTAGACCCATGATTCCCTAACAGTATTTTGCAGAACATAAACAATCTAAGAAGTTCAGTCAATGAAATGATTCAAATGTCTTTTAACATTAAACACGATCCCCACTCTTGGAGAGTTGCAAGGCTTGTTTAAGTTTACTTGACCCAGCATTTAATGACAGATCCCCTTTGCCACCATGTATTAATGTTGGTAGGAGACACACTGGGGAGTGATGCACTACGCTACCCTTGAATATGATGTTGGTGAGTTTGAAAGGGACTTGTATGCTCAACTGGACAAGTATTATCCTGCTGAGATAAGGTTAGGATGATGCAGAAGGAAGTAGTTTCATTTGCTTTGCTAGATTTATGCTGCTATTGGAAGGCAGAGGACATACAAATGAAAAAGTTTTATTAATAAATGAGTATGGGGTTGTTTTAATGACCCACCTAAAAGTTATTAATCTTATTACAGGGTGAGTTTTTGAAAGATTTGATTTATTCTAGATAAGGAGTAATGTAAATACACTAAATTAGGAGTCCAGGGTTTCCAACTGGAGAATTGTACTTTTCATATTAGTTGCTAGGAACTAGGTAATAAAGCTGTTGTGCTTTTATTTGGCAAAAAACTTTGAGAAAAGACAGGAAAATAATTAAACAGAGACTTAGAGTTTAATGCTGAGTAATTAATTTTGTTGCCTGAAATAGTAAAGATGGATAAAAAGAATTCATTATAATGGAAATCTCAGCCCAGTTTTATGGAAGCACCCTGACTTGAATTTGAAAGAAACAGAAGTATTATTAATAAAACTTACATATAAATAGGAAGTGAAAGATTATTAATACAACCTATATACACCTCAGTGATACAAGTTTAATCAAAACCATAGACAGTCCTGAGAAAAACAATATGCTAAAATATGAAGTGTTACAAATACATCAAAGAACATTTACATAATTTTCCAAGTCATTAAAACAAGAGAAAGGCATTTTCATCCAGCACCAGGTATAGATGCAAAACGTGATTCATTTAAATATTTATTTTATAGATAATTATTGAATAAGAACAATTTTAATGAATATTTATATTTAAATGTTATATCTAATGAATAATTAAGCAATAAATTAACAGTAAAATATTCCTTGTTAAAGACATGTACTGCTAATTAAAAAATTTAAAAGATTTCAAATAAAAATTACAATGTGGGCCGGGTGCAGTGGCTTACCCCTGTAATCCCAGCACTTTGCAAGGCTGAGATCAGGAGTTGAAGACCAGCCTGGCCAACATGGTGAAACCCCATCTCACTAAAAATACAAAAATTAGCCAGCATGGTGGTGGGTGCCTGTAATCCCAGCTGCTCGGGAGGCTGAGGCAGGAGAATCACTTGAAATCGGAAGGCGGAGGTTGCAGTGAGCCGAGATGGTGCCACTGCACTCCAGCCTGGGCAAAAGAGCGAAACTCTGCCTCCAAAAGAAAAAAAAAGCATTATAATGTGAAAGTGGAAAGGACATTCCTATAAATGTCTATCCAAAATTTTACTAGCATGATTGTAGCTGGAAACTAAGAAAAATCATAGATCAAAAAACTTCTCATTTAAAAAAATACATTTTGAAAATACAATTTTTTGTTTTTTCATAACTAATCAAACTTATAACTACTATCTGTATATTAATGGAACAGAAACAAATGTGGTGTTATATATACTATACCATTAATATTTCCATACATTAATGGAGAAAGTCAAACGTGGAAACACCTCTGAATTTAGAAGTCTGCCAGTTATGAGGTCTATGTACATAGACTCTTCTGTGTCTCTCAGGAAGTGGAAGAATTACGTAAATTGTAATCAGCATGCAAATATTAGATATTTAACTGGAGCAGTCAGTACTACTTCCCCGATCTCTCACTTGCTGAGAGACAATGAATTCTTAATTTCCAGTAAAGGCAAGTTTTGTTCCTTTGAATCACAATTATCGAGATCCAGTGATGTTCAAGGCCCCTTGCTAGGATTATGGACAGCTCTTTGCTTCCACAAATTTATATCCCAAGAGAAAAACAAATAATTCTTTGCAAATACAATGATGATAGGAACTGTCATAAGCAAGTTACAGATAAGGTACTATGAAGCTTCAGAAATTATAATTATTACTTTCAATTGTAATGATTGGAGAAAGCTTTATTAAAAAGTGGCATGCACACTATGACACGAAGGATAGGTAAGATCTGATTTGCAAAAATAAGGCAAGGAATATTCTAAAGGGAATAAAGATCAAGAGGAACGCTATGGCTCTAGTACAGGCACTTTGGGCAAGTCCCCCTGATTACAGTAAAGAGTACTGAACAAATAAAATTAATTAAAATAAAATTAGAAATAATGTACAAATAGCAAAAAAAAAAAAAATAGCTAGAAATAAAGTATAAATTAACAAAACCTTATTTGCAATCTAAAAGATTTTAAATTAGCCAAATGGTTTAATTAGCCAAATACAAGGGTATTCTACAATGAAACTGCATGTTTTTGGAATTAGAGAACATAACGTATTATACTAAAATACAATTGGCTAGAATGTATGAGTAAAAAAGTCAGAACTACTGTTGCATCAAATTCCCACAAAATGGCTTCTCCAGGTAAAAAAAAAATCCACTGTTGCATAAATGCCTTCCATGTGCTAGGAAGTACACCAAATCCTCTGCATGTGTTACTTTTTCCATTTATTCCTTACAATATATGAAATGTATGCAATCTCCCTTTTAGAAAGAAAAAAGCCTAGGTAGAGAGTAGGTAACTTGCTAGTAAGCGCAAAAGGTAGGAATGTAGGGCAGTATGACCCACAGCTTGGCCTCTTAACTATGCATTACTGCATCCCAAAGTAATATGGTTTCCAAGGAGTACAAAAACCTTACAGAACCAAAATAAAAGCATATATATATTTTTTAAAATCAGATTTTGCCCTTTCGTTTTAAACTTAAAGCTTGGGCAATACAAGCCCTCTTTTTTAAACCAGCACAAACATAAGTTTTCACATGAACTCAATTTAACTGCTAGTTAATTAGTAAAACCTAAACTTTAGTCCAGGTGTTGCCCACACACTCTGCAGTCTCAAAAACTGGAGATGAAAATGCTGTAACATTTACAAACAGGTTGCTTTGAATCTGTTTCCCTACAAATACCTTGTAATTCTGTGTTGCAGCTGGTAGAAGCATTTCTAATGCACATTATGCCACATTCTTTGCCATGGTTTTAGGTACTAGTTGGTCTGACTTTGATTTATTGAAGTACAGAGGTGGACAGCCTCCAGCTTATGAGAAGCGCCTTACCAAGGCAAAGATGGTACCGCACTGTGACTCAACCATTTCCTTATAGTTCTAGTTTTACAAAATTAATATTGTAAAATACAAGCAAGGGGCATATGTTCTAGTTCCTAGGGCCTGGGCCTCAGAGCCTCCAGCTGAGCCCAGAGCAGTGCCTAGAGGAAGGAGGTATTCCTGGAAGTTAGAAATACGCCGACGCCCCCTCCCAATAAAAAACTACCATCCCACCAAAGGGTCGCAGACGGTTCAGAAAGCAGAGAAGCTACTTCCACCGCTTTCCGTGGCTGTTTCCGCCTCCAATTTCACTTCCGGGGAGGGCACTTCCGGGCCCTCAGCTTCTAAGGGGCGGGAGTTAAAGAGGAGTCGGAAGTGGCACCAGTACTTCCGGTACGGAAAACTCGCTGCTGCGCGGACCTGGGTTGACAGGCGCGGTCTCTGCAAGTGGCTCTCAGCCCCTTCTCCTTTTTCCTGCCTCACCTTCCAACTCGTTTGCCGCCGCCGTCCCACAGCCGCTGTCTCTGGAGTTGCCCCTTCCCCATGTTCCGGGGCAGGAGTCCGCAAAGCGAAGACCCGCCCGCCCGTTTCCCATCATGTCCGAACTGACTAAAGAGCTGATGGAGCTGGTGTGGGGCACCAAGAGCAGCCCGGGTCTCTCGGACACCATTTTCTGCCGCTGGACGCAAGGTACCCTGGCGGGGCTCTCTCACTTTCAGCCGCTGCTTCCTTTGCCCTGCGAGAGTCCGCCTGTGACGCCTCTCGCTCCAGCCCCTCGCGCGCCCCGCACTCTGTCCCAGTCGCGGTGCTCAGCGCTGAAGCTGGACTTTCTAGACACGCCCTGCCTTGCCTTGGTGGGGAGAGGTTGAGTAGGAGAAAGGTTACAGCTGCCACTAAATACCCGCAGCGCCTCTTCCATCCTCCGGGCTGCGCTTCGGCTGGGGAGGAGGAGGGGGTGGCCCCTTGCTGGGTTGCAGGGCGTGACACGGAAGGTGCGCCCCGTGCCCTGGTGCCACTTTCTCAAGGGGGTGCTGTGGCCTTCCCCATCTTTACCCCCTAACAGAGCTCTCTATTGGTGGTGGTTGGTCTATTTTTGGTAAGAAGGAGGGACGTCCACGGGAAAGTCCAAGTGGCTAATTCAAAAAGCAGTTTTTTATTTGTATTGTCATTATGTGGTAAGGTGTGGTACTCTCTGTGTAAACACTGTTGCTTGCTAAAAAGTGTACTCTTGGCCCAAAGTATCCCCGTTTTGGATATGGTTTATTATCTGTCACTGTTAAAAAAGGAATATGGATCATAGTACTTCCTCTATCGGTATACTTGTAACCCAGACAGGATTTTTACTTATATAAAGAGTCTTAGTACAAACAATAATGAAATAAAAGAAGCATTTATTGAATTCCTGCACCGTAACAGGCTGGGCGTTTTATACTGGTAACTATCCCTAATTCTTAAGTTTCGATAGGCAAACAACTGACACATTCCTAAAGGTGACTCAGGAAAGATGATGATGAGGTTAAAAGCATAACCTTGAGTCAGAAGGATCAATACTTTATGTATGTAAAACAATATTATTATTAAAACATCTGTTTAGAGAACACCTGTTCCCTAAATAGACTGGGGGGAATTTTGGCAGAGTAAATATAAACCCCTATTTCAAAACGCGTGTCTTGTAAAAAAAAATTCAAGATTTACGTAATCTCTCCTTCCCTCCCAGATATGTTTTAAGAGCTGGTAAAATTACAATTATAATATATTATAAGTTGGGATATTTAGTCCCTCACTGTTGCTCTGCAGATGAAAACAATTAGTTGTGAAGGTAAATGACTGGGCCAAACTTGCACAAATTGATAGAACTGGGAATGGATTCCAGGTCTGAATTCCTAATACACCTCTGTTTTTATTATCTTCCTTTGAGTTTCCAAACCCTACATGTAATGACCTGGGCTCTTTTTTTCCACATTGAATTATGTCAGTTACCTAATCTTGGGCACCTTAGAGGGAGATTTTATTTCAACACTTCCCGCTTTGACTTACTTATTCTAATAGTAAACAGCTCTAAAATACTGTGAAAGACTAAGAAGAAATTTACTTCCATTGTAATCAATTAACATTTATAAAACATTTTACAGAGTAGAATAAGATAATATTCAGCCCTGTTTATATTTATACTGTAATGCAAATGCAAGGAAGATTCAGGGCAGCAGTTCCAGTAATGGTTAAGAGCACAGGCTTTGGAATAGATTCAGGTTCATGCAATTTAACTTATTTAAGCCTCAGTTTCCTTCTCTGTAAAGTACGGATAATAGACCTTATAAAGTTGTTGTGAGGATTAAAGGCCATGTAAATAATTTAGGCGCTTAGGACACTATCTGACATATAGTGAACACTCGGTATATGGTAGCTCTTTTTATATTATTTTTAAAAATAATTTTATATTTATTTTAAGTTATTTTAATTGTAGACTAAGCCACATTCACTCTTTGGCTTTTTCCCGACAATTACAATAAGTTGTTTATTTGATGGATAATCATTATTCTCAATAGGACTTTATAATGACTTATTAGAATGCTCTGCCACCTTTAATCATGCAGAAATTCTTTAACAGGATTAGTTCTGTCAGTACCATTTCAAAATAAAGGATTTCTTTCTTTCTTTCTTTTTTCGTTTATAGAGTGCAGTTAGTTATATTTTGAATATGTAACTCTTCAAGGCCTTACACTGATTGAGATTTTAAGGCAACCAAACATATATTTTTGAAGTTATCACCTCTGAATCAGAGGGGTCCTGTTACTGGTTTTGGTATGTTAACTGTTGTATTCATTTGTTTGTTCTTTGAGGCCATTGCTAAATATTGCTTTGGCAGTCCTTTGGGATTGTGGGAATAGACACAAGACACTGCTTTGCTGCATTACTAATGTGACATCAACTCTGGCTTTATTTCATAGTCTGTGACTGTCTCCAATTGACAACTGCAGTCTCATTAGTCTTCTGGAAGCAAGATACAGGTGTAAGATGTTTGGCGTGAATATTTATGCAATTATATCTAGAGATAGTTCATCTATGAAATTATATTGATTGACCAACTTAAATTCTTTTGATATGGTTGTTAAAACAATAAGCTGCAGGAGTGGCACATAGTTGTTTTTAATTGGCTTGACATTTTTAGATAATTCTCTTCTACAAATCCTGTTCGTTTTAAAAAAATGTGGGGTGTTTTTCTTTTTCTTTTTTTGGGCAGTTTTAATTTTAAAGGCAATAAGCCATGTAATTTAAGGGCTTAAAGTTGGCAGGGTTTTATTTTAACTTGAAAATTTATTCTCCTCTCTGCTTCCCTCCTGCTCAATTGCCTATAGTACTTTTTAAAGAATAGCATATAATTTTCACTTCCTTAGCTCATTAGCACTATTTATCCTCTCCCTTCCCACAAACTACACCAGTATTCCAAGCTCTTACAGTTGAGAGTCAGTAGGGTGGGAGGGAAGACAAACAGTAAACATAATGTAGCATAAATTACACATGTACAATAAATAGTTTGAAGATGAGGAGATATGGAGTTCTGGGTGGGGTGTCCTGGGCAGGCCTTATTTTAAGATGAGATTTGAGCAAACACTTGGAGTCACTCTGCTAGTCATGCAGAAGTCAGAAGAAAGAGTGCTCCAGGCAGAACAAATGGTAGTTACAAAACACTTCACACAAACTACGCTTGGTCTGTTCCAGCAACAAGAAGGAAGTTAGTGTGGCAAGAGAGGGAATAAAGGAAAAGGAGAATAATAAAAGATGATATAAGAAATAAAATGGCCCAAATCATGTAAAGCTTTCTAGCCTATTAGAAGGACTTTCGCTCATCTTGTACATGAAACGGGGGTCCTTGGAAGATTTGGAGCAAAGGAGAGATACCACCTGGCAAGCTTTTAAAGGATTGATCTGCCTGGTGTATTTGAGGATAGACTGTAGTGGATTGGGACGACAAGATCAGAGAAGAGACAATTGCAGCAATCCAGGGGAGAAAAGATGCCATCCTGGACCAGAGTAGTGGCACTGGAGATGGTAAGAAGCGGGCAGACTGACCATAACCCAACAGAACCAAAATAAGAATCAGCTAGACCTGACAGAAGTAGTATTTCTTGTATAAATAAAAACATTTTGAGTTATTTGGAATTTATTTTCTTTTCAACATTGATTGCTTAGCTCAGTGTTTGGCAAACTTCTCTAGAGGGTGAGTGGCCTTTTTATTGCCTCTCAGCTCATCAATGCTATTGCAGCAAAAGCAACCATAGTTAGTATGGGTGTGGCTGCATTCCAAAACATGAAAGCAGATGAGGGTTGTAGTTTGCTGACGCCTGATGGAGAGTGTAAACTCTTAGAAGCCATTTTTCATTCTTCCAATTATTTTCCTTCTTCCAGTTATTTTATTGTTTCTCCTAAAGACTAGTCAGAAAGAGAGATATTTATTTTCACTATTTGTAGCAGTGCAGTGGGTGGATTTTTTTTTTTCTCTTTCCCCAGGGGAAGAGGGGCGTGTAGGTGTAGTTGATTGAACTAGAGTTTTGGGCTTTCAGTGTAGCACAATTTTTGTTACATAATATGAAAAAAAAATGAGATTTAACAAATAACTTAGGAAAAATGAAGGATCCATTAAAATATAAATATAAAATATATTAAGAGTTAATACACTTGGGTTAATTTAAGGTTTAAAGGCATGTTTGGGTATTTATTTTAATGTGATTTACTATTCTATCAAAGTAATAAAATGATACACCAGCATCATTAATTTTTCTTCCAAAGTGAAGTTAATACTGTGGATCACCTCGTTTCAAATATTTTTTTGTTTTTGGAAGGTTTTAACATTCTCTTATGTAGGTTTTTCCTTTCTTCAACATACCTAAATTATGATTTGCATAACAGCCAATATTTTGTAATTCGTAATTGGTAAGCATATACGACAAAATTAATTCCTTAGTACTTTGTTTTATTCAAATACTTCAAAGTGTCTTGTCTGTCATAATATATTTATACTATATTTTACAGCTTTTGAAAATCTTACCTAATCTTTGCAACATCCCTGAAAGATAACAAATAATAAATGTAGTTATCCTCATTTTTTAAGATGAAAGGTCCAGTTGAGATATTTGACTCAGCCTGGATGTCAAACTAAGTCTTTCTATAGCCTTGTTTACATGGAAGACTAGAATTGTAGAAGCTATAGTTGTCAAAATGGTGTGCATTATGTGTGTGTATAAATATATATAGTAAGTAATATGAAAACAAGAAATTGAAAAATTGCGATGAGGTTCATGGCTCAGGTTTACCCTGGTTCTGAGCTATAAAATGTGAAAATGAGAAAGACTTTTCTGTGATCTCTGGTACTGTGTAATGTGATATGAAATTGTATACGTAGGATTAGATGTTTTAAGATGGATAGTTTCAGACCTAATCAGGAAAAACAGCCATTTATGGTAAGTTAAGTCCTTCTAAAACTAGGAAATAATTGAGTATGAGAACTCTTGACAAGAAAAGTAATGCTGTGTCCTAAGGAATTCAAACTTAAGTAAAACCTTATTATAGAAAGAGAAAGTCTCCTTAGCATAGTCCTGTTTTAGGATAGAATACTTAATTTTCATTTAGCTGACTTTATTTCATTTTGGCTCTAATAGCCTTTGTCCATTATCACTTAACACACTGAAACATGTATATTGGAATTAAACAGAAATTGGCATGAAGTATAACTGCTTAGAATTCTCTCCATGGGTTTTTAATATTCAGAGTGCAAAAGCAACTCACTATAATGCAGTTCCAACTAAAAGCCCCACCCATGGATAATTGGGTTACGTTATTTAAATTTTTAAGGAAGGCAAGATCCATTACTAATTCAAACTTTAATTTCATACACGAAAAGTTTAGCAGATCTTAATTTCACCTCTGCACTTGGGTACAACACTAGGGGCCCTTTCCTTATTCTCAGTAGGAGGAGAGCTGGCCAAACAGTGAAGATTTCGTCTCTTCTTCCTCGGTTGGACCTTAAATTTGGTTGTTTTAACATAACCAGAAACCTTAGTTGTCACTTTCCTTATTAACTTGGTTCCATGCATCTTCTCTATTCCAGTTCTCCATTTGTCCTATTTTTGATCTCCCAGGCTGCTATGTATTGCTGGAGAAAATTGTGTCCAGCACCAATACTTAAATCTTAGCTGAGCCCTCGGTGCTTCTGTTAGTTCTTTCCTTATGTTTTTCGGAATTAACACTTTCCTCAATTCTGTACCTTTCTCATTCCTCTCACTCTCAATATGTAACACCTCTTCACTTTTTCATTTTTCCTCATATGTTTAACTTAAAAGTCTTCCAAAATTTACTTCTTCTCCTAAGCCAGTGGCTCTCAAGTTTTTGGAACTCAGGTCCCCATTACAGTGTTAAAAATTGTTGAGGGCTTCAATATGAAAAAGTTAAAACTTAGTGAGACTTTGGCATTGTTTTACATTTTTGCAAATCTCTTTAATGTTTATCATATTGGAAGACAGCTGGATTCCCACATATGCTTCTCCAGTCTGTGGCAATATATTGTTTTGGTTGAAGTGGATGCAGAAAATCTGGCCTCACATATGTAATTGGAAAAGGTATAAGAAGTATGGTAGTAGCCTTTTTGGATAATTACACATAATCTTCTTTAATACCACACCAAAACTTGACACATCAGAGTATTGTAGAGATTAGTTGCAATACGAAATCTAAAACTGAATCACATAACTTTTCATCCTCTGTTAAATTGAAATCTTTTGGTCTGTCTTGCAGTTCAAGTGGATCTCTTACCTGTGCATTAATTTGTAACAGTATGCATCAGTGATTTGGAAATTATTGGTGTACTGACAGTCTTCCAAATGTTGATGTATGTCATGATAACCACACTAGAAGTCACGTTTGTTTCTGTTACCAGTGAGCTCATCAGAACAATCTGTAAGCATTGAGAAGCTGTCAGACTCACAGTGGTGGACACAAGTTTTCCAAGTTACTGCTTGAAAGCTGGAAATTTTATCACTGGCTATTTTCCTTGAAATGTCAAACTCACTTATTTCTGAGAAAATGTCAGCCAGATACTCAAGTCTGAATAATTGTAGCTTATTGGTAGTTATACTAGGTAAAAGTAACACTCCATTTAAAAAAAAAAAAAAAGTAGCTAGTTCAGCTTGCAATTAAAAAAAAAATTACACAGATACTTTTCCTTGAGATAACTTTTGAGCATCATACCCAGTATGTAGCAGAAGTGCTTTATGGGTAGCTTCCATTTTGTTCCACAGAATATATTTTTAAAAAGACACTGTATTCAAGATCAAGATGTAATAAAATTAGTAGTTTTGACTGCAGCAGTAAGTGTGTTCTTAAATTGGCTCTGTATGGGGGTGTTTTTTAGGACAGTGACCACTAGGACAGCTTGATGTTACTGTGTTGATTTGTGCTAAGGAACCGGCAATGTAATCCACCATAGCTTTTGTACCATCACTGTGAATGTCAACACAGTGAAATGGGCAAATCATGTCTTAGTTTTATCATTTAAATAATTGTAACCTCCAGTGGGCCTCCTGAAGGGTCTCTAAGACTTCCAGAGGTGTCTGTGGACCACCTTTAAAAGTCTTTCTCAGCTCTTTTTCAGGACTTGGAGACCTTAAACTTCCTCTTTTCCATATAATCGTTCGTTCCCTTTTCTAAGTCATGCCTTTCAGCCTACAAAGTAATAATTCTTTATCCAACTACCCTTCAAGCTATCATTCTTTTTCCCTTCCGCCAAACTTGAATATAGTTGTCTGTTGGTGTCTGAGGGGTAGTGGGTTCAAGGACCCCCCTGCAGATACCAAAATCCATAGACGCTCTGCAGTATTTGCATATAACCTACACACAACTTCCCCTATGCTTTAAATCATCTCTAGATTACTTACAATACCTAATACAATGTAAACGCTATGTAAATAGTTATTACATTGTATTGTTTAGGGAATGATATGAAAAAGTCTGTAAATGTTTAAGACAGACCCAACCATCCTTTTTTTTAATCACCCTCAAATATTTTCCATTTGTGTTTGGTTGAATTTGTGGTCACCAAACCTATGGATATGGACGGCCAACTGTAGTTTGCTTTTACTATTTCTCTTTCTAATCCGAATTACACTTCAACTTTTAAAATTTGGCTACTCTTCCCAGTGCTGTAAATTTATGTTTTTAGTATCCCAGTGACATGCTTAATCTAGTATTTTAATTTATATCTTTATTCAGCAGCGTTTGTCATAGTTGACTACTCTTTGCTTCTGATTTTTCCTTTCCAAGAGCTCAGTTAATGTGCTTCTCTCTTATCCTTCTAATTTTTGTCAGTCTTCTTTGCCGACTCAGCCTCTGCTCACTTTTTAATGTTCCCAGCTTCATTATTTTTGTTCTACAGGTTCTCATGCACTTTAACTGACATGTTTAAGATGATTGAAATTGCTGCCTCTAATCCTCAGTCCTGCCCTGAGCTACACACTTACATCTCCGATTTCTAAACGTTGCCAAATGGTTATCTCACATTTTTGAGACTGAACTTGTTATTCCTAGAAACAAACACCGCCATTATCTTCCCTGCCAAAACATCAACAGGCATTAATTGAGCAATAGCTATACAACATACTGTGGGAAAACAGTGATCAGTAACACAGATACAACACTGGTCAGGCAAGGCAGATGATTAACAGGTAAACAAACAATAACTACAGATTATGATAAGTACTGGTTGTGCTGGGGGATGACGGGAGAGACTACTTAGATAGGTTTGTAAGGAAATATCCCTCTGAGGAATTAACACCTAAAGTGAGACCTGACAAATAAGGATTTATCTATATGGAGAGTAGAGGAAAGAGCATTTTCATGTAGAGAGAACAGTAAGCATCGAGGCTACAGGTAAAGTCTCTGGGATGTTCTGAGGACCTAAGGTCACAGCAGATAATGACTGTAAGTGTAAACAGAGTCAACTGGATTGATAGATCATACAGTGTCTTCCAGACCACAAAAAGGAGTTTGGGTTTTATTTTAATTGCAATGAGAAGCCATTGAAATGTTTTAAGCAGGCTGTGTCAAAATCTGTTTTCCATTTCTAAAATATTCTTCTGGCAACTATGGTAAATACTTGGGGACTGGACAGGAGGGAGGAAGGAATAGGGAGACGTGGTTGGAAACTCTTGACAGTATTTAAGGTCAAAGATTATAGTGCTTTGAACTATAAGGTGAACTCGAGATGGGATGGAAATGAACATGTTCAAGATATGTTTTGAAGCCTTGAAGCAGGAAGACCTTATCTTAGGGTGAAACCTAAAGATAAGTTTGAGTTTTCCAGAGAAATGGTTAGCAGGTGTTTCAAGCAGAAGAAACATCATGTACAAAGGGTAAGAGAGAGAGAAAATGAAATATCTCAGGACCTGAAAGAAACTCAATGTGCCCAGAGTCTGAAAGGAAGAATGGCAAAGGGTGAAGAGGGAGATGCAGGCAGAAGCCAGATTATACAGGACCATGTTAAGGGACTTAGACTCTGTCTGTGTCTGGAGTTTCTAATCTGGGCTGTATTTGGGAATTACGTGGTTATAACCAGTAATGGAATTTCTGAGAGTAGATGAGATTATTCAGGAAGAATGCATAGAATGAAATGAGCATAGATCCTAAAGCCAAGACCTGGGGAACATTAGCACTTACAAGCAGTGATCATGGAGACAGAAGAACTAGAAAAGCAAAACTTGGAATGAAAAGCCAAGGGACAAAGGTTTCTCAGATTTGTGGTCAGCATTTCAGGTTGATTCTTTGGGAGATTAAATAAGATAAGACTTGGGAACTAGCCTGTACTGGTCACTGATGAACTTGGGTGAGAATGAGTTTGGTTCACTCATGGGTTGAAAACCAGATTAGTGAGGGTTAAGTAAATGGGTAAGAAAATTGAGACAAGGTATATATAGATGACTAGCTGGGCTTTGGGAGGACAAGAATGATGGAGTGCTGGTTGGAGTTTTTGGTGGAATCTTAAGGTTTTGTTTTAATATGTGAGATAAATGTTTATATGCTTTCTAGAAGAGACTGAAGATAAAGAGAGGAGGTGGGATGGAATAGCACCCTCTCCTTTGCTCTCATCTGGTGTCTCAAGCTAGAAACTTCATAAACAGCTCTAATTTCTTTTGTACCAAGCCATTGCCCTACTTAAACATACTAAATAAATCTTATATTTACCTCAGAAATATTACTTGAATATACTTTCTCTTCTCCACGCTAATGTTGCTTTCATTAGGTCAGCAGCATCTCTATAGGGATGTTGAAACAACTTCTTCCTGGTTCTGTTCCTTTAAAAAAGGAAAAAGAAAAAAAGAAAAAAGCCCAGTAAGATGATACTACTGTTTTACTGAAAGATCTCTGCTGGTTAAGTCCTGGTTCTTTGGCCCTTTGGCCCTTTGCAATATTAACCACTTGTCATCTTTCCTGCCGCCCATTTGCTGGCACCTCCATCCTACCCCCATGCTACCCTTTAGCTATGTTAAATTGTCTCTGATTTATACACATTCCCTCCTCTTGGAAAACCTTTTTTCTTTAATTAAGGTATTTTCTGTAGCTGAATTTTATCCATTCACCTTTGCCTCTCTGGCAAATTGCTGTTCAAGATGAGCCTGGAAGTTACCTGTTATGATAGACTAGAGCATGCCTTTCTGTGTCTACAATACTCTGCATTCTTCTGCTACAACATTCGTTTATTCCTTTATTTTAGTAATTATCTATTTGTATGTCTCTCTTCACCTGGACTAGTGGCTCCTCCAGACCAGAGACTGTGTCATCCAGGCATATATCCTAGATGTTTGGCATAATATCAGATGTTCATTAACGTGAAGTGATTTGGCTGAATGACTGAATAGTAACAATTAATGGAATTTATAGATTCTTAGCATTTTGGAATTGGGATTGATTATTTTAATGAGAACACTGAGGCCTAAGCAGGTGAAATGATCTTCAAAGGGTTATCCAGATGGTCACTGGGTTCTCCCAACTTCTCACCTAGGGCCCTCTGAAGAACTTCCACTAGTTGCTATCAGTCAGTGCTGGTTAGGTAATATTTAAATTAAGGTGGAGCCAATATAAACACATGTACTGTCTATGATGCCATTGTGTTGCTCTGTCGCCCAGGCTGGAGTGCAGTGGCGCGATCTCGGCTCACTGCAAGCTCCGCCTCCTGGGTTCACGCCATTCTCCTGCCTCAGCCTACCAAGTAGCTGGGACTACAGGTGTCCACCACCATGCCCAGCTAATTTTTTGTATTTTTAGTAGAGATGAGGTTTCATCGCGTTAGCCAGGATGGTCTCAATCTCCTGACCTCGTGATCCGCCTGCCTTGGCCTCCCAAAGTGCTGGGATTACAGACATGAGCCATCTTGGCCGATGCCATTTAATTTTTAGCTTATAGAATGTGAGTGAAAGATTGAAATGATACAATGATATGGTATTTAAAGAGTTCTAAAAATTGTTTGAATTTAGTAGATTAACTAGTCCTCCTCAGATGAAAAGTCAGATTTAGTGTCATTTTACTAAAGTCCATACTTTATCCTCCTAGAGGAGTTCCTGGGTGCAAAATTGTGTGGGTATATGTACTCTTACGTACATTCTGGGGTGGGGGAGCATAGGTTCTATTGATTTTTTTTCCAAAAGGTTCCTTAATCTGCATCTCATGACTTGAAGGTATTTTGCTGTTGTGATAAGTGATGGTTCTCAAAGCAAAGTACATGAAAGATTCTTTTAGCTGCTACTTGAATTATATTTTTAATCTTTGCTACTTGCTTTCATTTTTAGGGTTTGTGTTTAGTGAATCAGAGGGATCTGCATTAGAACAGTTTGAAGGTGGCCCCTGTGCTGTTATTGCACCTGTTCAGGTAACATAGACTCCTTTACCAACTCCTTAGAGGGACATGTTGAAATCTTTCATACTTGTTGTTTTTTAATGTCTGTACTCCATATAGTAATTATGAGACATGATCAGTTAACTCTTAAATTTTGCTCTTGTAAATTACAATAAATATCCAAAACAAAAATGAATTCAGAATATTGATGAGTTGCACAACACTAGCCTTTTGACTATATTTTCAAGGAAAGATAATAGGTGTTTCGTGACTTTGAGAAAATTAGGAAGTTTCTTGACATCTTTAATATAGAGATCCTATTAAGTAATAACATGTTATACTTTAGATAGGTACAATCGCTGTAATTGTACTATTTTCATTTGTTCAGTCTATAAAAGTTATTTTCTTAAAGTTGAAGATTTCATATTTTTATAGCCTATAACTTTTTCAAATTTGAAATAAGTTGGCAGCTTATACTATTTTATGCTATAACTTTGACTTTTCTGATTGAAATTTATAACAACTGATTTCAAACAATTTCAAAAACCAAATGTTTTTCTTTGCACAAAACATAGGATTTATCAAAATGTCTTTATTTGATTTGGAATCTTGATGTGTTACATTGTTTGAATTTCAAAGGCTGATTCACTATAAACTATTAAACTGTAAAAACTAAGAATTGAATTCTCAGTTTACTACAGTACTGATGTCTGTGAATGACAGTGTCACTTTAGAACTGTTATAAAAGAACTGTTATGAAAATTACAGCTAATTTATTGTTTTAACCATCATGTTTTGAAAATATATATTTAATGTGGCATTTATTATTCTTTGGGTATAAAGAATGCATTCTGGCTGGGTGCAGTGGTTCACGCCTGTCATCCCAGCACTTTGGGAGGCTGAGGTGGGTGGATCACAAGGTCAGGAGATCCAGACCATCCTAGCTGACATGGCGAAAACCCCATCTCTACTAAAAATACAAAAAATTAGCCGGACGTGGTGGCAGGCGTACGTAGTCCCAGCTTCTTGGGAGGCTGAGGCAGGAGAATGGCGTGAACCCGGGAGGCGGAGCTTGCAGTAAGCCGAGATTGTGCCACTGCACTCCCCTGGGTGAAAAAGCACACTCTGTCTCAAAAAAAAAAAAAATGCATTGCTAAACTGTTGGCTACAAAGTAAATTGTTTCTCAGAAGTTATACTCTATATATTTACATTGCTAAAAATACATTTTTGTAAAGAAAAAAATTATGGTTGATTCGAAAATATATCTTTTATAGATCTTTTTTTTTTTTTTACATTAGGAGAATTTTTTTAAAATGAAGAAAAATTTGAATGTCCGAATCTTGCCTTGGAATTATGGAAAGTGAAGAATGAAATTTAACTATAAATTAGCAATTATAGCTGTTGTACTGAGTGACTGAAACAAATTTTGGTTATTAGTAGGAATGTTATCTGAATTTGAAGATTCCTTTGTTGTGTCCATATGTAAATTAGATTATATAAATACTGCCCCTCTTAATCCGTAATAGCATGGTTTTTATTGCAAGTAGTGCATGAATATAGTTAAATGGAGGGTATACCACAGGAGTTTCCTGTTTTGTAAAATACAGTATATTTCAGTAGTGGTAGTTATTTTTGCAAGTGGGGTGCTATGCAGTGATGGTTATATTCAAAATCCTGAACCTACTTTTCTGTATCTTTGAGTGGTAATTAAGTTTAAGAATCACGGCCGGGCCACCACGGCTCACGTCTGTAATCCCAGCACTTTGGGAGGCTGAGGCAGGTGGATCACCTGAGGTCAGGAGTTTGAGACCAGCCTGGCCAACGTGGTAAAACCCCATCTCTACTAAAAATACAGAAAGTAGCCGGGTGTGGTGGCAGGCGCCTGTAATCCCAGCTACTCGGGAGGCTGATGCAGGAGAATCACTTGAAACCAGAAGCTGGAGGTTGCAGTGAGCCGAGATCATGCCACTGCACTCCAGCCTGGGCAAAAGAGTGAAATTCCATCTCAGAAAAAAAAAAAGAATCACATAGGCCAGGCACAGTGGCTCACACCTGTAATCCTAGCACTTTGGGAGGCTGAGGCAGGAGCATTGCTTAAGGCCAGGAGTTCAAAACCAGGCTGGGCAACATAGTGACAGCCCTGTTCTTAAAAAAAAAAAAAAAGAAAGAAAAAATTAGCTGGGCATGGTGGTGCACACTTGTAGTCCTAGCTACTCAAGAGGCTCAAAGGAAAGGGTCTAAGCTCAGGAGTTCAGGGCTGCAGTGAGCTATGATCATGCCACTGCCCTCCAGCTTGAGCAATAGAGCGAGACCCCATTTCTAAAAAGGAAAAAAAAAGAGTCACGTAAAGTTTTATTTATTTACTTATTTTATTTTATTTTATTTTATTTTGAGATGCAGTTTTACTCTTGTTGCCCAGGGTGGAGTGCCATGATGCAATCTCGGCTCTCCCAGGTTCAAGTGATTCTCCTGCCTCAGCCTCCTGAGTAGCTGGGACGCACCACCACACCAGGCAAATTTTTTTGTTTTTTTTTGTTTTTTGTTTTTGAGATGCAGTCTCGCTTTTTCTCCCGGGCTGGAGTGCAGTGGCGCAATCTCGGCTCATGGCAAGCTCCTCCTCCTGGGTTCACGCCATTCTCTGCCTCAGCCTACCTAGTAGCTGGGACTACAGGTGCCCGCCACCACGCCTGGCTAATTTTTGTATTTTGTAGAGCTGGAGTGTCACCGTGTTAGCCAGGATGGTCTCGATCTCCTAACCTCGTGATCCACCCGCCTTGGCCTCCCAAAGTGCTGGGATTACAGGTGTGAGCCACCGCGCCAGGCCACACCCAGCTAATTTTTGTATTTTTAGTAGAGATGGGGTTTTTCCATGTTGGCCAGGCTGGTCTCGAGCTCCTGACCTCAGGTGCTCCACCCGCCTTGGCCTCCCAAAGTGCTGGGATTACAGGCATAAGCGACCGTGCCTGGCCGAGTCACGTACACTTTGTGAAGAATTTTGTGTGTATTAATATTTCAGTTTCAAAGTCAAAACTAAGTTATTAAAGATGACTAGAAGTGAGCAAGTACATATATTAAAACTTTTTTAGAGTATAAAAATTAGAGCATAATACCTTTTAAAAAGAATAGGCAAAATAATGGAACCAAATAGCTAATATAATCATAGACCTCATTACCTGTAACAATTTACCCAGAATTTATCACACCAGGAATAAAGAAGGAACTAAGATCAGTGGTGAAATAAAATAAAGTTTGATAAATCCCATCCAGATGACTTGTTAGCACTTTGAGGGGAAGATAAGTTTAGATCATTTTGTACCATATATCAAATATATTTTTGGAATAATATTTAACCATAAGAAAACTTAATTTATCATCAACACTCTAAGAGAAACAGTGACTTCCAAACTAATAAATATTTTCATTAAATATTAGCAATAAAGGGATATTGTCTTTCTTATATAAATAACTTGTAGAAGTTAATTAGAAAAACACTAAGATTCAGGGGTGAAATGGGCATAGATGTGCAGTTGTAACAGGTGGAATGATGCTTTACGGCCAAAGAATCAGGATGCTCACCCTCACTGGGAAGCCAGAAAAGTAAAAATAAAACTGTAACTAGATTCTATTTCTTACTTTTTCTCATCTTTAAAAATAAAATTACAAATGCCAGTGCATGTAAGGGTGGGACGATGCTGGCACACTCATATACTGCCATATAGTACAAATTTGTACTTTGATTTTGGGAAGGAATTTTAAGCTATAATTGGAACCATGACAATGCAGATTCTGATGCAATAGTTGTGTTTCTGTGAATCTTTTCTAAAGAAATATTTAATATGGAAAAAGTTGTATTTAAGAAGGAGCTTATATATTAAAGTAGCAAAAAAATTGCAAGCAATGTGATGCGCAATAGTGTAATTTAATAAGTAAATTTTGATAAATAGCTTGATAGACAAGTAGTGATTAAGAATTATACTTATGAATTCTGTAGAAAAACAGAAAATACATTAATATGCCCATTATGATTCACTTGTAATAAAATTAAAACTAGGTATTAAAAAACATGGGAAGGAAGTATGTCAGAATGCTAACAGTAGTTATATTGGCAGTGAAATAATGAATCTCCCCATCTCACTTCTAAAATGTTGTGATGTAGTTATACTGTTCCACTTGATGGTTGTTGCCATTTTGGGGAAAAATCAGAAGCACTTGATTACAGTATTTGTAGACTTTATGCCTATGTAAATGGAATATTACTTAGTTTTTTGTTGTAATACCTTGAATTGTTTATTGGTGCCAGGTACTGTGCTAAGTGCATTACATAGATTTTCTCATATAATCCTCACTATAACCTTTTAAAGTTTGTACAGTTATTTTTAGTTAGTAATATTGGAGCCAGGATTCAAACTTAAGTTTGCCTGATTAAAAAGCAGTCTTCCTAATCTGTACACTAATACTTTCAAACACAGGTGAGGAAAAGTCATCATTGTAACCTGTTTTTCTTGGACCTGCCCTCTAGAGATTCAGATAGAGTAGGTGGAGCCCAAGAATCTGCAGTTTAAACAAGTCAGGTGACTGGGATGTAGCTACTGTTGAACTACAGGTTGAGAAGGAGACACTTCCCTATGCAGCTTTTTATCAAATAGCCAATGTAACATCATTGACTCGCTTAAGGGGAAGTTTAGAAATCCATTTGTCTTTTCTTCTGAATCTTGTAGCTTTTTTAGTTAATCTTGAGCTCCCGATAATAAAGTGGTGACTGTAAAGGTGTTACTTTTGTGTCATAGATGAAGGCGAAGGGAACAGAACCACTTTTATATTTAGATTTCTTTTACCTGGAGGAATCTAAATGAAATGTAGACTTGTTCCTGTTCTACAGGGCTTTCACTTTGTGAATAGAGGAGTAAGTTTCTGTGCTTTTCAGTTATTCTGTTATGTGAGTGAGTTCTTCTACTTGTCAGAAAATATGTACTGTGGAAGAAGAAGAATTTTATGAATCTAGAATCAAGTTTATAGTAGTATACTCTGAATAAATAACTCTGCACAGTTTCTGTCAAATGTGAGGGGAACCCATTTGGTATCTTTACAGAACTAGTCAAAAGATTAGAAAGGCGGTACAAATGATTGTTTTCCGTTTTAAAATTGAAGAATGATATGATGTATGGTTATAATGCATTTCACTAATTATTGCTTCAATTGTGTGAAGGCATTTCTTTTGAAGAAGCTCCTGTTTTCTTCTGAGAAGTCTTCTTGGCGGGATTGTTCAGGTATGATAGCTGTCTTTTAAAAACTTCTGCTTCATCCTCTGCTTTAATAGAGATGATCTATGCAGGATTCATTGGCAGTAGTTTAATTACAATTATCTGAGAAAATTAAGTATCAATGGGATTTTTTTTTTCCTGAGGTTTCCTTTTTAAATGTTTTAGAAAGTGTCGTGAACAGTGACTTCATATTTCCAAATTTGGTTTTCTAACTGGGTGTTATAAGACATGATGGTATAATTAAGGGAAAAACCTTTGGCTTCTTGCTAAAACATGGTGCATTTCCTAGAACTGTTAGGTGGCAGCATACAATAAAGAATAGTCATTTTTCTTTTTTGGTCTTACTTAGCTGTGGGCAGTACCTCAGAATTATCATTATATTCCTGCATGTTTTAGTATAATGCCTTACACAATGCAAATACTGCAAATAATTTTGGATGAAGTTGCAAATGAAGCTGTCATAGCTTCTGTAACATGAGCTTCTGTACCCAGAGAGATGTGATGCCACCTTATAATAAGAATTTGCATTCCACGTGACAGTTTACAAAGATCTTTGCTTCACGTACACAATTTCCTGTGAACCTCACAATACCTTCTGGAAGAAAGTAGGACAATTACAATCCCAGTTTTGTATCTAAGGATGTAACAGCTTACATTCCAAACCATGACTATAGAATCTACTAATGATTTTGAATTTAAGAGGTAAAATATCACTTCCATAAGTTTTAAATTAATAGGTGAAATAGAAAAAAAATTTTAGTAGAGAAGAAACTATTTGAGATACTATTGTTGAACTTTTAATAAAATTTATACTGTTTCTTACACAGAACTATATTCACTTTGATAAAATATTTGTAAAGCGTTGTCATAAGTGTCATAAATACTGTGGTGATTATAAGGTGAACAACATCGTTCCTGCCTTTAAAGAACTGTTAATCCATTAGGAGAGATAGAAACCTCCTTACATCATACAATTTTTGAAAGCTTCAGAAAGTGATACTACTTCTTGAGAGTAATACTGCTTGAAAAGAGAGTGCGGCTAAGGTTCTTCAGAAAGAGATGGTCTGAGCATTTGCGCTATTTTCTGTCAAATCTGTATTCTAACCGCTGGCGTCTGCTGATGTAATGCATTGTGGTAACATAGGTGCTGACAGTATCTCATCTCACTGTTATCCCTTTGGGACAGGGTGGTCCAGGACTTGAGACTAATTCAGAAGTGAGGGGAGAAAATAGAGGTCTCAACAAGCCTTTCCATTGTGCTCAGTTCTGCAGTAAAGGAAACCTCATGGCTTAAATGCTGCAGTTGCTAAAGGTTTAAGAAAGTGATGATCAGTGTCAGATTGTGATTTTCATAATGTTTAATTCTGCATTTTTCAGGATTCTTTTTCTACTTGATGGTTTTATTTGGATGGCTTTATTTAAAGTGATATTTCAATCCACAAACACATTGTTTTTCTAAAATATAATTTAACATCTATTTAGAGATTTTTTCCCTGTTTTTAAAATGCTTGATTTTCATCAACACATTCTTACTATTGTTATTCATGGCAGAATTTTTTTTTTTTTCAGAGGAAACCGTTATAACTTATGCTTTGGTTATTTTTAGAGGAAGAACAGAAGGAACTCCTTTGTCATACCTTGTGTGATATTTTAGAAAGTGCTTGTTGTGACCACTCTGGATCATACTGCTTGGTTTCATGGTTAAGAGGAAAGACAACTGAGGAAACTGCTAGTATTTCTGGGAGTCCTGCAGAGTCTAGTTGCCAAGTGGAACATTCTTGTAAGATACATTTTTATTTCCTGAAGTTTTTTTCTTATACCTTTGTTTTAATGAATCTATTGAATATTTTGAATAAAACATTACATTTTCATAACATGTATTCTTTTCTAGCGTAAGCTTAATTACTGAGCCTTAATATTTTTTATTTCCATTTCATTTATTTTAATTACCAGAAGATATTACTTTTTTGCAAAAAAATGCATCTCTTAAACTTTTTAAAGTGTTCTGGTTAACTTCTGCTTGATAATAATCTCTTTTGAGCTTTAGAACTCTTATTTAGAAATAATGATATACTTCAGTTTCAGATGCCTTAATGTTTGCTTTGGTATTGCAAAAAAAGTTTTTTTTGACATCAGAAAATTTCATAAATTTATCTTTACTTGCTTCCCAGAGCAAAGATGGGGACATTTCTCTTCGTTGCAAGCTGTTGCTTTTCCTTCTGAATTATTTGGATTATTTTTATACATATAGATTATTTTAAGGCAATTTTAGTTATGCCTTAAGTTTTTCATACCTTGATTTCAGATAAGTTAAATAATAGCTATTCTAATTATTCATAAAAATTATATATTCCGTGGTTTTTAACTTTTGAAAATTCTTATGTAATTGACCCGAAAGCTGCCGATGTGAAATGGAGACAGCTAGTGGTACGGAAGCTAGTTAAGAGTTGCTTTTCTGATTTGCTTTTCAGGAGTAATCTTGCTACTTGATGGTTTTTGATAATTGGTAGTCCCAAGTGCTTACGTTAAATAAGTGATTTATTCTACCCACAGAGCATCACATTAACTATCATCTCTGTGGAAATTTTTTGTAGAGAGATTACCTACCTGAAAGTACATTTCAATTGTATGTGATACACATTCTTCTTTCCATATAGTATTATCTGTAAGATGCTGTTGCCTCCCTGGACTAAAATGTCTCTGTGTTGTCAGTATCTTTTTTCTCCTACCTTTGCAGTTAAAATGCCTTAAGCCTGGCAAATTCTAATAGTAGTACATTTGCAAGGAATAATTTTGAACATTTAAACAGTTGAATGATGCTTCCTTTTGAAGCCTTTGAAACATGGCCTTTCAAAAAGAACATATTTTAGAGTTTATAATGACATTTGAAAACAACAAGTGGAAAACAGTCACAAGGATGGTAGTCCAAAGTGTCATTAAGATTGGTTTTAACACATTCTCCAGGTTTTACTGTGTGGATATAAACACACTTAATAGTTTCATTTAGGATATTAAAATTTTGAAAGAGGAATTGTTGATCTTTTGAAAAATTATTTTTGAAGATTATATGCTTAAAGCCAGTCTGTATATTGATGTGTGAGAAAATAGTAAGATCTTTTTATATAACATTTTCCATTAGTATCTTAGTAGTATACTGAGTGCGCACTATGGAATGTGCTATGCATTTCTGTAGTGATAGGTTACATTGCTGTAGGTTGAAGGGCCTTATAATGCATTCACTTTGGTACTTCAGTAACTAATTTAGATGGGCATATTATATTGAATTACGCTCCAAAACACATTTTAGTAATTTTCCAGTTTACTTTGTATCTCTTTTAAAAGTTGCCATGAAGTAAACCATATTTTAAATTTTTTAAATATTGTATACATTTGAAATACTTTGTTAACTGAAAATTTGAGAATTTACCTTAGTGACAAATGAACTGTATTTATATTACAATTTTTATTCCATGTAACAATCTATTTTACCTGTTCTTTCCTTTATTCCCAGCTATGTTCTTTTTCTTGTGTTTTATATTTTTCCACCATCCCTGCCTGCTAAGCTTTTTATTTTGCTTGCCTCTTTTCTCTAAATTATTATCTTTATGTCTACTTTTGTAGTATACCCAGTAAAACTATTTAGATCATCTAACATTGCAGAACAAATAATATAATTTGGAAAAGATTAGGTAGAGTTTTCATTTTCTGAAAGTTTTAATGTAAAGTGTTTTCCCCTCTTGTTAATATTACTTTCTCTACAAACATTAATTTCATTGGCTTATGTGGTGTGTATAGTTTTGGCTTGTTGGTAATGCACAGTTGTTCGCAGTAGTGAATACTCAGGTTCAATTTCAGTTTGTTTCCCACATAAACCAAGAGATAACTGAATCCATTTGGACTGCTAAAGATTTTAAAACGAAATATGAAACACTTACAACTAGGCTTTGGAAAGCTAGCATAATGCGACATTTTAAATTGTAAATAAAAATTTAAAATTTTGACTTCATATTGAATCAATTTTCTTAACTCACCAGTGAGAATTTATATTTGGTAGTAGTAAGTTTTGCTTTATAAAATATATGTGAAGTTATGCATTGTGATAAATAACTCCCCAGAGCCAAGACTATCTGGGCTCCAATCTCATCACTGCTGTTTAGTCCTATGTACTCTTGAGAGGATTTTTCTGTGTACCTCAGGTTCCTCTGCTGTAAAATGGAGCTTAGAGGGTTTATATGAGGATTAAATGAGGTAAGACATGTAGGGCATTTAAAAAAGGGCCTGGCACTTAGTAAACTGCTCAATAAACATTACCTCTGATTAAAATGCTTTGATTTCCTTTGATTAATAACATAATCTAAATAAGTTACTGAAAACTTTTTAACAGTTATACAAATAAATGAGGAAACAAACTTAAAGCTGTCATTGAACCTGTGTAGTTTGAGAGTGTTTTGCCTTTTTATACACGTTTGTTTAATAATTAAGCATTAAACCTTAAAATTTTATATTATGAAAAGGAAGGTTAGCTCTGATGATATTACTTGGATTTATATAATCTGAAAGATTATTTAAAAGTGCAGGACACATTATGATGTGTGAAGCACTGATTATCAGTAATTTTTCATACTTTATAAACTACCATAGCATAGCTGAACTGAAATGTCTATTTAATCACCCTTCTACATTCTCAGTATTATATCCATTTTAGTTATATTCATGATGACAAAGATGTTGAAATACAATGTTTTAATAAAGTTGAAAATAAACTGAGAATTTTAAGGGAGTAAGGAAATAGGGAAAGTTTTGATTGCTTGAAAGTATTTACAGCCTGCTGTGTGTATCTTGTGTCATTTATTTGCCATGTGTAGTGCTGAAAAGTGTCTTTTATGTATAGCTGCCTTGGCTGTCGAAGAGCTTGGCTTTGAGCGATTTCATGCATTAATTCAGTAAGTAACATTGGAACATTTAAAATACTTACTCTGTGGACACATTGCCACTTTAAGTCTGTTCATACTGTGCAAAGGTTCTTAGTTTTACATAGAAATGCGCTACTTAAACATAAATTTTAAATCCATTGCTTCAGGATTAATTTGCCTTTAAATGAAAATAGTTTGTAAATGTTTAAATTATGCTGAGTCCTTAATTAACTATCCAAATACGCTTTTTAAAAACATTAAAAAGCTTTTTCACCATTACAATGAAAAAAATCATTTTAGCTTAATGTTTTTGTGTCCTTAACAAATATAAACATTTTTAGTAGGATAAATATTAGAATTATTTCTTATTTGCCAGTATCTGTTTTCTATACCTTTTATTAAGAATGCCCATATTTTTGTTAGAGCATTTAAACTTTTTATTACAAAGTTAAAGGTAAAGATGGCTGTTGATAGAATTATGGGTGGCATTTGGTTTAAAATGCAACATTAATTTCTTTTAAAAGAAGCCGCAAATGTAAGTTATCTTTGGCATTCAGATATTTGTTAAGTAATTTCTAGGATTTAAAAAGTGAAGTGTTCTTTGTGTTTACCCCCTCTTACAAGAAGGCCACTCTATTGTTTAAATAACTGTATATTATTGAAGAATTTACTGATGCCAGACAGTTCACCTAAGAGATGAAGAGGTTCCCTGCCAAGTAGGTGTTCTTTCTTAATGATACATATCGTATATTGTGATAGTTGTCAGAAATAGCTTTTGGTTTTAGTGGCTAAATTTGTATTTGAAAAATTTAGAAATGTCCCTAAAGTTTCCTGTTTGTATGTGTATGTTTTAATGTATAAGAAAATTTAAAAATTTTCCCTTTTATGAATGTAGTTAACCTCATCATGATACCAATACTTAATTCTTTTTTTCCCCCAGAAAAAGATCATTCAGAAGTTTACCAGAATTAAAAGATGCTGTCTTGGACCAGTATTCAATGTGGGGAAATAAATTTGGAGTATTACTTTTTCTGTATTCTGTATTACTGACAAAGGTGTGTTCAAGAAAATGCTTTTTCTGCCTTTGATTAATGTTATTTAGTGCTGTTTTTCCTGCCGTGATGAGTAATTTTATTCCTGATGCTGTTTTTAAATTCTTAGAATAAAAATCTTTTACGCTGAAAATTAGTTAATTTCTGTTTCCTCAGCACTCACTCGTTACTTAAGCAGTTTCATGCTTACTTTCACCTCTGCTCTTTTGAACTACAGAGATGATCAATAATGTTCTAATTGTGAAATGCTGTCAGTTCTTCCAAATTGTGTTTCCTTTGATCCTTCTGTGTATCACTTGACCCCTTAACCCCTTCTGGAAGCTGTTTTTGACCTTCATTCCCTTTCTTGATTTCTTTTTTTTTTTTTTTTTGATAAATTACTGTTTGAGTTTTCTTTCTATAACGTCTCACGATTCTTACTTTGTTTTCTTTGATAGCTTCCTTTCCTTCTTTACCTGTTACCTCCTGCTCTTTTCTCTCCTCCTCTAAATTTTTATATTCCAGAAATTTTCTTCCCTGGATCCAGTATACCTTTTATGGATATATCATTTACTCAGGTTACCTTTATAAATAGCTATATAATAGTTCCAATATGTCCCTTTCTAGTCCTACTCTTTTTCCCCAAATACCAGTCTCATAGCTCTAGTAACGTGTTAGTCTCAGTTGACTATCCTATTATATCTATCATGTCTGAAATCAGACTTCTTTTATTTGACAAATGTTTTTTGAGCATTGACTCTATGCTAAGGACTCTGTTTGTATTAATAATATGGGATACATTTTTAGTGATATGTATTTAGTGTTGTAAAAAAAATGACACATTAATAATTCCATTATGGCAGTGTGTTTTGGCGTTTGGTGTTCTGTCTGAACCTATTAGATGGAATCAAGGGCACACTGTTTCTAGTAGGGACCATCTGACAGAGATAGGACCTTGATGCATGAGGGCAAGTTTTCTGTATGGAAAAGCTGGAGGAAATTTTTTCCAGCAGTGGGCACTGCAAGTATAAAAGTGTAAGGGATTGAGGGTATAATGCAGGTTTAGGGAGCTCTAAGTAGTTGAGCCTTAACTGCAGCATAAGACACCAGAGGCAATTGTGGAAGATGAGACTGGGCACGTATGTAAGAAAAGACTTAGAGTATGAAGGCCTTTCTACATACCCTGTGCAAAGAGTAGGTTTCATCTGCTCAGAATTGGAACACAGTAAAAAGTTTGAACAAGGGAGTGACAAGATCTTTTTGTTGATAAAAGATGTATTAAATTGGGATAGGGAGTTGTGATGGATAAGAGTTGGTGTTTGTAGTACAAGACTAGAGTCAGGAAAACTAGAAAAGTGGGTATTGAAATAAGAGAAGCCTAAACTAGGACAGGTCATGGAGTGGAAAAGAAAGGGAGCATATTTAGAAATGTAAATAAATACTTATTTGGATTATTAAGTATAAATAAGAGAACCAAAAGTGCTTAGTTGTGTAGATGTTGGGAGTAGCAGTGATAGTGGTATCTAAGATGACTGGTTTCTTATAAGTTCTTCTTGACTGTTCAGTATTCTCTAACTTTATAATGCTCAAAACGTTTGATATCTCCTGTTTCTTCTTCTTTACAGACAATAAATTATCATGCAAGTTGTCCTTCCTTGACCTGGTCTTTAAAATGATATCCGCTTCCTCATTAGTGATTGTGTCACTTGTTGATAGTATTCATCTTGACATTATCATAGCCTGATTTGTTTTGTTTACGAGGATGGCACATGCAAGAGCTCATGCTTCTTTGTTTCCCCCTGCGAGATTTAGTCATTCATTAAAAATCTTGGTTGTTAATTAATCATCTGTTTAATTGTTAGAAATGATAGAACCAACGGCTAAAGTTAAGTGAATAGAACAATGAATGGCAGTTTATCTTTGTCCTTTTTGGAATTGATGAGGTTACAATTAGTAGGTCTTCTGGTACTTACCCAGTATCTAGAACTTTTGGGAGCTGAGTGCCCTTCTGGAGGTTTAGAAAATATCAGGAAATTGGTTTTTAAGAAAAGAAGGCACTTCCTGGCCTTCTAATTTGCATTTTGTAAGTATACATTTGAATGACCAATATTTGTGAAGTAATACTTAAAATCAGAAGTAAACCTTCCATTTTATGTACCAGTTAAATAATTAAAATGCAAGTTATTTAATGTTATATCTCTATCAGTATTCATTGTGTATGTATTTACTGCAATAAGTTTTTACATGATCTAAAAAAAATCAGTTTCCTTAACAGGTTAATACTCATTTAACTTTTAAATAATTCATTTATTAAATAATTTCTCCTTTCTCCGATTAAAAGTTAATTCTCTCTCCTTGCCCCTTTAACCAACAGTACATATTTCATCCATGAGTGTTCTTTATATAGAGCCCATGAAAGAAAATAAAAGATATTTGAGGAACTACTTTTTACAGTTATCTCAAATGTCCCCCCACTTCAAATCTGAGTTACTCATGGTAGAAAAGTTACTTAAATAATTGTATTAGTTTATAGTGTAAACTAGTCAGTTTTTAAACTATCATAATTTTCATTTTCGTTTTTTGAAATAAGTCAATGAGTTCTTTGTTTCTTTAGGGCATTGAAAACATAAAAAATGAAATTGAAGATGCAAGTGAACCCTTGATAGATCCTGTATATGGACATGGCAGGTAATTAACTAAAATCTCGTCTCCTCATGTGAACTCTAGTTTTTAGAAACCTGACTTACGATAAAACATGACTGAGTCAGGTAATTTTGCTTGTCAGTGGTGTTAACAGTATAACATCTATGGATTTGAGCACTTCTTTGTTTTATGCATTGTTTGCTTGATTATGAAATGTTAATTTCATTTTATGTATGCGTTGTATTTATTGTGGCAAATATTTTGTTTTAAGATAACAGTGGGGAGGTATTTTAACAAATCCATTTATGATTTTTTAATGATAAAATTTATTCATTTTGACTTAGAAATAATTATATCTTTGTAAATGCTTCTCTGCTTGGGAGAAAAAAATTCCCAGTTTTCCTCTCGGACCACCCTCCTTCTCAAGCTTTTTATGGCTATTTTTACCAAAAATCAATGAAACAGTGATAGTTAACCTACTCTAATACATGAGTCCTTTTTAGACCTTTCTGCCTCAAAGATGAAAATTCATGTATCTTTCATCAAAGACAAAATATTAATAATTATATATTCATTTTTAAAGATTGTAAATATTAAGTAAATTATTAGTCTATCATTTTTTATCCATTTAAATATATGTTAGGTAAAGTTGTTAAATGTATGTGAATATGTAGAACACTAAATACCACTGTGCTGATATACTTAGTGATACATTTAGCAAGGCCGAATATATAAAATGGAACATGTAAGGTTTTCCCTAACTTTGTAAATTCTTACATAATTTAATGTGAAAAGTCATTACTTTATACCTTGCTATAGGAATTGTTTGATTTGGCAACTAGTTATATTCATATTTAATTGCTTTTTAATATTTATTAATAGCCAAAGTTTAATTAATCTCCTGCTGACGGGACATGCTGTTTCTAATGTATGGGATGGTGACAGAGAGTGCTCAGGAATGAGTAAGTATATTCTTTGTTATGTTGCTCTCTTTGATGAATAATATTTCAGTGGAATACAGCTGATTTTTATTCATCTATTTAATGGCTCTACATTACCTAGAAGTTAAGTGCTTTCTAATTAGAAGAATCCTTTACAGTTTTCAAGGCACCATAATGTTAAGACCATTAATCTTGAAGCCATGCGATCTTGGGTTCAAATCCCAAATGTATGACTTTAGTCAAGTTACTTCTCAAGCCTTTCATTTTCTCTGGTATAAAACTGGGATTTATGACTCTTAATATATATAAACACAGTGCATATTTATTCAGAGATAGTACTGCATTCTTTGCTTAAAATTGAGCATTACAAAGCCTCGTGATGTGAAATATTTACTTTGGGTTTTTGCCTATGTTACTTTTAATGTGCGTACTTTAAAACACAGAGCAAATTTAATACTGTCTGAGACTTTTAAACTACCAACTCTTCCACCACCACTTCCATTTCTGGTCTCAATTATTTCTTTCCTGTGGCTTCACGTGTTGCCAGGCACATTGAAATGGATCCCATTTTGGCCAATCCATTCCATTAAGGAGAGCTGATACATAACGGAATAAAATTGCCTTCAGTTTATTACTGGGTCAGTCTGAATTCATTTATTTATTCATTTAACTTAAATTGAGTAACCACAGTGTACCTCCATGAAGTATGTAGTATAGGACACGAAGCTCTAGAGTTCTCAGAGCTCACAGGCAAACAGAGCAAATATAATTGAGAAAATAATAGTTACCACTTTTTGCTCCCATTGAAGTGATTCATGATCTTCCATTTGAATTTTTCTCTAATTCCGAAATGTGTAGTTAATAACAGAAACATGAAAGGGTATAATATTAAGGAAAAATCATTAAAATTAAAACTTCAGAATTAAAAAGCACCACAGTAAAACCCATTTTACTATTTAAGAAATTTAAGAACTAAGGTCACTTCTTATTTAATTCATATGCAAAATTATTTACTTAGTGGTGAGGTTAGAATGAGAACCAAGTTTTGCTGATTTCTAATAAAGGTCAGAGTTTAAACAGTGAAATTCGTGAACAAAAACTACAAATTATCTTGCTCAGCTCTCTGTAATTGAGCTTATCCTGTTCTTCAGCCCTTATTCTGATTCATAGCTGAAAGCATTTAATCCTGTCAGTGAAAAAAAGTCTCATCTCAGTCTCTCTTGGGTAATATACAGGTTTTCTAGGTCTCTCTGTTTCGCTCTCACCTGTGATGGCTTCTGCACACTCCCCTCTTTCTTCTTCTTCCAGTTGTTTCTGGACCCTCAGGTATCTTATCTCATATGATTAGGGAAGCAATAGGTGTTCGCTGAACTTGGGTCGAGGTGCCTCATCCCACTTGACCCTCTGTCCTTGCTGCTTCTTACTGTGTGCTCTGGCCTGACCCTTCCCACACTGTCTTTAGCGCATCACTCTCTCTCACACTTGGTACCCATCAGTGTGGTTCATCTTTCCACGCATTCTCCGGATTCTCGATAGCTTATCCTAGTCCCCAAACCGGAATACTCCTCTGCCTCCCTCGGCTTTTCCTCACCCAGCCTCTCATAGACTAAGATGAGGTACCTTTCATTGGCAGGATTGACAGTCAGAATGAGGTTTCAAGAATAGGAGGCTCCATGGTCAGGTGCAGTGGCTCACACCTGTAATCCCAGCACTTTGGGAGGCCGAGGCGGATGGATCACCTGAGGTGAGGAGTTCGAGACTAGCCTGGCCAACACAGTGAAACCCCTTCTCTACTAAAAATATAAAAATTAGCCAGACGTGGTGACGCACGCCTGTAGTCCTAGCTACTCAGGAAGCTGAGGCAGGAGAATTGCTTGAACCTGGGAGGCGGAGGTTGCAGTGATCTGAGATCGTGCCACTGCATTCCAGCCTGGGCGACAGAGCGAGACTCCATCTCAAAAAAGAAAAAAGGAATAGGAGGCTCCTTAGGCAGCTCTTGCCGTGAAATCGTTACTTCCTTTACAGAATGTATTAGTCAATTATCAGTTTCAGTTCTTGAGATGTACACATACATCATTTTTGTTTCTTGAAATAATGCTTTTCAAGACTGTCATCTTGCTGTGGACCCTTTTTCTGTGTAGTTTAAAAGCCAAACTAAGCAATAACTTTGAAATAGCTAACTTGGAAAAGAAAATCGGGTATATTTCCTGCATTTTGGAATGTTTACTTGAAGCGAACTGTTTTCAATCATTAAACTTAAAAATGAGAAAAATACCCCACTTATCTTTCACTGAACTTGTTGGTTTTTCCGAGATAACACATAGGACACATTTTCTCTCCCGCTGCCAGGCTGGTGATTACTGCTAGAAAAGAAACCTTATTATCAGTTTTATTGGTTGGGCGTACTGTAAATTAATCCTACTTAACTCATTTGAACTCTCACTGCTGACTGCACATTGTAACCCTTTTTTCTACTCCTTATAACTCATTTATCTACAGCTGCTTAAGGCAGTGGATTCAAACCCCTTCTCCTCTTTATCTGTCTCTAACTTTACCTCTGCCCACACACTCTCAGCCGACTTTAGAATCTCAAGTTGTCTTTTTTCACCATATTCTTTTTTCCTGTTTTAGAAGAACTATATATCTTTCCAGAGTTACTGTTGATTCCATTTATAGTCTCTTCTATTAAATGTGACTCTCTTCCCTGGTCTACACAAAATTTAGGTGGCTTCTGCTGCTTAAAACAAAAACCGTGATGTGTAACGACCAGACAACAAAGCCTCTTTCTCTCCATCCTTTTACCAGCAGAATTTCCTTGCCTGCATTACTAAAATATTTACTCTTTATGATCTGAAATCTGTGTCATTTGCTCTTCTAAAGCAAAGACCTCACTACCTGCTAAGATCATAGCGTTTTCTTACCCCTCATTCTCCTTGAAAGTGGCACACTGCATGACTCATTTACTAACTCTGTACCACGGACAGGAATCTTTGGATTAAAATCTCAGTCTCAGCTTCTTCTTTATAAATGGGGCAGATACCTACCTCTCAGGTATACTGTGGAATTTAAATAAGATAAACTCCCATGCCATCTCACGTATGTATTATAGCACTCAAGACTAACATGTAGTGTAAGAGGCAGTATATCATAATGATTAAGTATGTTAGCTGTGCGGAATTAGACTACTGTGGTTGAAATCTCAGTTGTGCCATTTATTAAACTGTGGAATTAAACAAGATACTTCACTCAGTGCCTCTTTCTCATCCTCCAATGGGAGTGATTATCACAGGATAGTTAGAATGAGGTGAGAAAATGGCAAAAAGGATATTCATCAAGTCCTTAAACACTGTTCAATACATGTTTGCCACTGCTGCATAATGAGCACTCTTAACAACTGGTTCTCAAACTTGTCTGCACATCACAATTACCTAGGAGAAATTTAAAATCATCAATAGTTGTAACTGCCCTTTGTAGAAAATTGAAACACTCGAGGGCAAAGGTTGTTACGCAGTTTGCCATAATGTTTCTGATGTTAATTTATTCAACAAGCTTTATTTGAAAACCTGCTAGTTATTTGTACCTTACTGTCAGGTATCTAATGACTTGCTGAGTCCTCGAGATTCTCCATTCTTGAATTTTCTCTCACGGAGGCCAAGTGTACTGCAGGACGCTGCGCCATGGTGGAACAAGTAGAGACCTTGGGAGTGGTGATGGCACCAGTTAGTTTATGCCTCTGCTGTTTGACTGTGGGCAAACTACTAAGTTATCTGAGCCTCGGTTTTCTTACCTGTGCATTGAGGTTAAAAATAGACATATTCACATACGCTGCCTAGCACAAGCACAGAAATGCTAGCTGCTCTCTTTTTTTCTTCCTTTGCCAAGTCTGTTGTGGTCTCATTACTCTCACCTGTCTAGACTATCATGCTATAGCTTTCTATCTGTCATTCCACTCCAGTATATTCTACAAACTGACAGGTTAATGATTTTGTTTTACATGTCCTCTTAGGTTATTTCTCTGCTCAGTGCCTTCCGTGACTCTCTTGCTAATGCTTACCAACTACAGTTTCAGCTTCTTAGCGTTCAAGAGCGTCTGTGTTCCTACTCAACCCTATGTTTATAATCTTTTACTAGTCTCCTTCACAAATCCAGTGCCTTAATCCACTGGTTCTCAAACTTGGCTGCACATCACAATTAACTAGGAGAAATTTAAAATCACATGCCTAGGCCCTACCACCTAGAGATTGTAATGGAATTGTTCTCAGCTGGAATCTGGGCATTTATATATTTTTAAGCAAGTGATACTGTGTAGTCAGGATTAAGAACCACTGCTCTTTTCAGACAGCTAATAGTACTTTCCCCCAAATGTCCTCCTGCTCATTCCATCTGGCTCCATTAAAATATTAACTCCTACTTAATGTCTCTCCACCTACCCCTACAGCAGGAAAAGTTTTCTCCTCCCTCTGATCATATATGGTGCTTTACCTCAGTCTGCTTCATTCTATTATACCTCGCATCATAGTTATTTGTGTACATGTTCTTGTTTCTATAAACGAGGTGCGTAGGCTTTTGAGGGAAACTAAGTTTTTTCTATGGGCCAGTGTAGGCATTTTAGAAATAGGATCTTAATCTTTACAACAACCCTTCAAGGAAAGTATTACTCCGTATGTTATAAAGAAGGAAACTGAAGTCTAGAGAGGTAAAGCAACTTGCCTAAGAATTTTCAACTAGTAACAATTTAATTATAATTTTTCTTTCTATATTACCTCCTACTATGTTGTCAGAGCAGGAAATAAGTCCAGTAAATGCTGAATGAATGTATGTGTGATGTCAGTAAATGTATTTTTTTCCTAGTCTGTCTTTTGCCTTGTTTCCTTATGGTAAACATTTAGATTGTTTCCATTTTTGGCTCTAAGAAACTGCCGTAGTAAACATATTTTGTATATAAGTATTTCCGTATATATTTAAGTATATATACCTACAGGTTAGATTTCTGAAAGTAGAAAGTATATTGAAATTATAGGCATCTGTTAATTTTTTTTTTTTTTTTTTTACTTACAGCTTTGTTGAGATATTCACATATGCTTGTCACCCATTTAAAATGTACAATTCAGTGTTTTAAATATTTTCTCAGAGTTGTTTAGCCATCATCACAATCAATTTCAAAACATTTCTATCATCCCAAAAAGAAACCCTGTTCCCATTAGCAGTAACTCCTTATACTTCCTTCCACGCCAGCCCTGGCAACTGCTCATCTACTTTCTGCTCTATAGATTTGCCTGTTCAGGCTGTTTCATAGAAATGGAATCATACACTATCTGGTCTTTGGTGACTGATTGATTTCACTTAGTATAGTATTTTCATGTTGACCATGGTTTAGCATGTACCAGTACTTCACTCCTCTTTATTGATGAATAACATACCATTGCACAAATGTACCACATTTATTCATTCACCAACTAATGGACATGTGGAGTGTTTCCACTCGGCCATTATGAGTAATGCTGTGAGGAACATTCATATACAGGTTTTTATGAGATCTATATTTTAGGGTTTCTTTGCCATAGACCAAGGAGTTGCAATCCTGGGTCATACAGTAACTCATAAGGTTTAACTTCTTGAGGAACAGCTGTTAAATTTTGATAGATAATGCCAGATGTCCTTCTAAAATTTGCTTTATCAACTGGTAAAAGTATAAACTTACTCTTTCAAGTGTGTAGGAGAGTTCGTATTTTTCTGCATCCTCCCTGACACTTAGAATTGTCCATCTTTAACATTTTGTCAGTTTGTTGACAAATGATAGACTGTTTTAATTGACATTTCTCTGGTGCTCATTGAGCCTGAGCTTGATCATCTCTGCATGTGTTTGTCAGTTTTTAGTCGTCTTCTTCTGTGAATTTCCTCTTCTCATCTTTTTGGCATTTGGGGAGAAGGAGCTATTTTCTTTTGTTCGGTTTCTAGGAGGTATTTATAAATTCTCTTAGTTCTTTCTCTATTTGACCTTTGCTGCAAGTATTGTCACCCAGCCTTCTCTCTCGTTAACTTTGTTAATGATATATTTTCTTATACCCAAGGCTTTTATTTATTTATTTATTTATTTATTTATTGAGACAGAATCTCACTCTGTCACCCAGGCTGGAGTGCAGTGGTGCCATCCCAGCTCACTGCAACCTCTGCCTCCTGGGTTCAAGCACTTCTGCCTCAGCCTCCCGAGTAGCTGAGATTATAGGTATACGCCAACATGCCCAGCTAATTTGGTATTTTTAGTAGAGACGAGATTTGACCGTGTTAGCCACGCTGGTCTCGAACTCCCAACCTCAGGTGATCCGCCCGCCTCGACCTTCCCAAGTGCTGATATTACAAGCATGAGCTACTGTGTCTGACTGGCTTTCATATTTATGAGGTTAAATCATTTGGTCTTTTTTTTTATATGGCCTCTGTTTGGGCTTTTTTTTTTTTTTTCCTCCCGTTGTATCAGTTTGATGTGTCTCCCACCCCCAGATTTTTTATTTTCATTTTTTAGAGACGGGGTCTCACTCTGTCACCCAGGCCATAGTGCAGTGGTGCAGTCATAGCTCACTGCAGCCTTGAACTGGGCTCCAGTGATCCTCTTGCCTCAGTCTCCCGAGTAGCTCAGACTACAGACGTGCACCATCATGCCTGGCTCCACCCCAAGATTAAACTAATATTCTCTAGTATTTTCCAAGAATACTTTTGTGGGCTTTTTGTTTTTTAATGTTTGGCTCTTTAGTCTATCTGGATTATGTTTTTATGAATGGTATGAGTTGGGGATCTGCCTTTTGACTTTTTCTCAAAGAATTACCTAATGTCCTAATTCCAGTCAGTTCTCCACAGATAGGAAATACATTTTTTGTTAGACACGTTTTTCCATATTTACGTGTTTTTATTTCTTCTGTTCCACTGATCTATTTACTAGTGACTTCTTATGCAAAACTTCACAATTACATAGTTTTATAATATACTTTGATATTCATTAGCGTGTTTCCTGACATTATACTTTTACAAAATTGTCATAGTCATTTCTACATTATCTATTCCAATTGAACTTTTCTCTCAGCTTTTCAAGTTCCAGTTTTAAGACATCTTTGAAGATTTGGATTGATTATATTGTATTTATAGGTTATTTTGAGGAAATTATATCTTCACAATATTATCTTCCCAACTATATTGTTTTGTACATTCTTTAGTAAAAATTACTTAGTGTTTTATATAGATTATATGGTCCTGAATCCATATACTTCATTCTGCCCCAGCTTTTGAAACGGTCTTTTGTTTCTCCAATAGAACAGAAATAAGGCACAATAGAAGTAATCAAACTAAATGTATTCTTGCCCATTCTTTCACAGTGGCTAGTGTGATATTTTTCAAACTCAGTGAGATCATGTTTCTCTCTCCCTTAAAACCGTTCGATGGCTGGCTTCCCTATGCACTTAAAATAAAATCCAAACTCCTCCTAAGGCTCTCAAATCCTTTTGTGGTCTGTTTCCTCTCTACCTGCCATCCATCTTCATTTTGTACCACTACATGTATGTTGAGCTAAAGTTTTCTTTGATTTTGATTTTCTGGAGATTAATTTTTTCATGGTCTCTTTTTTATCTTAAAGGAATTCTTCAGTATTTGTATATTATTTTTGTCCATAGTATTTTTGTATGCTTATTTGATGGTTATTTTTATTTATTATTTTCTTTATGGGATAGGGAAAGAGTCAACTCTTGTAATTCAGAAACCCAGAAGTTTCATAGTTTTTTGTGGGTTTTTTTGTTTTGTTTTGTTTTTATAAAAAGAAATCAGTATTAACAGCCAGTCCAATGCATAGCTAATTGAAAGATGATGGAATCATACATAGAATAATGCATATGTTACTTAGCTCAGTTTAGCCATTCTACAATGTATACATAGTTCAGAACATGTTGTACACCATAGATATATACAACTTTAATTTGTCAATTAAAAAATAAACAGAAATGGATATTATAGTTAGGCCAAAAAATATCATCTTTCTTTGGTGCTTCTCTGGTTATATTCCACTTAGTATGTGGAACTCCTAAAAATGGAGTCAGAAACTGAATGAGTCTTCATGGTTTGTTTCATTCTCTTTTATAAGATAATCAGGTGGGGCATATTGGCTTGTGCCTTTAATTTCAGCAGTTTGGGAGGCCAAAGCAGGAGGATCACTTGAGGCCAGGAGTTTGAAACCAACCTGGGCAAGATGGCAAGACCCCGCCTCTGATAATAAAAGATAGTAAATTAATTCTGGCAAAGAAGACAAGAATATAATCACAAAGTAATTGGAATTTTTTGCAACTGTGGAGTACATGCTTGGGACCAGAAGCATTTCAGATTTCTGGGTTTTTTTTCAGATTTGGAAATATTTGCATTTTTCCTTACCGGTTTAGCAGCCCTAATCTGAAAATCCGAAATCCACAATGCTGTAATGAGCATTTCCTTCGAGAGTCATGTTGGCTCTCAGAATGCTTCAGATCTGGGAGCATTTTGGATTTCAGACTTTCAGATTAGGGATACTTGAAAATAGACACTTTCAAGGCTTATTGAGAAAGTCTCATACAAATAAATTCTGTAAATTGTAACGTGAGAATATTATATCCTCACTGTATTACAACTTGGCATAAAAGTAAATTTTCCTAGTGTGATGATGCTCTTGAAACTATCATAAGAAGGTAAAAATGTTAAGTACATATTCTGTTTAAGAAAATAGGCATAATACATTTTTAAAATGTTACCATCCAAACTAGGTGTCTAGGCATGTGTTTACTGATCAAATCTGAATAGTTCATTACCCAAGAATTATGAACAACTAGTTTGCTGTATTTAGTAACATGATAATATTATTAGACATTTGTTTAAAAACCCAGGGAAACAGATGATGTAGTATCTAATTGTAACACTAGGTGGTGGTAACTGATTTTAGAAATTAAACTGTGAAACTGTTTCCCAATGTGTGTATTCTTTTTACATGAAAACATTTAAACTTGCTTACATTTCAGAAGGAAAGGGAGAGAAAAGTTTGCAAAGATATGAAGTATCCATTTATACCTATTTGGGCTGTTCCCTCCCTTGTTTTGCTTTAACCTGAAGATTCTAAGACCTTTTAATCTCATGCCCTTTATGTTCTTATGAAGGATCCCAAAGCAAATAATCAGTGTTTTTCATGTTAGACGTTGAGAAAATTTTAAATATGTATTCACTTTAAGTATATGAAAAAATGTTCAACATCACTGATCATGAGAGAACTACAAATCAAAACCACAGTGAGATGTCATCTTACCCCAGTCAGAATGGCTATTAAAAAACAGCAAAAGAAGTGTGGCGAAGATAGAGAAAAGAGAACTCCTATATGCTGTTGGTAGGAATGTAAACTTGTACAGCCACTATGGAAAACAGTATGGAGATTTCTCAAAAAAACTAGGATTACCATTTGATCCAGCAATCCCACTACTCAGTGTCTACCCGAAGACAAAGAAATCAGTTTATCAAAGGAATGCCTGCACTTGCATGCTAATTGCAGCACCATTCGCAATAGCAAAGATAGGGAATCAACCTAAGTGTCCATCAACATGTCAGTGGATAAACTGGAATCTATAAACAATGGAACTGTATTTGGCCATAACAAAGAATGAAATCCTATTATTTGCAGTATACATGGATGGCACTGGAGATTATAATCTTAAGTGAAATAAGCCAGAAACAATGAGACAGAATCACATGCTCTTATATGTGGGATCTAAAAAAATTTGATCACATGGCAGTAGAGAGTGGAATGGTAGATAACAGAGACTGGGAACGGTAAGTGGCGGGTGGTGGGGGAAGCATGAGGGGAGTGGGTTAGAGTACAAACATACATACAGTAAGATGGAATAAATGCAATATTTGATAGCAGAGTAGGATCACTATGCTTAACAAAACCATTGTTCTTGAGTGATGGAAATTCTTCATACCCTGGCTTGATCATTATGTAGTATATGTGTTTAAAAAAATTTCACATTTACCTCCTAAATTTGTAGAAATGAAACATAATTAAAAAAAATATACCCTTATTAATATTAACATAAGTAACATTTTAATAAACCATTAACAAAAATTAAGGAGAGTGACATTGTTTTAAATTTTTGCAAATCCCTTTAATGCTTGGCTTACTAGTAGACAGTCGGATCTTCATATATGCTTATAAATGTAGTCTGATACAACATAACAGATCATTCAACCTCTGTAAAACTCTGTAAAAAGGTAATTAACATCATATTATTAAAATCATGTTGATCTCACATAGTCTCTAAAAGGGTCCTGTGATCCCTAAGGAATCCTAAACCACAATTAAAGAAGCATCACTCTCCCCGATCTGTGCTTGTAAGAAGCTAGTGACAAAGTACAAACTGTATGTATATGCACCTTCTATTAATTTTGGATTTACCAATCCAGAAAGTTAAACTGTCAGCTCTTGCCTTACACCATCTAGATGTTGTAGTTAAGGCTACATAGTAAAATGTTGGCCACAAAAATGACAGAGTTAATATTCTTATTACATTAATTGATAAGAAAATATATCCTAATGGAAAAATGGACAAAACATGACCAGATGGTAAAAAGGATGCAAAATTATATATATATTATGTTCACAGTGAACATAATTTTTAACCAGAAAGAAATGCTTTTTAGATATATTATGGACCCGAATATATTATTATATTAATGTATGTTAGCTGAAGGATATCGTTTATGAAAAGACTTCATTATCATCACATTTTTGTTCTCTGTGGTGTGTCTATTCTGACTTACCCACATCCATAACTTTAACTCTCATCTCTATGCTGACCATTCCCAAATCTTTATATCCAACCCTGACCTTTCTCCCCTGTATTCATGAGCCTTACTTCCAGCTGTTTATCCCTCTCTAGCTAGAGCACCTAAAGGTACCTCAGTCCCAGCTTGTCTAAAGCCAAACTCATGTTACCTCTTGACACGAGTCCAGAACCTACTTCTTAATTCTCTGTTAATCACTATTTATCATGTTCCCCAAGCCAGAAACATTTAAGGAAACTTGGCCAAATTCTTCATTCCTTAAATGCATTGATTTTTCATACCTGTTTGCTGTTTCTTCTGCTTTGAATTTTCTTCTCATCTTCTTTTTGGCCTGGAAAACTATAATATGCTTCAAGATTCAACTCCCTGTTAGCACTTTTATAAGCCTTTCCTAACACTGTAAGCAGATACTCTCATACCACTCTGTGTGTACAGAGAGACCACATGTTTTTTTCATCTGTCGTCTTTGGTAAAGTCGGAGCCTTTCTATGGTAGAGATCATTTTCTATTCATCTTTATTTCCCCAGTCTTAAGCACACGGCCTGTGTTTATTTACAGGAAAGAGGGATGGCATTAAATGCCCATGTTTTAAGTATTAGGCAAGTACAGTCACTGCTACCCAATGATAAATTTTACCAGTGATTAGCATATCCATTTTTGTTTTTCAAAATGAAAGTCAATTCAAGTTAGCCCTTTTACATAGGTATTAAGTCTCTTTTTCTTCTTGTATTTTTGTCAACAATCGCATGGATTTCAGGGAGTAAATTCTTTCATTTAAAAAGTTAACACTGAATATCAAGTTTTATAAATACATTTAATATACATCTGAAGTATCACATTTACCCACCACAAAGCTGATCTAATGGTATTTTATAATGAGCAATACTGTAATGATTAGTTGACATTACCTTCTAATAAATACATGCTAAGTTTTAAAGTATAGTTTTGGGTAAAAGTTAAATTTTTGGTGTAGTATAAATATATATACATATAAGTACGTTTCAAATTTATACACACTACTACAATGCTAAGTTTTTGTTTTTTTTGTTTTTTTGTTTTTTTGTTTTTTGCAGAACTTCTTGGTATACATGAACAAGCAGCTGTAGGATTTTTAACACTAATGGAAGCTTTAAGATACTGTAAGGTAAATTGATTTTTAAGGTACTTTGAATGTTTTTTTTGTTCAGATGTCCACTATTGTGGATACTGTTTTGTTCCTCTGACAGTACATTTGAGCACAGCAATATTGTTCAGTACCGCTCTCTTCTTCCTTCCTATCCCCTAAGTGTGGTTAAGCTGGCTGATTATGCTGAGTTTCCTATGCCAGGTCTATTGTTATTTTTTGTGGGAGGAGGGGCAGAACCCAGTACAAAATAATTCAAAAAAACTACAGACGTCTATTATTGAATATGAATTTATTTTTGGCAAAATGAGGATGAAGAAAGCACTGTTTCTTTATTACCTAATGAAGAATATGCTTCACCAAAACAACTGGTAATACTTTATTAGGCAAAGAGAAAGAATTGCCAGATGCCTGAAATTCTGACTTTATTCCGTCTGAAAAATGATTTCACACTAAAAAAAAATTCAAGCATTTTACAGCGTTAAACTCTTTGACACATGTACTAGGGCTAGGAACTGCCATGTAACTCTCATTTATTGCTGTTTATTTCATTCTCCTCCTACACAATCTGAAATCACCTGAAATGGGTATTGTAAATAATTTTAAATGGGATGTAAATCATTACTGACTTGAACTTCATAAGATGTCACAATTTGGGAGAAAGACGTAGGTCTAGTTTTTTTTCATTAAAAAAAATTTTTTAAATAGAAACAGGGTCTTGCTATGTTGCCTAGCCTGGTCTCAAACTCTTGACCTCAAGTTATCCTCCTATCTTGGCCTCCCTCCCTAAGTGCTGGGATTACGGCATGAGCCTAAGGCAGCGGCCTTCCTTTTCTATTTTAGAACAGGGTTCCATAGCAGTGGTTCGGATGGTGATGATTATATGTGATAACAATAACCATGGTTTATTCTCTTTCTTTTTTTGTCAGACAGCTTTCCTTTTTCATGGTAACACTTGAACACTGGGTGATATGCATATGATAATCAAATCGGATTTGTCCTGCCCTTACTCTTTTAGTAGTGATCATATTGTTAAACAGTATTTGAAGTGACTTTAACTGTATAAGCTAAAGCTATTCTGAAACAGCCTGGCAACTAGAGAATCAAAGTGCATCCCCTTCCCCCTAACACATTTACAGAGACATTCATAGATCCTAAAGAAAGTTAAGCATGGAGGCGGGGGTTGGGGCAGGTGAGATGTGCTTGCATGCCTGCGTCTTGTATGATGCTAGGGGGTGGAGATTTTATATTTGGAAATATTTCCTGTGTATCCCTTAAGACCTTGATGGTCTTTGCAGTTGCATTGCTTTCTCTACTGCTGTGCTCCAACCACACTGGTGTCCTCTCACTTTCCCAGATATGCCCAGCCCTCTCCAGTTCTTGCTGTCCTTTCTGCCTGGAGTCATCCAGCTCTTAAGATGGATGGCTCAGTGCCCCCTTCAGGCTGGACTTCAGATCGTTCCTCAGAGACTTTTTTCTTGACCACTCCCTCAGTTACTCCTTTCCACAATATTTAATAGGAATGATTAATGACCCTTTTTATTTACTTAACTTTTTAAATCTTGAGTTTGCTTTTCTATTGTCTTCCCTAATGGAATATAGACTCTTTGGAAACAGGGACATTACTAGGTACATATTAGGTGCTAGGTGCTCAGAAATATTTGTTGAATGAATAAATGGACATATTCACCAGAATTGTAAGGTTTTCTAAATGTGAGCTTTACTTTGCTTTAATTTTTAGGTAGAACAGAAGGACATTCTCCTCAAGATCTTAGTGGGAAGTCAATTGCTGCTGTATATTCTTCTGTTTATATATTGCTGTAGTGTTTTAGCAGTTAACTATGGTTTTAAATAAGATATAAGGACTCTGTTAATGGTGCAGCAAAACACACTAACACTTGCATATGTGAAAGGCAAAACTCTGTTCCTTCCAACTGCAAATGAGAGAGGGCAGCCAGGCAGGGCCACATGCAGGATTGCATCTGGGGACTGGGGTACAGCAAGCTGGAGCCATAGGAACAGCTTATGTACCTCAAGTAGGATGGGGTCAGCTAGATTGCCTGGACTCCCCTGTGGATTGGCTAATTTGAATACTTCTGGGGGGCTCTTGGGTTATCCCTAATAGTCTGGTACTTGACTCCAGGGTGATTAGGGTGATCCCTGGAGTGTGGGAGACCTATAATGGTAGTGGCTGGAGTAAGAACTTAATTAGCTATCTTTTTCAAGGAAATGACTGGCCTCTAGTCAGGGCCTCAAAAGTGAGTCCAGACAGCATTTTTTGAAAATCTGTATTACACTGCAGTGTTCATCTCTAACTTCTCAAATTCTATGTATATTTTACATTTACTTTTTATCAGATGCTTAGAGGAATGGCATTAAGGAAGTCATTGTGCTTTTGTTAATTTTGTAAGTCTGAACATTTCCCCATGCTTTGATAAGTGTAGCAGATTTCCCTTTAAAGGCAAAATTAACATTTTGCAATATCATTTTGACCATACAAGCATTAATACAATTAAGGTGATGAAATGATCTCTTTCTCCCTCCCGCAGTCTTTCTCCTTCTCAACACACACGTGCAAACCCAACGAAGAATAAGGTGGCTATGGCTACTTTTGACTCTACTTTAAAAAAAAAATAGATTTATAACTCACATACCAGAAAATTCACCATTTAAAAGCATACAATTCAGGACTTTTTAATAGATTCATGATGCTGTGCAATCATTACCCCAATCTGATTCCAAAATGTTTTCCTTACCCACAAAAAGAACCTTAAACCCGTTATCAGTCACATGCTCCTCCCACTCAGCCCCTGGAAGCCACTACTCTGCTTTCTGCCTCTGTGGATTTACCTCTTTTGTACATTTCGTACCAATGGAATCATATAGTATGTAGCCTTTAGTTTCTGGCTCCTTTCACTTAGCTTAGTGTTTTCATTGTTCATCTGTGTTTTTACATGTGTTAGTATTTCATTCCTTTTTATGACCAAATAATATTCTTTTGCATGTTAAACCAGTTTTATCTGTTCATCAGTTGGGTTGTTTCTACTTTAGCTATTATGACTAGGGCTGCTGTAAACATTGATGAACGAATTTTTTGTGAACATGTTTTTATTTTTCTTTGGCATATACCCAGAAGTAAAATTACTGGTCAAACAGTAATTCTATTTTTAACTTTCTGAGGAAGTGTCAAACTGTTGTTCAAAGTGATTACACTTATTTATGCATTCAATATATTTTTACTGTTATAACACATTCCATGAGTTTAGCATTCATTTATTCTTTTATCTTTTTTTACTTCTACCTGAATTCAAATGCACACTTTTTCTAAAAGAAAGGTTAATATCTAATCTGTTCACCACACGAGGCACCATGTGATGTGATGGAAATCTATCAGAGTAGAAGTCAGAAAACCTAAGTTCTAATTCTAGCTCTGTACTATTTAGTTGCTTGAGATGAGACCAGGCACAGATCCTGTGTATTTCTCTGGTTCCATATATATGAATTCAAGGACTTGCACGGCTCACCTCTAAAATCCTTGTCCACTCTGGAACTGTGATCATACCTTTCCCTCTTTCTTTGTTCCTTTTCTTTTATTCTTCTCTGCTGTTCCCAAACCATCCTTCCTACTTTACTGGCTCAACATTGCCACATTAGCACATCTAACTCATCCCTCCCATCATAGGACAAAGATACTAGTTTCTCTGTCCATGGATACAAAAGAATACCTATTTTCCACTTCCCTCCTAGTGATAAGAATAAATTCCACAGGGCCAGGGTGGTGGTTGAAGCAGGGGCTGCTGGCTGATTAGGAAAGAGTTTTTGGCCTGACTGCCGCAAACAGCCACTTGGAATTCCCCAATTATAGGCAGTCTGTAAGAAAAAGGAAAATGCAGCAAATTGTATTGGTAAGATTCGTCATTTTTAACTTAAAGTTTCTGTCTTCATATGAGAGTGGGATTGAATGACATGAGCGTGTTGGGTTTCATAAGTCTATTCTATTTGTTCAGTATTATGCTTTTTTTCCCTCAATCACACACACACAATTGTGTTCTCAAGTTTTTGGTATAGTAATGTTCACAGATTATATAACCTTGAGAGCAGGGTACAAATAGGGCTTTTTATACATTTTAAAGAGACTGTTCTTATTGTGAAACTTTGAACTTACCTTTTATTATGAAGAGTCAAATAACAGGACACTTACATACTTAAATGGTTTAAACTGTAATTTTTCTTGATTCTTTGGGAACAAAGATGTTCTTTCCCTTTGATTATTCATAAATCTACTCATTTGATAAACTATAATTATTTTCCTTATAAAGTTATTATCAACAAGTTTATAGTTTTAGGGTTTGAGGTTTCATGCTGAAATTCTAAGAAGTGGTCATTTTATCTAGGAACTTGAGCAAAACCTGAGAATGACTCTTAGAGCTAAATAGTTATCTCCAGCTGTGTTAAATCTATATTGTTGTTGTTTTAATGTCAAAGTACAATATAAGCTCAGTACCGACAGTCTTTTATGCTCATTTTTACATTCAGCATTTGATCTCTGTGGGTGAGATGCTCGGGCACAATACATTATTTCAGTTAAATATAAATTGGACACTTTATGCTTCAGATATTTATGGGCAAATATTTAAGAGGCAGTATAAATTTTTAATTTGTTTATTTGTTTTATTTTGCTACATTTGTTCTAGGTTGGTTCTTACTTGAAATCTCCAAAATTCCCTATTTGGATTGTTGGCAGTGAGACTCACCTCACCGTATTTTTTGCCAAGGTATGCTTATAGCAGGATTTTTTTTTTTAAGTTATGACATCAGGCAAACAAGTATTATAAGTTCATATTTGGTTTGGATCTTTGTGCAAACTTCAGTCTATTCCCACAACAAATGAATTGTTCAAAAATCTCAAAAACTAATACCGAAGAACATACTGTTTTCCTGCTCTAAATCTGGAGTCTTTTAATCAAAATCTGTCATGATTTAGTTATAATTTCTTTTTCTTTCTTTAGAGCTTTAGCTTTTGAATTTTTTCGGAAATCACTGTTATGGAGAAAGCAACTGAATTTTGAAGTTTTAGATTGCTTTTTTTGTAAGTAGGATACAAGATTAACTTAGATGATACATGATGTAAAATGTTTTAATTACAGCATCTCCTTTGAAAAAAATTTTTAAGTCTATTAGTACTTCAATGGTATTGAAGTCAAATGCTCTTTTAAGATTGATTACTTCCCACAATTTTAATTTATACCTGATTACAATATTGAAATAGCTGAAATATATCTGAATATTTCTTTTCGTTTTGTTTTGTTTTTTTTTTTTTTTTTTTTTTGAGATGGAGTCTCACTCCGTTGCCCAGGCTAGGGTGCAATGGCACAATCTCGACTCACTGCAACCTGCGCCTCCTGGGTTCAAGAGATTCTCCTACTTCAGCCTCCCAAGTAACTGGGACTACAGGTGCGTGCCACCACACCCAGCTAATTGTATTTTTAGTAGAGACAGTTTTGCCGTCTTGGCCAGGCTGGTCTCAAACTCCTGACCTCAAGTGATCTGCCCACCTCAGCCTCCCAAAGTGTTGGGATTATAGGCGTGAGCCACTGTGCCCCGCCATATCTGAATATTTCTATTTCAAAATTCTTATAACGAAACTATTTTTAAATCTCAACTATAATCTGTATGTCATGTTTTTCCACAATTGAGTGGTTAAGAGCTTTGTCCTCAGACAACTTTGGTTTTAATCCCAGCCTTGCCACTTCCTAACAATTCTCAGCCCCCTTTCTGTGTCTTTAAAATAGGGATTCATAATAGTACCTAGCTTTTAGAATTGCTGTCAGGCTTAAATACAAAGTAATTAGCAGTGCCTAGTACAAATTAAATACTCAGTAAATCTTAGCTGTGGTCGTCGTCATCATCATCATCATCATCATCATTTTTAGTATTCAAGAAACATGTATTAAACATCTCTGGGATCATAGGTAACTTGATAGGTGGCTGAATGTTCGTAGGAAGATACAGAATTGTATTTTTGAGGTTTCTTCATTGTGCTTTCCTGATTTCTCCTTGAGCTTTTTGAGCATACATTTGTCAATCTAAGTTTATTATTTGTTTCTGTAGAAAGTACAAATGGTATAAATTGTACCCTAGTCTGAATTGACAATGCTAATTTTCGTGAATGTAATTACGTATTACTGTATTTAATTTTATTGCGTTGGCAAAAATCCAGATAGGGGTTATAGAGCAAGATACATAATTACCTTTTCTTAAGCACAGAAAGCTTTAAAATTAAACGCTAAAAGTACAGTGTTACTGATACATTGCATTTAGTCTGAAAGCTTTTGCTATTTATTTCCCTCCTGAAGTAGGAAGTTAAAAAGCACAATGTGAACTACAAAAACTGACAATTACTAATTCCTGAGTGGGGATTTCGTTTTATACATTTCCATAAAAGAAAATTAATTCTGACTTAACACACAAAAATGTATTTTCAAACCAATTTTTAATCATGTTTATCTGCAACCTTATTCTCTAAGGAAAACTAATTAGATGAAACTAAAATATATGAAATATAAAAGATGACAATATTTTAAATCTTAAGTTTTAGAATTGATATTTAAGAAACGATTTGGTTGTCAGAACAGTAGGAGAGATTTCACAGAAGGTGAATACAAGGAACAGTGCCAAATGAGCGGTGAGTCTGAGGACGTTATCTGAAAAAGTTAGTGATGTTGAGGGAGTTCCTAAGAGTGGAATAGGCCCTTCTTTTTATGACATACAGTCTTCCTACCTGTCCTGATACATTTGTGGTTCCCATACCACTTGCCCATTGTGCTGTTGCATGTGTCACACAGCACACAGTTTCTAATTCCCATACTGTTTTCTGCATGTTCCATGGCAGCCAGTTAACTTTGTCTAGGGCAGGGGCTGTCTCTCGCCCACCTTTTTATTCATAGTTCCCCATCAGGTGCAGTAACATGTTGAATTAGAGACGTGCAGTTAAGAGAAAAACACAAACTCCTGCCATGTGGGTGTAGGAACTCTTGAATTTTATACTAATTGTTACTGTTTTGAGACTTACCTGTGTAGTCTCAGGATCTGGTATATAGTCTAGCACATTAGGGGTGGGAGGAGTTATTAGTTGAATGAATAAAACTTTTGGACAGATTTCCCACATTTGGGTTCCAGTGACATTTATATTCCCCTAAGAATATTTTACACAACTCATTGTGATGCTTCATTGTGTAGTATCTATATACATTCTTAGAATATCGAATTTGGATTGTTTGAAATGTTACCTTTAAAATGAGTTACCAGTGAAGAATTGTTTTTTTCCCCTTGAAATAAAAGTAAAACAAAGCTGGAAGATCACCTTAATGGCAAATGAGAACAATAATACTTGATCACATTTATTGAGTCCTGTTTTGGATTTGTTAAATATAAACTGATGTTCTTATAGTCTTCACCACATAAAAAATACTGGAAATTTTGCTCTTCTGAAAATTATAACAAGAACCATTATTCGGCCCTTCCTTCTTTAATATTTCTGCATTTGAGCAAGCAGTTTTGGCTGTGGATTTTTCTTTTTTCTTTTTTTTTTTTTTTTGTTTTTGTTTTTGTTTTTTTGAGCTTGGTGAGTTTGCTTTATTATACATTCAGTGGCCTGAAACAAACAACATTGTTTTAATATTTCCCCAGCAGTTCCTTGTAAGTATTATGTCTTTTTTTTATAAAACTGATATGTTTGTTGGTGTATTTCATGTGCTGACTTTTGTTCTGGTTACAGTTAAGTAAAAGAGTCTATTTTAAGTTCATAATTTTCAAGGCAATCCATAATTTGGCATTGTGAAATGCCTGTGAAGAACAGTGGAATTCTTCATGTGCCTTACGCGGTGAAGGTGGTAATAGTTGCAAGTGTCTTCATTCATTCATATACTCAATTATCAGCTTTTTACTGGACTCTGGTATGTGCCTGGCATTATGCCAGGTGGTGTGAATACAGTGGTGAGCAAAAGTAGATATGGGCCTGTTTTTAATGGAGGCGGACATTCTCCTTGAGTTACTCAAGGATCTTCAAATAATCACATAAATTTACAAGTGTGATGAGTGCTGACAAAGCACAGGTCCGTAATGCTGTAAGAATTTATTGTAGTTTTGGAAAACTGGGATGGTTCCTTGAAAAATTGATGCCTCAAATGAGAACCTGAGGTATCAGATTAAAGCAGAAGAAGAGAGGGGAAAGAGCATTCTCTACGTCACAAATAGAGCAAATTCATGCCTAAACAAGGAAGGACAGACAGACAGATGAACTGGGGTGAGAACAAACTGAAAGACAAGGGCTGGAGGGAGCACTGAGAATTAGGGAGACAAGGTGGAAGATGAGGCTGGAAGAACAGCAAGCCATGTTACTCTTTGATACTAAGAGTTACGACAACTGGACTTATGAAAAATTGGTAGTGGGAGTAGTTTTGGGGGAGGTGGGAAGGAAGGGAACAGGATTAAATTCACATTTGGAAAAGATAACTCTGGCTAATTGTAGAGAATGGATATATTGAAGGATAACCCAGGGAATAGGTAAAAAAGACTTCTCTAGTTGTATTTCAGGTAAACAACGAGTGTAATTTGGTCCAGGGTAGTGAGGTAGAGGGAATAAGCATGGATTTCAGAGATTTGCTCCTGAGGTAGAATGACAGGACTGCGTGATGGATTGGATTTGGCAGCAGAGGGGTAGAAATGTCTAATAAGATAGGTGTGGCTAATGATTAGATCTTAGAGCTTTAGAAAATGTGTATGTAACAGTTTAGCTGTTGTTGAATGTAACTGCTCATTATGAAAGCAATTTGTTCACTATATGCATATCACATAATAAGTGGGATTGGGGAAATGAGAGATACCTCTCAGGCAGGCATGCTGAGCTTGCTGAGACAGGCTATGCTGTGGCTTCTCTGACATCACTTTCTCGTATTTCCTTCCAAAGAGCAGTGATGGGAGACAATCTATTACGTAGACTGATGCACCACGTAAAAACTGCTTAGTTTTTACATTTAAATTTAGCACTAGTGAGAGCTGTCAGAATCCTTTGACCCACATCTATACTTTATGCCAAAGGAACCAGTCCATAGAGGAGTTAAAAACTTTTCTAATGTTGCATGGGTAGGAAGGTAGAAATGTGATAGCTAAGACAGAGTAAAATATCAGAAGCTGTATTGAATTTAACCTTCTGTATGGGGTAAAAAGATATGTGTTAAGTGAATTAATAAAGTATGTTGCCAGTAATATTTAATGCATGAATAATTGAGAAGGGATAATTATACTATTTCCCAGAAATAATAGAACATTGAAATTTACAAAGTAAGATTTTGCTTTCTTAAAATGAAGAATCGGCCGGGCACAGGGGTTCATGCCTGTAATCCTAACACTTTGGGAGGCCGAGGCAGGTGAATCACCTGAGGCCAGGAGTTCGAGACCATCCTGACCAACATGGAAAAACCCATCTCTACTAAGAATACAGAAATTAGCCAGGCATGGTGGTGGGCGCCTGTAATCCCAGCTACTCAGGAGGCTGAGGCAGGAGAATCACTTGAACCCAGGGAACGGAGGTTGCAGTGAGCTGAGATTGTGCCACTTTACTCCAACCTGGGCGAAGGAGCAAGACTCCATCTCAAAAAATAAATAAATAAGTAAAATGAAGAATTAAGCATTATTGCAAATGTACATGGAAAACTGAATTAAGCATCTAATTAGAAAGTTTTATTCTTAAGTTTTAGATTATAAGTTCTAGTTTTATATGTTCTATACATGTAATTAAATTTTTGTAGGAATGAAAGCTTTATGTATTAGACCCTAGTAATAGGAGAAAGTGCACATATATTATCTTTTTCCTGAAGCAAATTAATGACTTTGGGCAAAAATTATGAGTAATGTTAACTATATTACAAGTAAGATGAAGCACAAATTGACATTTTCTTAAATAGTAGCACTTTTGAGTTCAATTTTCATGATTTAAAAGTATTTCCTTTAAATCAGTGACATTCAAATATATATACCACTACTTTAAATACATTGCAGTTTTGGAATAATTTGTGTGTTGTGTTAGAAGTGAATATCACCTCCAAAATTTTCACAAATATTAATCTATACATAGTCTCAGGACTAGCACTGAAAATATTGTGATGTCAAGTAGTTGATGGCTTTGGCTCCTTTTTCTAAATTTTGTAAGTAAATTTTAAAAATGTATTTTCGCATATTTATATACAGGACAAACTAAGGTCTCAGCGATTAAATATGATGAAAGTAGTGTATTATATTGACTAAGTTTTAAAATTACAGCATTGTTCTTCCTCAGAAAAAAATATGTTTGACATTTCAACTTTGGTTTTATTGTGAATTATGTTTATTTAAATTTGACTTGATTTTCTTAGTGAGTTGTTTTTTCTTTTCTTCTCTACCTTTATTCCTAACCTACTTTCCTTTAGAAGTCGAAGCTTGTGGCCCATGTTCATTTGCGTTATCAAAATAATCGGCATAGTTTGAAAACTGAATTTTTCCACATCTTTGCCAATACTGGATTATTAAAATTATTATTATAGTCATCCTAGTGGGTGTTAAGTGGTAATTGTAATTTTGATTTGCATTTCCCTAATGACTAATGAGCATCTTTTTATGTGCCTGTTGTCTACTTCTGCATCTTCTTTGGATAAATGTCTGTTCAGGTCCTTCGCCTGTTTTTTAATTGGGTGGTTTGTCTTTTTGTTATTGAGTTATAAGAGTTTTTAGTATATTCTGGGTACTAGATTCATACTCTGTATTTACTTGTTTTCTATATTATCTGTCTCTCAGTAGTAAGCTCTGTGAAGGCAGTATTCTTGTGTTTTGTTACCTACTGTTTGCCAGTTCCTAGAGCGGTGCCAGGCATAGTGTAGGTTCTCAGTGGCTTTTTTTTGACCAAATACATTATTGAACACGCTGTAGATCAATCTTTAAAAAATTGTGAGATAACCATGTTATTACTTGATAAGTTGGGGGTTGGGAAGTGCACTTAAGATTGCTGAATAGTCTTGGATCATCAGAATTCAATAGATCTGCATCTTACGTGGAGGGCAAATAGAAAAACTAGCTTTTGCTATCCCACCTGACCAATTCAAACCACCCATATTATTGAATAGAAACAGCTGTCATGAGTATTTACAAATAAGCTTTGTCAAACTACCTATATGCTGTATAACATGTTAAAAATTTACTTTCATGATTTGAGGATGGTTAAGAAAACTGTTTCTGTCCAGTGAAATAACCTCTTAACTATCTGTTTTTGTTTTTGAAATGAACTATTTACTTTTAGGACTTAAAGTAATTAAATATTTTTTTAAAGGGCACTAGTATAGGTTCATGATTTTAATTTTCAGTGCCAAAGTATTTACTTAATGTACTTGTCACTTTATATTTGATATATCCAGTGACCCAGAATTTACCTTTTTAATTGTACTGGAGTCCTCCTCCTGACCTATAATCATCCCACACATTTTGTAGGATTAAAAGAGATTTTTCACAAGTCAGTTTTACTTGAAAATCATCATTAAAAATTAATAATTGTATGAACAGGTTGTTAAAATGTTCAGGTTGATCATTTATAACATTTCTTTCATGAAGAAATATAACTTTAAGTTTTTTAATTTAAACTGCCGTGTTTTATAAATCATCTTTTATGTCTGATATAAAGTCATCTTTTCTTACTAACCCTCTGTCTCTGTCAAACAACAGAACTGTTATTGTACTCCTTGACATAGTATCCTAAGGAGTCTGGTGGTGAGAAATACATCTAAGCCGCCCTATGTAAATGAGAGCTGTATAGTTACTACTGAGGGAAATATCACAGAATCTAACTTCAGGAACCTTATAGGAACTGCAGAGTCATCAAGCAGCAGGGTTCCCACAGAACTTCTAATAAGAGGATACGGGTGAGGTGAAATGCAGTACGTAAATGGACCTCTTCAAAGAGGGAAACTTAATTCCTATTAAGTACGATGGAGAACTTTCCAAGCAGGTCATCTGAGCTATGGCAGAACAAAGGTCTGTACATGGAGACAGAATGTGCCCCGTGGGCATGGGTCTTCAGAAATCGTATCATGGCACTTTCAATGAGGTTACTTGAAAATATGCGAACCTGCTGCACAGGTAAAAAGAAATGTACTTTGAAAAGTAGATGGTTAAGGAATACAGAACTTAAACTTAACTTTTTGAATTGTTTTTCCTTAATTTCAGAAGAAAAAACTAGCTCTTATTAGATGAAGGCTGTGTAACGTTTGTTTTATAATATGTTAAATATTTAAGGAGTCAGGTCTTTCATAATAATACATAATTATTTAAGTGTTCAAATACTAGGGCATTTTTCCTCTTTTTTCTCCCTAACCATCATTTTCCCCATTGATTCTTCATCTTTTATTTTTATATTTGGGTTTTAAGAATAATTTATTTAGGTCAGTTTCTTAATTTCCCTTAAATTGGGAACTAATTACGAAATTAATTTTCAATGCAAATTCAAAATGGGCACTTTAAATCTGAAAATCTACTTTAAATATTCCTAGAATTTAGAATGTATAAAATGGAAGACATAATAAATGCCTTTTTTGTTTTTATTGTGCATTTAAATCTCAATGTGGAGTGACAGCCGTTGATCCAATATAAAAATAGTTGAACCCTACGTATATCATCTAGTTTCATCTTCAGAAGATCAGTGGCTAATTTGCTTGGTACCCCATTTAAACTCTCCTTTGAAGTTGGGGAAATGAGTTTTACATCCCTTTTTTGTTGCCTTTTATGGTTATAAGGGGACTCTGTGTATGTGCAGAACCTGACCTTTGACCTTTCCTTTGATAAAGCAGTTTTCTTGTCAGGTATGAACACATGAAAATCCATGACACAAAGAAACTGAATGTAATGCTAAGGAGGAAAAAATTATTTAACTGTTGCTGTGTGAGCTGAGATTGTTCTTCCAGTGGGATCTGTTACTGGGAATGTAGGGAGAATTATTTCTACAGCACAAGCTGCTTTTATTACTCTTTAGTGTAGCAGGAAGAATACTGCGGTGAACTGTTAGAGCCTGTTTCTCTTAGGTGTTTAAAAATTGGACAGTTCTACTTTGACATTTCTCTGCGTGTAATAAAACGATGTTAGGCCGGGCGCGGTGGCTCAAGCCTGTAATCCCAGCACTTTGGGAGGCCGAGACGGGTGGATCACGAGGTCAGGAGATCGAGACCATCCTGGCTAACACGGTGAAACCGCGTCTCTACTAAAAAATACAAAAAAAAAAACTAGCCGGGCGAGGTGGCGGGCGCCTGTAGTCCCAGCTACTCGGGAGGCTGAGGCAGGAGAATGGCGTGAACCCGGGAGGCGGAGCTTGCAGTGAGCTGAGATCCGGCCACTGCACTCCAGCCTGGGCGACAGAGTGAGACTCTGTCTCAAAAAATAAATAAATAAATAAATAAATAAATAAATAAATAAATAAATAAATAAATAAAACGATGTTAAGGAAAAGTAGTAAAGTGATGCTTTATAGGCTTTACTGTTCCAAGAAAATTCACAGTTGGCATTTTGTGTTTTATTGCAGTTTGGTTACCTCATCCTCTTATCTTAAGTAAATTCTGGAGTTTGTGCGTATATTGAGATTTTGTGCCTTATCTAGTACAGAAAGGAAATAGGGAAAATGCTAATGTATTTGTAGTTTAATCATAATTTACGTGACTTTTAACACCTTAAAATAGCAACTTAAAGAATACTGAAGTTAATCTCATATCTGAACTACTTGGAAAGTTTGGGTAGACATCTGGACATCTTAATTCTCAATGATTTGAATTACTACAAATATGTAAATTTTTAATCACAAACTCCTTCCTAGCTGCTTAGCACGCTTTGGGGCTGTCCCCCATCAGCAGTCTAGGATTACGCCAATGACTTGTGCCACCATACTACTAAAGCTTTTTATTTCTAATCATTTTGACCAGAAAACTTTCAAAATATAAATGTTCTTGCCTCCTTAAGCCAAGTGAACATCAATTACCCTTATGTACTCTTTGCCTTATGCAGCGGTATTTGTATATCTGGTGTTTGTGATTTCCCTGAATTTTCTTTTTCTTTCAGGTATTACTTCTCAGTCATCAGTGATGTCAGCCTTCCTGGAAGAAGTCTCTCTCTTCCACTGAATTTTTCTTTTTCTCCTACAATAGTATCCAAGTAATTGTCTAAACATAAAATACTGATGGAAGGGCCTAGAAGTATTCTGTTAGGAATGAAGCCTGTGAGTTTTAATTAAGAGTCAGTATCTTTAAGCCCACACCCTGAGCTATCTGTTTAGAATTGATAGAAAAAAATTATAGCCAGTAGAGTTGATAGCAGAGTACAAAAAAAGTCTTGTACGGTTAATAGATGACCATCACTAAGTCTTACTGAGTTTAATTTGGATTTTTGCGTGTGTATGCACACGCTTTGCTTATGTTACCCTCTGCCCAGAATGTGCTTATCAAAATCTTGCTCAGCATTCCTGGTCCAGCCTTCCATCATTCGTATTGTGTCCACTGATTCTCCTATTCTCTTGTTGCTTCTATTCTTCCAGCTTACTACCTTCTTGTGGCACTACCTGATTTCCCACACTACCTACTGCCACACACATTCAGCATTGTGCTAAGTACTGTTGAAATGTAAGGATTAATAATACTTGGTAATAGTTTACTGTGAACATTTACTGAATGTTGTCTGTGTGTTAGGCAGTATACTAATTAATCATCTCAGGAGTATTCCTCATTTAATCCTCAAACCAACCCTGTGAGCTGCATGTCGTTTTCATCTACGTGTTACAGTCTGGGGCCAATGAGAAAAATGACATCTCCAAAGTTAGATACTAGTGAGTACCAAGGCAGGATTCAAACTCTAGTCTTCTGGCTTCTGAGCTGTGCATTTAACTTCCCTCCCTCAAGGAAACAACTCATTATGCTAGAGTGGAGTAGAGCCTGGAAGAGGGAAGAAGTTGGTGTAGAAGAGATTATACTTGAATGAAAGGACATGGTAACTTTGAGACTGACATGAAATGAAGGCTGTATAGATGTAGTGTTGTAATGGGAAAGTTAATACTGTATTTGGGGAATAGTAATTGGTTGATTATAGCTAAACCATACTAGTTGTGCTAGGATATTAAGATGAAAGCAAAGGTTGACAATCAGCTATAGGACCAGCTTAAATAATCAGATTTATTTCCAAATCATCTTTACTATATGAAAGTCTGTCTTGATATAGAAAGCTAAACAGGAATATCCATGGCATGAATATAAAGCAAATTCATGGAAGTAGAACGGCCTTCTCAGTCAACAATCAAAGCTTCTCTGTACAGCTGTGATAAAATTTTAAATTATAAATGTGAGTACTGTGACTAATTTTTAATCATGCAAACCTTGTTTAAAATTGTAGAAAAGGAGGGTAGGATTGGTTGGGGGCCCTCACTTTTTGTTCATACTAATCCAAGCCTCCCAAGATCAAATTATTGGTATTGAGTGGACTACAGTTTCAGTCCTCTTCTTAAGCATTCGTTTTCATAGGAAACATGAAGTCTGCATATGTGGAGATTCCTCCATGTGCAGCTTACATTGTTAAGGTCAGAGTCCCTGGGTAGCATGAGGGAAGACACAAGAGGAAAATGTAGACTGCTCTCAATAGGAAGATCAAATAGAATACATGTGGCACAAGCAACATACAGCCCAAGCCAGTATATTAGGTTTTAATCCCTTTCACCAGCTTGCTGCAGTAACCAACAACCCTGACATTTCAGTCATGTACACAGTGGTATTCAAGAAGGGGGCGATGAGAACAACCCGTCCTGCGGGTAGAAGGAGTATTTGACCACTGACATTGTTTAGATTTGCCTGCATGTGGTGATGGCAAAAAGGAATTTGAGAATGTTTTAACATCTCTAAAAACAATGTACCCTCTTTTTGCCTGTACTGGAACACACCACTGCCACCCTCTCCCCAACACACCCAGCCCAAAGCTTACCGCCCTCGTAACTTACATGTCAGCTGCAGGTGTGCTCCACGTGTCTCCTTTATTTTAAAATCTGGGCTGAAGGAGTAGCCTCTGCCTGGAATGTGCAGTTCTCATAAGAGAGGGAAAAGAACAAGACTCCTGGCCAAACCAGATAGTGGCACTTAAAGTTTCTGCTAGGAGCTGGCATAATGTCACTCCCAGTTGTATTTCTCTGGCTAAATCTGATGTCACTGAGGCACGGAAGTAGGCCCCTTTCACAGACAGGTACTTCACGTCACTTAGCAACAGACAGTGACAAATAATCCTCTTAGAAGGAGGAAGCAGCAACTGATTGGGAACAATAATATCTACCACCATCGATTATCTTGTATCTAGGTGATTGAACAGTTTAAATTAATTCCAGCGATACAAAGAGTCCTAACTTTGAAATAAAGAGTAACTTTATTTTTTCAGGTACCTTTATCTGTATTACCAGTATAAATATTCACTGTTCACCAGAAATCTTTTAAAATGTAACGTTAACTATCCTTCTAAACACCTACTAAAGTATAAGGCCTGTGTACAGTGGGTTGGTTGGGGATAAGTAGTTTATTACTGAAAAGGTCTTTAAAGTATATTCATTAAGCCTTTCATCATTATGAAGAGCAATCTGCTGTCATGAATAATCAAAGAACCTCCAAGAACATCACCTAACATCAAGAAAAGCTCGACGGATTTTTTAAAGTGAGTTGGTCAATTATGATAATTTGGAGAGTCAGCAGCTCACTCATTAATGATTTTACTAATTACGGCACAAGAGTAGATCACATCTGTTAGAAACTTCTTCTCCCACTGCCTTATTTCCACTTGTGCATTTAGAGTCTGTGTTTCTAGAGGAGGAACCTCAGAGGGCTCTCTGCCGTGTTTCCTACCCTGGCTTCTCTGCCCATATTACACAGATTGGTGCCTCACAGCAGTGGGCTACTGTGGAGGTGACCTGGGCGTTACACATTATTTGGAAAAGAATGAAAGAGTAAGAAAAAAGACCACCATCCTTCCTGCTTTCAGATATTGGGATTAACTGAATTCGGTTAATCTTGCTGGTGCTAATGACATACTATGTTTTGAGATAATTTAATTGACTTAAAATCTGTTTCCCAAATTATTTGGTCATGAATATAGATAGTAAGCAAAGACTAAAGGTGAAACATTATAAAGTAAAATTTTACTTAAAGGTAAATTATATACCAGTTACCTTCTGTTTATTTATTGGAGGGACTTTTAACACTATAAAATGTTGTCTGCAAGCTAAAGTGTCATAAATATATGAGCAATCATTCTTGAAGTTAGATGACGATGCTCTCGGAGGTTCTTTGATGAATCATGACAGCAGATTGCTCTTCATAATGATGAAAGGCTTAATGAATAAAATTTAAAGACCTTTTCAGTCGTGAACTACTTATCCCCAGCCAACCCACTGTACACAGGCCTTATATTTCAGTAGGTGTTTGGAAGGATGGCTAATGTTACAACATTTTAAAAGGTTTGTGGTGAACAGTGAATAGTTACACTGATAATACAGAGCTGCGTGAAAAGGAGATACCTGTTTCATGATTGTAGGCTATTAGTCCCATTAACAGCTTGGTCCACCTACCTCCATCCCCAACTCCCTGCCAACCCCCTGCAATTAAGCTGAGTGAGGCTAGATAATTTTAAAAGCTAGATTGTTTAGCAATCCCTGTTGACCAGTAAATTGGTTGAATATAAATTCCTCTGATAAAATCATGTGATTATATCAGACTAATATAAAGAACTGCTTTTACAATAAAAATAATTTCGATGATAAATCAGAGCTTTAATTGCTAACTAAAACAGTATGTAATAGTTGAGTCTTATGTGTGTAGGGTCTGTTCCTACTGAGGGTACCTAAAAGAGTTCCAAATGCAGTACATGTTGAAATTTTCTCCTAAGTATTACAACTAGGGATGAAGAAAAGAAAATGCAACTATATTTGCTGACCTTGGAATCCCTTTACTTAATTATCATTCATGGGGGGGTTTTTTGTGTGTGTTGGGGGGGAGTATAGGATTAGTGTATATTTGTTAGAACTTCATCCTAGAATATAATTTTCTTAGGATAATTTTAATATTCATGGAAGTAAAGATAGAGTAGCATGTTTTTCTCTCTTCTGTTAGACTGCGACCTTGAGTGCACAGACTGGGTTTTTCTCTACCATCTATTAAGCCTGCCAAATGATTAAGAAATTATGGTTTTGTGTATAGTTAGAGAAAATATACTACATATGGAACCTAAAAACTGTTGCTGTATTACATTTTGGAAATGGAAAATCTGAGGGGTAGAATCCTCCTCTTCACATTTATAAAGTTATTACATTCTTTCTAACCGTTTTACGTACAATAAGAAAAATACGGCAGTAAAACACTTTCAATTGAATGGAATTCTATACTTACTTGCTCTTCAAACTTGCTATGCAAATATGCAGTATATTGAATGTTAATATTAAGTTTGCTACATGGATTTTTCTACAGATCTTTTTACTAGGAACCCTGTTTACAAGTGTTTAAGTTAAATAAATTGGTAAAAATTAGTGTTTATAATTTGAATTAAAATTACAGAGTTAAAAGAACAGCAAAATGAAACACTTTAATGGGAATAGAAGGTGGTTTTGTAACTTTTTCTGATTACATCTCTAAACATTTAAACATTACATAAATTTAAACAAGGTTTAACTAAAAGATCATTTTCTATGGTAATCCAAAAAGCATTGTAAACACTCAAAATAAGCAAGTCAGTAATCACTTTAGAAGACTATGTACTGGTTTTGATTTGTGAAAGAAAACTTCTGGAATATTTCCATTTGAATTTATAATAATCTCTTGGGTTTTTTCTCTTTTCATTTTTTTTCATCCTGTAGTATAAACACATCTTTTTTAAGTAATATGATTAAGAGTTAATGCCTAAGGAGTTGACCAAATTAGCTGTTAGTAGTATATGACTGAGACCAAAAAAGGAAAACATGATTTTTTTTTCTTGTTTAAGACACAGTTTGTTTTATTAGTAATGGCAGTTATAGTTGGTGGTTTTGTTATTTGGAACCTAACCAATATCGCCAGATTGTTTGTTGGGAGGAAAAAAAGAGTTTCTGTTTAGATAGCTAACAAATGGGTTTGTTATCATTTCCCCACAAACAAGGTTTTGAGTTACTTGTTTTACACTTAACTTCAACCAATAAGTTGCCTTAATTCCTGATACGATTTGGCTGTTTGTCCCTACCCAGATCTCATCTCCCATCGCAAGGAGGGACCTGGTGGGAGGCGATTGGGTCATGAGGGCTGTTTCCCCCATGCTGTTCTTCTGATAGTGAGTTCTCAGGAGATCTGGTTGGTTGATATATATCTGGTGCTTCCCCTGCATGCTCTTTTCCCTGCTGCCTTGTGAAGAAGGCGCTTACTTTTCCTTCACTGTCTGGCATGATTGTAAGTTTCCTGAGGCCTCCCCAGCCATGCAGATCTATGAGTCAATTAAACCTTTTATTTATAAATTACCCCACCTCAGGTAGTATCTTTATAGCAGTGTGAAAACAGACTAATGCAATTCGTTTTTGAAAACATAATTGACCCTTGAGCAACATGGGAGTTAGGGTGCTAACCCCCTGCATAGTCAAAAATCCACATAGAACTTCTGGCTCCCTCAAAAATTTACTGTTAGCCAGTTGTTGACTGGAAGCCTTACCTTAACCAACAGTAGGTTAACATATATTTTGTATTTTATATGTATTATATACTGGATTCTCATAAGCTGGAGAAAAGAATATGTTAAAATTAAGATGAATGTCAGTTTGTATTCTGGTCCTGCTTCTTATACATCACCTTCCTCATTGTCCAGCACTGGTTCAGAAGCATTCATCTCTATCAAACTATCTTCTGTTATTTCCTCTGATGTGGTGTCTGTTAGCTCTTGAATTTCTCCGAGATCTGTATCTTGAAACCCTTTACCCTGATTGGCTGTGTAAATCCTGTGAAGTCATACACAATATCTGGACACAGTCTTCTCTAGCAGGAATATGCTTTGGGCTGGATGGATTAACTTTTTCTGTAACAATGATGGCCTCTTCAGTGCTGTGTAATCCTACCAGACTTCCATGTTGTTCTTGCTGTTGGGGTTCTGTTTAATAGGAATAACCATCTTTTCTGCAGAGTACTGTGTGTAATGAGCCTCAAGGGTCCTTATGACCTCCTAATCTAGAGGCTGTATTAGTGATGTTGCGTTAGAGGGCAGTTAACTACTTTGATGCCTTCGGTGGTGAGCTCATGGGGTTCTAGGTGGCCAGGGACCTTGTCCAATATCCGAAGAACTTTAAAAGATGGTCTCTTACTGGCAGGGTACTGTGTAACTTCCGGTACACATCATTGATAGAACCGATCCAGAGAAAGCGTTCTCTTCCAGGCCTTCTTATACAACCAAAAGATTGGCAGCTGGTGTTGTCTTTTCCCTTCAAGGCTTGGGGTTAGCAGTTTTATAGATAAGGGCAGTCCTGATCATCACCCTGACTGTATTTGCATAAAACAGTAGCCTTTTGCTTCCTGTCTTAAATCCTAGTGCTTGCTTCTGTTCCTTACTTATAAGTGTTCTTTATGGCATTTTTCCCCCCAGAATAGGGCATCTTTGTCCACATTAAAAACCTGTTCAGGCAGATACTCTTTCTTCTCAAAGATTTTCTTAATGGTTTCTGAGAACTTACCTGCTGCCTCTTTGTTAGCAGAAGCTGCTTCTCCTGTTACCTTGATATTTTTAAAGCCAAACCAGTTTCTAAAATTATCAAACCATCCTTTGCTGGCATTAAGTTCTCCACCTTTAGCTCCTTCACTTTTGTTTTGCTTTAACTTGTCGTATAATGATTGCATTTTTTCTTGAATCTTATTAGAATCTAAAGGTGTGCCTTTCCTATAGCAATCCTGCACTTACATACAAGTCGCATTTTTTGTACAAGGAGGTATTTTGCAAAAAGTGGAAGATTTGTATGGCTGCAGCAATGGCTTCACGAATTTCCTTTTCTTTTTTTATGATATTCTTACGCTGGATTCATTTCTCTTGACATAGTGAGTATCCACAGCAGCAGACCTCAATCCATGGTGCATATCAAGCAATTCCACTTTTTCTTACGTCCAGACTTTTGTTTCTTGGGAGCATTTCCAGCATCACTAGTGGCACTTCATATGGGTCCCATGGTTTCATTCAAGATTTACAGTATTGCACTAAACATGATGAAAAGTATGTGAGGACTGTTTGGGATCACTTTTTACTGTGATGTGGAACTCACTGGAGTGATGGGCTGCACATGCGGAGATGATTAGTGCCACACTTGTGCTTTAAGCAGATACAACACAAGCTCACCACAATAGCATCAGGAGATGGTGATGAAATTATTCCAGTAGTACAGTATGCACTAAAGTTAATTTCATGCTGTTATGATCTGATACTGCATCTTTACATTCATTTACATCTCTTGACGGTGAATGGTGCCAGGTACGGTCTGTATGCCCCTGTTTTGGTACATTTTAACTTTTTGTAATAGATTTGTGGCATTTCATGGTAGTAAAAAAAAAAAAATAGACTAGTATCTACATATATTTTATGCATGCATGGCATACTTAGTTTTTTCTTAATTTTTGAAAATATCGCTAGGCTGCACAGTTTGTGAGTTTTTCAAACTGTTGCAAATTTTCAAGAAAAATTTCCAATATATTTATTGAGAAAAATTTCACATATAAATGGACCCATGCAGTTCAAATCCGTGTTGTTTGAGGATCAACTGTACTCGCTTCTTAGTTCTTTGAAGGAATCTGCTTTCATCAGTTTTCAGTATTTTCCCTGGCAGGTTCCCCAGCCGTAACCTCAGTCTAACACTAGTATTCTATTTCTAATAGCTCACGAGAAGCTCGCAGTTGGCAAACAGTGAGTGTTTGTAGTGTGCCAAGTATTAAGATAACTCCATGTATTCTACTTGGATGTTTAACCATTACCTCCAAACTCTAAAAGTTCAAAAATCAAATTCATTCTTCTGTCGAAGCTCATTTCCCTTCCTAAGTCCTCCTTTTCTGTCGCAGTTCTGAGTCCTGTTCGCATTTTTCAGTTTCCCTGTGTGCTATGAAGTCACATCTCCCTGCCTTTCATGATTCCATTCCTTCTAGCTAGAATTCCCTGCCCTCTTTTCTAATTTCTGATAATAGCCAAAATATATTCTTTGTAAAAATCTGTAAAGGTGATTAAGATGTCTTTATTGCCCCCATATATCAAAAAGTTGGCATGTTTAATAAATGTTAAGGGCTGGCCGCAGTGGCTCAAGCCTGTAATCCCAGCACTTTAGGAGGCCGAGGCGGGTGGATCAAGAGGTCAGCAGTTCAAGACCAGCCTGGCCAAAATAGTGAAACCCCGTCTCTACTAAAAATACAAAAATTAGCTGGGCATGGTGGCGAGTGCCTGTAATCCCAGCTACTCGGGGGGCTGGGGCAGAGATTTGCTTGAACCTGGGAGGCAGAGGTTGCAGTGAGGTGTGATCGTGCCACTGCACTCCAGCCTGGGCAACAGAGCAAGACTCCATCCATCTCAAAAAAATAAATATTAGAGCATTTGGGGGAAAAAAGTATGTAATACATTATATAAATCATGGGTCAGCAGATGGCCCTCAGGCCAAATCAAGTCACTACCTGTTTTGGTAAAGTTAAGTTTTATTGGAACATAGCCATGGTCATGTATTTTGCTGCTAAAACCATGTGCCCTGCAAAACATAAACATTTACTCAATGGCCCATTACAGAAAAATGCTTACCAAACCCTGCTCTAAATGAACATGTGTTAACTAGAGTCTACCAGGACATTTGCCTGAGTTCCAACTGCTCTTTCTATAGCAGGCGAGCTTATATAGCCTATTCATAACCAGAGGCAAGAAAGAGATAAGTGGTATACTTTTCTTTAAGGTTTACTTTAATTTCGTTCTACGTTGGTGTAGTTTTTTTTTTTTTGTTTTTTGTTTTTTGTTTTTTTTGAGACAGAGTCTTGCCCTGTCGTCCAGGCTGGAGTGCAATGTCATTTCAGTTCACTGCAACCTCCGCCTCACAGGTTCAAATGATTGTCCTGCCTCAGCCTCCCAAGTAGCTGGGATTACAGGAGCCCGCCACCACGCCCAACTATTTTTTGTATTTTTAGTAGAGACGGGGTTTAACCATGTTGGCCAGTCTGCTCTCTAACTCCTGACCTCGTTATCTGCCCGCCTTGGCCTCCCAAAGTGTTGGAATTACAGGCGTGACCCCCAGTGCCCAACCACTAGCAGAGTATTTTTTTAAAAAACACACGGCACTTAGAGAAAAGGCATCAAGTAGTTTGCTTTAAATTATTTTTACACTCCAGAACTTTCAGCTCCTTAATGCCAGAGAATCTGATCTAAACCTTCTATGGCTAAAATCTGGAATTTTACTTGCTTCTCTCTACTATGTAAACAGCAATAATTTCCCAAACTTTACTTTGTAGAATATTGAAGTAATGCTTCAGTTATATTTCTGCTACCTTTCCCCCACAAAGATTTAGTTTAACCCAGAAAAAATAACCTGATACTCCCTTTTCTTCTATTTAGATCATAGTTTTAAGTAATACTTAGAAATTTCCAGCAATATCTTAAAACTCATTTTAAAACTTTTCCTCACTTATTAGTGACCCAAAAAAAGGTTGAGAATGGAACAGATGGTGAATAGAAAGAATAACTGTATCCTGATTTTGTGCCCCTGTAAGTTCCCCTCTGCATAAAATTTGATCTGTTAACCATGTAGCTTCTCAGCCAGAATTTCAAAGGTTATAGTGTTCATCTACAAATTTCAACAGTCAAATGGAGACAATTGAAAAAGAAAAATGTGTTAGAAATAGTTAAGGGAGCTAAAGCTTATACTAGAATAAATGTAGAAATCTGCAACTAAGGTTTGGGAGTGATAAAGGGAACTGAGGAATAATAATAACCCATGTGTCAGCAATTGTTCCCTAAATCTGAGAGCCAACACTGCAATCCTAGCTTTGGGATAAAAGTTAATTATAGAGCTAAGGCTATATTGGTAATGTATCAGAAAAAGGAAAGAGGGTTTTTAAGAAATATTGTTCGGGTTAAGTAAACCTTTCTTTGACCCAGCCATCCCACTCTGGTGACCTGCTGTGCAAATATAACTGCACGTTTCTGATGTTACATGTTCACGTTTATTTGATTCAGCATTTTTTTGTAACAGCAAAAGACTAGATACAGTTCAAGGATCCAGCAATAAAGGACTAGATCATAAAATCAAAAAGGCATTGAAAGTTAAGCCAAAGGAAAAACATGTCACTTGGGCATACACATTATCAGCAAAATAATGTTGGAAATGCAGTGAAGGGTGCGCCTAAGAAGTTTCTAGCCAGGGATTGTAAATGAGAGACAACTGTACATTACAAAATTTTACAGATGTTAAAAAATATCAAGTGATTTTTAAGTTGCTTTACCTTTTATTATAATACATGAAAAATGTGTAAGGGCTTGCACAGGTTGCCTTGTTTTAGTTCCCATTCCTGTTTTTTATAAATAAGGTTTTCAGGAACCGAGTCCTCATGGTTGAGTTCGAACTCCTCTGATTCTTAGTTTCTTCACCCGTGAACAGGGTAAAGGTGAGATATTAGAATAACAGTTGAGAAGTACATTTCTTGCAAAAATTGTGTCCACAGGGGAACAGCATTTTAGATTTTAACATTTGTACCCCATAAAAAGGATTCAAGGTAGTAGGGAAGGGATACTTGGAAACTTACTCTCTGATGACGTTTGTCTGAGTGAACACCATTATAGGCAAAGATAATTATAGGTAAAAGCTAACCAAAGGTAAACAACAAGAGCCTGCATTTTAGATTCATGTGTGTCAAGTAGAATTTTGTAATGGCTTAGATATGTGGGGTAAATGTAAAGAATCAAAGATAACACAGTTTTTGTGCTTAGAATCCTGATAAATGTTTTCTGTGAGAAATTAGTCATGGTAGAGAATTTGTTTTATGGGGGAAAGAAATTTCTGTCTCTAGGGTGTTTCCTTTGAGTTCTGAAAAATTAAAATTCTGGACATGTAGAACTTGATGGAGCCTTGACTAGGTTACTAAATTAAAATTTTTAATGCACTGCTATCTAATTGTGTCATTATTTGCTATAATAAATCTCTGGATTTTATTTTCAAATATTTGAAAACTAGAGTGTATTTTATTTCTTCTTACCTGAACAAAAAAAATGTGGAAAAAAATGGTTCGGGTTTTGTTTTTGTGTTTGTTTTTTTTTTATGCTACATTTTTATAGTAATTGCCCATATATTAGACTTTTTTCCCCAGTGTTTTAAGTATTTATATAAAGCTTCACATGTATTGTTCACAACAATTTTCTGTGGTTGAAGTTTTATTGCCATTTTTCAAATGTAAAATAAATGACCTGGAGAGTTTATGACCTATCTCGTTACACATCTGTGATACAAATATAACTCAAAGTCTTCTGACTCCAATGTCATTATGTCTCCCTACCCTAGTATCTGTTTTCTTTTTAATGTCATGATACTATAGCTAGTTGACAACGTGCTTCTTATCTTTTCAGGATATGGCTTTAGTTGCCCCTGAAGCTCCTTCAGAACAAGCCAGAAGAGTTTTTCAAACCTACGACCCAGAAGGTAAAAGATTTTATTAACATCATCTCTGTTTTCTGTCTTCATGTGTTTGAAAGACATTGATACCTACCTGATTTTATTCAAAAGATATATTGGGTTATTTAATGAAACGTAAGTTGTGTTTCTTGAACATTTTAAAAGGAAAATAGTGAAAATGTGAACAAATGAAATAGCACACAAGTCCTTGTTGAGTTGGGTTTCTTGGAGTACTGAAGGTATAGTTGACCTCTGATTAATCTTGACCCCAAACAGGGAAAAAATACCACCTTTTGAACAAACTGTTTGAAAAGTAAGTCATTTTCTTCTTTACTTGTCCAAACGAATATTAAATAAACAGATCTTCCAGGATATTTCTATATAATTGACCTCCCAGGATAAAGAAGCAGAGGAAGATCATCTGAATCATTCACTTTGGAGCCTATGTTTAGCTGTTCTACCTAACAAAGTATAGTTTTATATATCATTAAAATGTCTGCTGAGTCATTGTCACCGAGGTTGTTTTGATCACTTTTGTGTTTACATATTTAGGTAACAGTTACGACTTTATTATAGCTAACTCACCTTTCAAGTATAACTTCAAAACTAAGTTGTCATACTTGAAAGTTCCCTTACAAAGTACCATGTAGAAATGGAAGTTGCTGGATCAGTGAAGTCCTTGTGGACACCTGAATGGATTCAGCTATCTTTATGAATATACTTTCTTCTGTCTTGAAACTTTTTACACTTAGCGATCTGCTCTTTTCCTCTCTGAAAATCCATGTCATGCAAATTTCTAAGAATATACTCTTAGCACTTACTAGCAAATAACTTTAGGCTAGTTACTTTTAGGTCTGCTGTTTTCTTAGGTATCATTGTTAGAACGACTATACCTAGTTCTTAGAGGCATTATGAATATTAAATGAATAATGTAGAAAGCACCTTGCCCAGTGGTACAAGCGATTGTCCAAGATGATAGTCATATTCTTAACCCAGTATAACTACGAACATTCCAAAACCAAACACATAGCTTTCATGTAATCGTTAAGTGTTGTGTTGTGTTTTACTAGTGAAGATTTGGGAACCTTCATATGGGAAACTGGGAGTGAATGAGTTTCTTGAGAAAAGAAACATACAAGGAGAGGATCAGAAAATCTTAGGAGATAATAACTATTAAAGAATAAAGGCATGAAAAAATGCCTTCAGAGCAGACAAAGGAGCACTCAACTTTAGAAGGCTGATGTTGTAAGACTAAAAAAATTTCATCAATGCTGCAAAGATACTGAAGTTAAGGTTGTTAAAGTAGGAGACAGTTGTCAAAAGTAGTAGTTTTGTTTGCTTTCAGTAATCACTAATGAGGTAGCAGGCTTGTACTATTCTTTTACAATGTACCAAGGAAAATTAGAACTTCTCAGATTACCAATACTAAAACATAACTTATAATCAGTGCAGTTATTTCAGAATTGAGTTGTGAGAGATGCATATGAAAATAAATTTGCTGTATTTCTACTAGACAAAGAAAATTAAATGGTTTTAATCTACAGAGTTATGTGTAACAACTTATCAGGACTATAAACTGAATTATTAAGCAAAATTTATTCAGATAGCTTAGAAACTATGCCTCTATATATGACTTAGGAAGAAGATAAAATCTACTTTTCATCTAAATATCACATTGTTCACGGTTTAGCTATGTGATAGCTCTAAGAAGTAGAAGGATTAAAAGTAGATTAATTTTTCAGTTTTTATTCTTTTCAATCACTTACAGACTAATCTGCTAATTTAATTTTCTTTCTCCAAATGGTATGCTTTTGTTTCAAGATGTAAGCAACACTTAGTGTACAAAAAGTTCTTACAAGCATTTAGATACAGTTTCCATTTAGCAGAGACTGGTATAGGGACAGTTATCCTTTGTCACCCTCTTCAGAATGCTCGTAGAATAACTGACCTAGAGGGACACTGAAGGTACCCAGGAGTATTTTTATATTTTTATCTCACTTTTAGCTCCCACCCCTGGTTGCTAAACCCGGGTATCTGACTGGGTGGATTTGCAGTCACACTGTTAACACTGTGCTGTGGGTATATTCCTAATTAAATAGACATGTACAGGCGAATCACTATTTATAGCATTGCCTCTATGAGACCACATCTTCCATAACCTAAACAAGTGATTTAGTACTGATCATTTGGAACATAAACCTGGTATGTAAGTGGGGATCTGTCTAAGAATGATGTGTGGCATTTGCATGGAATGTTACAATTTCTAAAGCACTTTACCTCCATGTCCTCATTAAAACCTTGCCACAAACCTAGGAGATAGGCAGGGATCATCATCGTTTTGTTCTTTAGAGAACAACCTTGTGATGGTTTGAGTCACTTCTCCAGAGCCACATACCTAAATGTGAGAACCAAGACTAGATTTTAAGTGTTTCAGCAATCTTTCCCCTTCTCTCTACTACCAGTATCTTTCTGAAGGGCTAAAGTCATAAAGAGGTACTTTTTAACCTTTCTAAATTTAAGTTTACTTTGAACTGTTAATTTAACGGAGTAAGGATTTGATACTCCCATTTCTAGTTGAGCAATTTCTGCCCGTTTCAGAATCTTGAGGATCTTAGGAGCCCAATACTTATTTTGATATCAAGCATACTTATAAAACAAGGTCAAAAATATATTTTTTAACTGTTAGTTTCTCATTTAGAATACTAGCAAAATTGTACTTTCTGCGGGACCTTGATGTATCTCCTCTAGATAATTGGCTCAGTTTAATCTCACATTCAGAAAGGGGAGACTAGCATACGTACTCAGCTTAAAGAGAATCAGGTATTAGGCCTATTCAAAGTGTTCCACATGAGCTTCGGAGAAAGGCCACAGTGTTTATTTTTGTGGATCTTTTTTGTGGAAGAAAGTGTTTGGATATGTGCTTTGTATTCAGGTACATGTTTTATAGGAATTTTTGTAAAATGATAAGGATGAAGATACATTAATATGATCAAAGATACTGAACAAGAATTCTCTAGTGACTCTGGATACCATCTCTGTTACTCCTTACTAGCTGTGTGATGTTGGACAAGTTCCTAACTCAGTTTTTCAACTGTAAAATGGACTTAATAGCAACTACTTTATATGAATTAGTCAGTACTCAATACCTTAACCGTTGTGTTGTTTTTTAAAAATGTGTGGCACAGAGCTTATTCCATAATCTCCAAAGACATCAAGGTCTGCATAGGGAGTGTCTGAAGTGCTCATCACAGGTTTTCACATTATACATAATGGATTTTGTTTTCTTCTTTCTCCTTTATCCCCTCCCCCTTGTACAATTACATGTCAGGAAGCAACACCATTTCTTTTAAAATATCCCAGTCTTTAAGAATAATTGGACTATTGTAGATTGAGCTTAATATACACCATTCCCTAGACATCCTCCAGAATTGCCTTGTCTTTTCTGTTCCTTTTAAATAAATGCTCCTCCCTGTGCCCTTGCTGTGGCCTCCCTGCACTCCTGTCACTGTCATCACTGTTTCTGTCAGGCAGCCCCAGCTAACAGTTTTCTGTATATTGCCACCATATTTTGTACCTTTTCCATCACATAATACAAATGAATTTGCAGTACGAGCTATAAACGAGCTACTTCTGAGCTTGTATCATTAAAAGTAACAAATGTTATCGAGCAGCTATGAGTCAAGCACTGTGGTAGGCCCTGGGGATCTGGACTCCCTGCCCTCCAAAACTCATTGCCCACTGGGGAGCCAGGTGGGCCAGCCAGAAGTTAATGCCAAAGAGGTCCGGAAAAGCTCAACTCTGTGTCTGTGTGACTTGGCCTTGGGGAAGAGGTCACTTGCTTTTTCAATAAGAGTATTTATTAAATTGTAGATCTATATTAAGGTTTTAATGGTATGTTGCTACATAAATATACAATGTTTAAAATAAAATCACTTAATATTTGACTACAATGACATTAAATTCTAATTTTTTTTGATTCCCAAGAAACCATAGTCTCCCTCTCCCACAGTATATGGAAAATGTTAGCCTCAAGTATGCTGGGCTTCACAGTTTCCTTATAAGCTATTTGTTGCAAAACTCTTGAGAAACCTTTTTCCAGCTTCTCTGTTAATTTTGAGTATTTGATATTTGCCTTCTTCCTGCAGTGTCCAGTTTAGCTAGTATCTCTGTTAAAATTGAGACCTGCTGGTCTCTCCTGTTTCTTTCTTAATCTTTCAGAACAGAAATCCTGATTGTTTTATATTTCCTTTGAAAGCCCAACTCAGGTTTCCTCCCAGTTATGAAACAGTTGTCTTATCCAGTAAATGACACGCCTCACTTTCACTCTCCTTCATCAGCACTCTTTTGCATTGAGTTATTCCTCCCCACAATCTCTAAGGACTTGACACTTTTAGCAATCTGGATATTTAACTGGTAAAAATCTTTAAAAATTTTAAACCAACAGCTTTTTTCCTCCTGTCAGCCACAATCCGACAGTATTACAGTATGTATGTGCTAGCCATTGGCTGCTCTGCCCTCTTTTCATAGTCCCCATTCTTTTGTGTTGATATCTATGTAGTTAATTTACCAACGCATGCAAGTTCTATTTTTTTATTTTAGTTCTTCATAGATCTGCTTGACTAATCAAATGGCATTCTGAGATTTCCTTTGCTGTTGACTTTCAGGTCGTCTTTTCGTCTTTGTGCCTCTGTTTCCTTATTCTCTAGGGAGTCAGTTGACGAAATGTCACATGACCTACGTTTCATCTGTTTTTACACTTAACGATTCTGGTCTTTTTCTAAAGAATTTTTTTGTAGGTATGATTAACATATCAAAGTAAGTTTTCTACAAAGGAGAATAATTTTGAAATCTCTTTCTAATCTTGACTATATTAAAAGTCTTTGAATTATTGAGAAAATTCTATTACATCTTTAGTTTTAAAATTAGTATTTTAAGCATGTTGTTAAGAAGGTCACGTTGTTTTTGTTGTCATTTGCCAATTAACTTTTTCTTGGGGTGGGAGCTGAGTTGCAGGTTATAGTTTCTGCCGAAAGGCTGACAGCTGTGACAAAGTACATGCTGTTAGTGCTCCTGAAGAACGTTGTACAAATTGAACACCCCTAACCCGAAAGTTTGATCCTCCAAAATTTTGAGTGCCTATATGACCCTGTGGAGCATTTCAGATTTTGGACCAGATTGGGGATGTTCAACCATTATGTATTTGCAAATATTCGAAAACCAGAAGAAATCTGAAATCTAAAACACTTCTAGAACCAAGTGTTTTGGATGAGGGAGACTCCACCTGTACTACCAAATGGATATAGCCTATAAACACAGAAACCTAATTGTTCCTGTCTGCTGGTGGCCACATAAAGCCTGTTTCACATTTGGAGATGCTGAGCCTTTTTAGCTGTGACCTAACTTAAGCAAAATCGTGATCAGACTCATCAAAGCTAAGCCCACAGAGCTTGAATGTTTTTACAAGTGCCTTCAACCAAGGTCTTCTTTATTCTCAATACCTCAAATTACTGGTAACTTAACAAACTGGAATTACTCTAACCCTTCACTTAAAAAATTGCACATTTTTAATTATCCTAGATGACTCATAACCTTTTAGTCAAGGCCAATCTGTCTTCAAATGGATAAACAGCTCCTTATGAGGTTTAAGAATAGAAAAGACCAGTCTACAATCGTAACTTCATTCCTTTCTGATAGTGATAGTGTACAATTCCACATCCTGAAAGAGCAACTGCACACTTTATTCTGTAGTTTGATTGTAGGAGCAGGGCTTTTGGACATCTTGTTCTCCATGGCAAGATTTTTTTTTAATCATCTAATCCCTGAAGGACATTGGAAGCTGATTTAAAGCTGAGAGTCTTCAGGCATGAGTAAATGGATAGGGGAAATTGGGCACTGTACATTTAAGGAATAAACAAGTTACTTGTTTAAAACCACTCTCATTTCAAACTACCCCACAAGGACTTTGTGTGTGTCATGGTCTGTTGCATCATCAGAGTTTGGGCCATGTTCCATAAAGTAGTCATCATCAGCATTAGTTTGACTCTTCATTTCAGGATTTTTTGGTGTTTTTTTTTTTTTCAAAAAAAACCTACAGCTTTTATTTAAATCACCAAGTCTGTTTTAGAATATCTTTGCTGTTAATCTGTCAGTTGTCTAAATATCAGTGGATCGCTAACATTCCTTCAGGAAACTAAATAACATTGTGACAAAGGGAATTTGTTGGTAAAGAATTCTTTTAAATGAACTTTTAAATGGGAATGTAAAGGTTTACTTTGTTTATTGAAAGATTAAGTAGAAAAATATTTTCCCCGCTAAAGAAAAATATTTTCCCCGCTTAACGCTGTAACACTGTTTAAAGGTCAAATAATTTGACTTTAAGCTTTCTCGGGGTTCTCAAGTTATAAAATGTTTTTATTTGAAACTAACCTAGAAAATAAATATTTGCCGATGTTTCCTAGAAAACTAATAGAAGAGAATCTCTAATAACAACAGGTATGATGCCTAAAATAAGCAGCATACTATTCTTTAACTCTTTGTATTTTTTATGCGATTTTTTTCCTGGAATCTGATCAGCAGTAACGGCATTTCTTGAAGTAAATTCTTATTTCAAGTTGTTTCTGATTTTTTTTCCCCCCAGATAATGGATTCATACCCGATTCACTTCTGGAAGATGTGATGAAAGCATTGGACCTTGTTTCAGATCCTGAATAGTAAGCTAAACAGGAAGTGTTATTTAGCCAACTCAAAAAGATTCATTTAAGTTTAAGACATATTGTACATTTTTACCTTTTTAAAAATCTATATCTGCATATACGAAGCATAGCAATCCATGTAAAGCAAAGATTTAGAAAGAAATCGAACTAATCCAATGTTATAGCAGACTTGACATACTTAAATTGAATTTCCATTCCCACCCAGCAGTTATTGTCCTGCTTTTTAAAAAATGCTAAAAGTGTCTTTCTATAAACTTTAAAAAGTTTTTTCTCTGCAAAGACTTCCCCATGTCTTAAAATTCTATGTGACTTTAGTATCTTCAGTAATGACGGTTCTATGTAGATAGTGCTAGTTGCCCTGCTTAAATAACCACCAGGCCTCTGACTTTCCCTCTTAAATAAAGATGATCAAAGATACCTAACATTTCTAAATGATTAACTGACCTGAAACTCGTGGGAGTGGCTGCAATATATTATGGCATATCAGTATTTCTTAGGATCCTGTCATTGTCTTCATTCTCACTGTTATGTTTTATACATTGTTACATCTACAACTTCCTCTGTAGATTAAGATCTTTAGTTATTATCCATGAAAAAATAACTCTTGTTAAGTGGATATATGTATTGATCAAATATGGGAATAAAAGTTAAGATAGGATCTGTACTCCTTTTTTCAGCATAGTTTTTCCTTCCGTAAGTTTTTCTAAGAATGAGAAAACGTGAGCTTATCGAACATAATGAAAGGGTTCAGCAAAAGCAACAGGAAATATTGGTAGACACCATTTTTACAATTTGATCCTGTTCTGTTTTTAGATGAGTTCAGTCATGCTTTCTTTGAAAGTATGCAATACATATAAACATTTATAAACCAACCACATCTGAATTAATCTGTCTCAATCTTACTAGAGCTGTGATTTCATCCATTCTCAATAGAAATATTAACAAATGAATATTAATAATTGTTTTCAATTTAAACAGAAATTCAGAGTGTTGACCTAGTCCAACAAATGGTATGATACTAATTACTACACTTCTTCTAACTTTATTTCCAAGTAGAGACCTTCTTGTTTACACTGCTCTAATTTGCAAAAGAGAATTAACTCAAGTAATTTTTGCTACTGACCAGACTAAGGAAGAGAAAGAATAAAAAGTTGTGGGTTTTTTTTCCAAATTCTTACGTAGCTATATGTCATCTACCTAATTTTCCTTGTTTTATCAGATAGAAAACGTACCTTGAATCATAAAGTTAGTACATTTGATTCAGGTTGTTTTTCTTGAAGTAGCTGAAAGATTGGACTGAAGTATTCACTCTACTTTGGCCTAGTTACAGTTATAATACAGGATGGCCCATAAAATAACTGGGCCATCCTAAGGATTAAATGAATTAAATGTAATATGACCCTGCCTTCATTTGCTTCATCATAACCTCCTGGCCTTACTCAGACTCATTAAAATGCCATATCCTTTGTACAGTATGCTATACAAGAATGATAGCCACGGGCCCACAAAAGCATCTCACAAGGCCAATACTACATGTCAGGTAGCAGGACTGTGAGGCAGCCTGACCCAGGTGTTTCCCAGAGAGACGGCTATGTCAGCACAGATGCAGCTTTCATAAACCTTAAAAACAGTTGACCCTCACAAGAATAGCTTCAGCTCCTTTTGTGAAAGGCACACCTGGTAACTGACCCAGACCGAAGCAGCAAACTCAAAGGAGAGAAGTTGCCCCTGAGGAAGGTGGTTGACTAGAATCACCTGAAATGTCCAAACATAACACTTTACATGTTGTGTAGTAAGGTAGATTTAACTCGTCCTTTATAGTTTGAGATAGCATAGAAAATAAAACTTTTCTGAAAACTATTTCCATTTTTAAACCAATTAAACTGCAGTCTGCTTTTTTCTGCCTTCTTTCTAGTCACACATACCACCACCTGTCACCAGTCTTGGTACACCTACATCGTAAGGGCTGGTACGCAGTTTAGGCTGCTGCGGACCAATACAGTATATATCACTCACTGTCATTCATGACACATTAGCTCTTTGAGAATTAATGTAGCTCTTTAACCTTCAAATTACATTGTCTATGAATTTTAAGCTTCTATTAGTTCTTAAAAGTAAGCTTTTTAAGAGATGTTTTCTATTATCTGATGTTCCACTGCCTTTTGACCGTGTTTCTTTTTCTGCTTGGGCTTAAAATAAACATTTTGTTAGTTAAATGCCTTATTTGATTGTTAAATTCAGGCATACCTATGAAGCAAAGAGAATTTGCCTTTGGGAAGTTACAAGCTTGAGTTTATAAGCCTTGGTTTTTAAATTACTTTACCTAATAAGGAACAATTCCAAAGTCGTCACAATTTAAATTTTAAATAGTAACAGATTACTCTAGTTTAAAAATAACCAAGTTTTGGCAAATTAGATGTCATTCCTGTGTATTTGTCATTAAGGTTCTAAAAAGAACAGCTCTTAGTATTTTTGGCAGTTGAATGTGTTGTAGTATCAGTAATTTAATCATGAAAGAAAAGCAGCTTTTTTTTCCTCTGGTATCCACTGTTTTTCTTTTTTCTCCCCATAGTATAAATCTCATGAAGAATAAATTAGATCCAGAAGGATTAGGAATCATATTATTGGGCCCATTTCTTCAAGAATTTTTTCCTGATCAGGTAACATAGTTGAGGAAATATATTTACTGTTACTCTGTTGGGATGATTACCTGTGATTGTTTGCAGCATTTTCTCTCTCTGTACAATGTCCTAATGCGCAGATATGAGACTGAGAAAGCACTGTTACATGGAAACCTTCCCAGACAGAGGGAATGTGTGTTCGAATACAGTAACGCAGTGCCTTGATGGGTAGGGTAGCAGAAGATGATGCAGACACCAGTCTATACACGTAATGATATGGAGAGAACAGTTCGGAAGTTTGTGGAGTAAAAAGAGAAAGATTATCTTTCTCCACTCCCACCCCCACTTTTCTTCTCTTGGGAAACTGTTAAATACTGTGAGAGAAGGTCAAGGTGGCTGTGGGTAGTAGAAGCCCCTACCTAATGAAGCTAAGCTCCAGGAGAATTTCAGTTGCGTGGAAGAAAACCTAAGTGGGTCTGTGCTGTTTCCCATTGGAACATATCTTCCACTGGGCTTCGATAGTTCAGTTACCTGGAATAGCAGAGGCATCTGTGCCAACGTTAATGTTTTTGGGTTATATCTGTATCACTGGCAAGCCAGTTCTATATCCAACACCTGTCTTTGTTCTCTAAGTGAAGCATTTTACCACTAAATCAAATTACTTAAGTAGATAATATACATCATGGTCATTTTATCAGATATCAGTGTAGTTTGCACTGAAGTTCATTGTTGGAACAGACATTCCAATTTCTATTTTACCGCTATTAGAGAGATTGACAAATAGAAATAATTTAAAAGCTAGAGGGAAAATTACTAGAATTCAAGATGTGATTGTTAAGAAAGATTGTTAAATTCTAGATAAAATTGTTAAAGAGGTAAGATTCAAAAAGTAACTGAGGATATCACAGTGTAGACCACTGGACTTTTTAAAACTTTGGCAAAGACTTCATGAAAAATTAGATTGTATTTTCCGACATTAGACCCTTCAGTGTGATAGCCTCTTTGTTGACATTCTGACTACTAGATTTTTTTTTTATTGGAATCTGATGTTCTAGATATCTGGATAAATAATAAATTATAGCATTTTAAACTTTGATACAGTATTAATTTTAATTATATTTCAAGGCTATGGGAACATTTGATAGAAATATTCTTAGTTATAAATACAGTAAAAATACAATATTCCTGTTTTTTATTTAATTTGGGGAAGATTTTGAAGTGAAAAATGTAAAGTGAGACAGTTGTAGTAATTTTTTAGGTAATAAGAGGGTTCCAGTCCCTTCTCCTTCGCCTGTAACAGACATTTCCATTTGGTTGTACTGTTTGTTCCCTCTGTGTTCCTCTCTGTTTGCTTGTTGCCTATTCTGAAGACACTCTCCACCTGAGCCTGGTTTGTCTCGTTGCCTCTGTATAGTTCATGCTGTTTCCCTCCTCAGAGCATGTGATCCTGCTCCTGATTACCTTTAGAGCAGTGAGTTCTCAGTGTGATCTCCAAGAGCTTGTTAGAAATGCAGATTCTCAGGTTTCTCCCTGAAGCAGAGACTTTAAGGGTGGGTGCAGCAGTGTGGTCTAACAAGCCCTGCAGGTGATCTGGAGGCCCAAGTTACAGAACAGCTGCTTTAGAGGAAGACCTGTCACAGTACCACCTATTCCCATCCTGTAGCAGCTCAGACGCCCTCTGTGTCATAGATCTTTTTCGATCATGCCCTACATACCACTGATGTCCCCTTTCTCCTGTAGCCACAAAATGCATAGTGACTCAGCACTCCTTTTGGCAATTAATCACATACTGTCTTGTCCCTAACAGATGAATATAGTGATCATTCAGTAAACTGTTTATTTATTTAAGATGGAGTCTCGCTCCGTCAAGCAGGCTGGAGTGCAGTGGCACGATGTCAGCTCACTGCAGCCTCCGCCTCCCTGGTCCAAGCAATTCTCCTGCCTCAGCCTCCTGCATAGCTGGGACTACACACGGTGGCCTGCCACCATGCCTGGCTAATTTTTGTATCTTTAGTAGAGATGGAGTTTCACCTTGTTGGTCAGGCTGGTCTCAAACTCCTGACCTCAGGTGTTCCACCCACCCGGGCCTTCCAAAGTGCTGGGATTACAGGCATGAGCCACTGCACCTGGCCCAGTAAACATTTATTTAATCAACCACAAATAAATGAAGTTGTGAAACTGGAGTGACAAGGACAGCCAGGAAAATATTTAACTTCAGTAATCTTTACAATGCTTCAAGTAGGTCCTACGGAAGAACATTTCTTTGCTATGAGGTAGAGGCTGACGCAGGAGAAAAAAATTGGAATATTTATAAGCTTTTCAAGGTCATTCGTTTAAATAAGAATAGCAGTAGCAGCTCCCATTTCCCAAGCACATACTCTCCATCAGGCACTGTGTGCCTTCTAAACTCCATACTATTATTTTCCCCATTTTGACAATGAGGAAATTGAGCATTAGAGAACTTAAGACAATTGTTGAAGGTCTTACACTAGGTATTTTAGTAGCTGATTCAGGAATCTGAATCATAGTCTGTCGAACCAGAGTCTACGCACTTTGCCACTGGGCTACACTACCTTTTGTTGGTATTTCTGTATTTTATGCCAGTTAATTACTGGAAATAGGGAATATAAATTGTATTCGATTACAGGAAAATGGTTATTTTTTAAGTTTAAATAATTTGATAGTCAAGAGTCAAATTATGTAACTAATTGCATTGACTCACGTAATTAAGGAAAGGATCAAATTGATTTTTCTATTTTCTGTAAGTCATTTTGAGTGGGATACAAAAAACATTTAAGAGTTTAGGCTCTGGTTGGGAATGTAAGACATAAAAAGTTAAACAGTCTTTCAAAATAACAATAGACGAGATGATACAAGGTAGTACTATATGATTCATTCTCAAATTATTTAGACAATTGTTATGATAAAGGTTAAGTTCCAGTGTAGTAAAAAACCAACTAGTGTGTTCAGGAAACACTTCACAGAAAAAGTAAGATTTAAACCAGGTCTGGAAAAAGGAAGGAGAGGAGGGCATTTTAGAGAAGAGTAAAAAAAAATTCATGAATGTGCAAAAGGCCAACAAAAGATCTTTTCGTAGGGAAATGAGTCATGCTTGTCCAAAACAGAATTCAGAAAGGTGAGTAATTAGAGATAAGACTAAAAAGGTAGATAAAGCCCTGTACGATTTTAAGACTCATGATTGCAGGTCACAGAACCCCAGCCTAAATTGGCATAAGTGAGGGGGAAAATACACGAAGGGAAAGGAGTAGCTCAGGTGAATTGAAGAAGCACTGGGAAGGTGCTCCTGGAGTCCTTGAACAGCACTGGGAGCGTCTCCACCTCCCATCCCCTCTTCTAAAGTGGCTACATTCTCACAGCCTAGCTTTCTGTAGGAGCTGAAGCTCCAGTTGCCAGCAGCTGTCTTCCCTTAATTCCAGTTGGAAAAATTCTAAGGAGGGCCACATGCCTGCTTGTATCCATCGGATATGGCCAGGAAGCCAAGGGGGATCTATCCAGCAGAGGCCCTGAGGAGAATCCCTGGGAGCCAGGCCCATAATGGCCTTGAACGCCAAGTTAGGAGGGTTGAACATGGTCTTTAGCTAATTGAAAAGCAAGGTTAAGATAGTGGGAATAACATGACCCATTTTTCTATAAGCTTACTCTGTTAGTGATATAATGTCCTTTATTGAATATTACTGAAGTTGCCTTAAGCATTAAAGTATGCTTTCATTTCTCACAGTGCTCTTTTCACTAATTAATGGTTGACAATATTCAAATATTGGATATTTTTTGGAAAAGAAACCACTAATTCAATATTGTGGGCCAAATTTGAAGTATTGGTACATACTGGAAGTGTATTTAGTCTGAGTAAAAGTGATGCTACTGCTTTTCTCAATTCATTGAGAGGAACAAATTATTTACATAGAAAGATAAATTTTAGGAAATATTTTTGTTTCAGAAGCTTGTCTTTTGAAAAACAGTTATAGTGATACATGCATAATTAAAAACATTAAGTTAGTGTGGAAGAGCTTATAATGGAAATCAACCTTCCCTCCTTTCCAGCATCATCTTCAGAGGCAACACTTTCAGCTTCAGGGCTTTCTGGTAGTTATAACTCCATAAACCTAAGTTCCTTCTTTTGTCAAATGAGTCCCCAATCAAAGGACAAGGATTTGAGAAACATGTGTTTTACTTTCAGTTGATTAGAAATTGCCTGATATAAATATAATTTAAAGTTTTAATAGTCCTTTATTTATAATAGGGCTCCAGTGGTCCAGAATCTTTTACTGTCTACCACTACAATGGATTGAAGCAGTCAAATTATAATGAAAAGGTATGATAATTCACGTAGTCGTCGGTCTTCAACTGGGTTGATGAAATAAGTATGTGAGTATATAACAACATTCGATTCCCATACAATTGCTACCTGAGATTATTCCAAGAGTCTCTTTACTATGATGACACATTTTAGAATTGGTCATCTTTCGATTTGACCAGTAGATGTTAGTCTACATTGGAGATTGACATTGGACTTCAGAGCAGTAGCTTCACCGTGACTAAATACACCCCCATACAGATCGTTACCCTTTGGCAATGTAGCATGTTTCTAATTAACATTGTAGTTAGTCCAGTGAAAGTTGTTACTGATCCATTTAAAGGAAGAAAGAGGTAACAGTGAGATTTTTTGTTGGAAAAAAATATTTTTAAATAAACAACCTTCGTAGCCAGCATTTATTGAGCATTTACCCAAAATTGTGTTAAGTACTTTGCTTAAGTTTCACACCACCACACCACCTTATGAAGTAAGTGTTGTCTGTATATCCCCATTTCACAGGTCAAGCAGCCAGGAAATGACAGAGCTGGGAGTGAAACTTAGTCCAGCTCAGAGCCCCTGCTCCTACTCATGATGCTTCACAGCTTTCCTTTGCTAACCACTGACAAAGCACATAGGTGATTCACTGCCAGCTGTACTCAACCTGGCTTAACGCTAGAGTTCGGTTGCATCAATTACCCCTTTTTGAGTGTCTATTATCTTTGCATTTATTCAAGTATCAGTTACAGTAGATACTAATTATAGTATATATATTAGTTACACCCAATTTTAAAGGAATAAGGTCTAACATTCCTTTTTAATTTGATCTGCCCATGCTGACTTCATGTATCTAAATTGTGGAAGGTTACAGAAAACAGATAGTGTAAATTAAGTACATAATTTTAATTAGACCAAATCTAAAAGACTAAAATTTACTGTTATCTTTATAACAAAATATAAATTAGATAATTTTATCAGGTCCAAAGAGAGAGAGAGATATATATATATGCAAAGAATGTACATTGTCAAGAAAATTTGGATGCTGTTTTCTAATGTGCGAATGAGTGCTTCATCTAGAGTTTGATGTTTGCACAGCTTTGTAATAGGAGGTACATTATAATCACTAATTGTTCACCTATACAATCCCTACCAGATGTATCTCAAATATTATCCATATTTTACAGATGAGGCATCTGAGACAGGGAGATTAAGTGACTCACCCAGAGTCACACAGCATGTCATTGGCAGAGCAGGGATTGGAACTGAGTTCCTGATTCCCAATCCTGTCCTTGGTCTGCTTGGCCACTCTACCTGTATATAGTGTAAGTTTTCAAATCATGCTTGGGACAAGCTTCTGACACACTAACAAAAAGATGAGAAAACAAATAGGATGAACTGTTAGAATGACGGTAATATACAACAGCTATAAAGCAAAGTATGGAAGTCATTAAGTCACAGAAGTATGTTTTGAAGTTATTCAAGAGCTAAAATTAAAGCTGCATAGCAAGGTTCTATTTAAAAAGGTAACAGACAAAAGGAGAATGCTGGCAAAGTGAGGTGGAGTCTGAGCCACCAGGCATCCGAGCCTGATTGAGGCCGTGGAGGTGGGTCATGGTACCTTGCCCAAGCACTTCTGCTCTAATGACATGAGCACATGAAGTTCTTTGTGACAAACAGAGCCGGTTGTATTTAACTTAATAACTTGAATTATATTGGTGTATAACTTTTCAGAAAAGGCCGTTTTGCTTTGGGGACTGAAAAGCCAGAGTTGTAGTTTCAATGTCAATTTATTTCATCAACACTAGAAACTAATATATTAAATAAAGATGCCAGAAAAATGTATTTCACATTACAATATAGCTTTAGCGCTTTCTTAGGAATGAGTAGATTCATGACACAAGATTATCTGATCTAGTAATATATTCTGTTCCTATATTTAATGTGTTTTAGAGGCAACTACCATTTAAGGATAATAAAGTTGTTTCTTTTGGCTTCTTAGTTAAATAGCTTATGGCTTTTATTTTGGAAGAACATAATTACACTGTGTATCAGCCAGTGAATGTGTAAAAATAAGTTTACATACTTGGGAAGAAGACTATCTATGTCTGTTTCTTTTAAATTACACAGCATCAGAATTTGTCTTGGTGCAAAAAGAAATTAACCACCGAGGAGTGCATTAATGTCCACAGTGAGCCCTTGGTAATGACTTAGGGTTTTTGTTATGTTATGTCCAAAATACTTTTTAAATATGTTTCATTGTAAATTAATCAGAATAAAATTATTCTTGGTATTCACCTGCCAGTCAGTATGTATTTATGTGATCATTGCCACTGCATATACAGTATCTGGTTAGTTTGATCTTCAACCTCTATTTTACTTTTCTTTCTGTCCTGACATCTTTTTAAATTTTTTCTCCATGATTTTTCATGCTGTACAGAATGCACTCATGGAATTGCATTTCAGGAATATTTAATACCATAATAGCAAATTTTGTTGACATTCAAATTGTTTTCAGCTCTAGAAATTCAATAGTTAAATTAGAAGGAGAAACATGTTCCTGAGAACATAATAGCTATATTCCTTTTATAGCTCTCCATTTCATGAGGCAGTATGAGCATCTGAGAACCTCAGTATAAAAGCAGTAGGACCTATATAAATTATATGTAAATATGATAATTAAACATTTCTTTCCGATGGTATAGATCTATTGAAGAATGTTTTTTTCTTAGAAACAGTCTGTGTTTTATGATTCACACGATCTTGAATTTTTAAAAATCACCTGGCCAGCTAGCAATTAAATATCATTTACAAATTTACTTTGACACAAATCAGTAAGCAGATATTCCTGCTCATTTCTAACAAAATAAAATTACTTGTAAAGTTTCATCTGCAACAATATGTAATACCTTATTTGCTAGTCTCTAAAAATTGTTTTCATTCCACGTAAGAATTTGCTAAGACTGTTGATTGACCTTGGTGGCTTTATTTTATTCAACAGGTCATGTATGTAGAAGGGACTGCAGTTGTAATGGGTTTTGAAGATCCCATGCTACAGACAGACGACACTCCTATTAAACGCTGTCTCCAAACCAAATGGCCGTACATTGAGTTACTCTGGACCACAGATCGCTCTCCTTCACTAAATTAATTTGCCTACGTATTTATAAGGAGGATCTTAATAACAGATGTTGAAAGAGGGGGTCAAGACTGGCAATTGGCTGGATTAAGCTAAACACTGGTATCATTAACTGTACATAACAATTAAAAACACATTTTTAGTGTTTGATATGTTTAAATTATTTGTCCTAAAGCTTTATGTTAAAGATTAGCCTATTTTAACCCTTTGTGTGAAATTTACTAGCAAAATTAAGCTTTAATCAAAGTTCATCACTTTTGCATTCAGATATTTGGTCATTTACTTACCAGATTACAAACGCAATACTATAGCATTTGTATATTGAGTATCAGAGTTACTCTTTATAAACTTCTACTTTTGGGTTTTATTTCATTGAGGCACATTTTTTTATTGTTTGAAGGATTCCAGCTTGTCATATACCAGCCTCTACACTGAAATGCAGAAGAGTTCATTTTTCTAAGATCTGTTTTTCATTAGAAATATTGACAAATAACAAATTGTCAGTTTGGATCCTTTGACAATTGACTTAACTCTGGCATGTTCACAAAAAGTAGAAACTCTCAGAGACCATTACCATTTATTCACAGATGTATAGGGGATGTATTCTAAAAACTGATAGAATCTGATAGTCAACACTGTTAACTTTTACTGTATAATTGCCAAATACACTTTTCCAAATTCATCCCAACAGCCCTGTAAGCCAGCTTTCGTCTATATTTATAAACACGATAAATGCATGAGAACATCTGTTATTACGTTAGTATATTGTGTTATTTATTATGATCCTAGTTGATGGCCTAAATAAACACCTTTTTCTTTAACTGTACCCTTGCATTTTTTACCTTTGTGGCTCACAATAAACAAGTACGTACTTCTAAATGTTTCTACCCAGCAACCTTGAGAGCACAGAGTACTACAAATGGCTAATGAAGTCATACAGGACCTCGAATAAGAGACCAGGCCTTATGCTAACCTAAGAGCTTTGCTAACTCAGCCAGCCAGAAGCACGAGAACCCACATGGCAGCTGTCTAGACCAGTGAGCAAAGATGCAGAGATTTGCTGTATTCCAATAGGTTTATGGCCCAGCAATTTGAAATCACAATAGCCATTAATACTTTTTTTCCTCCACTTGTAAAGCAGATAATTATATGTAGTATCCTCTTACACATTTCAGAACTGAACGTCACCTTCAATAGTATAGTTCCTGTGTGAATTTCTGTTTGGGTTTTGTTTTCTTTCATACACAATTACAATATAATTAAGCATAGGTAAAGGCATGAGATTTTGTGTATAACTTTTGGTGACATTCTGTTCGGGAGTGTGATACTACCTACTAAACTTACAGCTTTCAAATGTCAATATTTTGGTCTAGGCTACTTCCAAATCTGTATAAAATATATTATGCTAGAATTAGTTTCTCAAAACTCTGGTTTAATAATCCCATATTCCATAAGGATTACACAAAATCATAGATTTTCTCATAAACATCAAGCCTACGAAATAGAATAGTCTTAACATTGTTACTTAACAAATTATCCCAAAACTTTATGGCATAAAACCACCATTTTATTAAATGTACAAATTGTTTGCTCAGGAATCCAAATGGGGCAAGGTGCGGATGCATGGCTTGTCTGCTTCAGTCAGCAGCCAGGGGCTAGAATTATCTGAAGCTGTCTCTACTAACATGGCAGTCATGACTGGACCTTAGCTTGGTATCATTGCTGTAGAACACTACATTAAACAACCACGGGGACATTTCCTTTCCACATGCACTTGGGCTGCTTTCCAAACTAGATTATATGCTGGCAATAAAGTCTAGAAAATCTCAAAAGCTTGGAAATTAAGTGACACACTAATGAATAACCAAAGGGTCAAAGAGAAATTGCAATGGAAATTAGAACATACTCTCTACTGAGTGTTAATGAAAATATGACATAGCAAAAATAAATAGATAGCATTAAATACTATATATTAGAAAAGTAAAATGTTTGAAAATTGGGAACCTAAGCTTTTATCTCAATAACAAACCCAAAATAAGATGAAGTAAATCATAAAAGAATATCCATATACAAAAGAATGAATTTGGACCCTTACCTCACACCATTTGCAAAAAGTAACTTAAAATGATTATTTATCTAATTATAAAAGCTGAAACTATAAAATCCCTAGAAGAAAACAAAGGAGCAAATCTTCATGACCTTGGGTTAGGTAGTGGTTTCTTAGATAAGATAAAAAACACAAATGACAACAAAGATAAATTGGACTTAAAAACTTGTGTGTGTCAAAGGACACCCTCAAGAAAGTGACATGACAACCCATAGAATGGGGAAAATATTTGTAAATTATATTAAGAAATTTGAATACAGCATATATAAACTGACAACAAAAAAATACTTTTAAATAGACAAATGATATGAAGAGATATTTCCCCCAAAGAAGATTGGTCCTTAGAGAAATACCAATGAAAACCATGAGATATCACATCATAGTCATTGGGATGACTAAAATAAAAAAAAATCTACAAAAGCAAGTGTTGATGAAGATGGGGAGAAACTGGAACCTTCACACGTTGCTGGCGGGGGTGTAAAATGGTGAAGACATGGCAGATTCAGTTTCGTAGCTGCTCAAAAAAATACAGAGATGGCACATGCCTCACCAATCCCAACTCCTAGGTATATAACCAAGAGAAATGATGAAAATATATTCACGAAACTTTTTGTGAATGTTCATACCTGTATTATTTGATAATAACCACAAAGTGGAAACAACCTGTTGATCAGCTAATAGATGGATAAACAAATGTAGTATAGATGGTCTCCAACTTACGGTGATTCAACTTAGCAATTTTTCAACTCTTACAATGGGTTTGTCAGGGTATTAAATGCATTTTTGACTTATGATATTTTTGACTGATTATGGATTTATCAGGACATAACCCCACAGTAAGTCAAAGAGCATCTGTATATATATACAATGGAACCTTATTTGGCATTTAAAAAGAATGAATTACTGACATAGGCTACAACATAGAAGACCCTTAAAAACATGATGCTACGTGGAAGAAGCCAGTCACAAAGGCTGTGTGCCTGATTCCATTTATGTGGAATGTCCAGAATAGGCAAACATAGTGGATTTGCAGCAGCTGGAGGGGGGACAGAGTAGGTTAACAGGATTGAAGAGTGACTGCTAATGTGTATGGAATTTCTTTTTGGGGTGATGCAATGTTCTAAGATTAGATTATGGTGAGAGTTGTGCAACTCTGAATATACTAAAAACCACTTAATTGTGAGAATAAAAGATAAATGGGGAAACAATAGAAAATAGATACATAATGGAAAAAAAGTCAGCAAATCCAAAACTTAAGTCTCTGAAAAAAATCAATCTAATTGATAAATCTAACAAGGTCAAGAAAAAATGAGAAAGCATTAGCATCAGGAACAAAAAGGGAAACATTAAGTTATCTGGATATTAAAATAATTGGAGGAGATTGTGAGCTATCTTATACCAAATTAAATTTAAAAATTCAGATCAAACAGACAATTTGAAAAAAAACAGCAGAAGCAGAACTGACACAAGAAATTCTGTATGTCTTAAAGAAATGTAATCAATAATTTAAAAACTTTCCTCAAAGAAAAATCCCTGGCCTGGATGGCTTCACTAACAAATGCTTTCAAACACTTAAAGAAAAATTAATACCAATTTTAAATGCTCCCAGGAAATAGAAGGAATAACTTCATAATTCCAGTTATGAATCCAGAATGACCCTAATATAATACTAAAACCTGACGAAGACATTAAAAATTATAGACAAATATTTCCCATGATCATGGGAACAAAAATCCTATACAAATATGAAACATGAATAAATTATATATACATGTATGTGTGTATACATAATACATCATGATTAAGTGGGGAGTATGGCAGAAGTGATAAGTTGGTTTAATATTAAAAATAAGCATTTTTCACATTAATAGGAGAAAAGTCATGATTCAACAGAAGCAGAAAAAGCATTTGATATATATTTAAAACTTGTTTATGATTTTTTTAATCTCAGTAAACTTAGACTAGAAGGGAGCTTTTTTAATATGATAAAGAGTGTTTAGAAAAAAAAAAAAACATTCTTAATGGTAAAATATTAAATGCTTTCTCCCCCAAGTTCAGGATCATGACAACTGTGTCATTTCACCTCTTCCGTACGGCACTGTCCTGTGGAAGTTCTGGCCAGTGCAATTAAAAGAAATAAAATATCAAACAATTAGAAAAATGTTAAGGTGTCATCATTGATAGATAACATGATTAACAGATACACAGACACAAATGCTTAGAATTCATAAGTAGATTCAGCCAGTTGCTGGATATAAGGTCAATATACAAAAACTATTTTTATAGACATGAAACAGGCAATGAGAAAAAATTTTAACTTTTTTGTAGCATCAAAAAACCCCACATACCTAGGAATATGAATTCACACAATAGACAATTACATATTACATAGCCACTGCCAAGATAAAGATAGATAGGGAATATTTCCTTCCCTCTCCTAGTCAATATCACCTGAAAAAGTAACACTATTCTGACTGCCATTGTCATAGGTCAATGTCACCGGTTCTTGACTTTCATATAATTAGAGTAACACACATACTCTTTTGTATCAGGCTTTTTTTTTTTTTTTTTTTTTTTTTTTTTTTGTGGCTTAAAATTGTATCTCTGAAATTCTCCCACCTTTTGCATGCATCAGATTCATTATTTCTTATTATGTAGTTATCCATTGTATGAATTCTTAATACTATTTGGGATATGTTGATGGATATTTATCATTTCCAGTTTGGGGTTATTATGGAGAAAATAGCCCCAAACATTTGTAATATATGACTTTTGGTGAATGTAGCATTCGTTTGTGTTGATTACAAACTCAGGGGTGAAATTGTTGAGTCATAAGGGAGGTATAGCTGTATTCAACTTCAGCTGATATGCCTAAATAAATGTGCCAAAAATATTGCATCAAGTTATGCTCCCATCAGCAATATAAGAGTTCCTGTTTTTCCACATTGTCAGCAACACTTTGTATTATTACTCCTTTTAATTTTAGCTGATTTGGCTGAAGGTGTGGTAACACCTCATTGTAGTTTTAATTTGCATTTCCTTGCTGGATAATTCGAGTCTCTTGCCCATTTTTACATTTGGTTGCCTTTTTCTTTTTGATTGGTAGGAGTTCTTTATATATTCTGAATATAAGTCCTTTGTTTCATATACATAAAATGGAGATATCTTTTTCTGGTCTCTGTATTGCCTTTTTACTCTCTTAATGTTGTATTTTAATGAACAAATTCTCAATAAGGTCCTATTTATCATCCTTTTATGAATAGTATTTTTGTATATCTTTTTAAAGAAATCTGACTACTGCAAAGTCACAAATTATCCTAATTTTTAGAAGCTTATGGTTTTATTTTCACATTAGCTCTATGATCCATTTTAAATTAAATTTCTGTATATGAAATAAGACAAGTCTAAGGCTCATTATTTTCAAATAAACACCGATCAACAATATTTATCAACAAGACTCACCTTCTATTTCATTGTAGTGGAGCCTTTGTTAAAAATCAGGTGTGTTTGCGAGTCTGTTCCTGAACCATTTTGTTCCACTGGTTCATCTCTCCTTGTACACACACCACATATAATTACTGCAACTATACAAAATCTTGAAATCTGACAAATTAATTTCTCCAACTTTGTTTTTCTACTTCAAGATTATCTTGGCTACTTTCAGTCCCTTTCACTGTCTATATAAATTGAAGAATCAGATAATCAAATCCACCAAAACAAAACAAAACAAAAAAACTCTAATGAGATTCTAATTAGGATTTCATTGAATTTAAATCTCAATTCGGGAAGAATTGACTCTTTGTGATATTGAGTCTTCCAGTCTATGAGCGTGGTGTATTACTCCATTTATTTACTGCTTTGTCCCTTAGCAATGCTCTCTAGTTTTCAGTGTAGAAAGTTGCACATCATTCACTGAATTTATTCCCAATCAGGGTTTCCACTAAACTGCCACTGAGGTGCCTGTTTCTGATTAGTGAACACCTGAAGTGGGGACCTCAGTGGCAGTCTAGCAAGGAAGAGTGAGGGCATGGATTTAGGGTAATCATGGCTACAGTGAGCCACAATTGCACCACTGCGCTTCAGCCTGGGCAACAGAGCAAGACCCTTCTCAAAAAAAAAAAATATATGCAAATTTAAAAGAATTGTGGGGTCAAGAGGTGGTTTCAGGGAGACAACATGTAAAGTGTCGCCTTACACAATCACCGAGAGCAGGTTGCGATAAAGAGATACCTGATGGGCAGGAAGCATAAATCGATGGGGATTGGACAGTCAAAGAAATAGAAAAACACAAAACATAAAAACAAAAAAGGCAAAAAAAAAAAAAAGTCACACCGTAATAAATGTCAGCATGAGCTCCCCCAGTTTGTCCAGTATTACTTTCTCAGTCTTTAAGTTATAAGTATAGATACCATTTCTCACAGTGCCTTTGAGTCAGTAACTAGGTTTGCTCCGTGGCCTTTCCACAATCCTATAGCATGAGAGTCCCTGTTTTGTAAATGGGGCACCTGAAATGCAGAAAATGAATGCCCATAACCACACAATCAGAACATGGCAGTGCTAAGAAGTGAGGCCAGCTGGACGGCTGCTGTGCTCTGACCCCCTGTGAACCACGGTTTGGTGCCAAGCCATGAGGACAGTCAACATCACCTATACCTTCAACAATCAGGCAATTTTGCAAGGCACAAAGCAATGAAGACCAGACCAGAGGTGAGATTCACATCTCACCACTTCCTTCCTAGTACGAATTTAGGTAATTCACTGAACCCTTCCATAAATAGAAAGGAGTTGAAAATAATATTCATCTTCATTCATTCACAAGAATTAATTGAACACGGCTATAGGTACTAAATAAGATATTAAGCATAAATCATGCTAGCTCATATTAGCTGGTCAACAAATGTTTGTTCTGTCTGCCGGTCTCTTCCTCATGAAGTGGATAGAAAGGGGAAGACATGTTACCACATGTCCCTAGGAGACACTTCCAACTGCGTACAAAATTTACACCAGCTCAATCTATGGAAAATCAGTTTAAATTTAACAGAAGAAAAATACATACGTGGCTCACTGACATGTAACATAGTACTTATCATGTCAGGTTATATAACTTAATTTCCTAAGCATGAAAAAAATCTGCTCTGAAGGAATTTTGATCTGAGTATAAAACCAAAAGTACAAATATTTTTTCACTATATTCTGAACCAGAGTTAATATTAAACATCTATACTGAAGAACACCAACTCATTCTATCAACACATTGCTTATGCACTTATATACGCAGTAATGTTTTCCTCCCTGTCAATTGCACTTCTTGTTCGCACTAGTGTTACATATTAAATCGACTAATTATAAACAAATATTTTGAATCAAAAAGCAAATGTGAGCGATTTCCAGCTGCCTTGTGGAATTAAAACATTTTGTCTATAAATACATCTATACTCATGGTGAAACTTAATAGAAGAAATATGTCCCAGTAAAAATCACACTGCTCTGGAAAAACAAAACAACATAATAGTGTTTATTTTTATTTACTGCAATTCCTATATAGTCTCATTTACTTACTATCACACCTTTTTAATCCACTTATTTTTACAATTTCAAGAAAATTGATACTATCTTTTCCTAGCTGATAGAGTCCTGAAATCCTAATTGAAATGTACAGCATTTCTTTACGAGAGCCTGGGGCTAGAAGTTAGCATAGTAGACGACTCTGAGGTCAGAGTGGATCCCTGACAGACAGAGGTCCTAGCCACGCAGCCTTGGACAAGTAAGTTCCAAAATAAAATATTCAAGCTCTCCAACAATCCAACATTTTAGGGAATGGGGCAATGAGGGGAACAGTTTCCAGCATTTTTTTTTTTTTTTTTTTTTTTGAGACGGAGTTTTGCTCTTGCTGCCCAGGCTGGAGTGCAATGGCGCAATCTCGGCTCACTGCAACCTCCACTTCCCGGGTTTAAGCGATTCTCCTGCCTCAGCCTCCCGAGTATCTGGGATTACAGGCACGCACCACCACGCCTCGCTAATTTTGTATTTTTAGTAGAGATGGGGTTTCTCCATGTTGGTCAGGCTGGTCTCGAACTCCTGACCTCAGGTGATCCACCCTTCTTGGCCTCCCAAAGTGTTGGGATCACAGGTGTGAGCCACCACACCCAGCCTCTAGCATATTTCTAAAAATGGGTTTGTGGTCTCACAACGTTAACAAGCACTGCAATAAGTTTGGAGCCTTTCAGATACAGCAACCAGATCTTTTTATATCTGTAGTTCTAGTAACACTTTATGAAACAAAATTGGGACTCAATAGTGGTGTGTTGAATGGTTATTTAATATTAACACCCACTTGCTATCCATTATAATCTTCGTTCACTGAAGGAAATTTTCAGGAACTGATTTTTCTATCAAACTCGGGATATGAGTTTTCTTATCCTGGGTAAGTGTAACAGCTGGAATAACCTTGGATAGGAGAAGACATGGAATGAAAGTAACATACTAAGACACAACTGACTCCAGCTCCCATATACCCAAAAATGACAATATTGGGTGATTCAAATGAATCTTCATTGGTGAGATTCTCAGGTTCGTTGCAAGATTGGTCAAACCTCTGGCAATGAGATAGGAAAGACTGCTTTAGGTGAAAGGGTGCTGTCTCTCTCCTAACAGCGAGCCAAACCTTGAGACTCTGGTTTGGCTACAGAGGGGTTTGAGATCACAGTGGAGCAGGGTGACGCGGGGCCCATGACCGACTTCCATGGAGGACAGGAGGTGAGGGTGAGCCCGACTGGTACCCAGATGTCTCGGGAGGACACCGAGGAAAGGAGGTGAGGATTGGCAGGAAAGGAAGAGGGTGAAGGCCAAATGCAAACACCTAGTTAAATATTTTTAAGAAGAAACAGTATCATAACCAGGACAGGCAACATCAAAGGTAGTTAGGAGCCAAAACCAGACAGCCCCAAAGAGGTGGAATTGGAGATGGGGGAATTTCCAAGCAGCAGGGAGGAGGGGGCTATCTAGAAAGGGAGACTGAGGGTACCAGGTAGAGCTCATGCTGCATCCCTGCCACACAGATGAGACAGCAAAATCCAGAAGTGAAGGCCCCAGTTAGTAGCAACACTGGACCTACTTGTCCTTGAGCCCACTGCAAGGCAAGACCAATGAGTAGAGAGTCCATGGTCTTCATAGGCAAAGCACAGAGGAGATTATACTTTTCCTTCTGCAGTCAGTTCCCTGCCACCTGGACGTGCAATATTCTAACTGCGACAGGGTGAAGTGGCTTACACCTGGAATCCCAGCACTTTTGGAGGCCAAGGTGGGCAGATGGCTTGAGGTCAGGAGTTCGAGACCAACCTGGGCAACGTGGCAAAACCCCATCTCTACTAAAATTATAAAAATTAGCTAGGCATGGTGGTGCATGCCTGTAATCCCAGCCACTCAGGAGACTGAGGCAGGAGAATCGCTTGAACCTGGGAGGTGGAGATTGCAGTGAGCCAAGATCGTGCCATTGTACTCCAGCCTGGGTGACAGAGCGAGGCTCTCTTAAAAAAAAAAAAAAAAAAAAAAAATCCTACTTGGTGTTTTGGATTCAGCTCTGCTTCTTGGTTCATGAGCCAGGGTCCTACCTCCCTTTCTTTGTGTAAGAAAATGAGACAGGAAAAAGGAGGAGCAGAGAGGGCCTTTCTGGGGTTGTCACCTTTGCACAAGTATAATATTCATGGTGAGAGACCATGCCCTCCTTCCGCATCCTGGGTCTCGGAGCCAGTGGGCTGCCTCCCTTCCCTGAAACTAAGTGAGCGATGCATCAAAAGAAACACTTTTTGAGACAGTGGGTGTTTGCAAGAATAAGGGACCTTCTTAGACAGCAGAGAAGGGGGCATGCCCTGCTGAACAGAAAGGAAGAGAACTGGAGAAGGTATGGCATGGCAGTAGGGCAGCCTGCATTTCTACTTTCTAGGGCCCTGGGGAAGGGAGCCATGCTTGATTGATCTCCAGGTGGTCCAGCTGGGACAGCAGTCAATCAGGAGTCTAGTACTTCATCAATCGAAAACCTGTGCAGAAGGGAGGCACCTCAGCACACAAAGAACCTGCCCAAGTACCCACCTGAGAGAGCAGCATTTGGGAACCCACTGAACAAAGAACACCAATGGTGGCTCAGTGTTAGCCAGAAAAGAAGAGGCCACCCTCCAACAGAGGACTACAAGACTTTCTGCTCCTAGAAAGAAGGGTACATCACTTTCCCTTTCCTCCCTCCTCGCCCTGGCACCTTGTAATATCAACCATGAATGTGGGAGGTAGTTTCCTGGACCCACCCCCAGCACTTCCCTCACCCTCAATCCAAGCAGCCAAATTCCCCATTCAGGCCTGTACTAACCCAGGCAGGATGGGATATGGGGGAAGCTGAGTTTGAAACTGAGGCTTTAGATTAAATTGATTTTAGTAACTTTGAGTGGAAAGTTAGGAAGTTAGGAAACCTTAGCATCATCTTTAATCTCTCTCTCCATCCCATAAACCACCAAAAGAGGCTCAGTTCTACCTTCAAAGGATATCCACAATCCATCTGCTTCTCACTATCACACTGCTTCCATTCTGATACAGCCACCTTAGCTATCAACTGAATGACTACACAAAGCCTCCCCCATTTACATTCCAGCTTCCCACCTTGCCCTGCTACGTCTATTTATAACACAGCAGACAGAATGATCCTATTAAACGCAAGTCAGATTGTGTCACTCCCCTGTTCAAAACCCTCCTGTGCTTGTCTGACACATGATCTTCACCTACCCTCATTTCTTCTCTGATTCTATTTCCAGTAACTACCCCACAAAGACATTCATATGTTCCAGCTACAACTGGCCTCTCTGCCGTTCTTCAAATCACCATGCATGCTGTCTCAGGGCCTTTGCACTTGCTTTCCCTCTTCATAAGACTTTTCAGTTTTTTTTTTTTTTTTTGAGACGGAGTCTCGCTCTGTTGCCCAGGCTGGAGTGCAGTGGCGCGATCTCGGTTCACTGCAAACTCTGTCTCCTGGGTTCAAGCAATTCTCGTGGCTCAGCCTCCCATGTAGCTGGGATTACAGGCATCCGCTGCCACACCTGGCTATTGAAACTCTTCATTCGGATATTCCAAGATTCCTCCCTTTACCTCCTTTATATTGCTTAAATGTCTCCTTCCAAAGAAGTCCACCCTGGCCATGCGATTTAAAATTGAACTTCTTCTCTCCAGGTCTCCTTCTCCTTCTTCTCCTTCTTCTTTCTTCTCCTTCTTTGTCTTCCTCCCCTCTTCCTCCTCCTCCTCCTCTTCTTCTTCTTCTTCCTCTTCTTCTTCTTCTCCTCTACTTAACCCTTATCTACATCTGGCATGTTCTGCTAACTGTGGTAGAATATACATTTATACTTTCAACTGTTTGTTTCCCAGTCCAGTCAGGAGTGTTCATACGACCTGTTTTGGCCAATTAAATGCCAGAGGAAGTGATGCATGCTACCCCTAAGCAGAAGCTGCAAAGCCATCCTATGGCTTTATCACCTCTCTTCTCCCTCTGCCATCAGACCAGCACATCCCAAGGAGGGCGTTCTCCCTGACCTTGAAGGTGCTACGATGAGAGCTGCAGCCTACAAAGGCACATAATGTAAACTCATTGCTGTATTTAGGTTGCACCATCCATGTGCATGTGGCCCATCCTCATGGTGGGGAAGGCTCAATAAGAGACTAAATTACCAGTTGTTTGATGGGAAAAGAATCAGAAAAAAGGAAGCTCTGCATTGTCAAAAGGAAATTTACAGCAAGCTATTAATGCTGGATGTTTTCACCATTCTCTAAGTCATAGAATATTTCCCGCCAGGTGCAGTGGCTCATGTCTATAATCCCAGCACTTTGGGAGGCCAAGGCAGGTGGCACACTTGAGGTCAGGAGTTTGAGACCAGCCTGGACAACATAGCAAAACCCTGTCTCCACTAAAATATAGATATATAGACAGACAGACAGACAGATAGACAGATAGATAGATAGATAGATAGATAGATAGATAGATAGATAGATAGACAGACAGACAGACAGACAGATAGATAGATGAGCCAGGCAAGATGGCGGGTGCCTGTAATCCCAGCTACTTGGGAGGGTGAGGCAGGAAAATCGCTTGAACCTGGGAGGCAGGGTGTGCAGTGAGCGGAGATCACACCACTGCACTCCAACCTGGTTGTCAGAGGGAGACTTCATCTCAAAAAACAAACAACAACAACAACAACAACAACAAAAACACAAAGAATATTTCCAGTATATAACTAATTCCAAGCTAACTCATCCACTCTTTATTATCTATATTTTCCACTAGGATATAGACTCAGTGAAAGCAAGGATGTTTGCTTGTTTTGTTCAGTACTGTATAAACTGTGTTTAACACACAGTGGGAATTCAATAAGCATGTGTTGAATGAATTACTCCTGCAAAGAACTGGTCAAAAGATGGGTAAAGGAAATTTGATCAAGTGTGGTTTAAGTCAGTGATCAAGAAAAAAAAAAGTACAATATTTTTACCACCAGAGCTGTAATCACACAATCAACAATTTATCTGTGTGCTGGGGGCAGAGCAAATGCTGCGTTCAGGTTTGCTATTATGCCTGTTATCATTATCGGTTATACCATAATTGAAATTATGATATAAACATCAATGATATTTTGAGAATGGAGAAGCCTTTGTCAAGGCTGGGTCCCTGTGATGGTGGAAAGTTCCAGATAGCCTTGTTTGCACAGCTGACAGCTGGCCCTAGCTGCTGACTGGGAGTTCAGCTGGGGTTGCATCCAGGGTTCTCAGTTCTTCTTCAGATGGACTTCCCCACAGCACAGAAGCTGGATTCTAGAAGGGGGCAATCCAAGAGGACAAGTCCCAGAGTGTAAGAGCCAAGCACACCTTCACTTGTATGTTTGCTGATGTTCCATTGGCCAAGGTTAGACACATGGCCAAGCTCAGAGTCAGTGAGGGAGGTGACCACGCCAGGACATGAGCTCTAGGGAGAACGGGTCACTGGAGGCCGCCAAAGTCACACACAGGCCATCTCGGGCAGCGTCTGCACCAAAGACAGATTCAATATCCAAAAATCTCAAACTTATCTCTTTACCCAATTGTGAACTAATTCAGGAGGTCCTTTCACACAGACAACTTTGCAAAAGCCAGATTTGTAAATGGTAATATAAATTTCTTGAGTTCTCTTAGAAAATATGCCAAAATCTGGGCTGGGCATGTTGACTCACTCCTGTAGTCCCGGCACTTCGGGGGGCCGAGGCGGGCAGATCACTTGAGGCCAGGAGTTTGAGATCAGCTTGGCTAACATGGTGAAACATCATCTCCACTAAAAATACAAAAATTAGCCAGGTGTGATGGTGTGCACCTGTAGTCCCAGCTACTCAGGAGGCTGAGGTAGGAGAATCGCTTGAACCTGGGAGGCGGAAGTTGCAGTGAGCCAAGATTATGACACAGTCTGGGTGATAGAGCAACACTCTGAAGAAAAGAAAGGGAAAGGAAAGGGAAAAGAAAGGGAAAGGGAAGGAAAAGAAAAGAAATGAGAAGAAAGAAGGACAGGAGAAGAGAAGGAAAGGAAGAGAGAAGAGAAGAGAAAGAGAGAAAGAAAAGAGGAAGAAGGGAGGCAGGGAGGGAGGGAAAGAAAAGAAAAGAAAAGAAAGAAAAAGTAAATATGCCAAGATCAAAACTCAGTACCGTCTATGCGCACGTGACAGATCTTCACAGTGGGTGAGGGGCAGTAAGAGACCAAATTACAGGTTGTTTGGAGAGCAAATACATAGCAAAAAGGAAACTGTGGTCAAAGGACACTTACAGCAAGTCAGTGATGCAGGGTGTTTTCACCTTTCCCTAAGTTAAAGAATACTTCCATCTCACTCACTGAAACTCGCAATTAAAGTCGATATAAGGAGCCTCCAGTACAACAGACAAGGAAACCAGGTTTCACCTGCAAAATTTCTTCTGTAAAGATTTAATATGACCTCATGCAATCATTATGCCAGAATTAAATAGCACCAGGTAACCAGGGACATATCTTCTACTAGTTCTAGTTTAAATTGGTGGTTTCTGGAAGAAATTCAAGGATACTGGTTTCAACCACAATATGTACATAACGCCTCACAGTTGATTAGTGACCCTAATAGCTAATCACATTCAAATCCTGATGCTGCTTCTTCACATCAGCTGCAGCGAGTGATATTTTTGCACGTGCTTCCAATCCCTAAAAGGACTGGACCCTATTCGGGCATAAAATTGAAAACAAGCCAGGGCACAGTGACTCATGCCTGTAATTCCAGCACTTTGGGAGGCTGAGGCGGGCAGATCACCTGAGGCCGGGAGTTCAAGACCTGCCTGACCAATAAGGAGAAATCCCATCTCTACTGAAAATACAAAATTAGCTGGGCGTGGTGGCACATGCCTGTAATCCAGCTACTCGGGAGGCTGAGGCAGGAAAATTGCTTGAAACTGGGAGGTGGAGGTTGTAGTGAGCCGAGATAGTGCCATTGCACTCCAGCCTGGGCAACAAGAGCCAAACTCCATCTCAAAAAAAAAAAAAAACAAAAAAAAAAAACAATAAAACTTGAAAACAAGTGTTTAGAAACATCAGTCTGGCATCACTTATCAGATTGTTAGGAAAAGAAAGACCAACGATGGAAAAATAAACTAATGGTGAGGCCCCTGACTAGGGAAGGGAAAAAGAAAGATGAACAAGCACAGGAAAGAAAGATCAACAGGATGGGGTTTGAGGGTTTCATTGGATATGGGGTACAAAGAGAAGGAGGACATAAAGATGATTTCGACTTTTTTATTTCAGGGGTTGATAATGGAATTAGAGGAAAAAATAATCTGGAATCAGAAGGAGTAGCAGGATAAGTTATTTGAGGGCCACATTCAATTTTAAATATAGTTATTCATTCAACAGATGTTTTTTTAGCTAACATTAACTGCCAGACACAATTCTAAGCTCTAGGCTCCAGTGGCAAATGAGACAAGGTTTGTGCCTTCAGGCAGCTCATGTTCCACTGGAGAGAGGCATACTGCAACCATCTAAGCAAACAAAATAATTTCTGATAACATATAAATGCTATCAAGAAAATAAAAGTTGGAAATAAGACAGACAGTGAATGGGATTGATGGAGAGGTGGTAACTTCATGACCTGGGGAAGTCAGGGAAAGCCCGAGACGGGGATGATATGAATGAACTCACTAAGGAACCATCTCGAGGGGAGGCATTCCAGGTAGAAAGAACAGCAAGTAGAAAGGCTCTAAGCTGCGAACTAGGTTTGCATGTTTGAAAGTGGGAAATAGTTTATATTTTCATAGAAATGGTGCTTCCTGACACTGAGTGCTTCCTCCTTCATAGTGTTTCTTATGCTGCTTCCTCCTTCATAGCGTTTCTTATGCTTGTGAGTATCCTGCTTCCCTCAACAGACTCTCAAATGAAAATGCTGAGGGAACCAATGGCCTGAGGAGGTCTGGAGTCTGTCCAAAGACATCTCAGAGTTCAGGAGGACAGAATTCCCCAGAAGGCACCAGGAGGATGCCACACAAGACGTAACACTTCAGCAGGTCCCTGTGCAGGGTACAAAGCGACCAGGAAGGAGAGGGCGTCTCTGCTTCCCAGAAATTCATGAACTTCTCTTTTCATTCAGGCGACATTGTGGGAAGGATGAGCGGGAGGAAAGACCCTGACAGGGAATTTGAAGTTTATTAATTGAATCAATTTACCTGGAAGGAGCTATTTTAAAGAGCAAAAGACCATTATCTTTACTTGTCAAATCTAAGTGTCTTTCTGACATCTATGCGAATGGAGGCTCAAAAGTTATGCATGTTCAAGCAAAAACAATAAGGAAAACTATAATTTGTTCCCATCTTTACATTATAGTCTATTAAATTTGACTCTGTTTGATTAATAGGGAAAATTATCAACTCAAAAAAAAAAAAGAAGAAGAAAAGAAAGTTGGAAATGAAGGAGACAAGGTAGAAGACTAGTTGGAGGATGGCAGGCAGAGGTCTGTTGACATCAGAGTTTTAGGCTACGGAGAGAAGTTTGGATTTCATACTCATAGCTACGGGGCACCACTGGAGAACATGAAACACGAAAGTGTTAGGATTTGATTTAAAAGATCACTCTGCTCTGTGGGGAGTGTAATATAAAGCACCAAAAGTGGACCCAAGAGGTAAGTTAGAATGCTACTGCAGGACTTCAGCAAGAGCTGTTGGCCTGGATTACGTGCTGGCAGCAGAGGAGCTGAGCACTGTCCAATTGGTAGATAAACTTTGTGATAGAAGAGCCAATAGGACTTGCTGATGGACTTAAGGTGGGAGGTGAGGAAAAGAACGTAATCTTACAAGACTGGTACCTGAAGAGCCTAGAGAGAGAGAGACAGACAGACAGAAAATGAGAGGCACTGAGAGAGAGGGAGAGAAAAACACATGCAGGTTTTGAGAGACAGCAAGAGAAAGAATAGCAAGATTTTCAAGATGGGAGGCTTCTCTAGGTACCTAGAAATACAGGGATAGAAGTTAGATGAAAGGTTAGAATTGCAGATGTAAATTGGAAACTTATCAGCCTAAATGTGATGGCTCAAATGTTCATACACACTAATAGGCTAAGCGTAGAACAGGAAGAGCAATTCATGGAAAGGTGGGTATTCTTATTTAGAAATTAGCAGGATTAAGGAGAGCCATAGGGCCATTCACAGAGACCAATGACCTGAGCAGGGAGAGGCCGAGGTGGACTGAAGCTGTGTAAATACAGGCACTGGGTCTCAGATGACTTCATCCACTAGCAAAGCCCATTGCAGGGGGCTGCAATTGGTTTGTTTAATCTGGGACTTTGAAATAACTGAGGATGTTTCAAAGGCCTTACTGATCCAGAAGGACAAGGGCTTGGAAAGTGTCATTTTTAAAAGGAAGGCTTGGCAAACTGAAAGTCTTGAAATTGAAATCAATTAACAACAAGACACCAATATACCCTAGTAGAATGGACAAAGTCCAAAACATTGACATCAAATGCTGACAAGACTGTGGAGCAAACAGGAACTCTCATGCATTGCTGGTGGGTGTGCAAAACGGTACAACCCCTTTGGAAGACAGTTTGGTAGTTTTTTGCAAAACTAAACATACTCTTATGATACACTCCAACAATCGTGCTTCTTAGTATTTACCCGAATGAATGGAAAACTCAGGTCTACACAAAAACTCACACGAGGATGTTTGTTTATGCTTAATTTATAATTGGCAAAACTTGTAAGCAAGCAAAACGTCTTTCAGTGAGTGAATGGATACATGAACTCTGGTACATACAATTATTCCCTGTAAAAACAAATTAAGTATCAAGCCATGAAAAGATGTGGAGGAAATTTACATTCTTGAAAAGGCAAAACTATGTATACATGAAAAAGATCAGTGGTTGCTAGGAGAAAGGTTTGGGGGGAAGGATGACTAGGTACACAGAGGATTTTTAGGGCAGTAAAATTATTCTGTATGATGCTACAGTGGTATAATACATTTGTCCAAATCCATAGAATGCACAGCACAGAGTGAACCCTAATGTCAACTCTGGACTTTGGGGGACAATGATGTATCACGGCAGGTTCATCAGTTGTAGTACATGTGCCACTGGCGGATGTCCATTAGTAGGGGAGGTTATATGTGGGTGGGGACAGAGGATATATGGGAACTCTCTGTGCTTTCTACTCAATTTTGCTATGAACCTAAAACTGCTGTAAAAATCAAATTTCATTAATGTTTTTAAAAGTGAGATGAGCAGAGAAGTAGGGTCTAAGACAAAAGGAAAGAGACCCAGAACCACAACTAGAGCCATCAGTCAGATAAGGATGGTTGCTGCAATTTGTTAGCTCCACTCCACTCTTCCTGTTGCCTAGCCACAAACCATGGCACCATCTTCATTCCTCTTCTCTCTCATATCCCTCATCCAGTCCATCAGCAAATACCTTTGGCTGTGTCTTCAAAGTGAATGAAGATGCTAATCACTTCTCCCCATCTCCACCAGCCAGCCTCCTCCTCTTCCTCGTTTATTACAGTAGCTTCATGATGAGACCCCTGCACCCCACACTCCTTTGACTACCTAGGGTCTATGCTCAATAATGGAGCCCAGGGATCCTATTAAAACTTAGGCCAAGGTCATGTCCCCACTCAAAATCTCCCAAAGTCTTCCCTTCTCACTCAGCGAAAAACCAACAACATCCTTTCATGGCCAAAAAGCATCCACAACTGTGTAGTCTTATCTCAGATCATTCCTATCAGCCTCTCCTCCCCTCCCAGCTCTTCCTGTACTCCACTCACATCCCCAACTTGTTCCTCCAGGAATTCGCCAGGCATGGCCTTTGTGCTTCTTGGTCTTTCTGTCTGAAATGTTCCTCCTCAGGGCACCTATGTGAGTCACACCCTCGTTTTCTCCAGCTCTTTACACAATGCCTTCTTCTCTACTTTCATTAAAATCGCAACAGCATGCCCCCCTTCCCCCATCCCCCCACTGCCACCCACAACTACTGGCCAGGCATTTGCTATCCCCTTTACCTTGTATTATTTTTCTCCATGGCACTTTTTACTACTTGGCATTTTCTGCCTTGAATGGTTCATTATTTTATTGTGTGTCTCTCCTCCCTAGAATGTAAGTCTCAGGAGGGCAGAGGCTATGATCTACCCACTGCTGTGTCCTCAGGACCTAGTGTCTGGCACATCCCAGGCACTTGAACATTCCTTGTTGAACGAATTACTGACTGTGCAAATAGAAGAAATTTCCAAATGTTTGAAGGTGAATGTGAAAAAGAAATGGAAAAGTGAGCAACGGAGGCTGCTGGAATGTCTCCTAGCACAGTTTTACCATTTTTAGAACAAATGGCACATTCCACTATTTTATTAAGGAAGTTCCTGCCTCTTTTATTATTGTGCACTGATGGCCCAAACTGATACATGTTTTATATCTTTCATTGATATGTGACTTTTAAACCTTATTTGCTTAATGCAGTCTTTATGAACTAAATTAAGTTTTTTTAGGATGCATGGAGTTGATTATAAGCTCCAGCAAAGCCTGAATCATAGCTGTTTGTCTTTTAGGCTATTTTCAGATGCCTTTGCTTATAGACTACATCACTACATCTAAGTGAAAAAGCAAAACAAAAACAAAAAACTCTACCCACTCTTAAAGACTTGAACAGAAAACAACTGTCATGTTTATCAAAACCTGATAAACTTTAAAAACTACTATTATTAGTTCAATAGCCAAAGCAAACTGCAAACAAGCCAGGCATGTTTTTGATAAGACATCAATTTGCTATCACTAAGAAATTATAGCAAAATGAGAAATCACTTGTCTGTTTGCTCAGTGCCTTAAAAAAAAAAAAAACACATGGCCGGGCGCGGTGGCTCAAGCCTGTAATCCCAGCACTTTGGGAGGCCGAGACGGGCGGATCACGAGGTCAGGAGATCGAGACCATCCTGGCTAACACAATGAAACCCCGTCTCCACTAAAAATACAAAAAAATTAGCCGGGCGTGGTGGCGGCGCCTGTAGTCCCAGCTACTCGGGAGGCTGAGGCAGGAGAATGGCGGGAACCCGGGAGGCGGAGCTTGCAGTGAGCCGAGATCGCGCCACTGCACTCCAGCCTGGGCGACAGAGCGAGACTCCGCCTCAAAAAAAAAAAAAAAAAAAAAAACATGAAATGGCTTCAATTACATTTACTGAACAAAGAGAAAGAAAACAGTGTTAGGCTCTTATGAGCACCACTGAATAAGAAAACCCATCTATCACTATAACTAAGCAGTGTCACTGATATTTTCCTTTCTATCTTTTAATAATTGTTGATACCATAGTTAAGGATGAAAAGGAAAACTAAAGATGAAAAAAGAAAACTGGGAATACTCCATTGAGCCACTCAAAAATAGGACCAGAATCTCCGATTTTGCAATACCCTTAAAACTGCAACAATTTGTTTTCTGCAGTTTTGGTATCACTGTCCTCATTATCCCTTCAAACCTTCTTGTGTAGCTAGAAAATAGAAGGAATCCAAGGGGAAAAAAACAGAAGAGCTCCAAACCTTCGACATGAAAGAACACTGTTCCATCCCCGTGTGGTGCTATGTAGCAGTGAAACAGACAGAAGGCTAAAACTTGTCTGTTACAGCAATTAAGAGCTTTACAAGGCTATATCTTGTTGTAGGTCTCCATGGCCTGTCTCTATGGGAACTGCAAATCATCAACACACAACTTTGAAACATAGACTGTTACCCCCACGGACCATCCCCAGACACATACGGTAGGGTTGAGCTGGAGGAAATCTTTCATGGCTAAATTGTTATCTACAGGTTCATCTTTACTCTCATATTTCCTAGGGTTAAGGTTAATTTTTTAAAAAACGGAGCCTTACTCTGTTGCCCAGGCTGGAGTGCAGTGGCACGATATTGGCTCACTGCAACCTCTACCTGCCAAGTTCAAGTGATTCTCCCTGCCTCAGCCTCCCAAGTAGCTGGGATTATAGGCGTCTGCCACCACACCCAGCTAATTTTTGTATTTTTACTAGAGACAGGGTTTTGCCATGTTGGCCAGGCTGGTCTTGAACTCCTGACCTCAGGTGATCTGCCTGCCTTGGCCTCCCAAAGTACTGGGATTACAGGCGTGAGCCACTGCACCTGGTCAAGTAATACTTCTTATCGTCAAGCTATAATAATTAGCATAATGGGATACAGCTTCTGAAATACACTGATGGAGCAGAATAGAAGGTATAGAAATGTGTTCATATATGTGGACATGTGTGTACACATGTCTGTGTCTGCGTGTGTAAAATATGTGAACTTTAAAGAAAAGGGAAAAGGATGGATTATTTGTCAACCTGTATCCATATGAGAAAAAAAATAGTTAAATCCTTACCTTGTATCTTACACTAAAGTATATCCCAAATGCATGTGATACCCTAAGAATTCTGATAAAAAGTTACAAGTGACTTTTTATATGGCCTCAGGAGGGAAAAAGACTTTCTAAAGCGTCACATAAAATAGGAAAATGATATCACGCCTGTAATCCCAGCACTTTGGGAGGCCGAGGCGGGTGGATCATGAGATCAGGAGATCGAGACCATGCTGGCCAACGTGGTGAAACCCCGTCTCTACTAAAAATACAAAAAACAAATTAGCTGGGCATGGTGGTACGCGCCTGTAGTTCCAGCTACTCAGGAGGCTGAGGCAAGAGAATCACCTGAACCCAGGAGTTGGAGACTGCAGTGAGCCAAGATTGCGCCACTGCACTCCAGCCCGGGCAACAGAGTGAGACTCTGTCTCAAAAAAAAAAAAAAGGGAAAATGAAAGCACTAATACATAAATGATATAATGTCTGTATATGGAAAACCCCAATTAACATTTTTTTTTATGACAAACTAGGAAAAAACATGCATGTACGTGTCTAATAGTTTACATCACTACTCTACTCCAACAGGAAAATAGACCTAACATTTTAACAGGACATTAATTTAAAAACACCATTCTGGCTGGGTGCAGCGGCTCATGCCTATAATCCCAAACACTTTGGGAGGCTGAGGCAGGTGGATCACCTGAAGTCAGAAGTTCAAGACCAGCCTGGCCAACACAGGGTGAAAACCCATCTCTACCAAAAACACAAAAATCAGCCAGGGGTGGTGGTGGGCGCCTGTAATCCCAGCTACTTGGGAGGCTGAGGCAGGAGAATCTCTTGCACCCGGGAGGCAGAGGTTGCAGTGAGCCGAGATCAGGACACTGCACTCCAGCCTGGGCAACAGAGCGAGACTCTCTCATTTAAAATACAAATAAAAACACCATTCTAAGCCTTGGTTTCCCTCCTTTTTTATTTTTCCTTAAGAGACAAGGTCTTGCTCTGTCACCCAGGCTGGAGTGCAGTGGTGCAATCACGGCTCACTGCAACCTCAAACTGCTGGGCTCAAACGATCCTCCTGCCTCAGCCTTTTGAGTAAGTGGGACTACAGGTGTGTACCACCACACCCAGATCATTCTTTGTAGAGACTGGTTCTCAAACACCCAAGCTGGTCTTCAACTCCTGGCCTCAAACAATTGACAACTTGGCCTCCCAAAGTCCTCGGATTACAGGCATGAGTGCAGCTGGTTTCCCTCTTGAAAACTGAGAATACTAATAATGCATAGAAAAAGCTTAATGTTCTTTGGCCCTGCCCTTGAGTCCTCAATAAAATAATTTCACATATTATGGTGTGGGTAAATCTGTGTGTGCACAGGAGTCTGTCCATACGATCCAGTTCTCCCAGTTTACTCAACACTGTCCAGTTTTAGATCTGAAAGCCCAGTAACCCAGGACACTCCCCAGTGCCAGGCAGGCTGCCACAGCTGGTCACTCTACAACACACATACACAGCCAAGGACCTGGCAAGATGTGCATCAAGGCTTTAATAGTATTTAATTCTGGGAAAGAAGAGTTATTGATTTTTTATTTTTTTATTTTTATTTTTTTGAGACGGAGTCTCACTCTGTCACCCAGGCTGGAGTACAGTGGCATAATCTCAGCTCACTGCAACCTCCGCCTCCCCAATTCTCCTACCTCAGCCTTCCCAGTGGCTGGGATTATAGGCGCCCGCCACCATACCCGGCTAATTTTTTGTATTTTTAGTAGAGACGGGGTTTCACCATGTTTTTATCTCCTGGCCTCGTGATCCGTCCACCTCAGCCTCCCAAAGTGCTGGGATTACAGGCGTGAGCCACAGCGCCTGGCCAATTTCTTTTATTTTTTATGCTTAGTTGTATATTCTAATTTTTCCATAAATATTTGTGATTTTATAATAAAAATACATTTCTCTCAATTGGACCTTAAAAAAATGGAATATGGTCAGGCATATTCCAAATACCCAGTCTTGGGTATTTCTTTATAGCAGTGTGAGAACGGACTAATACACCCACATTCCCTTCCCCTGAAAACAACAGTTCTAGGCCGGGCGTGGTGGCTAACGCCTGTAATCCCAGCACTTTGGGAGGCCGAGGCGGGAGTATCACCTGAGGTTAAGAGTTCGAGACCAGCCTGACCAATATGGAGAAATCTGTCTCTACTAAAAATACAAAATTAGCCAGGCACAGTGGCACATGCCTGTAATCCCAGCTACTGGGGAGACTGAGGCAGAACAATCACTTGAACCTAGGAAGGCAGAGGTCACAGTGAGCCGAGATCGCACCATTGCACTCCAGCCTGGGAAACAAGAGCAAAACTTTGTCTCGGGAAAAAAAAAAAAAAAAGAAATATGGTTTTGCAACTATTAACATGTGTAGAAAACTTTCCCAAATATTGACTATTATATATTATATACTATATTATGTATTATATATATTATATATTGCATATTATTCATTACTATATATAATATATAATATGGATTATATATAATATATAATATGGATTATAACCATATTTAAAAACACCATATATAATATGGATTATATATTATATATAATATATATAATAGCTAATTATAATGCTAATATGACATATAATATATAGCATTATAATTATCTATTATATTAGCAATGCCGCCAATACGATAAAATCTTCTGCCCTCCAAGACATGACAGGGTCTTAATTTGCCAGCGCTCCAGAAGTTCTACCTGGGCGTATGTTTTGCACTTTCATGCCTTGACAATTGTCATTGGAAATACAATATAAGTGTTTAATGAATAGCGACTCACACCATTGTATTAGCATATGTTTTTGGTGCTGTCAGTAAAAATGGGAGATTCTCCATGAATCTGTTCCGTTCAGTAGAATTACATGTGTGATGTCACAACTTCAAGGACTTATTGACATGTTTCAAATTTGTCCATTGGCTGCCAAGATTATGTGATTACGGTAGCAAGGTGGCAGCATAATGACAGATGCGATTTATACTTAAATTGAGATTTTTAAACTTTTTATGTATTTCACTTTCTTAAAATATGAACCATTCTTGATTTAAATATACATGCTGAACTGGGAGGGGTTGGGGAAGAAGGGGAATTGCTGAAGAACTTTAGTGAGAAACAAAGGATGTTTGGTTATTCTTTCAGGACACAGCTCATGAGAGCTGCCAGCTGTGTACAGGACAGATGTGGTGGGGGGGACAAACTGAAGGGCAGACAGCCTTGTCCTGTGACTAGGAAAACCTTCTCAGTTCACACAAAGATTCACAGTACCACTGAGATCGTCTCTCAGTTCCTTATTTTGTGCCAGCAAGCTGTTAATGGCTTGACTAAAGTCTTTCCAGTGATTGTATTTTTGAATGCTTCCACATGAACCCCAGAATGTCTCAGTTGTGAAAAGAAATAACTTATTGGCTGGGCGCAGTGGCTCATGCCTATAATCCCAGCAAGCAGGTAGGCTGAAGCAGGCGGATCACCTGAGGTCAGGAGTTCAAGACCAGCCTGACCAACATGGCGAAACCCCGTCTCTTCTAAAAGTACAAAATTAGCCAGGCGTGGTGGCGCCCACCAGTAATCCCAGCAACTCCGGAGGCTGAGGCAGGAGAATCGACTGAACCCGGGAAGTGGAGCTTGCAGTAAGCTGAGATCACGCCACTGTACTCCAGGCTGGACAATAAAAGCAAAACTCAATCTCAAAAAAAAAAAAAAAAAAGAAAAGAAAAGAAGAAACTTATTATGTAACACCAAAAGAAAAAAATATAAGACAGGCTCTCATAACCTAGCTCTTAGAACTAAGCTATACACACAAGCAGCTGCTCTCCAGAACTTCATGAGAACAGATGTAGCTCAGCCCTATTCAGAACCCAGGACCTCTGATTTCAATGGCTCACCTATGTTACAAGAGACAACTCAGCCATAATTCCAGATGCATTCAAAATCCCATTGTTTTTTCTTTTTCTTTTGAGATAGGGTCTCACTCTGTCACCCAGGCTGGAGTACAGTGGCACAATCACAGCCCACTGCAGTATGGGGCTAAGGTGATCCTCCTGCCTCAGCCTCCTGAGTAGCTGGGGCCAGAGGCAGACACCACCACGCTCTGCTAATTTTTTTATTTTTTGTAGAGATGGAATTTTGCCATGTTGCTCAGGCTGCTCTCAAACTCCTGGGCTCAAGTACTTCACCTACCTCGTCCTCCCAAAGTACTGGGATTAGTGACATGAGCCACCACACCCAGCCTGAAATCCCATCTTCTGAATCTAGCACAGTGTTCATTTACCTGTTATGGCCTTGGTCTCCTCTAGAGAACTGTCTTTGCTTCTCACTGTTGGCTTATTATGCAGGCCACATCAAATATCCGTGATCACGTTACTGCTACATAAACTCCTCCTCTCTGTCTTTGCTGGAGACAAAGAGTTTCTTTTCAGCAACTGCAGCTAATCAAAAACAAATTGAGCTTTGGGCTTTATTGCTTTCCAAAACAAAACAAAACAAGGCGGGGTGGGGGCACAGTGGCTCACGCCTGTAATCCCAGCACTTTGAGAGGCCAAGGCAGGCAGATCACTTGAGGTCAGTTTGAGACCAGCCCATCCAACATGGTGAAACCTTGTCTCTACTAAAAATATAAAAGTTAGCAGGGCATGGTGGTGCATGCCTATAATCCCAGCTACTTGGGAGGCTGTAGCAGGTGAATTGCTTGAACCCAGAAGGCAGAGATTGCAGTGAGCAGGGATGGCACCTCTGCACTCCAGCCTGGGTAACAGAATGAGACTCTGTCTCTAAGAAAAGAAAGAAAGAAAAACAAAACAAAACAACGAACCCCCAAGCCACACACCAGAAAAGCCTCCTCTTCTATTGCCAAAAATGCATCTCCTAAGTTGTCCCTTTTTCTCACTTGCTAACCCAGCCTTCAGTCCCCTCCAAATGCAAATGAAAAAGAATGCCACCAGGTAGGATATTTTTTAAGAATTCGTGTAAAATTTATTTTCCACCCACTGTTATCATTTTTATAGAGCTGCCTGATATGGAAAAATCACTTAAAGAAAATATAGTCTTCTGATAATAGCACTACAGAAGAAAGTAAGTCACACAAGTCCTTGAAGATACATACAGGCTGGCAGCAAGCAGAGTTCTCCATGAACTGCTGGTAGAAAGTATGGCGGAAAATAAGCAGTCACATGGATCGATCAGTCCATAAAACCTGTACCCACAGGGATGGGCTGGGGCTAAGGCCAAACTCAAGAACCCAAGACGGAGCAACGCACGAGTCCATGAGCATAGCAGTTGACCTCTTGTCAAAAAGACTCACAAACTCAGCTCATTAACTCAGAGCCAGCTTCCAACTTCTCAGAGTTTCTGAGTGTTGGCAGTGGTGTCAAGGTTCTTTTGAGGGTCACCCAGGCGTGGTGGCTCATGCCTGAAAGCCTAGCACTATGGGAGGTCAAATCAGGAGGATCGCTTGAGCCCATAAGTTTGAGACCAGCCTGGGCCAGATAGCAGGACCACATCTCTACTTAAAAAAAAAAAAAAAAAAAAATAGTGGCACATGGTGTCACACCCTTGTAGTCACCGCCACTCGGAGGCTAAGGTGGGAGGATTGCTTGAGCCCAGGAGGTTGAGGCTGTAGTAAGCCATGATCACAACACTGCACTCAAGCCTGGGTGACAGAGTGAGACCTTATCTCAAAAAAATAAAGGATCCTTTTGAGGTTCCAGGTACTTAACCTTTCCTCTCATTCCTTTCATTCCCAGGTATTTCCTTTGTTACATTATGCCGCCATAAGACCCAGCTGCCCCAGTGAATTCCTCATTGACTTTCCTGCCCTCTACCCCCTCCTACGTCCTCTTACACCTGCTACTCTGTCTTCACAAACTATTACTGGCTCTGCAGTGATTACATTATATTTATTGTTTTGATCACATCGAATTGATTATGGGTTGTAAAGACATTTCTTATGTACTCTTTATCCTCCTCATCAAACAACCTTAGCCTCTAATTACGAACAGCACCAGCAACTCTCCTCCTCTTCATCCTCCTGTTAACCACACCTCCTACAGGCCTGCCACATAGCCCACAGTGAGTGGATGGCGAGAATACTTCAAACTGTTTCATTCCCGGCCACAGGGAGTATCACAGAAGCATAGAGGAAGATCCATTTTCAACTCAGACTGCAAGCAAGCAGCAGTTGCACCCACAAGAGCTATGTAAAACAACTGCACACAGTATGTTCACTGGGCAAAGAGATCCTTCTTGCCCACAGAGAATAAAGCTTGCAAAGAGAATCCAAGTAGAAGTTCATCTAGGTAGAGAAACACAGAGAAATGCAACTTTATTTGAAGAGAATATAGCCAGCATTTTGCATAACACATTGGGAAAAAAATTTTTTTCTTGAAAATCAACAGGTAAAGATTCATGACTTACAGGCTGTGCTAAAAACAATTACATCAGAAAAGACCAGTTCCTTTCTGTGCTTAGTCATGTGGACTTTGAAGGGGGAAAATAAAAGATGTCACAGCACAGCTGGTGCAGAACAAAGCTCAGGCCTGGAGAAAGAAGATTCCACGCAAGAGTCTGAGCCCACTCCAGTGAATGCCCTCACAGGTTGATGAATGAGGAAGAACTGAACATGGTTACAGCCATCCAGCAGATACCCCTTATTGCTTTGAGGGGGAGATCTGGAAAAATCTATAGGAAATTGCATATGGTTCTCATTTGGGATATGAACTCAAGCATTCTCAAGACATCTGTCCATTGCATTTGTCAGATGCTCTCCCTGATATCCTTTTGCTGTCCCCACTCAAGTTTCATCTTGAATCATAGCTCCCATAATTCCCACATGTGATGGGAGGGACCTGGTGGGAGATAATGGAACCACAGGGGCAGTTCTCCCCATATTGTTCTCATGGTAGTGAATAAGTCTCATGATACCTGATGGTTTTATAAGGGGAAACCCCTTTCACTTGGTTCTCATTCTCTCTCTTGCTTTCTACCATGTAAGATGTGTGTTTCGCCTTCTGCCATGATTGTGAGACCTCCTAGCCACGTGGAACTGTGAGTCCATTAAACCTGTTTTTCTCTATAAATTACCCAGTCTCAGGTATGTCTTTATCAGCAGCATGAAAACAGACTAATACACTCCCCCTCCTGTGAGGGCTGAGCAGTCCCGCCCTGTCATTGACTCCCTCTAGAAGCCTGATTACCCAACCAGCACATCTTACCTAAAATCACAGAAACCCCTGAACCCATCACATTTACCTCTACCTTTGTGTAGAGAGGGCACTAGTGATGTTTGCATATTTCATAGCATCTATATGTATTGATATTTATTTGATCCCCTATTTGAAGTAAAAGGTTACGGCAGATACTATGAAGAAACGAAGTTTAGGGAGTGCATTGTTGCCATCAGAGATCTAACAATCTGGTCAGATGAAAGAAGATGAAAAGTCATAAATTAAAATGATGCAGCAATAAGGAAAGAGCTCAGGACTGGTAGTCACAGCTTGGGGAATTGAGGGGAAGACTCCCACTGGGATTAAGTGTTCTTCTGCAGCTCCTTCCAAACATTCAGGAAGGGGTATTAATTTTTCTTACTGAGTCCTTGGGGCTAGCCCCTTCACCTACTCAAAAAATTGGAGTTTGCATATGAGGCCTGAGCCATGATGTTCTATGCCAGGAAGCTGGAAAGGATGTTAGGGGAAAAAGTCGCTTGACCACTGGAGACCCAGGAAGCAGCATCTTTAGATCAGAACCCTATAGGATGGCTGATCAGAAATGCAATCCCAGGCTAGGATTGGGGACAGAGAGAGAGAATACAGGTGCGAGGGAGGCCACCATCTGGAAGCCAAGGAAACCAGGGTGTGGGCACAGAGTCTGGGAACGTTTTCCAAGTCAGAGAAAATGGCTGCAGTGAGTAGCTTTTATTAAAGGTAATTGCACCCTTGGGTTTTAGTAGGATGAATTACACAAGGGGCTTTCTGAATTGAGACACCACCTCCCACCAACCAGAGAGGGATTTAGCTTCCCCCAGGTTCATGCAGGGCAGGCCCTAATGTGCCCCAGAACATTTCTGAAGTGGAAGAAGGGTTTCTTCACCTAGCTCTTTGGCCCAGTGGTTGATTTTAATGTCACTGTGTTCCCAGAACCTCTTCTAACACATACATAAGGGTTCAAGGTAGAGAAGGGAGTCCTGAGTCTTGGATGAGCATGAGTAGAATGCTTGGGGTGTAAGGACCTTGAAGATAGCATCTGTTGTTTCCTTGGAGAGTCAGAAGTTGTGGTCTCCCAGCAGCTGGCTAGGGCAAAATGTGCATTGCATCTGGAATCAAGCCAAGACTCACAAATCTCCCCCGAGTCCCCAGCACTAGTTATTGAATTCCTTATATGTATATGACGACAGCTTAATACTGACCAGCTGTTGGGGTAACAGTGGTGCCAGGGGTGGCGGAGGACCAGTAGAAGTGGAAGAGTGATGGATTCCAAAGGGAGTGTTCTGGCCAGCGAACTGTGGTGAGTCACCACAACTGAATTCTGTTGGGAATACATTGAGCATTTGTCTATTTTTTAGTAAGAGGTGCTATTCTGGAGTTACCATTTGAGTATGAATTGATCCATTCCATATGGCTAATGGTGTGTATACAACAGGCAGCGAACATTTGGAACTAGACTTGGAAGTTCTAGAACAGTCGGCTGTTTGTTCTGACAACAAATCATTGGAGTTACGACTACAGACAATTGACCTCGTCCTAAGTCTAAAGAATCAGAATATTCGGGTGTCAAATTATGGCACATAATTGAGTCTTGGATGAGCATGAGTAGAATGCTTGGGGTGTAAGGACCTTGAAGATAGCATCTGTTGTTTCCTTGGAGAGTCCTTTTACATTTTTAAAACTCAAGCGATTTTGAGGCACAGCCAAGGATGTAAGTAAGCCTCCACTGTGGAACAATGCTTTCCCAAATTGGGAGGCAAAATGAGGGCTGATTTCTGATATTATGTGGTCCATGAAGCTGAAGCCAGGTCATCTGTGGAAGTGTTTTAGACTTAGGAAATCTGTGGAAGCAGAAGACCAGCTTCACAGACTCGGTGGCAGTTGTGACACAGAGATTAGTGGGAGATAAATGTACATTTGCCATAGGACTAATGGGCAATGACTTCCACTTCTGTTTGAGATTATTTCACTTTAGGAGGTACAAGGGGAGAGAAGGACAAATTTTAGTCTGTGCTCAGGTTCTTTCCCAAAGAATATTATTTGGATTATTAATATTTCTGTTGGAAGAGAATTGAGTCACAGTGAATATGTTTAAGCTTAGATATTGATAATATTTTAAAATATATAATCGATCATAGATAACCTTGTTCTGGTCACCTTGACCTAGCCAGATACACCCTGTATTCCTAAGTATTTAATTCACTAAGTTAAATGAGGTGGGATTAATAGCATTTGGATCACTACTCTTCTGACTGGATTTTAATAAGCAGGCCACTGGCTCATAAAGACTTTCTAACTGAACAAGAAGAGCTACCAGTGAAAGTGAGGTTCTGCTCTGATCACAGTGGGAGTGGAGGGACAGAAGGAGGTGAAGCAGTTGCCATGAGAAAGTAGAGTCCTTTGAGAATGGTACCCACTGCAGGGAACATGTTGAAGAGATTCAACTTCTTTAGCAGATTTCCTCATAGGGAAAGCAAGGAAAAACTGATATTCCAGCAGCAATCAAGCCAAGCACAAGGGGATTGTTAACATCATGTGCCAGCCACCTACACCCCACCCATGAAAATATCCTCCTAGGGAGCTTGGGTGGAAGACTGGATCATATATAGTCCATTATTGTCTCCACTTCCTTCTTTTGCTACAATTTCCAGTAAGGAGATCACATTTCATTTCAAAGTTCCCAGTGCTAAGTGCTCAATGTGATCAAGAGGAAGATGATCCAAGGGTCCAAATTCCTCTAACTAGTCAGTCAAGCCACAGACACATCCACTAGATGGCAGCATGCTGAAATGTCATGACAGATGCAAGGTCACCAAAAGTCTCTTTGGATCACATTCAATGTTTTAAATAGACCCAGTGGTCAGTGGGTGCAGTGCCATGACGCAGGCCAAGTACCTGGGCTGGGGCCTCCTTGGTTGATACCTAGGGCCACTTTCTCTCCCTGTTACGGTTTAGATGTTTATGCCCTCCAAATCACACGCTGAAATATTATTCCCCGTGTTGGAGGTGGGGCCTGCTGGGAGGTGATTGGATCATGGGGCCAAATCCCTCATGAATGGTTTGGCACCATCCCCTCTTGGTGGTAAGTGAGTTCTTGCCCAATTCACCTGAGATCTGCTTGTTTAGAAGAGTCTTAGGCTTTCTCCTTCTCTTTCTCTTGCTCCCATTCTCACCACGTGATGTGCCTACTCGCTGTCACCTTCCGCCATGATAGGAAGCTTCCTGAGGCCCTTACCAGAGGCAGATGCCAACACCATGCTTCCTGTACACCCTGCAGAACCATGACCCAAATAAACCTACTTTGTCAATTACCCAGCCTCAGGTATTTCTTTATAGCAATGTAAAAATTGCCTAACACACTCTCCATCCTCTCCTCTGCACTCTCCACTTCCCATGACTGCCTTCTTATTTCAAGGCAGGGTAACTACACCTAGCAATCTATCTGCTATCCGGAGCTACAACATCACAAAGTTTTGGGACCAAAGGACTCCCTGTGAGGATATCTCGGTGGCCCAGACATCTGTTGACCAAACAATCAGTCTTGGCACTGAGTGGATGCCCTCATCAGCCCAGAATACCATTAAAGGCACAGGGACTCAGCAACAGGGCTCCAGAGGGATGGCTAAAAGAACTGAGTGCAGACAGACCCCCAATCTATAGGACTACCAATCTGGCCAGAATGGTATTCATTCCTTGTGTTGGTAAAAACAAGAAAGACCAACAGTGTCATTTATAGAAAGCCTTTGTCATATCCAGAGTATGTTAGTCTAGGGGCTTGAATGAGAATAGAGGAACATGTGTGAGGTCTCAAAGCATTGGAGCAAAGTGTAGATTGTATAGGGTGAAGGGAAGTACGGAATCTCACATGGTTAAAACCTCATTCTGATGGCATGTTTACCTTTAAGTGCTTTGAAGCCTGTATCCCATGCTTTTGAAGGAGAAAACTTGCTTCATTTGTTTTCACAGAAATCGAATGAAGATATTTCTGGAAAAAGCCTTAGCAATATGATGAATCACATCCACTTTTATGAGTTTCACAGGAGTACACACGAGTGGGAGACAGCCCCTCTGGTTGGAGAATTTGGCAAAAAAAATATATTGTTGTGACTCAATGCAGTGTGGTTAAGGTTACAGCCGTCTCTCTATTGAAAAGTGATCCCACACAGTCAGTGAAATCAGCAGCAACCGCAGACAGGTCATTGTTCGGCAACTGAGGGAGCCACTTGAAGGGGCCTCACCATACCCCCAAGGGCTTTGAAATCAGGAGTTCAAGTTTGGTTCTGCTGAGCAAAACAAACCAGCTATTTATAGGACTTATCTGACTTGAAGGAAATTAGACCAGGCCTGAGAGAAATGAGGCAGGTAGTGATGGATTAGATCCCTCATATGCTGTCTCCACAGTACATCCCAAATTCTTCAGGGCACAGGTTCTGTCCTGGGCTCTTCTGTGTCCTCAGTGCCTGGAACCTAACAACCTGTGCTCAGTAAACATTTGTTCACTGACTGATGGATTACAGTCCAAAGCAATCTTCCTCAAAGTATTGATGCATATCCCATTACTGGGTATATACCCAAAGGAACCGAAATCATTCTATTATAAAGACACATGCATGCATATGTTCATTGCAGTGCTATTTATAATAGCAAAGACATGGAATCCACTTAAATACTCATCAATGATAGACAGGATAAAGAAAATGAGGTACATAGACACCATGGAATACCATGTAGCCATAAAAAGGAACAAGATCGTGTCTTTTGCAGGGCTGTTATCCTTAGCTAACTAAAGCAGGAACAGAGGAACAAATACAACGAGTTCTCACTTATAAGTGGGAACTAAATGATGAGAACACGTGGACACAGAAGGGAACACACGTGGGGCCTTTTGGAGGGTGGGAGGAAGAGGATAAAAAAAAAACCTAACGCGTACTAGGCTTAATGCCTGGGTGGTGAAATAATCTGTACAACAAACCCCCATGACACAAGGTTACCTATGTAACCAACCTGCGCCTGTACCCCTGAACTAAATATGAAAGTTAAAACTCTAAAAAATAAAGTGAAAAATGAAATAAAAGTATTAATGCATCCTCAAGTGGTTGGCAAGGAATCAGGCTTTTTTGGAGATGGTGGGGGAAATTGGACTATTCTCAGGATGACTGACTTTTAAAAATGAATTTATTTTTACAATGGTCACCATCTGTGTAGTTTTGCTTTTCTTCTGTAACACGAGACTGAGAAATGGCTTATTTAGCACCCACACAAAGGTTAGGGACATCACGGGATAAAATGGCAGAATGGGTGGCACCCAAACTATTCATTTTCAACAGCCCGTTTCCTTCCTTGGTAAGTGACAGAAGGTCCTGGGAGATCTTGCCAGACTGTTTAACCTGCCTGGATTTCAACTCCTGGAGGGTAGAGACTGTGCATCTCATCCCCAGCACCCAGCATATTGCCTGCCACAAACCAGTGTGTTGAGGGAATGCTTGTTGAATGCTCATGTTCTTGATCTTCCTTGTCAAGCAAAGACATTGGAGCGTGGGGGAATTTAAGGAGGCCTTTGACAAGAGAAAGCTGGTTAAGTGAGCAAAGATTACAACAGAATATCAGAAAAAAAAATTAGAGGAGAATTTAGAGGAGTAGCAGAGGATATTGACAAAGGGAAAAACACCTGAAGAGAATCACTAAGATATTGATTATGTGGAGGCAGGAAGAAGACAGAAAGCAAGCAAGAGAACCAAACCCAGAACAAGTACTTATCCTACCTGGCTGTGGAATAGATTATGGAGGATATTAAAAAAATGGAGACCAAGACAGTAGGTCTTTAGGGAAATTGAAAGAACAGGGAAGGTAGAGCTCCCAGTCCCAAAGAGCTCACACACCATACTTTTTCATTAACAACAACCTGGACATAGTGTCATAGAAAGAAATAATCATTTAATAATCAGGGCCGGGCATGGTGGCTCATGCCTGTAATCCCAGCACTTTGGGAGGCCAAGGCAGGTGGATCACTTGAGGTCAGCAGTTCAAGACCAGCCTGGCCAACATGGCAAAACTCCGTCTCTACTAAAAATCAAAAAATTAGCTGGAAGTGGTGGTGCGCACCTGTAATCCCAGCTACTCAGGAGGGTGAGGCAGGAGAATGACTTGAACCTGGGAGGCAGAGGTTGTGGTGAGTTGAGATGACACCACTGTACTCCAGCCTGGGTGAGAGAGTAAGACTCCATCTCAAAATAATAATAATCAGGAATTACTATCTGATAACTTATATGTTCACATACCTTTAAATACCTGTAATATAATTGTGTATTTATAACCATTCCCCTTAATAAACTGCAAGATCATGCAATTAAAACCTCACAAGCATCATATTTAAATTTTGCTTTTGTCATCTTAAAACAAATTGAGACTTTAGTGCTTTCAAATGAATATGTCCCAAAGTCATCATTATGGATGCTGCTGAAAAATCTCTAGCTCTTCTGAAAAACCATCCATCACTCTCTAACTATAACTGCACCCATAATTAATTACTACTCTGTCTTTGTACAACAGTGAATCTTGGTTTTTCCAGGGTTATTAACATTTTGAAGAGCTGATCAAAAGGTAGGTACTCTCTCAAGAAAAAAATGTTTATATAATTGATTTCATTCTAAATGTGTTTTGCTGACATACACAAATTATATACAGAAGAAGTGTACTTATGATTTTCAGTAAAAAATTAAGGTGTACTTCCTAAAATAGAAATCGAATTTAGGGGCTGGGCACGGTGGCTGATGCCTGTAATCCCAGTACTTTGGAAGGCCGAGGCGGGCAGATCACCTGAGGTCAGGAGTTCGAGACCAGCCTGGCCAACATGGGGAAACCCCATCTCTTCTAAAAATACAAAAATTAGCCAGGTGCATGACTATAATCCCAGCTACTCAGGAGGCTGAGGCAGGAGAATCACTTGAATCTGGGAGGTGATGGCTGCAGTGAGCTGAGATAGCGCCACTGCACTCCAGCCTGAGAGACAGAGCTAGACTCTGTCTCAAAAAAGAAAAAAAAAAAAAAGGAACTTAAGATTTATAAAAAATAAAACATTCTGCTCATGTTTTGATAAGAAGTGGGATTATTCTACTACACAAAACTCTGTGGTAGTCCCCAGAATCAGAATTCTGAAGCTCACTGTGTCAAGAGTCCGGGCTTATATTCACTGGACATCACCCACAATTCTTTGAGTTGAATACATATCCCATCATTTCCTTTACCAACGAAGTGACCTGAGGCAAGGTCTGCCTCTCTGATTTTGCCCTTGAAGGTAAGAATTTTTAAAAGGGAGATGAATCACAAGCAGAGACCTTACAGCTTATGCCGTTAGGAGCCACAAACTTTCTTGTGCCCTGACTGGCTCACACTCACATCCCCGTCAGTGCTAGTTCCCTCCACACCTGAGTCCTTGTCTGTTTCCACTCATCAACAGCCTCCCCCACACTGCTCTAAGTAAGCTCCTGGGGAACTGCCAAGGAACGCCCAAGCTCAGTGCAGCCGGGACAAACAGCAAGCCAAGTGTGAAGTCCGAACCACTTCCCCTAGAAGCAACCTTGACACACTGTGTTTGGGCTTTGGGCTTTACCGTTTTGCTATTCAAGCCATTCTGAACAAGCAGGCTGAGTTTTTGACCATCATGCTTGTGTGCATCAGAAGATGTGCTCCAAGTTCCATACAACCCATAAAAGCTGACTTTGGGAGCACAGTCTGTCAGAGTTTGGGCTGTGCTTGCCTACGATGTTTTTATACTCACACTCGACGTTTCATCCTCATTAGTTTTAATAGAGTTCCAGATGTATTTTATTCCTAAGGGAATAAATTTATGATTTATGTCTATCCCCATCCCAAATGTCAGATACAGTAGTTAATGTTAAAAGAAATAAAAATGAAAAAAAACTTCTATCCACTTCTGTTTTTTATTTATTTTTACCACTGTCAGACCAACTTCTTTTTAGTTTTTTTTGACAGAGTCTCGCTCTGTTACCCAGGCTGGAGTGCAGTGGCACAATCTCGGCTCAGACTATAGACGCTTGCCACCATGACCAGCTAATTATTATCATTTTGTATTTTTAGTAGAGACGAAGTTTCACCATGTTGGTCAGGCTGGTCTCGAACTTCTGACCTCAGGTGATCTGCCCGCCTTGGCCTCCCAAAGTGACCTCTATTTTCTTAATATTTTGTTCTAGGAACAGAGCGGAAAGCTGCCAGGTTTGAGCCAACAAAGCAGATAATGAAGCTGAAAACATAATGGGATGGCTCCGTTAGAGAGCTAACTCCTTGACAGGCTCTGTCTCCCCAGCTGGCTATAAGCTGAGCTTTGTTGTGCTACATCCCAACGATTCTCAATTAGTTTTGGCCTTCTGTTCTGCATAGGCTAAGATCCCACGGAACATTAAATTGGCTGTGGAAGGAATGTCCTTGGACGCGTACAGACTCTGATAGAATGCAACTTCCCGTGCATTTTAAAAGCCCAATCACATCACTATTATCTTCACTCTTGGTTGCTAGCTATTGAGAATAAAACTATGCTTTTAAATCTAGTGAGTAGTGTGTGATAAACTGAACACAGACAGGCCGATATCTTCCCTCTCACATTATTATAATCTAATGGTATTCTGTGGTCCCACAAAAAGAACAAATCTTCATCACAGCAAGCTCTCTGTTTGTGGTGGCAAACCTCCAAAACAGTATTGTTTGGCAAAAACAGGAGTGTTTTTAGCAACAAAATCCAAGACAACTGTACAGGACAATCTGAAACCAGCATGCTGTGGGCCAATTAAGTGAGCATCTGTTACATCTGGCCCCAAACTACTAACTCGCAATCTTGATTGTCCTCACATGTGAAGCAAACAAATCACCTGGGCTATGGGTATTTTATTTTCCTTTATTATTTATATTATTATTATTACCTTTATTGCACATACGTCAGGGATCCCAATTTGTTTGCAAATGTTCTCTGGATATTTGAAGCCCTCTGGATAATTCAGATTTTTTTTTTTAAGTTTCTTGTGAGTTTGTTTTCTTAAAAACCTACTTCAATATTTATGATGTATATGCATAAATCACAAGAAATTATTTGTAATCAGATAACATGGTTTGGGGTGAAAGTATAACAAACTCCAAAATGACTTACAGAAATACAATAAAGAGTATGACTCACATAACTGAAGAGTCCAGAAGAGAGGCAGAAATTAGGCACGGTTTGGTGACAACGCTGACTCCACTTACCCACACTGCTCTCACGTTCCACGCTCCTCCTGATAGTTACTGGCAGCTATTGGGATTATGGGCTTCCTCTTTCCCAACCAGGAGGAGACGGAGCCTCACTTCTCACCATCTCTACTTCCTATTTGAGCCTAAACCAGTCGGGGTGGTGATTTGAATGCCAGGCACTGATTGGTTCATGCCTGAGGCACTGATTGGTTCATGCCTGAAGCACTAACCTTAGCCCTACCAATCATTGTGGCCAAAGGAATAGGACATGTTGTTTGGCTTATGCCAATCAGAGCCCACCCATAGAATTGATGATGAGTTCATCCCACCTGGATGCTCTGTAAAGGGGCAAGGAGAAAAGACGGGAAGAAGAGCTTCACTGTATAAATGAGAAAGAGAGGTGATGGACGCTACAGAAGCGGCTAGTGAATGCCTACTGCACCATTTTCCTTAAAAAAAAAAAAAAGAAGAAGAAGAAAGAAACCTGCTTTTCCTTTTAGAATTTTAATAAGAAAACACTACAGATATATATTTTAAGCATCATACAAAGTTTTAAGTGGAAAGAGAAAAATAGGATAGTATTTATCAACCCTAAAATAATACTTTTATCAATATTATAGTGACTAGGAATCCTAGTGTTCTGGGATCCAAGTCCTTGGCTTCATTTATTTTCATGTATTTGTTTTTATTATTTTTTGAGACGGAATCTTGCTCTGTCGCCCAGGCTGGAGTGCAGTGGCATGATCTCGTCTCACTGCAACCTCCACCTCCCAGGTTCAAGCGATTCTCTTGCCTCCGCCTCCTGAGTAGCTGGGATTACAGGCACATGCCAGCACACCTGGTTAATTTTGTATTTTTAGTAGAGATGGTGTTTTTCCATGTTGGCCAGGCTGGTCTCAAACTCCTGACTTCAGGTGATCTGCCCTCCTCAGCCTCCCAAAGTGCTGGGATTACAGGCATGAACCACTGCGCCCTGCCTGTTTATTTGTATGTATTTGAGACAGGTTCTCACTCTGTCATCCAGACTAGAGTGCAGCATCAATCTCTGGGGCTCAAGCAGTCCTCCCACCTTAGCTTCCCAAGTAGCTGGGATTACTGGTGCACACCACCATGCCCAGCTATTTGTTTTTGTTTTTGGTAGAGACAAGGACTTGCTACGTTTGTTACATTGCCCAGGCTGTGTCCCTGGATTTAAATGGTACCCCAATCACTTACCCATTGCATGATGTTGTGTGAGTCAGTAAACACCTCTGTGTCTCAGTAAATGAGAATAACAACAGTGCCTATATCATAAGGACCCCATTCAATAATGCAGGCATTATTCTAAAATAATAATCCCAGCACTTTGGGAGGCCGAGGTGGGCGGATCACGAGGTCGGGAGATCAAGACCATCCTGGCTAACATGGTGAAACCCCGTCTCTACTAAAAATACAAAAAAGTAGCCCGGCATGGTGGCAGACGCCTGTAGTCCCAGCTACTAAGGAGGCTGAGGCAGGAGACTCACTTGAACCTGGGAGGCGGAGGTTGCAGTGAGCTGAGATCATGCCACCGCACTCCAGCCTGGGCGACAGAGCGAGACTGTCTCAGAAAAACAAAAAAACATACAAACAACAACAACAACAAAAGGATGAACAAAAAACAAACACAAATAATAAACGCTCCCTGATTATTACCCATCATTAGAATGTGACCTCTCCATGGATAGGGACTTGGCCTGCCTTCTTCACTGCCAGAACTTCAGTGCCTGGCACAGTGTGGCTGCTGTATAATATGGCTAATAGTTGTGGGAAGAATGAATGACCCTCCTTTCCAAGATCTCTAACTCTCAAAATGAGAGTAAAGAAGAGGAAAGGGTTAAGGAACTCAGAGGGCAGGCTCAGCTGCCGCAAGCTCTTGGTAAAAGGCCAGCACTAAAATCCAACAGGAATGGGGTTGGGAGTTGTGGATCTGCTTTGAGTGTGATTGGAATAGTGCAGCTGACAAGATCTGGAAGAGAAGAGGTAGTAGTGTTTGTTAAATCTCCCAGCATGGGCAGGTTTTTTTTTTTCTTCTTCTTCTTCTTCTTCTTTTTTTTTTTTTTTTTTTTTTTAACCTGAGAAGCAAAGGCTCAAGATGGATCACCTGGTTCAGTAACATAATCTTAAAGTGAAAAATCTGGGAGTTTCTCTATGGGAAAAGAGAGGAGAGGATTCAAAGGAAAAAGACAATAGAGGATTTAATTTAAAACATCTAAAAGCAAATATTGTTTTCAGGGATTTTCAGAGATACTCCACAAAAGGAGAAAGAGACTGACTACCAAGGAAGAGAGAGAGACAACCGTGGAGAAGTTTCATATGTGGCAACTGTGCGTCCATCTTAAAAGATGCCTACAGGACTTCCTCATTGACACAGATAAACACACTACATTTTCAGAAGGTCCTGCCCTCCCCCAAGCCTCCCTTTACTACCAGGCTTCTGCCAACATGTGGCAGAATATTGACTACAAGAATGCAAGCCAGGCACGTTGGCTCAAGCCTATAATCCCAGCACTTTGGGAGGCCAAGCTGGGAGGATTGCTTGAACCCAGGACTTTAAGGCTAGCCTGGGCAACATCATGAGACTCTGTCTCTACAAAAAATGTTAAAATTAGCCTGGAATGCTGGTACATGCCTGTAGTCCCAGCCCCTCAGGAGACTGAGGTGGGAGGTTCACTTGAGCTCAGGAGTTTGAGGCTTCAGTGAGCCATAATCATGCTACTACACTCCAGCCTGTGTGACAAAATGAGGCTCTGTCTTGGAGAAAGAAAAAATAAAAGGATAGGACCTGCTCAATGAGAAAAAAAGCAAAAACAAAAACAGAGAGAAAAAAAAAAGCAACTTTGTTCCCAAGATAAAGCAGTAAGTATTCTCTTTGGAATATTCAGAGAAACAATATAAAAGGTAAGTTATCTTGGGAGGCTGAGATGGGCGAGTCACCTGAGGTTGGGAGTTCGAGACCAACCTGACCAACATGGAGAAATTCCATCTTTACTAAAAATACAAATTTAGCCAGGCATGGTGACGCATGCCTGTAATCCCAGCTACTTGGGAAGCTGAGGCAAGAATCACTTGAACCTGGGAGGTAGAGGTTGCGGTAAGCCAAGATTGTGCTATTGCACTCCAGCCTGGGCAACAAGAGCAAAACTCCTTCTCAAAAAATTAAATTAAATTAAATTAAATTAAAAAAAGATAAGTTATCTGTAAGATGTAACAACTATATAATTTAGCATTTTGCTTTAGACATTTTGCTTTGAAATCATTTTAGATTTACAGAAAACTTACAAAATATAATATAGATCATTTCTAAATGTATCCTGCCTCAATATCCCCTGTTGTTAAGACCTTATATGGGTATGATACATTTGCCACTAGTAATGAACCAAAATTGGTATAGTATTATTAACCAAAACCCACGCCTTTTCTTATTTCTCATTTCCAGCAGGGTTGGAAAAGCTCATGCCTTACTCAGACGTTGATAGTCCTTTTTTCTGTTCTAGAATTCCATCCAGGTTACCACATAACATTTAGTCTTTTTGTTTCCTTAAGTTCCTCTGGACTGTAACAGTTTTTCAAACTTCACTTCTTTTTGATGACCTTAGTACTTTTGAAAAATACTGGTCAGATATTTTGCAATATCTCTCAATTCATGTTTGTCTGATGTTTTTCTCTTGATTGAACTGGGGTGATAGATTTGGGGGAGGAACACTGCAGAGGTCAAGAGCCATTCTCATCACATTGTATCTAAGGGTACATTATCAATATGACTTCTCACTGGTGATGTTAATATTCATCACATTTAGCCTCTCTCCATGGCACCCTCTTTGGAAGACAGTCCCTACTACGTATAGCTCACATTTAAGCAGTGTGGAGTTAATGTTCCATCTCCTTGAGGGAAAGCACCTATACAAATTTCCTCAAATTCTTCTATGTGGGAATTTCTCTCTTCTCCCCCCATTTATTTATTTTTTAATGACTTATTTATATCAGTATGGATTCATGGATATCTATTTTATATTTTAGGTTACAATCCAGTTCTATATTATTTTTTGTTGTTCAAGCTGTTCCAGCTCTGGCCATTGGGAGCTCCTTTGGTTGACTGCTGTGTCCCTTTGAAATACCCCATCAGTTTGTTTCTTGAGCCCTCCCTTTTTTTCCTGCATTACAAGATGCACCAGGTTAAACCTGTATATTATGTGCCCCAGTCCTAGAATAAGCCATTCCTCTGAGGGACCTGGATCCTGTTTTTGGAGAATGGTATTAGAAACCAAGATCAGGGTCCTGGGTGTGCTTGTTGCTACTGGAGTGTTGTTGTTTCTAGGCCCACTCAGTGGTAGCACCTTTTTTTTTTTTTTTTTTTTTTTTTAGAGACAGGGTCTCACTCTGCCATGCAGGCAAGAGCGCAGTGGCATGATCATGGCTCACTGCAGCCTCAAACTCCTCGGCTTAAGCAATCCTTCTGCCTCAGCTTCCAGGGTAACTGGGACAATAGGCCAAGCACCACTGCACATGACTAAATTTTTTTCCTTTTATTTTGTGTAGAGATGGGGTTTCACTATGTTGCCCAGTCTGCTCGTGAACTCCTGTGCTCAAGTGATCCTTCCACTTTGGCCTCCCAAATTACTGGGATAATAGGTATGAACCACTGCACCCAGCTGGTAGCACTTGTTTTAATTCCCCTTATTTCGAATTTTCAAGGTCTGATGGTAGCACCTTGTCTCAAACTTACAAAACAGAAATGGAATAATCTAAAACATAGACATTCTGTGATTTACCCTTAGGTGTTGCCACTCATCAGACATGGAACCTCCTGCAAGTTGCTTAACTCCATCAAGCCAAGGGCTTTCATTTTAAAAATGAGAATACTTTAAAACATATTAAATGATATGAGGCATATAAAGGATAAAATAAAACATCAAGCTCATGACTGATAAATATTAGCAACCCCTTAGTATGAAAGGGTCACTCATTCTTTCTTCACTTTAGACCTTTCACAAGAAATAATTGCTTTGGTAAATATGTTTCTCCACATGTAAAATCTAATGCAAGAGTCAGTTGACTTATTTATTGAGATTCTGTCCTGTATTTCAAACCAACTACAGGTTGATCATCCCAAATCTGAAATCCAAAATGCTCCAATGAGTATTTCCTGTAAGTGTTGTGTTGGTGCTCAAAATATCTTTTATTTTGGAGCCTTTCAGATTTTGGATTTTCAGATTTGGGATGTTCAATCAATAAGTATAATGCAAATATTCCAAAATCTGAAAAAAATCCAAAATCTAAGACACTTCTAGTCCCAAGCATTTTAGATAAGGAATACTTAACCTGTATGGAACAATGCCACATGGGTGTATAAATGTTACTTCAAATTAAAAACATTTAAAGCTAAATTATTTTTGCTAAACCAAGTCTCACATTAGGATTTTACATTTCTAATGGAAGCACAATAATTCATTCACGTTTTTCAGACTCGAAGTCTTTAGCTTTTGGTGATGTCAAACTAGATATTTCAGACTAACACTCTTGCTGTGAACAACTAGAAAATATTCACAAAGTATTTCTTCAGTGTTCTTAAAGACACTAGAGCATTTATTTGTAAGTCACTACAGAATTGTAAGGCCAATGTCCAAAGGAAGAAGGAAATTCAGAGTTAGGAGCCAATATTTGGAGTTATTTTTATCTGTAAGAAGCCTCTGTGCTTCTACTGAAATAAAGCACTTGGGATGGGGGTGGGAAGGGAGCATTAAAGGGAGAAAAATTGTAATCCAGGGTCTTGAAAGGATTCGGTGATAAATATCTCACACTTGGTCTATAGTCTAGGACAAACGATGAATGGGAAATAGACTGGCCCTTCCAGCAACTGAAGTCCACGTTCAAACCATCTCAATCCCTGAATATTGACTAGAGTGGTTGAATAGTATTAGTGTTCATGGCTACTTGCCAGAAATAAGTGTTAAATTCCATCTGGAAGAAGGTGGCATCATTCTAGGCTTAAATTTTTCATACTTTTTTTCATATATGGGATCTAACATTTAATTTGTAAAATGTTTTTATGTGAAAAACACACAAGAAGACAAGATAATGTGAACAAAACTCAAGAGAAACAAGAGAAAATACAAACATACCCTACCCCAGGATGCACATAATAGACACAGTAGCAGACGTATCTTTTTTTTTTTTTTTTTTTGAGACGGAGTCTCGCTGTGTCGCCCAGGCTGGAGTGCAGTGGCCGGATCTCAACTCACTGCAAGCTCTGCCTCCTGGGTTTACGCCATTCTCCTGCCTCAGCCTTCCGAGTAGCTGGGACTACAGGCATCTGCCACCTCGCCTGGCTAGTTTTTTGTATGTTTTAGTAGAGACGGGGTTTCACCGTGTTAGCCAGGATGGTCTGGATCTCCTGACCTCGTGATCCGCCCATCTCGGCCTCCCAAAGTGCTAGGATTACAGGCTTCAGCCACCGCGCCGGGCCAGTAGCAGACATATGTTTAAAGTAACTCCAAAAATGTTCAGTGAAATAAAAAACAATGTTTAGAATTTTGGCAGAAAATTGGAACTATAAAAATAAAATAGCCTGTGGAAATTATATTTAGGAAATGCAAACTAAAATTTAGAACTTGATGGACTGATTGAGCAGCACATTAGTCACAATTATAAAGATAAACAGAATTAGTCACAATTATAAAGATCAATCCGAAGAAAATACTGAGATAAAACACATAAATGAAAAATGTAAAAGTCAAAATATGAGCTATACTATGAGGTTGTCTAATATCTCAATTGGATTCTCAGAAGATCAGAGAGATAATGAGACAGCAACAATATTTGAAGAAATAATACTTGAGAATTCTTTTTTTTGTTTTGAGATGGATCTCGCTCTGTCGCCCAGGCTGGAGTGCAGTGGCCTGATCTCGGCTTACTGCAAGCTCTGCCTCCAGGGTTCACGACATTCTCCTGCCTCAGCCTCCCGAGTAGCTGGGACTACAGGCGCCCGCTACCACGCCCGGCTGATTTTTTTTTTTTTGTATTTTTAGTAGAGATGGGGTTTCACCGTGTTAGCCACGATGGTCTCGATCTCCTGACCTCATGATCCACCCACCTCGGCCTCCCAAAGTGCTGGGATTACAGGCGTGAGCCACTGCGCCCGGCCAAGAGAAGCTTTTAAAAACTATGAAAGATAGTATTATCCCAAAGATACAAGAAGTTCTATACCTCAAGAAGAATGAACAAGAAGAAAATCACAACTAGGCATATTGTATTAAAATCACTAAAAGCCAAGGGCAAAGGGAAATATTAAAAGCAGACAGTTTAAAAAAAATTACCTTCAAGGTCACAATTAGACTGACAGTTGACATCTTAACAAACAAACAAAAAAAAATAGAAACCAGAAGGCAATAAAATGATAACTTCAAAGTGAAATCAATCAATAAATAAAAATTATCAATCCCAAATTTTATACACAGCAAAAGTGTTCTCCAAGGATGAAAGTGAAATGAAGTCATTTTCAGACAAACCAAAACCAAAGGAATTCATCATCAGTAAACCCTAGCAAAGACTAAAGGACATTCTTCAGGCAGAGGGCAAAAGACCACAAATGGGAACGCAGAAATTCAGGAAAGAATGAACAGCAAAACACAGAGTAAATATGCCAACAAATGTAAATAAATATTGTTTGTATAAAGTAATAATAACGTCTTATGGAATTACATTTTTTGAGAATTAAAATATATGATAACAAAAGCATGTAAGCTGGGAGGGGATAAATGGCCTTAAAGTATTCAAAAGTCTCTGAAATTTTCTGAAAAGAAGTGAAATGTTGATTTATAGTAGAATTTAATACTAAGTAAATTTGCATCTAAAAGACTAGTAAAAAAGTGTGAAATTATAAAGCTAATGGAGGGAAAAATGAAATAATAAAAATACCAGTATAAAGAAGGCAAGAAAAGAGAACAGAAGAATATAGAGTGAGCAGAACAAACTGAAAGTAAATAGTAAAGAATAGATTTAGATTTAAAATCTATTAATAACTATATTAAATGTAAATTCACCAAATATTCCAATTAAAAGGCAAAGACTAACAGGGTAAAACAATAGAATCTACCTGTGAGTTACCTAGTACAGTCACATCCAGATTAAAAGATTCAACACAAACAGCACTAAACAATACCTTATGACATAGCAATTTCATGCCTAGATGTATTTCCAACCAAAATGCATGCAGATAAGTACTATGAGACATATGCATAACTGATCATAGCAGTACTATTTATAGTAATCCCCAAATGGAAACAGTCCAAATGTCCATGAATAGGTAAATGGATAAATAAATCATGGTGTATTTACGCAATGCAGTAGTACTTATCAATATAAAATAATGAACCAGTGATACAAATAATAATATGGATGAACTTCAAAACCATTAAATAAAAGAACCAGGCCTGGTGGGGTGGCTCATGCCTGTAATCTCAACACTTTGGGAGGCCGAGGCAGGTGGATCATGAGGTCAGGAGTTCGAGACCAGCCTGGCCAAGATGATGAAACCCCGTCTGTACTAATAATACAAAAATTAGCCAGGCATGGTGATGGATGCCTGCAATCCCAGCTACTTGGGCGGTTGAAGCAGAGGATTGCTTGAACCTGGGAGGCAGAGGTTGCAGTGAGCCGAGATCACATCACTGTACTCCAGCCTAGGCGATGGAGTAAGACTCGGTCAAAAAAAAACAAACAAACAAAAAACCAGACACAAAGGAGGTTCATACTGTAGGATTCCGTTGATATAAAGTTAAACACAGACTAAACTGAGCTATGCTTGTATGTCAGGATAATTGAGTTTGAGGAGAAGAGAGGGAGTATGATGGGAAGCGGTACTAGGGGAGCTTTTGGGATGCAGGTAGTATTCTATTTCTTGATTTGAGTGGCAGTTACAGAGGTATTAGGCTTTGTGAGCATCCATTATGCATTATATTTATATTGTGTAATTTTCTTGTATTTGTTGTGCTTCAGGTTTTTTTTTTTTTTTAAGTTTAAAATTAAAAGGAAAACACCTCTTTTTTGATCTTCCCTCTCTTTCCTGCCAGCTAGTCACAGAGCTCAGTTAAATCTTCCTTCATGGCCATCTTATCTGCCCATCTCCATTGCATTGCACCATCCTAAATCTGACCTTTATTTTTTCGCGTACAAATATAAGCATGTAATAACTATTTTCCATTTTTTCCTCATTCACATAACTGTCAGATTAATGTTTCTAAAACATTTGTTACCCATTTGTCACCCTCCCCCATACTCAAAATACTGTGGTAACCTCTCTGTAACCTGCTACAGTATTCCACCCTTATCTGCAGAGTACACGTTCCAAGACTCCCCCAGTGGATGCCTGAGACCACGGATGGTACTGAACCCTATATACACTATGTTTTTTCATATACATACACACCAATGATAAGACTTAATTTAAAAATTAGGTACAGTAAGATATTAAAAACAATAGTAAACAATAAAATGGGAAAATTATAACAACCTACCGTAATACAAGTTATGTGAATGTGGTCTCTCTCTCAAAATATCAGTATTTCCAAACTGCGGTTGACTGTGGGTAACTGAAACTGCATTACTGCATCACTGAAACTGCAGATACGGGGGGACTGCTACATTACCAGAGGAGTATTAACTGAGAAGTCTTGACCAAGACAGCAGGGAACTGTACTCAAGAGTATGACGATGTCTAGGCTAAGTTCTGGCAAAGAGTGAGTGCTTGCCCCTGGTGAAGGGCAGGTACATGTGGACAATCGAAAGCAAACAATAACATTATGCCATTAGCAATCCATAGCCAATTAGAAATGTAAGTGACAATACTAGCTAACAAATTGCTTTTCCTATGGATTCTTACATAGATTTGTATATTTTAATTCATTTAGTCCTCACAAATCCATGTGACATATTGTTAGCACAGGTTGAATATCCCTTCTCTAAAATGCTTGAGGCCAGAAGAGCTTCAGATTTTGGAATTTGGGGGGCTTTTGGGATATCTGTATATACATAATAAGATATTTCAAGATGAGACCCAAGTTTAAACATAAAATGCATCTATGTTTCATATACACCTTATACTCACAACCTGAAAGTGTATTTTTCCTTCAGGAATATTGAATAAGCTGTGTTATACAACTGCATTTTGACTGTGATCCATCACATGGGATCTAGTATGGAATTTTCCACTTACAGTGCCATGTTGGGTGCTGAAAAAGTTTTTGATTTTTGAATATTTCAGATTTGGGATTTTTAGATCAGAAATGTACCTGTAAAATGCAACCTGTGCCTGAATTTTACAAATGGGGAAACTGAGGCATAGAGATGGTAAGTAACTTGCCCAGGTTCCTACAGGTAGGTGGCAAAAACAGGCCAGGGAACTAGGTATCTGCCTTTAGAATCCATGCTCTTACTGGTCATGCTCTTTTGCTCCTCCAAGGATGAACAGAACTACACCATAGTTCTGTCTGATTTCCAAACAGAACTACACCATAACTACACTGGGCGGGATTTAGAGCTCAAGAGAGAAAGGCTCATATGTTTAGAGTTTATCTCTAAATGTAGAAATGTAGATGAGTAAGATCACACAGTGACTAAAAGCCAGACAGACCATCTTGACCTTCCTATAAAAAGAACTACAATTTGGATCTCTTCTGTCTCTGGAATTACCATCATTATGCTGATTTGGTGTGATGATATGTAGTGGCAAATAGTTTTTCAGGAGTTTTGTAGGAAGTCACTCTAACATCTACTTTGAGCAAGTCCTCCTGGCAAATGGAAAAATAGGCTAAGTTCAATCAATTTGGCTTATTTTTTTTCTCCTTCCCATAATGCTACTTGGCATCTTTTTTCTTCATGAGAGTATTTTAACTTTCATCTACTGGTTTTAATTTAACTTGTTGTATTTCTGTTCTTTTGTACATGAGACCAGAGGCCTTTGGGAAAAGGACCCAGTTTTTAATACATTAACACAATAAAAACAAGGGAGATCAATTTAAGTCAATTAAGTTACGTTTTAGGCAAGCTCAGTAGAAGACAGGAAATTCACTTCCAACTTTCAAGTTGTTCAAAGACTTCTGGCTCTAAAAACAGGCTAAGACATTCTTACAAGGAGAGAATTAAAATGGTCAAGGCCATTGTCATGGATAACTTAGGAAGATGCCATCACGGAGACTTTTACATGATAAGAGGCCTTTTTACATGAGTTACACAGAGAACAAAATGCAGATGCCATGGATGGCATATGACATTTTACGGGGGCAGTAAATGTCTTAACTTGTGTATTAGTCTCTTTTCATGCCGCTGATGAAGACATACCTGAGACTGGGTAATTTATAAAGAAAAAGAGGTTTAATGGACTCACAGTTCCATGTGGCTTGGGATCCTCACAATCATGGCAGACGGTGAAAGGCACGTCTTACATGGTGACAGGAAAGAGAGAATGAGAACCAAGTGAATGGGGAAACCCCTTATAAAACCATCAGATCTCATGAGACTTATTAATTGCCACAAGAACAGTATGAGAGAAACTGCCCCCATGATTCAGTTATCTCTCACCGGGTCCCTCCCACAACGTATAGGAATTATGAGAGCTACAATTCCAGATGAGATTTGGGTGGGGACGGTCAAACCATATCAACGTGGTTTGATGTGCTCAGATGAATTCTGCTAAGGTTGAACTTTTCTAAATCAGCAGCCCCAGACAAGCCATCGCATTCCTTATTTTCCGGATCTGGGTAAGGAGTGTTAGAATCACATGCATATATTTTTTAAGTCATGCCATGAACAGTTTGTTTTATTCTCTGGCTTATCACATGGCTTTAGTCTTCTCTGATGAAAAATATCTCATGAAACCTTCCCCATCTTACCTCCAGCCCCATCATTCTCTCACACCACACCCCATTAGTTTCAGTCTTGGCATTTATCCACCTGGCATTTATCCATTTAATTACATTCTGTTCAGGTTGCTTGATTGTTCACCACCTAGCACCTCACCAGACTGTATGCTCCATGAAGGGAGGAACTATATCTTTTTAGCTTAATGCTGCATCACCAGTGCTTGCATGGTACGTAGGACAAAAGTGGTGCCCACATTTGTTAAAAGAATAAAAACAACGAATAAGTAAATCAAAATCAGGAAGACAATTGAGGTTGAGCAGGACATAGTCTTTGCATGGATGACAGTGACAACTAATTTGGACTTTGTCATTAGTTGGGAAAATATTATTTTTATTTTCTGGGACACGTTCTCCTTCCCTGTCTCCCTACCTATCTTCCTTCTTTCCTTCTCCCTTCCTTCTTTTCCCCCTTCCTTCCTTCCCTTCTTTACTTCCTCCCTCCCTCCCTCTCTCCCTGCCAGTGTTCCTTCATTCTTCCTTCTTTCATTCCTGCCTTCCTTCCTTTCCTCCCTCCCTCTCTTCCTTCCTTTCTCTATTTCTTCTTTTTTTCTTTTTCACCTAATGATTTGCAAAGATATAACAAGGAAATAAAAATCTTAATAAATGTGGGAAAGATTAAATCAATATTTGGAAACTTTTTAATAAAAATATTTTTAAGATCCATTTGCAAGAATTATCAAAATTTTAAGGCTAAATCATTTTTCACAAGGAACGCTTGTATTATTAACGGAAAATCCCACACACTTGAATAAAATCACAGACACTAGAGGGCAGTCCTAGACACCCTTGCGGTTCTCCTAAAGGCAAACTAAGCACAGCAATTTAGCCTGGATTTTAAACACAATCTTATCAATACATCAATTGCTCCAGCCTTCACCGGCTTCTGCAATTAAAGGACTTCCTCACTTATTTGTAGGAGGTATAGGGTGTCTCATCTGAGTCCTGTAGCCTCCCCCAGGAGCTGAGTAAATCGGTATCTGGCTGCTTTAGAAGGCTATAACTCCCTGATTGTCCAGGAACCACATCTATTGCTGCTGTTATCTGGGGTCCATGAAGGTGCCTGCAGCCCTGTGTTCACAGAGGCCTATGCTTCCAAGTCCTGGGGTGTGCAGGGGTGGGAAGAATGCCCCACTTTCCATCTTGCCCTTTTTGCCAAGGACCAGGGTGGTGCTGCTCTGAACCCTAGCACTTTACGGTGACTTAGTTTTTTTGTAATAAAATTAAAATTTGGAGCATTCCTGCAGGTCCCCACTACCGCTTCCACCCTTTGCACTGGACTCAAACATGAGTCCCTTGGGGAATTGGAATTCTCAATTGCCAGACTCCTAATTTACAGCTTAGATGCTATGAGTTCCCTTCTCCTCTCAAGAGTTTCCTTTAGTCATTTTGACCAATGGTTACTAAATGATCCAGCCCACCAACCCATCACACATGTGTAGGTCTTTCAGTATTCTGGAGTCAACTGACCCTAACTGAAACATGTAAATCACTCAAGATCCTGATTACAAATTCAGCCCTCCCCACCCCCAAGGGCTGTGACTCTAAGGAAGATTTATCCTCAAATGTCAATGCTTTGGAATAACATAGCTTTCCAGTTACCTTCCCTTTGGAGAAAGAATTCTTTTACTTTTATTTTTGTTTAAAGCAGAGCTGCTTTTCAAGGCTTGTTCTAAAAAAGAGATCAAATTGGAGTCTGGTTTTGACTAGTGGGAATTTTCCTTCAGCTAAACCAACTGTTGGCTGTGCTTGAACTCCCGCCAATACAGGGGCCAGTGCTACAGCACTTTTAAGTTAAAAGTGGCTAATAAAATCATGAAGGAAAACCATAAAAGAAAATTACCAACAAAATCATCAAAAAGAAAAAAAAAAAGGTTTTACTATGGTGAAATTCACCCTTCAGGGACCGAATAGAAAATTTGCAGACATAAAAGCTGATGTCAGCAGAGACACCTGACACATTTAAAAGTCTTTTCCCCTCAGTAAGTTTAACCATCCAGTTTCTACTAATCAGTTGTTTCTAATATTGCAGGAAAGCTGAGTTCAGTTGCGCAAAAGAAAAATCTGAGATAACCTCAATTATCCATTTTATAAGTAGAGACTGAAAAGCTACCCTCCATTTCTGGTGCATTCATTTTTAAAGCTGATGGAGCCTCCGAGCATACATTGCATTCACACTGGCTTATTCTGTAAATAGTTTAGTTAAAATATTTGAAGTGTGGTTATATTAATGAAATAATTATGTTGATACTTTCACAATTCTTGATTTTAAGGCATGGTCACGTCATATAAATAAATAGATTGAAACACAATCAGAAATAATAATTGGTCATTAAGTTATACATATTTTTGATTAAAAAGTATGCACTAACTGGTTAAATGGTCTGGCATTTCTATTTTTAAGCACTTCGTACATGGCTACAACTCAGACATCATTTTTTTTCCCCTGTGGTACTCTTTACTTGTTTATTTTTGGAAAGTTTGGGCCAAATCTGTTCCATCTTTGACCTTTGGGTTCTTTCCTTTTCTTTTTAGGGAAAGAACTATGTATACCTTTCCCAGCATGAAGCATACACACATGCTCACGTAGATGATAAACAAGTCCCAGACTTGCTTTTCTGACAAATAAATCAGTGCTGGTAGATCTTTAAAATGTCAGACTTCTCATTCAGCATGAGACCTGTCACTGTCCATGTGTTTCTTTGACGATTCCCCAGATCTTACCAATTGGCATGGTTCCCATACGTCAGAATGATGAAATGTACAAGACACCTATTCAGACTTATCCCTTCTCTGCAATTATTGCAATTGAGTATTTTTTTTTTTTTTTTTTTTTTTTTTTGGTCCTGGCTTCTTGGAAGGTTTACCACTCTCCCAGGCTTTTGGCCTCCCAGGGAGGTCAAAGAGCTTGGAGTTAGGTTGCGTTCCCTCCAAAATACCAAGGTGCAACCAAACCCTTTTCCACGACCTCTCGGAAAAGTACACAGCAGCTTTATGCCATCTCTCAAGGACTAGTCATAGGCATGCCCAGAGGGCCGCCCAGAATAGCTTATTGCCTTTGGAAAGGTGGCTTTAAAACCTGATTCCTTATAGACCTTGTAGCATGAGGAACTGGTTTTGGCATTTGATAGGGTTAAAATAGTACCACTTACTTGCCCTGTAAACATGCATATTATCATACCTCCCCAAACTTTAATGTCCTCATCTGTAAAGCAGAAAGTGACCATATTAACAATATAGACTTGTGTAAGTCAACAGCAAGTGTATTTTAGAACACAGGAACAATTATGTGTTCCTGTGTCAGTAAACAGATTTTTTTTCCTTATCTACTCTATTTTTGTTGTTATTGTTGTTGTTGTTGTTTTGAGACAGAGTCTCACTCTGTCACCCAGGCTGAAGTGCACTGGCGCGATCTTGCCTCACTGCAACCCCCACCTCCTGGATTCATGCAATTCTCCTGCCTCAGCCTCCTGAGGAGCTGGGATTACAGGCATGAGCCACCACACCTGGCTAATTTTTGTATTGTTAGTAGAGACGGGATTTCACTATGTTGGCCAGGCTGGTCTCAAACTCCTGGCCTCAAGTTGATCCACCTGCCTCTGCCTCCCAAAGTGCTGGGATTACGGGTGTGAAACACCACGCCCAGCCTCTCACTCTATTTTTGAACAAAAAGGCCAAAAAGGTTAAGAAATATGCCAAGGAAGTAAGCAAGTGGGTACAACAGGAGATACCCTGGTGATGCGCTTCCCTGTGCAAATCAAAGCATTGTGTAATATATAGCTAGTTCCACCTAGTAAGTCAGCACACAGGTCAGGTGCACGTCTAGGATCATTCTATCACCTTCTACCTATTTAGATGTTTCTCATCCACCTCAGGCCAGCTTGCAATAGGACAGATTTCCAAATTTCAGCATGCCAGTGTCAGGAAATGATTGAGTTGAGGTTATTTTTCTAACCTCAGTGTACAACACAGTTTTCCTATTTGTGTGCTGCCCATGAATTCCTCATTGAAATTTACTGAAGGGAACACCACTTTGATGAACAACAGTAACTTGATCAGAGTAGCAGACTCTGTATTCAAAGCGAATGAACTTTTAAAATGAGAAGCAAGTCTTCTACCATCTACTCTTCTGTCTTTATCTGGGAAAGGAGTATTCAGTTAGGAAATTATCCAGACGTGACAATTTGCCAGGGAAATTTTTGATAGCTTATTTATTTGCATTATTTTTACAGGGGCAAGACAAGTTAAAGATACAACATTTGAATCAGTCTACTGAGTGGGTTCTGATGTAAGGGAGACAAAAAGTTCAGCTTTTCAGTAAGTTCAGCGATTTTTCTCTGGATAAACCCTCAAATCAATGGACAGACTGACCACTCCCTAAACTGTAATCTATATTGCTAATCCCAGGCTAGTAACTCAAATCAATGAGCCCAGCATCTAACTTACCTTCTACTTCCCCAACCTGTTGTTCTAACCCCACTGCTACCGTTCATTATTCTTCTTTTCTAGGTAAATACCTTGAGACACCTTGAATTTTTTTTGAGACAGAGCCTCCCTCTATTGCCCAGACTGCAACCCAGTGGTGCGATCTCGGCTCACTGCAACCTCCGCCTCCCGGGATCAAGCGATTCTCCTGCCTCAGCCTCCTGAGTAGCTGGGATTACAGGCACACCCAACCACATCCAGCTAATTTTTTTTTATTGTGTATATATATATATTTTAGTATAGATGGGGTTTCACCATGTTGATCAGGCTGGTCTCAAACTCCTGACCTCATGATACTCCTGCCTCTGACTCCCAAAGTGCTGGGATTACAGGCATGAGCCACCATGCCCAGCCTGTTCTTTTCTTTAGCATTTGTGCCCCCCTCCCCCGACCTCCCTTCTGTTAACCAGCTTGAGGTCCTAGCCTCCCAGTGCATCTGGGCAACACCTACTTTGCTTTCCCTTCCTTCCAACAACTACCCCCCACTCCCCACCCCTAAACTTTTGGAACCCCAGGAGGTATGTCTTGTCTCTGCTCTAGAACCGGCTCCCTTTGCCTCAGTAAATGTTCTTGTTATTAAGATCCTCTTCCTGCAGACCCATCCAACCCTATTTCCTACCACTCCCTAACCCACCCCTTTTATTCCAGTCCCATGTACAACCATTTAATCTCTGTCTTTTCTAAGTATTAATACCTTCCCTCAACTTCTTCCCCCACAATGCCCAAATGTAAGCCCCCTATTCAAAATCCTGCCTAAATCTACATCTTTCACCTACATGAGGAGACTTTTACAATGCTTCAGAAACAACTTAGCTCTTCTGTCTCTAAACGTCCGTCATCTCTATTTAATCTCGCCCCCTTCCAGCTTCATGCTGACCTGTTTTGTTTAATGTTAATGAAAGACCATATGTTACGTAAGGGCATCTATACTCCTTTTCTCTTCTCCGTCCTCCCCCCTACTCAAGTCTCACTTCGTCTCCGACACAGGAGACATGGGAAGAGATTGACAACACCCATCCATCAGAACCGAAGTCTGAACTCCTGTAGACTGTGAACTACACCTTCTACCCCCACATAAAGTAAACTGTAAATTCCAACATTCTTAACTTCGCCAAACTTGGTCACAATTACACAGGATGGAGATTTACTACTAAGTCATTTAATATGCCCAAGATGCCTTTAAGAGAGATATGAATAACATCTCAAGGGCTGGGCATGTTGGCTCACCCTGAAATCCCAGCACTGTGGGAGGCTTAGGTGGGCAGATCACTTGAGTTCAGGAGTTCAAGACCAACTTGAACAACATGGTGAGAACCCCATCTCCAAGAAGAAGAAGGAGGAGGAGGAGGAGGAGGAGGAGGAAGAAGAAAGAAAGAAAGAAAGAAAGAAAGAAAGAAAGAAAGAAAGAAAGAAAGAAAGAAAGAAAGAAAGAAAGAAAGGAAGGAAGGAAAAAGAAACAAAGAAAAGAAAAGAAATTTTAAAAGTCAACTCGAGGTGGTAGGATGGCTTGAGGCCAGGAGATCGAGACCAGCCTAGGCCACATGAGGAGACTCGGTGTCAACAAAAAAAATTAGAAAATTAACCAGGTGTGATGAGTAACCTGCAATACCAGCTAATCAGGAGGCTGAGGCAGGAGGATCGCTTGAGCCCAGGAGTTTGAGGTTTCAGTGAGCTATGATAGCACCATTGCACTCCAGCCTGGGGGAGAGAGGGACCCTATCTCTAAAAAGAAAAAAATAAACAAACAAAACAAAGTAAACCAACCAAAGAAAAACAAATCCCACACGCGCGCGCACACACACACCCACCCAACAACAAAAACAAAAACAAAAACCCCTCGAGGCTTTCTTGTTTATGAGTTAGATCTGCCAGGAGGTGGGTGGACTTGGGGGAGGACAGGGTTCTTGCATTTCAACTTCAAATCTCAGTCACAGACGTGCAAAGCCATGAACGCTGAGGTCAGGCTGCAGAGGTGATGCAGAGATAATTGCTTTGTCCCTCCTGGTGGTGGGGTTGGTTTTCACATTCTCCATCCAAGCTGCGTATTTGAGGGAAACTGGAGCAAGCTCTCCCTCCACGTGGGGCGTTACTTTTAAAGCAATAAATAGCTTGAGGTGACAGATGCGAAACTGATTGTCCTTAAGATGGGACTGCAATAGAAATCCGGGCAGCCCGAACAGGCATCCAGCGCTCCAGCCACCAGCGCAGCTGCCGGGGAGTCCCCAGCTCTAGACCAGCCGCGAGGAGGCGCCACGAGAGCACTGGTCCCCGCCCGCGGCCGGAGGAGGGCTAGAGCGCCTGGGCCAGCCCACGAGCCGGGCGGGCGGGCGGGCGCAAGCAGACGCCGGGCACTGTCACCGCGGGGTGCGCCGGGTGCACCGACCTGGGACGCGGGCAGCTGGGGACCGCCAGATTCCACCCGCGCCGCTAGCCCCGACGGGGTCCGCGGCTCGCGCTCCCGGGTAGCAGCCACCGGGGCGGAGGGAGATGTCGCCCGGGGCCAGCCGCGGTCCCTGGGGAAGCCGGACACCGCTGATCGCGCCTCTCTGCTGCGCTGCGGCTGCGCTGGGGATGATGATGTGGTCTCCTGCCTCGCAGGCGTTCAACCTGGACGTGGAAAAGCTCACGGTGTACAGCGGCCCCGAGGGCAGCTACTTCGGTTACGCTGTGGACTTCCACATACCCGACACCCGCACGTAAGTCTCCCGACCCGGAGAGGTGCGCGCTGGGGCGAACGCTCTCCGGGGTCCGGTCCCAGCAGCTCTGCCGCGCAGTCCCTGCAGCCTGGGATCCCCGTCCTGCCGCCCGCCCGGGGTCTCGTCTCTCTCCCCGCCACCAGCCCCTTCTCTCCCCTGCCCTGCTAGATGTGCCTTGTGAACTTTGAGCTAGAGATATGCCACTTGCATAGAACACGCAAGTCCTGGGTGTTCCGGATACCAAGACGCACGCATCCCACAAAGGAGAGAACGGGACCCAGAAGACCAAAGCCAATTAAAACCACGACCACAGCGCGGTCTGTTTATGCAGAGCCTGTAACCATTGAGTCTGGGCGCAAGAGCTGTCGGCTACCAGCAGCTGGGCTCTGTCTTTGGCTTCCTCCCACCCCACCCCCTTCTCTCATCTCACTGTACCCACAGAGCTCCACCTAGAGAAGCAGGACCGTTTGCACTCTTGCAAACCAAGTTGAGGACCCCCATAGGTTTCCAAGAGGAAATCAAGTTTGACAGTGGGTCCTCATCATAAATACGTTCCTGTCCTCCACACCTGCCCCAGTGTCCCCAGGCAGGAGGCTACAGAGACTGTATTGCATGCGCACGCTTTTGTGGCGCCTAAAGAGTGACTTTCTCCAACTCTTTTGCAGAGCGAGTGTCTTGGTGGGGGCGCCCAAAGCCAACACCAGCCAGCCCGACATCGTGGAAGGGGGAGCCGTCTATTACTGTCCTTGGCCCGCGGAGGGGTCTGCGCAGTGCAGGCAGATACCATTTGACACCACCAGTAAGTGACATTTGTCCTTCTAAGCTGCGGGCCTGGGTTTGGGAGAACCAGGGTCATCCCAGAGAAGAGCTCCCGCTGTCTTGGTGCCATGCTCATTTAGCTTGTCTGATGTGTCCGTGTTGTGGCTGTGTGGGTCTCTAGAGAAATCAGTTTTTTCAACTCTGAGTTAGATGAAGGAAGATGTTTAGTGAACCCCAGAGAAAGGACACTATTTTGACCCTGAGTGTTTGGATGCATCCTGGCAACTCCTGTTTCTTTACCGTTCTGGAATGAGCATTTGCAGGGCGAGTGGATGTTTTGGAGAAATACAAAAGCTGCGTCCTAACTTTGACTGTGGGGAGAATTTGGTTGCTTTTCAAGGACAGATGTGGAAAAAGAGAGCTCTTCAGCGTTTCCAGTGTCCAAGCTCCGGAGGCAGGACTTAGCTGCCCCAGACCCAGACATCTCTCCGTGTTGCTGTTTAATTCTTTACAGAAAGAAAGAATTTTCTTTCAAAATATTAGACATTGGATGCAAACTAGCGCAGGCAGAGTGTGGATGGATTACATTCATTTCCAAAATCCCCAGACAGATGTTTCTTATTTAATTAAAGGGAAAATACATTTTAAACAATTCAGTCTGGTTATGTTTTCTCTGGTGTTTTCTCTTTAGAGCCTGAGAAAATAATTTAAATGCAATGCTTTCAAAAACATTAACACCGAATGCTTTAATTTTTACCACCAAAACTTTATGAATTCAAAAGGTATATATTATCAGAACGCAAATATCTCTTTCCAGAAAAACGCGAATATGTCAGCTTGAATAATGGTCCTTGATAAATAATCATTTAAAATACCTTTTGCATCACACAACTATTTTATGACATCATACTTGATCTCTTTGATTTTTAATTGTTTGATTAGTGTGTATATAGAATTTATGCAGAATATTTTCACAGAATTTCGATGAAATTGGCTGGCTGATATTTACCTGTTACTATAACTAATTTGTATCTTTTTTGTTAAAGGAGAAAACAATTTCAGTCCCATAAATATGAAAATATTTCAAAGCAAAACATACTATGTAAGCATTACCTTGAATTATGACCAAATTAGGAAAGTATTTTATAAAAGCATTGGAAAATTATATTTTTATCATGCCTGTCTCTGTATGGTCACAATAGCTTATCATTTTATTAAATAATTCTGTTATTTTATACCAGTTTTTATAAGCTTTTACTTTTAAATTTGAGTATTAGCAACCAGGAAGATTAAACCTTTTGATGTTAATTTGTGACAGAAATCTTTTAATTAGTTATTTTATCAAGACTTGAGATGCTTTTTAGCTACTGCTCTCTAGTTTAAGAATAAGCTTTCTAAATCAGAAGAATTAAACATTTAAACATAAAATTAATGCCATTTTAATAATTCATACCCAAATCATTTGTATTTTTAAAAGTATTTTAAGCCCAGGCCAAATAAAGACATCATTGACATTATTTGAATTTACATTAAGGAAAGTATTTATATTTTGAGACATGGTTGATGTGTTTTCCCCAAGCAGTAATTTATGGTCGCAGAAAAAAATTTAATAATCTTCTTGTATAGTCTCATAACATATCAAATCAGGATCTGATTAGTATATTTTTCTTTTAATAAAGGAAGAATCAGTGTCTGCCCAGATAAGCGACACCTGACTTACTTTGTAAGTATTCATCCCAATAGATGTCATAGGCCAATAGATTAAAAACCAGAGAATCCAGATGTCAACTATGAATTTTAAAAAAAAATTGACCACTCCTAACTGAAAATTTTCAATATTAAATTACAAGAGGTAGGCCAGGCAAGGTGGCTCATGCCTGTAATTACAGCAATTTGGGAGGCCGAGGCAGGTGGATCACTTGAGGTCAGGCGTTCAAGACTAGCCTGACCAACGTGGTGAAACCCCATCTCTACTAAAAATACAAAATCAGCCGGGTGTAGGGGTGGTTGCCTGTAATCCCACCTACTTGGGAAGCTGAGGCAGGAGAATCACTTGAACCCCGGAGGGAGAGGTTGCAGTTAGTCAAGATAGTGCCATTGCACTCCAGCCTGGGCAACAAGAGTGAAACTCCATCTCAAAAAAAAAAAAAAAAATACAATAGGTAATATTTTCCAAGTTCATTCTAAAGCAATTGCTTGAAGCCTTGAATTCACTTTCCCATAGAGAACTAATGCTGAAAGATGTGCTTTGGTTTCAGAATAGCCCACAGGAATGCACTTAACCCTAATTGTAGCTGAATTATATTTGCAGTAAATCAGTAGGGGACAAACTAGAACAATTTGGCAATTAAATAGAAAAATAATGTCCAGAAAAGATCAGTGTTACTTGGAGAAAGACAATGTCCTCTTTTGTGTAGGTTAGGAAAATGTCTGGATATCTCAAAGGGCTTTAGAGATTGATGCTGCTCATTCCACACTATGTTTTATTGTACTTCCAAATATATAGTGGTTTACTTGATAAATAGATGAATGCACTAATCCTACTATTATACTTATCAATGACAATCATAATAATTTCAGAATTCATAAATGGAACAAAGTGAGGGAAAGAAGGAGGGAGAAAAATAGATGTTCCTGAAATAATTGAACAGGAAATTTAAAAAGCAAGGCAGGAAAGGCTACACAAGTTTGTGAGAAATGAATGGTCCATGACAGAATGAACAACGCTGTGACCTGTGAAAGACAGGGAGGTTCCACTAGGAGAGGAGAAAGGAATTGTTGGGAAAAGAAAGTTCCCCACGTCAGCCATCAGGGGGTACTGTGGGCCCAGAAACCTTGATTGCCAGTGGGAATGGCCTGAAAACGGGTGTGGGGAAGGAAGCCACTGCCAAAGCTCAGGTGTTTGCTACCAAGTGGTTGCTCACTCTCTACACTTCATCTGTGCCAATTGCTTTATCCTTATACCCTTAGACAGTGGAACTGGCAGTGGCGGCTACTTGACGCAAAGCTGTGCAAGTGAAGAAGGCACAGCAGAAGCCAGAGTAGCTATTTCCAATCTGAACATCAGCTTTGTGGACAAAGTGGAATGTTAAAGCCAAAGATGAAAGGTGGAAACAGACATCACTGGTTCTGGGTCCTGAAGTCGGCGTTGCCAGAGGCATCCCATTTATACATTGCTATTATGTACCAGACACTATACACACATTGTTTCTACTACATAAAACAAATCAAAACTACTATGTAAAACTCATTCTGTAAGTAAGGAAACTGACATCAAAGGTATACCCAAGACCGTAGAGTGGTAAGTGGTAGAGGCAGGACTGGAATAGAGGTCTGCCCAGTTCACAGCCTTCTTCTTCACACTGCCTTCCTTCCAGAAATGGGGAGAGGATTGACCCTGATAGACTGCAAGTTCAGGATTATGACTAAGCCCCCAAGGAGCTCTGGAAGGCTATATTCACCTTCCCTCCCTCTCCTCCATTCCCCTACTCCAACAGTGGCTTTACAGTTCCATTTTAAATGATTCTCCAGAGAAGGGGTGAAAAGGATAAACAGTTTTGGCAGAAGCATTGTAGAAGCAGGGTTTGTCTTGGTGGGAATGGTGGGTCGCATTTGCGCCTGGTTTGCTCAGACTCCCACAGAATGCCCCTTTCACGGTCTCTGATAAGCTGCCTCCTGAGTTACTCTCTGCCCAGTGCCAGTAATGTATTGTTCTCCCCCACAAAAAAGGAAGACAATTCCTCTGCTTAACTAAATAGTGGCCCCAAATTGGCATCTGCATAATGGAGTGTGATGTGTCAGGCATAAATACGTATATTGCAAATATTCATCTGTCAAGTCATTGGTGACTTTCCTGGTCTTTTACCCTACTTTTACTACCACATTTGAATTCAAGACATCCTAAGTAAATTTGACCTTTCAATGAAGTGGTTTCAACTTGTTCAGGTTCCTGAGGTGTCTACAATCGGGTGTTCTGCACTGGTAACCAAGTAAATTCTCTCAGCTTAGACTTTGAGGGAGGCAGCCCTATAATTGAGTCCCAGAGTCCAGTTAAGATCCTGTTCCTCCATTTATTTAAGGTCAATGGTCATTTTCTAAAAACTGCCTTTCAGTTTTTTTCATGAAATAATCATTATTTATTTTATTTTTACCTTATCATGTAACTTAATTTTTTTTAACATTTCTCATGATAAATACAAAAACAGAGGAAGCTTGCACTAGCCGAGAATGTCTAATGAATGAATACCAGAAGCATATGCTGGTGGGGGAGGTGAAAAGAGTTGATGATTTTCCTGCTCTGTACAAAATCAAGGGGTTCCAAAAAAAAAAAAAAAAAAAAAAAAAAAAAAAAAAAAAAAAAGCACTTCTCTCATCTCCCTTCTGTCTTTCCCTGTTTATTTCAATAGAAGAAAATTCCTCGTATCACCAAATTGATTTATTTCACTTTTGTCTCAGGAACTCTTTAAACTATGTCCCATGACTTAAACAGCTTAAAATATCACATCTACCTAATTCACGCCTCCCGCTTCTGTGTCTACTCCAAGGTTCCCTTTCTTCTTTTTCCTACATTTTCCAAACCAATGCATGGGTTAAAGAATGTGAGGTTGTAACCCTTCCGCTAAAAGGGAGAATGAATGAGACAATGAAACGGGCCCTCACCTTTGGAATAATGAAGAGCAAATTGCAACATAGTTTCAAAGTATAGCACGCAAATATTTGATTGTTTAAAGGGCAAGTTGCAACATAGTTCCAAACTATAGCATACAAGTATTTGATTGTTTTAAATGCTCAAGTAAAATGTTTGAGGAAAAAGATGATGTGTGCTAATTAATGATGATAATCATCAAAGTACTAATAATGATAGAGAAGCAATGCAGCTGGGAACCAGTCACAATGAGGAGCCCACATAAAAAGCAGACAGGAAGAGGTAGGAGGTGCCATTGAGATTTGGAAATCATCTGAGAAAAACTAGCAGAATTTGCCTGGTTTCAACTTAGTATCCCTGTGTTAAAAAAAGAAAAGAAAACTTAAAATGGAAGACAATTTGGTTAGGATATTTCAAAGCTCTGGAATGACAAGGTTTTTGCTGGAATTGCAGGAGACCGGAAGCCTTTGTTTTGGGGGGTCTGTTTCATTTTGTGTTGAGTGATCCCACAATGAGAAGCAGCTTAAAGCATCTGGTTTGCAACTGGCATAGGGTTGTTTTTTGATAGTGTTGGGTGTGCTCTTTTTCTCATGTGAGTGTTGGGAAACATATTGGCTGCATAAGTCTTGCCTTTCTAGCTTCCCCAGAAAGAAATCAGTTTTTGTTCAGGAACAAAGAAAAGAAAAATGTAGGTTAGAGCTACCTAAGTAAATGACACAGGAAATAACATAAATAGGACAGGACTCAGGGACAGGAGAAGTCTGTGCTCGAGTAAGTTCAATTGGAAGGTTACAAAGGTGGGGGAAGAGGGAAGCCCAAAGATAACCTGCTCTTTTCAAGACTTAACAATGAAAGTAAGTGTTGCTAGTCAGAAAAAAAGAAGCAGTGTGTGCACACATGCACACAGCACAATATTTGCAGAAATCTTCCTCTGCTAAGTGCTGATCCAACTGAGTCATCAAAGGTGGTTTATAAGCTGGATGTCTTACTTATGATTCTAGAAGCAATTCATGATGGCTACTATGCCTGGATATGTTGGCATGACAAAGGCAACCATCATCCCTACATTTCTCTCTGTTGGTTCAGACTTCATGCAACAGAACACAACTGAACCTTGGTATGAGACGGGAGGAGGCAGCAGTCCCTACAGCCCATAGCAACTGAGGAAGCGATTAGAAAAAGGAAGTCCTTGAAACTCCAATTAGAAATGGGAAACAGATCTGCTGTATGGCTAGTTGAGCAGTATGAGCATTAGGCATCCGTTGTTAAATCTGCAAAATTCTTTCAAGAAACTGGAAGTCTGTGTGAGGGAACAGGCTTCCAGGTTCTTGGCAGGAATATTCTGTGTAGCCTCTGCAGCATGCTGGGAGAAATGGCTTGAAATTATCTTGAAATAGTCTTGAAATTATTCTGAAAGGAAAAATGCACTTTCACATTTAAGCTGACAGGTTGAGATGTGCACATTCAAACTTTACCTGTTAGCGTATAACAAGTCTTGTATCTGGGAATTGCATTGATGGAGAGAGTTACCAACTTTATGAAAAAGCTCAGCTCAGGGGTGCCCTGATGGATTCCATGCCAGGACATGAACATGGAATTTTTTTTTTTTTTTTTTGATGGAGTCTGGTTCTGTCACCCAGGCTAGAGTACAGTGGCGCAATCTCGGCTTACTGCAACCTCCACCTCCCAGGTTAAAAATGATTCTCCTGCCTCAGCCTCCCAAGTAGCTGGGATTACAGGTGCCCACCGCCATGCCCAGCTAATTGTGTGACTTTTTGTTTTGTTTTGTTTTGTTTTTAGTAGAGACAGGGTTTCACCATGTTGGCCAGGCTGGTCTTGAACTCCTGACCTCAAGTGATCCACCTGCCTTCGCCTCCCAAAGTGCTGGGATTACAGGCATGAGCCTCCATGCCCGGCCATTGAACATTGATTTTTGAGGAAGATAGTTGAAAGACTAATTATTGGTTTTATTTAAAAAAAACTCATTCATCCTTTAATCAGCAAGCATGTTCAAAGCATTTTAAAATAATTTTTATTTTTCAAAATTCAGCTTAAATACATGTTTACAAATAACATATTTATTGCATAAAGCAAGGTGTTCCTCCATAATGAAATCCTATAATAGATTAAAGTAGTTTCAATTCTAGGTTACATGATAAGGAGATTTAAGATATGCCAACTAATTGTGACTAAGTGATTTATACTTAAAACCAAATACATTTAATACATCAGCTATGGACTGCTGTAGAATTAAGGTGGGCAGCTCTTAGATGAATGTCATTAGATGGTCTGGAAGGAGTGGAGCTCCACCTCAACCCTGCTGAAAGGCCAGAGTTTAGGTCTGTGGTGTTTAGTGTATCGGCCCGCAGTTCTGCAAATTGAGAAACTTTCCTAGACTCATAAACACTGAAGAAAGTGATTCTTTACTTTCTTCTTTCCTTCTTTCTTTCTTTCTTTTCTTTTTTCTTTCTTTCTTTCTTTTCTTTTTTCTTTCTTTCTTTCTTTCTTTCTTTCTTTCCTTCTTTCTTTCTTTCTTTCTTTCCTTCTTTCTTTCCTTCTTTCTTTCTTTCTTTCTTTGGTAAAATTAAGGTATAGATTTGAAAATAAGTGTTTATAGAAGTGATTTCCAGGCATTGGGAGTGGAAGAGATGAGTTGACTCCAAAGGTGTAATAGAAGGGAATTTTTTGGGTGGAGGGTTGATGGAACTTTCTGTATCTCGATTGTGGTGGTGGATACATGACTGCCTGTATTTGTCAAAACCCGTGATGCTGTAGATCACCAAAAGTGGATTTTATAAATATATTTTTAAAATCTATATTAATACAATATGTAAATAAAATAAATGTATAAATAAATACAAACAACAGGCGAAGAGAAAAATCCTTTACGGAGAATGCAAGAGAGTTACATATTTGATACGATGATTCAATGTGATTTTGTGGCTGTTGCTCTGAGCCCGTGGGCAATAGGCTTTTAGGCTATGGGAGGATCTGATAGAACAATACCTGGGAGTGTAAAGTCACATATCCCTGAGAAGCATAGGTCACTGCTCCTAAGTAAGGCTGAATGGTTAGTCAGATCATCATGTAGGAACTTCTTTAACATGCTTTAAATAAAGGATCATATGTTCCGAATGTGTTTGATAAGAAGAGTGCAAATGCAAACACATTGCATAAGAGTATCTACGCAATTACTTGTATCATTCCTATATCCTGATGAAATTCAGGCACAAAACTTCCTCACTGGTAGTCACTGAAGAGAGCTCACTTTAAACCACCTGATCATAGTTATCAAAATTAGTATAATGGCACTGCAGGGTATTTACTTAGAAACATTTGGTCAGTTTTCTTCTTCGGCTCTGATATTTGACACATGGACACAGATTTGAATATGATATTGCAAAAAACCCTGTATCAGCCTGTCCTGATTTCCAGGACATACTGACACCAGACAGAAGGGCACACACCACTGCTACAGGAATAGGTTTATTGAAAGACCTGACCTGGCCCACACTATACGCAGCATCTCACCCCAGGTATAGCAGTGGAGGTAAATCTCCTGTGGCCATGTTGTAGCTCTATTCCAATTGTCTCAGTTGTCAGAGACTGTGATTTCCCCAGATGTCTCCAGCCTATGCCTGCCCCCTCTTGCCTCACTGATGACACAACTGATCTCTTTATCACAGTGCCACACAGTACAGCACAGCTTGTCTCTCTAGAGCGCAGCAAACAACTCTTGCGTACACACGTGGTGCCACACACCCTGTACCATGTCCTCCTGCCTTCTCACCCACCCAGGACATCTGATCTTCCAGAATGATTTCCTGATGCTTCTGGCTTCTCTCCTCCTACAGTTCCCACCAGGATACATTTTCGGAAATTAATTCTAAAGTAGCTACAAATCCTATTTAAAAAAAGAAAGAAAAGGGGTACAACCCTAAGTAAATAATGTTTTTGAATTGCCTATATGTGGATAGTCAATCAAATTAGGGCATAAAAGCACACAGTTAAATATTATATAATCATTAAAAATGAAGTCTACAAAGAAGATTAATATGAGAAGATGCTTTTGTTTCAATGGTAAATAAAAAACATAAAATTCAAAATTGTGTTTACAACTTCTTGAAGAGTATAAGAAGGACATTGTAATGAGAAACTGTCTTTGGGAAATGTGATTAAGACTTTTTCTTCTCATGCATTTTTTTTTTCTTGTTGTCAAACCATGAACAAGCATTTATTTATGATCAGGAAAAATAATGAAAAAATTAAACACAAAAAAATCTAGATGAAATGAGTGAGTTCACTAAAGTGCTGTAAAGATTAACAATAAAAGATCAGGCTGGGTGCAGTGGCTCAAGCCTGTAATCCCAGCACTTTGGGAGGCCGAGACGGGCGGATCACGAGGTCAGGAGATCGAGACCATCCTGGCTAACACGGTGAAACCCTGTCTCTACTAAAAATACAAATATTCAGCCAGGTGTTGTGGTGGTCACCTGTAGTCCCAGCTACTCGGGAGGCTGAGGCAGCAGAATGGTGTGAACCCGGGAGGCGGAGCTTGCAGTGAGCTGAGATCGTGCCTCTGCACTCCAGCCTGGAGCCTGGATGACAGAGCGAGGCTCCGTCTCAAAACAACAACAACAACAACAAAAAAAAACCAATAAAAGATCAGAATCAAAGCTCTGGATTGGAAGATGGCAATCTTAGTTGTTCCCTCTCTTGTCTTGGGAGCAGACGCTTGACTGGTTTAGAAAAGCATTCATTTATATAAGGTACCTAGGTTCTAAAATACTAAAGACCAAGGGTATTTTCAGTAACAATATGTGTACAAATAAGAAGATGCAGTATAAGTCTCACCTGTTTTCATTCTAGATTATCTTTAAAGATAGAAATATAGACTTGCTCTGACATGGCAGTTTCAAGAGCTGTTTGTGTGTAGAATAGTTTTGAGTGTGTCTGAATAAGACGAGCTTGCCAGAAGTTAATTCACAATCTATTTATACTGCAATCAGTTCACAAAACTTGTTATAAGAGCCCATAGGAAAGAAATCAAGAGTGACCATAGGTCCAGATAATCCCATAGACCTTAAAATATGGAAGGCATTGGATAGAGTCAAGACATCCGGATAAACTCATGAAGTAGTATCAAAAATTATAGCATGAATTGGTGTTTAGTTCTTGCTCTGTTATGTACAATAATGAGATTTTTTTTTCTTTAAAACATTATATATGTGTCTAGAGCATGTCTTCTGGGGTGCACCATTCTACTCAGTCCCAAATAAGGTTTGTAAATGTTCTGTAAAGGTGTGTCTGTTTACTAAGTAAAGAGTATGTCAACACACTTGCTTACAATCTAGGCTGAGCAGAGAAAAGTAAGACGTTTCAGGGAGGAGAACTGACAGAACGAAAGGTGGAGCAGCGTTTCTGAAAATCTCTTGCACGTTATTCTTTTGCACAAAAATGAACAAAAAAAGTTTTATGTAAAATGAGTTTGCAAATGACTGCATTTGCTCCCTTTCTATGACACTTACAATGCATATTCTCTTAGAAAATGCACTAAGAATTCACAAACGAAAGCAACCTATTGGATTCATAGGATGGGACCTTTGTTGACATTCATTAGTTCTCCTCACATTTATGAGGCCAAAGCGGACCCAAATGGCTGTAGAAACAAATGACCCTGTATTTTTGGTTTAAAGCATCTAAGGTTTATTTCTTGCTCACACTGTATGTTCAGTGTGATTTGATAGGGAGGCTTGGCCAGTTCAAGCCACACAGGGACCCAGCTTCATGGAGATTCCTTATTGGCATGGGTATCTGAGATCCCCCTAATTGGAAAAGGGGTGTGTCCAATTGCACACTGTCTGTTACAGCTTCCACCTGGAATTGACATTTATTATTTGACATATTTTGTAGGCCAAACCATGCCTAGGAGGTTTGTTGGGCCAATCTGTTTAACTATGGAAAACTTTACTTATCTGCACCTATCAAAATTATATCTACCATTTTTAAAAGAGCCTGAGAAAGGAAATGAACACAAACAGATTGTCTTTGGGAAACGTGATTAAAACTGTTTTTTTTTTTTTTAATTTTATTTCGCAGGACATGTTTTTAGGACACTCAGATAGTTTGAATACACAGTTATTCAACTGTAGTCTCAACCCCTTCACCTATTAACAGACACATGGCAAGGAGAGGATGTTTTTGTGAACAGATTCAAAGATATGAGTGAGACTTTGGTACCAACACTCAGTCCCCAACCTGTTCCACCTGGTCTCCACTGGACAGTTTTTTTCTCTTTTCTTTTTGTTTCTCTACTCCTATGATAGATTATCCATTCTTTACCACCAAGATTACCTGGGAAGACTAGATGACCTTCTTCCTTTCACTGTGGTTCCTCAGGTGACATATTATTAAATCATAACACACTTTAACACACTTTTACTTATTAAATGTCATCTAAGGGGGAAAAAGAGAGTTGAAAATCAAGCTTAGTGTTAGCAAACGGTAAAATTAAGTTTCAGGGGCTACTGTTTGCAACACTGCACAGGCAGATGCTGTTCTTGACGTGGGAGTATGTCCACGAACAAAGCCTAAGGTCTTGCCCCTTTGGACAGGGTTCATAGTAACAGCCAGTGACAAGTGGAGGAAAAGAAAGCAAAGGTCAAGAGGACAGAGAATGGTGTGTGTGTGTGCGCGCGCACACGCGCGCATTTATTTTAGCTTGGGCAGGCCATTTGCTTTCCATTGCTACTATAACAAATGACCACATGCTTAGTCGCTTTAAACAACACAAATTGATTATCTTTTTTCTTTCTTTCTTTCTTTCTTTCTTTCTTTCTTTCTTTCTTTCTTTCTTTCTTTTTTTAAAGAAGGAATCTTACTCTGTCACCCAGGCCAGAGTGCAGTGGCATGATCTAGGCTCACTGCAACCTCCATCTCCCAGGTTCAAGTAATTCTCCTGCCTCAGCCTCCCAAGTAGCTGGGATTATAGGCACCCACCACCAAGCATGGATAATTTTTGTATTTTCAGTAGAGACGAGATTTCACCATGTTGGCCAGGCTGCTCTTGAACTCCTGACCTCAGGTGATCCACCCACCTTGGCCTCCCAAAGTGCTAGGATTACAGGTGTGAGCCATTGCACCTAGCCTTGATTATCTTATAGTTCTGGAAGTCAAAGCCTAAAATGGGTCTCCCTGGGCTAGCATTAAGGTGTTGGCAGAGCTGCATTCCTTCTGGAAGCTCTTGGGAGAACCTATTTATTTTCTTGCCTTTTCCAGCTCCTACAGGTGACCCACATTCCTTGGCTCAGGGCTCCTTTCCATTTTCAAAAGTAGCAACATCTTCTTCCACTGCCGTATCTCTGGATCTCCTTTTTTGGCCCCTTCTTCTACCTGATAGTATCCGTATCATTACATCAGATCCACATGTATGATCCAAGATAATCTACCATTTTGAGGTCAGCTGATTAGCAACCTTAATTCCATTTGCAATCTCAGTCCCTCTTTGCCATGTAGCCTAATATTGTCAGTTTTGGGGATTCAGATGTAGCCCTCTTGGGCGGTATTATTTTGTGTACCACAGGTGGCCACAAGAACTTTCACTGAGGAGGTGATATCTGCGCAAGGGCCTAACTTGAGTGAGGAAGGGAGCCAAGTGGCATCCAAGGGAGACATGTTCTAGGTTGTAGGAGTGTCAGTGTTGGAGTGTGGCGATGTGGATGTGCTTGGGAAATGGAGAAAGGTTGCTGAACTAGAGAAAAGCAAGTCAGGGCAAGAGTGATAGAAAATTAGGCCAGAAGGCCAGGTATAAGCAAGATGGTATAGTATCTTCATGGCCAAGGTCAGGATTTGGGATTTCATTCTAAGAGTGGTGGGCAGCCAATGGTGGGTTTTGAGTAAGGAAGTAACATAATTTGAATTATGGTTTTTTAAAGATCAGTTTTGGTCAGCCATGGTGGCTCACATTTGTAATCCCAGCACTTTGGGAGAAAAAGGCAGGAGGATCACTTGACACCAAGACTTTGAGACCAGTCTGGGCAGTGTAGCAAGATCATATCTCTATAAAAAATTAGCAGGGGCAGTAGTGTGCACCTGTAGTCCAACTACTAGGGAGGCTGATGTGGGAGGACCACTTGAGCCCTGGAGTTAGAAGCTGCAGTGAGCTATAATTGTGTTACCGAACTCCAGCCTGACAGAGTGAGTGACAGGAGGGAAAAAGAAGGATCAGCTTAGCTTTGTTGAAAAATAGACTACAGACAAGGAAAAGCAGAAGCAAGCAAGCAAGGAGACTAGGTAGAAGACTGTTCCCTTTCCAGTGAAAGGTAAGTATGGCTGAGATTGAGTGGTAGCAGTGAGAGCTGAGGAATGGTTGGTTTGGGGATTTATTTGGAAATGCAGTTAGTAGCTTATCATTATGCATCAGATGAAGAGTGCAAAATAAAGAGGAAATTTTGGCCTAAGTAACTGAACAAATAGGACTTAGAGAACAGTGGGTAAAGAGCATGTCTTAGATGAAATACCCAGGGTTGAGTCCAGATATGTGAAATTTAAGATGCTTATTAGACCTCCCAGCAGATGTCAAATGGGCACTTGGATAAATAAACCCAGAGCTCAGGCAAGATGTCTGAATACAAAGGTAATATTTAAGGCCATGACTTAGGGAGTGAGTGTGGATGAAGAGAAGAGGATGGAGGCAAAGAGAGGCCAAAAGACAAGAGCAGCAAAGAGATGAGAACGAGCTTGAGATTGAGCCCTGGGGCACCACGACATTTACAGAAATACTGGGGATTTGAGGAGGATGTGTATAAAACACAAGGAAGGAGCCACCAGTTAGGTAAAAGAAAGCCATGAAGCCAGTAAAGAAAGTCTTGTGAGATGAAGTAAAATGAAGGTGGAAACTTGGAACATATGATTTGACAATTGAAGGTTACTGATGACTGAAAAATCCAGTTGTAGTGGAGTGTGTCAAGAGAGAATGGGAGATGGCCAATGGAACAGAGTGTGTGTAGCCATTTTTAAAGTTTGGCTATAAATGGGACCAGAGAAATTTAATCATTAAGAAGGTATTATAGCTTGATCATAGTCTAATAGGTTCAGATGACTGTAAGAGAGAGAGAGAGAGAGCATAGTTAGGAACAAATTTCTGAGTGGAGGGGAATAGAGGGGATTCTTATACAAATGGGAGGATTGGCCTTAAAGCAGCAGAAATGCAGTTCATCTGCAGTGAAAGGAGGGCAGGCAGAACCAGGAAACAACCGAGAATGGGCTGCTGGATTGGATGGCAGGAGGAAGAAAATGATCTTTTCTCATTGCTTACATTTTCTCATTGAAATAAGAAGCAAGGTCACCATCTGAAGTTGCGGAGGTCAAAGAGTAGATTGGGAGAAAAAGGAAATTCAAAGAGTAGTGACAGAATGGCAGAGTAAGTGGAGTCATGAAATAATAGGGATTACCAGGCAGTAAGTTGGATAAGTAACATTTTGCCTCTGCTCAGCCTATAGCATGGCTGTTTGGGGTAGGATTTAAGAAGATCTCCCACAGAATAATCTCCTCTTGAGTGTTAATCTTCTCTAAGGATAAATCACAGAAACAGAAGGTTTGAATTCTGCAGTGCCTATTTTGTGTAACATTGGGAATGATGACTTTAAAAAAACAAACAAACAGCAACAACAATAACAAAACATAATACGAACTGTTCTGTTAGGTGAATAGTTGGAACCCTTTACTATATCTTTTGGCAGCAGACATGAGATTCTCAGAAATATAAGACCATGTAACAGGAGGTAGTGTAAATACATTTTCAAGTGTTATTGGGAGGCAAATTTATACAGCCTTCATCGTGAAACCCAATCATATCCTGTATTTAAAAGTACTCCTTTGAGGTCATCTTGAAGAAATTTATGTCAGTGAGTCGCCTTCCTGAGATGCCCATGCTGAGAGGTTTTCATTACTTCTTGAAGCAAATAAATGATTGGGTACTAAATAGAAGCATGCTGTGTTCCTGGCCATCAGGAGTTGACATTGAAGCCATATTGAGGGTACTCATTTCCCCAGCTGTACATGACTACGATATGTGATCCTAGGTAATTATTCCAAGTGTGAAAAAAACATAGAGGTGGAAGAAAGTATGAAAGATTCAAGTATGAAGAAAGTTGAAAGAAAACCACTGTGGTTGAGAGTAGCAAAGATGATATTGGCATGGGAAGGGTTTCTTTGAGAAAAGTTGAGATTTTAGAAACAACTCTGGAAAGAAACAACTCTGGACAATGTAGCAAGATCCTATCTCTACAAAAAAAATTAGCAAGTGCAGTAGCGTGCACCTAAGAAACAGGTGCATTTGAGAAACAACTCTGGCTTCAGGATAGAGAATGGGTTTGAAGGTGGCAATGCGGGGGGAAGGGAGACTGGTCAGGAAGTTGTCACAGCAGTGGAGGCTAAAGAAAATGATGACCACAACTAGGAAAGTGGCGACAAGGATGGAAAGAAGTGGATGGATTTGGGAGATAACAAAAGGAAGCATCAACAAGAATTGATGACTCATTGAAATTTGGGAGTGCAAGATCGGGGATCGTCAAGGATGCATTCCAAGATTCTGGCTTCGTTAATGGTGTTACCATTACATTAGGTAAAAATAATGAACAAGACAGACATCCTCTGATCTCACAATATTCAACTTTGATGGGATACTAGTGCCTGGCTCTTCTAATCTGGGCTTAAGTGCTGTAACAGCAGAAAGTGAAGAAGGCTTCAGATGTGCAAAATAAGGACTCCTATGCTTGAATGAATGGGGGGCTTTTGTGTGTTGGGGGAGGATTTTCAGAGAGTACAACATGAAAGGTCAGAGCCGAAGAGTGGCTTGTGTGTGTGTGTTTGAGTATGCCTATGTGTGCATGTCTGCCTCTGGGATGGACAGATGAGAGAAAAAAACCTGTTCCAGCCTGTGTGGATGTAGTGAAGTGGGTTGTAGAAGATAAGGTCAAAGTTGTCTCGATCAATAGAATCCACTATAACCAGCTCTGTGTTTCACACTGTTGTTTCATACTTGGGAGTTTTGTTTTTGTTTTTAGTCGGATCTGGCATAGATAACTTATCATTTCCCTTGGAAGAGATAATTCTTTCATTTCTCAACTCCCAATTTCCCTTGCATTATATCCAAAATATTGCTTGCATCGTATAATCCATAGGTATTTCCTGACCAAATCATACATACTACTTAGTCGATTTATATATGAAAAACATTCTGAATGAGAGTATGTGATGTGGAAAAGCCATTCGTATTTACTACCAAGCAAATGTCTGAAGAACACTGGCTAGGCACTATGAGTTATTCAAGACAGGAAGTTAGAAATGTGATCTCTGTTCTTAAGGAAGACAGTCTAGACATGAAAATAATTACAGCACAAAATTTATGTTCTCATCCGGATCAGGAAAACTATACAATAGGCAGACTGCAATACACTCTGTACTGTTGATATTACAAACCCATATTTATGAAAATGATTATTAAAACTCTAAAAGCATGCATTTAACTCACTTAGCTTTATTATAGTATTTGATTATATATGAAACTGAATATTTAAATAGTGATATGAACAAATAATTTAAAAGGGAAGTTTCATGATTTCCAGGAAAGAGTAGTTTATTTCACTATGAACTAAAGGAATAGTCTAGAAGCTTCTTAAATTCTGAATGAGTTTACCAAACTGAACAGTGACTAGGTCCAGGGAGTTGGATTCTAATGGCCTTTTAGTTGCTACTTTATACAATTACTCTACTTTTTACAGTAACAAGTTTTGTTACTTTGCACTATTCGAAAATTTTGAAACAATAATCTCAAAGAATTTCAATTTGAAAAGATAAGAATTTTGAGCCCTACATTTTAAAACAGTCTTTTAAGGAGTGATTTGAACAAGTTGGCAAACAAGGAAAAAAGGAATTTCACAAAATAAATGTCTGAAAGAAGGCCGTGGAATGAGACTCAACAGGGAACAGAAAGAAAGTTAAACCAAATGGAAAGGAAGCCCAATCAATACCCAGAGCTCAGGCTGTGGGGTGAAGATCTTCAGGTGGGCCGGGCGCAGTGGCTCACGCCTATAATCCCAGCACTTTGGGAGGCCGAGGCGGGTGGATCACCTGAGGTCAGGAGTTCGAGACTAGCTTGGCCAACATGGTGAAACCCCATCTCTACCAAAAACACAAAAAATAGCTGGGCATGGTGGCGGGCACCTGTAATCCCAGCTACTCGGGAGGCTAAGGCAGGAGAATAGCTTGAACCTGGGAGGTGGAGGTTGCAGTGAGCCAAGATAGTGCCATTTGCATGCCAGCCTGGGTGATAAGAGTGAAACTCCGTCTCAAAAAAAAAAAAAAAAAAAAAATTTCAAGTGCGAAAGGCAGTGTATTTATATTTGATCTTTGAGGTAAAGACAAGAAAATTATTTAATGTGAGTGTAAGCATGCACATATTTTTATATAGTATGCATACATGATATAAATAATGAAATAATCATTTAATAAAAATAACACATCTCTCAAACATCATAAGGAAAAGTGAATTAGTGTGATATTGTTTAAGGGGTTTTCAGAGTGGTTTTGGAGTATTTGGAGCCATGCATTTGGAAGTTCAATTTTCTGTGATATAAAAATCAATCCAGGTCCTTTTCTTGGATTTGTTTCTCATAGACAAGGAGTTCTCTGGCCACAGCTGTTTTATTTTGAATTTTACACATGACTATTCCCTGTTCTCAGATGCTTAGTTCCAATTAGAAATTTTACAGCATAAATCTGACTATGATAAAAATTATAAACAAATGGTTAAGGATTTCTTTTACCTTTTTCCTGATTAAAAATGTCTGGATAGCTCCTGCAACTGCTTTAAGAAAATTTCCGAGGAGACAAACTTAAAGTGATGACTGAAGGTTATAGGGAAACCTACTGTTTTCTCTAGGGGGTCG